>NW_027466474.1:2855000-4055000 GCF_050575085.1 Anarhichas minor | reverse complement strand
TGTGAAATAGGAGCCTTAGAGGCCAAGAAGAAAGAATTCAAGACAGGTTTGTTTCACATGGTGAAAATAATTAAATCTGTACCAAACTGAATGGCTTAGTGAAACAATACTACTCTCTGAAAATTGCTGGACTTTGTCCAAAGTAATCAAAGCAACACCTTGGATGAAAGTCAATCGCGTGCCATCGAGAAACTCTATCCTGTTGATTCGTCTTTGTCACTGCACACAGGCAGATATACACTGCACGCACGCACGCACACACACACAGTACCACCCCCCAACCCCCCTCTATGCTGGATTACAGAAGGTGCCAGCGAAGTGGTGATTACTTGATGCCATCTCCCTCCCCTTCACAAAATGTAATTTATGTAATACTTATTGTGCCACTGTAGCAATATCAAACCTTAACCTCAGTGTCTCAAATGCTTCCTAAATTACTTTGCATTCTATATATATATATATATATAATATATATATATATATATATATATAATATATATATATATATATATATATATATATATATTAGTGCTGGATTAACATTTTTAACCGCGATTAATCAGCGCAAAATTCAATAATGAATTCAAAAGTAGTGTATTGCGCACTTTTATTTTAAGAGTACTGCTCTATGAACAAAAGTGCAATAATATTTGGTTTGCAAACACTTTAAACAAATAAGGTTCTTTTTAACAGCTGTATTCTCTTTACACAGTAGAAGTTAAAATACAGTTATTCTGATAATAGATATTGAGCTGGTGTTCACAACTTTATCTTCATGTGTGTAATAGATGCAATTTGAAATATACACCTTGAAAACTGCAAACCTATCTACGTCATGTTTTTTACGTTTGTTAAATTCTCAGTAGCGATAACTAAATGATATGCTTATTATATATATTCCAAACAAAAAAACATAATTTAAATGAATCATTGCTTTTTTGGTATTTTGGTAAGACACATAACGCTGATTACCGTAATGTGTGTGGTATTTGTTATAAATATACGTTGGTACATAGAGGGTGGTAAAAAGCTGTACATGGAGGGACTTAGGACCCAGGGGAATGTAGGTGAAGGAAACAGGAAGAGACGGAAGAGACGCCACACAAACAGCTGTTCACCGCTCGCTGCCTGGTTCTTGTGTTAAAAATGTCCGCTTAATAATAAAAAAAACTGCGTTAACGCGCGATAAAATAATTGCCGGCGTTAATTAATTATGCGATGTTATTATACGCGATAATAACGCGTTAACTTTCCCAGCCCTAATATGTACATTATATATATAATGTAGCTACATACTATTATATGTAATATATAGAGAGTAAAGAGTAATAGCGTATACATACATATTTAATAACTGTGAGAGATGTGTTTTTACACATCACAGGCTCACTAAATCATATAACCACTTTGGCACAGGGATCATGACCTTTCTTCTCTCTACACTCTTCTCCATCATCTCCCCTGCAGCTCCTTCCTCCTTATTTTCTTAAATTAAAAGCCAGATTTGATGTCAATTTTACTGTCAATTTATTCTGCCCGTCTGCCTCTGAAATATTTATACCTGTAGAGAGGAAGGTTGTTTCAGCTCAAGCATTCAGAGCACTTCACTACAGCACCCAGCTGGTGTTGGAACAACTCAATGAGGGGCAGAGTGTTGGTCGTAATGACTACATCTGATAAAGGAAAAGAGACCATATAAATAAGATATGAGGGGATTAGGTCCATGGGAATGACCTGTTGAATCATGTATAGGCTATTAAAAAGCTGAGAGATAGCACGGAAAAATGTGAAAAATAATTTGGTGTCAACTATAATGGTGCCGGATGAGCGAGTGCGTGTAAAATCAACACATTCCTATTAAGATTAGGATTATTAAGACACACCCACGTGCACACACAATTTTGCTGTTGTCATCCTTTCATCCTCCTTCAAAGCAATCTCACGTCACATCAATGCCCATGGCCTGTGCCTCTCAGTGTAATGTTCAGAGTGGTAACATGACAATGCAAATCCACTGTGTTTACAATGTTCATACTTGTCAAACTGTGAAAGGTCAAGTCTCTTGTTTCCCCTGACGCTGATCTACTCGGTACACATCAATCCCTACCTCTCCATGACAATAGCTCGCGAGATGCCCCTTGAAGAGACAAGCATGTGCAGGAACACAGGCGTCACACAATAGACATAGGTAAGCTTGTACACCGGATTACATAGCTGAACATCCACAGGAAACCCAATTGGAGTGCATGTTTCAATATTTCTTATTTGGAAAAAACACCCATGAGTAGTCTTCATTGATTAGGTCGTCAATAACTACAACCACCAGCACAAAGCTGTCTGAATCTGGTAGGAAAAATAACACAATATTTTCCTTATATAAGTAACAATTCTTAGTTAAAATATTGAATTTAGTTTAGATTAATTTACTGCACACCTTTGAATACTTAAATAACATACACTATTGCTTCATCCACACAGCTTAGTGCCAAACACAATTGCGGCCGCATTGTGTCTCATTTACATTGCCCCAGTTTCTGACCTGGCTCGCTTTATTTCGAGATAATATATTAGCCTCATTGCCTCCTACTGGGAAGAAAAACCAGTTATTTCCTCATAGTATGATCAATTTACAAGACACGTCTGGTTGTTCTACTGAGGGAGTACAAAGAATATGTGGGACGCACAGTATGGACTTGTTTCCTTGCATATATGTCGATCCAGTTATACGCGACAATGACGGTGAGGAATCACAATCGCTTTCATGCTCTGTCTCTCTGTTTTAACAGTCTATCTGCCTCGAACAAGTGTTTCACAAAATGACTCTCACACACACACACGTACACGCATTGTCAAGCCTGTTTTCATCGGTTCATAACTATTGCAGGTGTACTGCAGTCCTACTGATCTGTCCTATACAAATAGCACATTCAAATGAATTTAAGATTGCCGTTTCAACATGACTTCTTTCTGTTGCGAGGTTAATATGGATACGGTTAAACTTCGTGTACAATCTTGTGTTTATCATCGATAAGAACAATCTATCTATAATGTTATAATATCTATTTTGAATTTTCATCAATTATCTGATCTGACAATTAAGTCTTCTTGTCTGCAGGGCATGATGAGCATGGGACGCCCTAAAATATAAAAACACACAAAAATATGGCACCAAGCTGCTGCTGTGATTTGAAAGACATAAATCACTGCAGCTGCTGCGTCTCCAGTCATGCAGCTACTTTTGCTTATCTTCACTAGTCATTACAATGTGGTAAAGCAGAAACATTACACGTGAAATCTCAAACAACGCTTGGAACGATAACAGCAAAACGATGCAAAGGAATGTTAAAAAATAAAAGAAATGATCACTTATACCGACTGACAAATCACAGTTGCCTGAATTATCGTGACGTGGTAAACTCTCTCTATACAATCTGCTACTGCAAGCAGCTTTACAAAGGTAGGGAAGTATTTGAAAAGTGCTATTTGACCAAGGTTTGCTCACAGCATGTCGAGATTACATCTTCCTGTGATCACGGTGTATAAGGCTGGGAATGGGACCTCTTAGGTGGCCACTTAATGCATGCCTCCTGAACAGAGCAGTAATCAAGCCAGGCAGTTCTGTTTGCATAAAGATATCATGTTGGACTGCCTTTGATGTGTGCCTCTCGACTGCTGGGAGTGTTTATATGGCAATGTATTCTCCTGCCTTCAAGCTGGACTGTTTCAACCTTCTGTGCTGCACAAGCAACACAACATGGACTCGTTGAATTTCTTCATAATATGTAAATAACATTGATATGCTGTAAATAACTCAACGATACCATCAAGCGTGGATCTGTATTTACATGGGAATGAGAGGTTAGCTACTCGATACGGAGAATATTATTTCCACAGTCCACAACAAAGGAGGATATATTCAGACCAATTAGATATGCGAGTGTGTTTGTGTCTGTGAAGGGGACAAGTCTGACACCTATCAAGGTCAACTCGTGTTGTTTGTGCACAAATCATTAAATTGCTCAAATAAAATGAAAATCAATGTCTAAATTGTTTCACTTATTAATTCAAAATACGATAATCTACCTTTTCATCAAAGGTAAGGCTGTCTGGAGCAACTGTGTTGACACTTACAGCCTTTCCCGAGCCTGAACTGTAGATACGAAGATGGTAAGTAAGCATAATCCAGTGCAAATAGTCAACAATTGGTCAAGCAATTTGTTTGTAGACAAAGTAATAATGGTGGCGAGAGAGAGAGAGAGAGAGAGAGAGAGAGAGAGAGAGAGAGAGAGAGAGAGAGAGAGAGAGAGAGAGACTGTATATTGATCACATTCCTTCAGGACTGGCCCAGCAGCTAGCGTGACAGAGTACAGCTCCATTCAATAGCCTTATCATTACCACAGCACAAACCCACTCAGGAGGTCAGCCTATTTGGCCTCTGGTTCTGTGTGTGAGTGTGTGTAAGTGTGTGTGTGTGTGTTTGCGTGTGTCTGTGTATGTGTACATACAGGTGGAAAAAACAGGAAAGGAAGAGTACATTTCAAATCTCTAAGCCAAAGACTAAGACCACTTACAGCACATGTCTTTGTTTAGAACCCTTTCAGCCTAACGAAGTGTCTCAAGAGTAGAGTTAGAAGTGAAAAGAACATGCTATCCACTACAGAGTGGGCAAACTCACCTGCAGAGTCAGAAGATAGTGGATGTAACTTAACAAAGTTTCACCACTAAATCTAAACGTGGGGCCTCAATAGAACTTTTTATGTGTACCGTAATCGTAAGTTCAGTTTCCTAAAGCGGCGAAATGATCGACATGCTGTAAATTAAACCTAATTCTCTAAACTGGCAGCGCGACAAACACAAGATAGGCAAAATTCAAACAATCAGCCATGAAGCATTAAGCTTAAATTGGTTTGCTTTAAATACAAAAGAGGACATCCTCCTCTTTGATTAGATTACAGTCAGACATGAGTGGCAGAGGTAGCTGTCAAAGACGGCGAGCTGGAGAAGAAGAGACGCAGACCGGAAAAGAATAATGGAGCAGTCTCCATTGGCAACGCAGAGGCACAGAGGCTATTTTTAGCAAATTAATTTAAGGCTCTAAATAATTAACTGATAATTATCTGGCAATCAAGTGTAAGATAAAATGATCACCCCAAGAGTTTTTCTGTCATGTGGCACAGCAGGCGGACAGAGGAGCTTAATGTGACTCACCAGTCAAAAAACTGATGGGTGGCATGTACAGACAGAGTAAAAATAAAAATATGAAATATGACAGGGAGAGTACAGTAAGATGTACTCGCTAGAAGGCAAGTGGATTTGACAATGAATAGTGCCTAATGAGTGACAGCAAACTGGCACTTACAATCTATTTGTTTGGGGATAATAAATGTGTGTAGCAGCACACACACACACACACACACACACACACACACACACACACACACACATGTAAAAACAAACAGCCACGGAAGGCACTCAAATTCTTGAGACGCGACCTTGCAAAAAGCACCATAAACCCCAATTATACCACAGTGTTTCTCCTCATTCTTTACCAATGTGTTCCAAATTATGAAGAGTGTAGCGTAATCACAGTGTGACTAAATAGAGAGTGGTGACTCAAGGTTCAGTGCTTTTGGTTGTAAGTTCAGTGGAGAGGTAGTGGATGCTTTGTGTCCAAGTTAGGTTATCTCCACACCTGACCCTGACAAGATTCCCTCTAAAGAGAGAGGAAGAGAGGTGGGAGAGAGCACTGACAAGCGGTTGATGAACTGCCTCTGGCTATGTGTGTGTGTGTGTCCTCCAACTTGTACAAATAAAAGGACTTTTATTGCCAGTTCATCTCCTTCTTACTAAGTATCTCCTCTGCCTTCTTGTCTTCATCTCCCTGACCCGCTCATGTTTTACTTCTGCTCTCTCTATCCCATTACTTCCTCGGTCCTCCCTGACCAACATATAACTGCATAAGCTGTGAAACGAAGTATGCAAATCCGTAAATCCATCTTTCCCCTCTGTTATCTGCATTTTTAGTAGCTTCCTTAGCTTCTAAATCCATGGTATGTATCTTAATGCAAAACCCTGTTTCTGTTGAGAAGAGCTGGGAGAAGAAAAATGGGGGAAGGAAATATTAGAAAAAAGTGTTATATGATGATATATGAAGAACGCTCTTAGGCTACAAAATGAATTGTGTTGAATGTCAACATATACACTAGTGGAGCAACATAATGCCACTGAGCCCTGATGTCCAAACCAATAATACGTTCCATTTCTATAGACAGCACTTTGCAGCCTGTGCACACAACTGATCAAATATAAATATACAACCGCCTGCATCAGTGTAGCATTATTAGAATAACCAGAAAAGAGGATAAAACAGGAAAAAAAAAGCTCAACAATGAATTAAAGTCTCTGGACACCAAGGCAGGTTATTAAGCCACATCCATAGCTTGATACTTCATATAGAAGCAACAGTGGGCAGTCAGAGATGTGACTTGAAACATAGCGTAGAACAATACCTGTGTTTAAAAAGTAATTAAGTAACAGTGAAAGTACACAAAAAACATCTTTATTACAGTAACGACAGTCAATGTAATAATTACTTCTGCCCCTACATATGTCTGCATACTGTATCCATTTTAGGGTTTTGGGATTACAGAGAGGGTGCAATTAGCTTGACAGCGTAATGTGCTTTGGGGAGAGCTACGGTTGACAGGCCTACCTAGCCTCCCCGCTGTGCAACCTTTTATAAAAATCAATGCCACCACTAAACACAACTCTCCCATGTGGAGCTGGGCCCTGTTACAGCCTCCTCTCCCCTTCTAGACTGGGGAGGAAAACACAGACAAACGGATAAATTAGAGCCTTTCCAACTGCCCTCCTCTCATTCTCCAGCCTGTCTACCATTGTGAAGTGACAAAATTACCGTCAGTAATGCTATTGAAACAAGAACCCCTGCTTTTAAACATCACTTTCTTTGGCCAATTATATTTTCTTTTCTGTGAAAATCATTGTTATTGGCTTAATTGGTTGTCGATGGGTGACATAGCAAAAAGGTTTTGAAGGCGTTGTACACATCCAAGTACAGGACCTTAACAGTGAGTGGACCACTGAAGAAAAGATTTGCTCAGATTATCTCTGCTGCGATACATGATTTGCTCTCCCTGGAAAATACTGCAGGAAATATGTATTATCACAACATGAACAAAGAACAGTGTGAGGAAGCAGTGTAGACAGGGGACAAAAGGCATGTTGTGTAATAGGAGTAAATAGACAATAGACTTATTGTCCTTTTTTATATTTTTGTCTCACACCTCAAGGAGGACGCTTTCATAGTTC
Organism: Anarhichas minor; assembly: GCF_050575085.1. Lineage (NCBI taxonomy): Eukaryota > Metazoa > Chordata > Actinopteri > Perciformes > Anarhichadidae > Anarhichas > Anarhichas minor. The sequence goes on along the minus strand of NW_027466474.1, from coordinate 4,047,671 downwards.
TCAGAGCACATATTTAAAGACGGACTGGCGTTGGGCACTTGTAAACAGTTGACATTGACAGTTGTGTTGGTGAAAAATCCAGACATCAAATTCTGAACATTTCCTTTGCAAATGTTGCTGCAGTCTACAGTCTTTCTTAGAAAGTGTCGTGCAAAGACACTAAGATCAATGTGGGGAATCATCAGTTTCACAGAATCTTCATCAAGACGGGAATCTGAGTGACACGCGAACACACCACAGGTATGTAGCTTGGCTGTGTTGCCTCCTCAAACCGCTCCAATTGGCAGTCTGTTGCTGTAATTTGCATCAGATTACATGCCCACAGAGGCAAACTCTCCTTAATGGGTAGCATCATCCTCTGCAGGTGGCAGGGGAAGAAAATGAGTTGGGAACACAAAAAATGATCTGCATCCTCAAATACTGATTGCTGCTCCGATGACATCCGTTCGTGCTCTGAGATCTCATTTCCAACCGCTCAATCTCTCTTCATTAACATTAACCGCACCATTCCACAACGTGCAGACATTAACCCAGTTATATTCGTAATTACCAAAATCCAGGCTTTTTTTTTTTATTCTTGGCCTGCTGTCACATGAAACCTTGGGGAGTTGATAGGCCACTATGCTACCTCTTTAAAATAAAGCAGTCCTCTATGCTCGTGGATACTAATTCTGCGTTCTAATTGTCACTTACAGTGCTGTGTGTTTGGTCGGTGTTTTTAACTAGACTACGTGCTGCCCACTTTTTATCTCTGTGGGCAGGGGTTGTGGGTTGACGGTGGTATTGAGCAAGAGAACAATCTATATCAGTCATTAAAATGCAAATGTGTTTACCAAGTCTAGCTTTGATGCTGCACTAATAACAAGCAGTGGGAAACAATCAAACGTCTGTAGCATTGAACGCACGCCGACGCCATGTAATGACACAAGGGGCTGAAATAAGAGCAGTTTCGACAGTCGATACAAAATCCTGTCATTATCTGAGAACGTGGAACAGAGACTTAAGCAGCACAAGATGACACTGGCACAATTCCAAGACTGCATTTCAAAGGAAACCTAGATTGTATGCCCAAATTAAAGACTAGTGCAAGTGAGACAGATAGGAAATGCCTGTGTGCTCTGTAAGTAAACATGTCGGAAAGCACAGCACCTATTCATGTGCAGTAATCCAATGCAGGTGGATAGACTTTGCATGTAGCACCATGTAGGGTACTGAGATACCAACACACCAGGTTCCTCATATGAATACGTATGTAATTTGAGGCTTCCACACTAACCCAGTGGTTCTCAACCACTCTTTCGGCTTGTGACCTCTAAAATGGACCCCTCATTACAGGCTGCATATGCATATGAGCTGTGAGTAGCTCATCGAAAAAGTAAGTGTTTTTTTTCCTGGATTGTGTGATGTGGCCAAATTTGGGTAAAACTAACCCGCATTAATGAGAGAACATGGGGATCAAAATTACATTGGAGAACCATTGCTTGAAAGCGCCGTAGCTGTTGAGAATGAAACGTTGCCCCACTCAAAAGTTGTAATCTTGCTAGCCAGTATTGTAAACTATAATATATTGTAAAATTGAATTTTGAACTTGAAAGCCATCCAAAATGTACCCATATCCAGTATACATACCGATGTACATGTTCACCCCATCTCTCAGTGCTCCAGCAAAGCATTGGAAGATATAAGTGGCTCTTCTAAAAACCACCATTATGATGGAGAGAAAGAAGACGCTCTTTGGGGAAAATACCTTAATTCATCTGTGATCTCTCATTAAGCACCTAATTGACCGTGACAACTCCCTTCCCTTATTGGCTAGCGATCTGTGAACATGTGGGTAACTATCGAGCAACACACCCAGACCTACATAAATACATTCCAGAGGAGCACGGAACAGCAAAGGAAGGTCTGGTCCCTCCCTCTACACAGGGCCAATTAGTGAAAACGGCGTGGCAGCCTATCAAAAAGAACTGAAGAAACTAAAGCCATGAATGACATTTAGACCCTGTCCTCCTGCATCTACTTCCTCAAGCTGTTAGTTTAACAATGCATTCTTTTTTAGACAGAGGCATTACGTATTATAGTCATATAAGGTGGAACAAAAGGATACACCATAAACCTGCTGATAGAAAATGTTGGCCTGAAATTTGAGCCCTTTTTTCCTGTATTGTCAACAAGTGGTGCAGACAATAGTACAGCTAATCACTAGGAATTGACACGAGGAAGCGCTCACATTTGTGGGGACAAAATGAAGGGCTTTGAAAAGCTAGTGGATGCCCTGGGAGTCTGTTAGGCAACACAAAGCCCAGCGGGGCTCTGTTCAGAAGATCTACTTACTCATACAATCTCTTCCTCTTGGAATCCTAAAAAGAGTTAGCAACCCACTTTCAAGCTTAGTCAATCTGAAAGAAAGGGATAAAGAGAAGAAAGAAGATGGGTAACATGAGAGAGCGTGGACACGGCAGTAATGTATGGGTGAGGGAGACAGAGAGAGTAAGTGAGAGAGAGAGAGAAAAAGGGGGTCTCATCTTTTGCAAATCGTATCATCTCTGTGAAAGCGGCCAGAGAAGAGTATTACTACTAATCTCCAATCCGCACCTTGAAAAGAAGTCTAACTTTCATTTGCCACTGACAAGCTCCCTCTTGTGATCTCTGTGGATGACAAAGGCACTCAATGAACAGATTACATAGTGTATTTACTGTCCTCCAATACAGAATATTCTTCCCTTGATTTTAATGAATGTAATTTAGTAAGTTATTTCATGAATGGTTTTAAATACTAGGCCTACAGCTTCGGGGGAAAAAAAAGACATACATCATCCTATATAAAGTCCTGGCAATCGGTAGACTGTGAAATTAAAACTAAACTCAGAAAGGATTATGGGATTATTATCTCTGATCAGCCTTGCATCTGGGAGAATACTTGATACTGCTGTGTTTCAGATCAAATCTAATAAGCTTAAAGGTAAGTATAGGGCTTAGTATTCATTTGTGGATATAGAAGCCCATTCTGTACATAGTTCACTTGTAATATGATAAGGAGCTATTGTTGGGGGATTAGGTTATCTCCCAGGAGATCTATTAGTGGATAAATCCTACTGGCTGTCTTATGAATCATTACCTTACTGGTTACAATCTGATCTCCTTCAACTACCAACACAATGACCACACACACACATGCGTGCACGTTTAAGGAAAGCATATGAGCACACTCTATGATCTAAACCCTCACGCCTGACAGCACACAGATGCATTTTCAAGACATATCTTAACAATGACCAAACATTGAGTGCCAGAGCGGTGCCCTGAAAGGTTACTTAGAGGGCCTTTCAGCTTCGGTGAAAATAATAGAGAGACGGTCATTTGTGGATCGCTAACATGTGTCTGCAGCACAGCAACGCATATCCATAGCCCTGTGTGGGATGCTAACTAGAGAGGTAGAGAACAGATGCTGCATGAGCTGTAAATCCTGCAATAATGGCTAAAGTGACATTCAATGGCACAGGGACTATATTGTCTTCGTGGAGAATACAGTTTCAGTCAAACTGGCTCCAGCAAAGTGCTTTTTAGCTATTAGCACAATAACCAAAATGGAGGGCTTTAACAGGATGGTAATGGGGAGGCAATTGGTAGAATAATTCTGTGAAGCCACAACGTCTAATGCCATTTTTAACACATTGGCACGATGTATAATCAGCCTGGCCCTAACATTACACATTCAGCTCAGACAGCATCATGTACCACAGTCACGACTGTGGTATTTAGCAAGGAGGAAAAGAAAAAAAAAAGACAACAAACTCAACAGTGTTCCTGCACAGAGCCTAAGGGTTGGACGGGCAAGATTCAATCCACTTTTTTTTTCTACCTGTTAGAAATCTATTAGAGGCCAATAAGGATGTGGAGGGGGGAAGGTTTGAGATATTTCAGGTCAGCCTTAGAGGTTAATTGTTGATTCGTCTGTCTGGTCAGTGAGGGGATCACTGTGTGAAACCAATCCAGAAGGCAGGAGATGAACGGTGAGTGTGGATGGCATTCAGGAGATTAGAGTGGTTGATGGGAGAGGCAGAGAGAGAGAGAGAGAGAGAGAGAGAGAGAAAGAGGATGGAAACATGAACCAAAGGACCTCATGTCAACGTCCTCACAGGGCTGCCAATGCTAACTGGGTGTAGACATACAATTAATGTGCTCGAGAGGGGTTATGTGTTGGCAACAAGGCCATTGAGGCTAGCGGTACTTACATTTAAAGTAAAGGACATGGTTGACCATTTGTGTCAGGTAGAGAGAGAAAATAAATGTTACTAGCATCAAAATATGTTCTCTCCCTACTTATGACCTATTGCAATATAGAAAACAAACAATAAAGCCAGGCACACATGTAAGACAATTAAATATAATCTGCTGAACCCAGGAGACCAACGGATTACAGTCCAGCTTAATCACCTCCACAGAAACCTCAAGGAACTTCCATTCGACTACTGCTACTCCTCTTTTTTAGGTTACTGTTCAAGCAAAATACAAAAAATAAATTCAAAAAAGTAAAAAAAAAAACAACAAGCACTGAGGTTGGCAATGAGGAATGTTTTTCTTTGTTCTGATGAAGGTCAAATAAATATGTAGAATGTAGACTGTGGGTGATGATAACTATTTGGCTGTCTGTTCAGATGCACAGTGAAAAGACATAGCCCTCCTGTGGGCATCGCTCCACATCTCCCTGGCCGCCTGCATGCCAGTCCCATTTCACAACTTGTGCTACATCTGTGACACATAAACACACACATGCACACGCTCTCACATATACATGAATGCAGCGAAGGACCTTTCTCGTAGACCGAGTGTCCCTCATCACTGTTGTTCAAACAATAATGGATGGTATATAATCATATAGAGGCACTAACAACTCCCTGTGACATTTTGTATTTCAAACCAACACTCAGTCATGTGATAAATATCAATTATATTACAGCTCTGAGGCTTAAACTAAAGTTGACCTGAATGTTTTAAGGCGCATGAGCTAAATTTGTAGCCATGGCAATCCAAGCAATGAAAATGCTAACATTAGTAATATAATTCAAATTACTATTTTAAAGATAATCTCTAGCCTTCATGGCATGCAGAGAAAGGGGGAGGGTGCTACAATCCATTATTTTTATCGGACGATGGCAATGCTAAAATTAGAATTTAATTCAAATTATTTTATGTTGTTTTTTAAAAGGTAATCTCTTGTCTTCATGGAATGCACAGGAAGGGGAATGGGGGAACAATCCATTATTTTGATTGGACATAAAAATGCAAACAAAGATTTGTCAGTTTAAGAGCACCGCCCTCTGAGTAGGGATCCTGCTCTGCTTGTCTTTGGTTTTGACATGTTTACTTTAACAAGTTTGCGCACTTCTACAGGAGGCAGCCCCAAATGAACTAATTATGTGCTGCCATATTAATGTTCACAATGTTAAGTACATCTCTTTTAAGCATCTTAGTTTGAATTGATGATGCAAAGCCCAAAGACATGTGGCGATGGCAATGAGAGCATTGCGTTTTTGTGCAGATGGGGGAAAAGCTGCACTGAATTTATTTCCCAGTGAATTCAGCACCTGTTGTAATGCTACTGATTAAAATTGCTTTGGGTCATTATTTGATGTCAAAATCAAAAATAACGTCCCTGCTTTTTACCATAAAACATATATGTTGAGTATTCAGTGCATACATTTAATACTGCGAAAAGGCAGGTAAAACATAATTAGACAACAGGCTACAGAGTGAAGGGGATCGAAGGTTGAATTGGGTGATTACAGTGGCATCATGATTTTGTGCATGATTTAAACAATTTAGAGACTGTTTTTTTAAACCGGAAAAAAACAATAGACATTGTACTGTCTTTCTGAATACATGAATCAATGGACATTCTTTGAACAGTCTTGTTCACAATGATTACCTTTTAATGATTCAATTTTTATAAGCAACTGAATAAAATCTGCGAACCAGGTGGCACAGAAAAAAAATCATACTTTAAAACATGTCACTACTGGAACTAAAGGGATAAACAGTGTACAATGAAATAATATAATAATATATATATATATACATAATATAAATTATTATTCAAGCAGTCTTTAAAAATCTGATTGGTACATGCCAACTGTAAGAGCAGGCTAATGGAGCACATGCAAATATGTTGACTTTTAGATGCAGCACAATGACCTTGCTCATAGACGTTTAAAAATATGACCACTTGATCAAACAAGCCTGAGGCATCATAACCCCCACTGTACTGTTCATCACAAACATGACCCAAGAGCACATTCAGTGTGTACACAGAGTGTATAAAAAGTAAACTGCAGTCATTTAAATTGCTGAAATGAGTCTTTATTTAGCTACATCACGTTTCAGATTGCCTCAAGAAACCTTTCAAGCATGTTTTCAATCAATGATTGGTGCCATGATCTGCTCTGTGCTGGAGATCTTATTGACTGCATTTTTTACAAAACAACAACAACATACAAATCTCTAGGTTGGTGCTTTGATGATGGCAACCATACAGTAACACCACCTCGTCACCACTGAGCTGTGGCAGCACCAAACCGACGTCTCCCTCCAGTTAACGCCTGTTGCTACCTACACCTCTGGATATGTGTTTTCACACCAGCGCCTGTTCTGTGACGTGTAACATCAGGACACAGTTGGACAGAAATGTGCTTCAATGTATTACAGTTGCAACCGCTGTTAGTGTGTTGAAACATGTCTGCACTCTTGGCTTGTGAGGGAGGTGGTGTATACATATTTGAAAAAAACTAAATAGAAAATAAATCTCATCATCACAAAGAAATTGTGTGAAGTGGGAAGAGCCCCTGGTTACAAAAGAAGTTTTGCTCCACTGTTAATTAGCATTTGAAAGATTCATTTTTCTCACATCTCAATGTTCAGTGAGTCCAGTGTCAATGCTATAGGAATATGTTCATCTATTACACATGCTCCAACTTTATTTCTGAGAAGCAATTTTCTTCCTCCCATCAGTTTGGTGATCTGGCTCTAAATGCTATACCTCGCACCAACAGCTGCTGCTGTTTCCACGGAGAAGATTCTAACAAGTTCAACACACGCAAAATCATCCAAGGGCTTTAACTGGGATCAATGGACCGATAGTATTTATTTAGCCCATGAATTTGGTAATCATTAATTACTCTAAAATGTACAATTATCCTAATTTGATTATATGATATTCATGCGTTGTCAAAACAACATCTTCTCACTCTGAACCCGTCAAATACCGACGCTTGGTCACTGACACTAAGCTTCAAACTATGGCGCTCTAGGTTCCCCTCTAGCGTCACTTTTGTATGTGGCAGGGATGGCGGTCACTTTCCACTCGTTACATGCATATAGCTTTTCAAAATAAACTTCTGTCTTCACAGGAATTTAGGTTTAGGCAACAAAACAACTTAGTCATGTTAACGTCAATGACGCTCTTGTCCTGAACCTGACAAAGGACTCGCGTCACTTTCACTGCGCCTGCGTGCTCTAACTCGCTCTTTTTACAGTACTTTTTTGTTTGTCAACCTCTCATAAAGTTCTCTCTTACTTAAGAAAGAGCAATAGTAAGAAAGCATCCAATGAAATCAATGGGTACTAACAAAATAAGAACAAATCGTGGATACGAACAAATATAAGAATAAATTTGTTCTCATAAGGCTTCCTGCATGAGGTCCATTGTCGATGCTGAAAATGGACGTGAGTTTGACTTTCAGAACACTGCAGCAAATTAATTTTCCATGTCTTATAAGATGCATGAGAAACGTAAGTATTTCAGTGTACATTTTGGGGATATTTTGCCAATATGTTTATGCAATTTAAATTATGCGATGGTCTAAGAAAAGAGACAAATACTCACTAAAGGCCTATCATTTCAGTATATCCGCTTTATGTTTCATTAATGAATAGTTAATAATAATATACCCTCTCGGTAATACACTTAATTTTACTTTGCATTCAACGTGTGTATTATCAAGTCATTTGAACAAAAAATGTGCAGAACCTCAAGGGGAGTTCAATCAATTTTGCAACTGCTGTACTTCTTACCACCTGCACAGGCACCTTTGAAAGTCATGGCACAGAAAAGAAAGAGGAGAGCAACACAGAAAGATAAATATGGCCACTTTGTCTCCATATATGCTCTCTTTCAACCTATGTTCTTCAGTTAGGATGGAAAGCTGCAAGGCATCAAGGCAAAAAGCCCAGGGATCAACCGTAAGTCTTAATCACAGAAAGTCAATTCAAGGGCAGCTGTTGAAGGTCCGGGTAGCAGATGTGTCCCACACATTCCTGTTGCTGTTAAATGACAGGGCTTATACCCACCAGCAGTATAGAGTGTGTGTGTGTGTGTGTGTGTGTGGGACCGCAAGAAAATAGGAAATAGAAAGGGGGGAAATGGATAAGAAACATTTATGGCACTAATCAGTTTTTATTTTGTATGCCACTGCTATTGCAGCTAACAGCAAGGTGTTAAATGTCTCGCTCTCTGTGTGTCAGTGCACCAGCCAGAGGTCCCTCCTCACAGCAAACTGGCTCATCTCATATAATCATGTCCATGGAGGAGCCATCAACAACACAACCACTGGCACTTCTGGAGGTTACCTTACGTATCCATGCAGTTTATCTGCTGATTAGAGGTTAATTCTCAATAAAACCCCACACGGGCATGGCTGTTGTTTTGACTTACACTAGCTTAGCCCTATCGGTGAAAGCTATAAAGATAAAGCTGTGAATACTTTCACTTTACATTTACTGTGACTAGCCTGACATATAACTGTTTTGTGTTTTGTGTTATATATTACACAAAATTCATTACCCAGACAGCTTGGAAAGAGATACATGCATTTCAAAAACGTTTCTACATCAACACCTGTACAGAATGTAAACCCGTGCTGAATAAAGATCTACCTGGCTTTACAGGAACAGTGTTTTTCATGATTTAATTGTCTTCTGTCTTGATTGCCAGGCGATGTGGTTTAATTTTACACTGTTATCTGTCGGCTTTAGCTTCTCAATCAGATAGTGACGGCGTAAGGCTCCATAGTAACTCTGACAGGTTGACGGAGTAGCCGCAAAAGGGAAAGGGTTAGGGAAGGGTCAATTGATAAAACAGTCAAGAGACGGTATGTCATGTGACCCAGCATTAATCATCGCAGCACATTGCTCATCAGGATATTGCTATCCTTGTTAGGTTCAAACAAAGTTCATACAATGCTCCCATTCCATGCTACCAGTTCTAGGTTCCGACCAAATGAGACTTCTGAGATGTCACTATTGAAAAAATAGAAGTTATTTTGACTTAAAAAAGTGATCAAGGTCTCTTGAATAGAAAATCAGCAGCACCAGTATTTTCTTGAATGCTTGAATGAAGAGGAAGTATGGAGGCCTCCTAGCACATGTCATAAGCAAAGAATATCCTCTAAAAGCTGGAATTCAACAGTGCGTTTTGACAATTCTGTCTCGGCCTTGACTGGCAGAGAATGCCAGCCAATCCGCATTTGAAATGCGACAAGCAAAAACAAAGCCTGTCAGAATGAGTTGGAGAGACGTCTACTGAGAGCCACATGTGGTTGGAAACAGAGTCGGGGAGAGGGAGAGGGAGAGAAAGAGAGAGAGAAAAAGAGGGAGAGAGAGAGAGAGAAGAAACTGTGCCTTCTTTTCAGGACTCTGTCCCTGAGACACACGTCATGCTGCTCCCCCAACAGTGGGTGACTCTGACAGGATACTGTCTGTGCAGCATTCCCCCTCTGTGTGATTGATGAGCCTCATTTTGCCAATTACTGGAGAATCCCCTGTTGACTACCATCAGATTGCCGTTTGTAACTGTTAGTGTTTCTGACTGTCACAGATTCATTTTAATTAGAGATCTCTTTCTCCTCCGACTTTTCCATTGTGCCTGAAATTTGCGAAGCTGAGTGCACAGCGACATGCTGGGGAAATGGTCCACTGTGTTATTTGCTGTCCTTAATTTATTCACAAGTACATGCCCTGAACGGTTAAAGGCCACATCTTTTTGACGTAGACGACCATATACAGTATCTTATAATTAATTAGCAAATGTGAGGTAATTAGTGAACTTTATTTGCATAATGAAGCGCCTAATTGCCCCAAAGCGCGCAAATGCATGTCAATAACTTCAGCTAATCGCTTGTGGGGACACGTATGTATGAGCAGACTGCAGGAGAGAGATGGGCCGCAGTCGTGCAGACACAGTGATCCCTGGGTCCTGTCGGGGGGGGGGGGGGGAATCAACAGAGAGCCCAGTAGCAAACAGCAGAACAACACCGTATTCCCTCGACAGCATCAGCAAGAAAGGAATAGCATTACTGTGGGGAAAGGAGAGGAAGTGCTTGGGCATTAGTTTGATTTACATTTTAGAGAGGCTTTCAACTGGCACACACAGCAACTTCAGCTAATGATACTCAGGCCTTTTCATCAAGGAGCTTTCCCCAGCCTTTTGGGCGCATCGCAATTATTTGCAATAAGGGACGACAAATGGTGCTACTAGGTGTTTGTACTGGTCTGTCCAGGAATAAATATCAGCCATTGTATACATATGTGCTCTGTACACTGTCTGCTGGCATTAAGTAGATTACACCCAACTCATTTTACAATCACCTGAATGGATAATGCAGCAGGGCTATTAGGCACATGAAAACAGCATTTTCCTGTGAGTCAACCTGCGTTGTTCAACTCCAACCATCTTCTATTGTGGATGCAGATGCTGAAAAATGCTTGGTGGCTCATATTCACTAGACAAATAACTCCAGTCACGTTTCCCTTCCGCTTGCATTTGATAGAATAATTTGCCAACAATGGGCCTGCCATTCAACTGAGACTCAGGGATTTCATTAAAACATCAAATGAAAGTGAAATCATGAGCCATGACGGTGGAGAGTGGGGATGGCTAAGCAGAGAAGCGTGGCTGGTGTCTACTGCAGGATTAGAGCTCAGCAACAAGTGCTCAAGGGGGGCTTTGCATCAAACCCAGGAGCCCATGACAAATGAGGGCGGCTGGGCTTCTGTCTATTACCCTGCACTAAGCTCAGGCCTTTTGGGGAAGTAATGAGGTGCAGATTGTTGCTGCTGCCACTGGGTCCTTAGCCCGACTTTCTGTAGAGCAGAAATAATCAGTGGAGACCTGGGCCCACAGGGACAAAGCAGCAGAGCAATACATGGAGACATGGAGATAAACGAGATTAACTAAAATAATTTTCTATTTGGAACACTATAGCCTGTTACATACATTGGCTCTTCTCCTTCTGCATAGTATTTCGTGACCATGCATACTGTATACCAACCTTACACAGGAAGTAAGTAAGGTTTTCGATTGCAGGGGAGCAGGACACAGTAAATCCCAAAGGACACCCTCCAACACTCGCAGGGCACGGAGGCCTTATCAGCGGAATATGACAGTTCACTGAGGAGCAAAGGGTTAGATCCAGTGTACATCATTGGTATACCTCCTGCTCTCCAACACCACACCCCCTGCTGCCCCTGGGAGCTCTAGTCCAGGCAGCTTGTCAGCAAGCTTACTCTACTGGCTAATGGAGCTGCCACATCAGGCCGCGTGTCACAGCCTAACAAGATACTGATTGGCGAACTTCTAGGGAATTCACTCATATGACCAGAGGGCACCAAAATGGTCTTCTGTCTGGCGGTGAACACGACGGCTGACAGACAAGGCAATGGCAACATGATATTTTTTTGTACAGTACATGTATTCTGTGAAATCTATCACTTTGTTTTTTTTTGGGGATTCATCAGACTTTGATACATGGCTGATGTGTCTCATATAGAATTCTGCTCTGAGAGGCAGAGCTGTCTGAGCCGAATCCAAAGATCTGTGTGGAGAGCTGAAGTTTGAATATGTCATGTGCAGCGGCATTATGTGCTGGAACTGCAATTCAATATGTTTTATTCATATTTGCCTTCAAGTGTCAAGATGTATTGATCCGTTTACTTAGTTCTAACCTGATTGGTACTTGTAGGGTAATATTTCACACAATGATTTTTAGAGTTGAAATGATTGGTCATTAATTGACTGGCCACTAATTTAATAATTTATTTATTGTATAAGTCATTTATCAAACATAACTGACAAACATTAGATGATTTCACCTCCTTTTCCTTATTTTAGATTAAATTACATTTGATTAGATGCAACAATGAACATGATGAACAATAAAATACAGATAATCTTATATTATAGTGAATATATTTGCTTTTTGGGCCAAACAATTAGTGGATTAATTGAAAAAAAAAAAACAATAATAAAATGTTAACGCTGCTAACGAGTAAGTTAACTGACATTATTACTGAAGTAATTAAACAAAGACGTGCATACTGTATACTGCAATGGAGCAGTGAGGATGTTGTACTGTATGACTCGTGGCAAGGCAGCATGAGAGAAGTACTGTATTATAGTTAATACTGGGTACGGGGGGTTAAGCAAACATTTCTAAAGCTGTAAATAATGTTGGTCATATAACGCGCGTGTGCTTTGAAAGGTCAATTTAATGGACTCGGTCTGCAACAATGCCAGTTTATGTCTTACTTAAGGTTATTTAAAAACTCTATACAAATGTGGTGCTTTTTATAATTGTCATCAAAGGTAATACGACAGCATTCGCTAAATAGCGAAAAAGCAAATCCGTGCAGCATAATCAACGACCTTTTTTAATTTACATTTTGGGCTATTTCTTTGCAAAAACATAATTACAAATACAATTCTAGTTTTAGCTAATGTTTTTTTTTTTTTTTTTTTTAGACACACCTATTAAAATGTGCTAATTGAAATTGTAATACCCCCTCTGACATGTGGAATGCAACGTGAAAGATTAATATTTGTTGAAGGGATTGCAATTTTCTGTTGCTTTATACGAGTCTGGACATTCACATTGAGGGGAGAGATACAGACGCAGTATTCATACAGCCAAATAGCCTGCGTTATGCACCTTTACTTATTTACACTGGTTTCTTCTAATTTTGATAATTAAAAGGCTCCGTGGTTTATCTGTGCTTCAGTTAATTGGCCACACAGTACACAGTGAATTTCATTAGCGGAGGAAAACACTGCGGGTTGGGGGGGAGGGGGGCTAAAAGGAAGGTGGCGATTAGGAGAGAAAACTTGTGTGTGGCAAGGGGGTGGGTGTTTGTGTACTTGTGCTTTAAAAATTATAATGTGCAACTGAAAGTGCCACCAGCATGATTTAACCCAGTTTTTCTAATCCACAAACATTCAGAAATAAACATGAAGATTCTGTAAATAATCTGACTTACCTCTCATTCAAACACATACAGGTGTGATGGAGAGGAATAACAACACTGTGCTCCTCCAGACAAAACAAGCCAGTAGCAGGGGATGTTTCCGCAGTTTAAACTCAGCAGCCTGCTAAATAGAACAATTGTTTCACTAACAACCATTTATTTAACCTTAAGTGCCTGGTGCCGAAACAAGAGAGTGCTGTGTACACCTGTACACAAACCTAGCCTGAAGTCAACAGAGTCTACAACCATCGCTGTTTGAAAGAGGCCATCCATAAACACATTGTGGTGAATCCTTTTCTCTGATGTGTGAACTAAATCAGGCTGAAGTATCTGAGAACAAGAAAAAACTGGTACCTGTATAAATGCATCTGTAGATTTTTAAGCCACAAAGGGTGGTATGGTGGTATTATGGGTTATACCCCAGGGGCTGGGAAAAAGTGTGTCTGGGCTGACCCTGTGTGGGCGGATAAAAGGTTGGCGTGAGAAACTGGCACTGGTAGTTGTGTGCGCTTTGTAGGCTCACAGGACTTGAGGCTTCTTATTCATCAACAGGTAAATACTGTAAATCTGAGTTGCTGCTTGAACAGCTGCTTCTTCATGACGGCAGGAAATTGTCAGGGAAGGCTTCAATATGATAGACGTGCTTGATATTGGAATTATCCCCCTCCCTCTTAGGGGGGTGGTTTCCCAAAGACAGACTTAGACTGTTTCTTGGATTTAACAAATAAACTTCAGCTACACAGCTATCACATATCTAAGCTCATCAGTCGGCCAATGCCGTCCAGTCCTTGACTATTTTAAGGACGTTGCTTGGAATTCTGAGCAAATTAAAACAGTTTTTAAACTAAAAACATGGCCATGAGCAATGGCTTCAAGCCTCTCAGCTCTATTCTCTCATCCTTGTAGCTGTTGAATCCTTCCACAAGGCTATTTTACTGGGGGGGACTCAATGACTGTGTAACTATACTACATACACATGCACAGGGGCAAACAACTAATTATTTTGATTGAAAGAAACATGTCAGTGAACGGTTGCATTGAATATGTTTAGAAACAAGAAAACCTCGACCGGAAAATGTCAAGGTTACAACAAACACTGCTAGCATCCACAAATCACAATAGTTCCTCTTTTAAAAGTCTGCAGGTGTCACTGATTGTTACCATTGAACCGCAACTCTTTGCTTTGCTGTTAGCAGGAGGGAATCGGGTGGCGAACCCTTAGACGAAGTTTTGATTTGTGTGAAACTGTCTCTGGGAGACAAAATTAAGACTGGGCTAAATCTGTTAGTCCAGTCTAATATATCTTAATGAAGCTGGCCCCAGAAGACAGCTCCTTGTCACTCAATGTATGGGAATTGGAGAGAATGATGTGCTCTGACTCTGGCCTTCTGGGAAATAAAAGGTTAAGCGAAATATCAGTGGGTTGGATTAAGGCATTGAGTACAGTGGGGGGAGATGTATTGGACATGTCCAGGCACCCAAGGTTCAGTCCGGTCTCTCATCATCCCCATCGAGCCACCTCTCGACCATTAATATTCCAGTATGCAGAGCGCCGCTCTAAGCCCCCAGCTCTACTCTATCATATCCAACAGGAACTGGAAATGGGTGTGTGATAGTGAGTGTGTGTGTGCGTGTGTGTGCATGTGATAGCCATAGCCTCTCTGGTGAAATAGGGCTCTCTGGGGGCTTGTGCCTCAACTCTACAGCCTTTGTGGGCTCCCATTACTTCTGACAGATAGAGATCACTAAACTGCTGAACAAACACCCCATTCAGTCATTTGCATACATTACAGTAATGGAAAGAGAAAAATGTATCAATAAAGCCAAATGAAGTGCTTCCACTAAGCTCTTCGCCGCTTTCTTCCTTTCATTCCATACTTCTTTCTTTCTGTATCTTCTCTTCTCATATTTCTATATTTTAGTGTTTTATAACTGCTACTGATCTGCTGCTGCACAGTTCTTGTCACAGTACTTTGTGGAATGATTTTGTCTGAAAGGTAAACACATCAGATAAAGATGACAGATTCTCACAAATTGTTTGTGCCAGACATAAATCAGACTTTTTAATGGGCAGAACCTGAAATTTCTGAAGCCTAAACAAATTAGGAACACTAATCATGCGTGGTGGGAAAAAAACTAAAACGTAATTTATTGTTGAAGGTTTAATTAAAACTATGCTGCTTTGGGGCACATATTACATTTAAAATACCCTGCAGTGACCATGGCCTCCCTAAAATTAATCTCAGGAAAAAAGCTCACAAGAGTCACAGTGAAATAGAGGCACATGTACTTACCTACACATACACTGTAGATTACTCTTTGCCCCTTTCTCTCTTACACACACACACACACACACACACAAACCCAGACTGACTCATTCATCACAGAGCCCAGCAGTCGAGACAACAGAGCTTCACTTAACTTTTTCAGGGTTGCTCAAGCATCAAATGCATGACTTTTAGCTGTTGTTGTTCTTCCATCTGTCATGCTTCAAGAAACCAATATCCTTTTTTTTTAATCCCAGGGAAAAGTTTAAAGAGGTACGATTACCTTGACTCTGCTATCTTATGTGTACCAAAGGAAATGTCAACCAAAAATATACAGCACTGTATTTCACACTGTCATTGTTCCAACACTTTGCTGTGCAACACAGATTAGAGAGCTACCTAAGCTCATTGCAAACACTGGTACTAAAAACCTCAGCAAATCAAGCACAGCCTGGGCTTTCTATCTCTTGCACGAAAACAGCCCGAAATTGAATGTCTTGGGAGGTTTAAGGCAGTAGAAAATATTGTCCTTGGTGACAGACTTCAGAAAAGTGGGTTAAGTTGAGACACACACTTACATACACAAACACAAATGTCCTGGAGTAACAAACAGACGCACAGCTACTCCAAAGGCACTGAGAAAGATGTGATTGCAGACTTCTAGTGTCCTATTATTATGCATTGTAGTATGAACATCAAGACAAAGAAAACTTGGATGGAAAATAAAACTTTAAATCTGAGAGAACAAACAAGCATGCACTTTTTAAATCGTTTGAATCCTCCCTGTGCCTCGATGTGTCTGCACCCCAAAAATTAGAACAGTGAAAATTATGATTTGAAAATATGTACAACGAAAAAGCAATTCTGCCACTTGAAAAACCAAGGGAAGGGAAACTACTAATCATTACAAAAACACTCGAAAGTGGAACACAGCGCAGATGGAGAATGAAATAGATATGCTTGTCAGTGCTTTCCTAGTGGTGGCTACTTTAAATAAGGCAGTAACCAAAATAGGTCTCATTAAATCCTATTAAGCCTCCGTCCTAGCACAAAAACTCGATCAGGTGGGATGGGGCGAAAGAGGGAGGAAGTGGGGTGTTTCAGGTCACGGCCAGTCGGCTGCTCTCTGCTACTCTGGGGAGGAACTCCAGACAGTGAGGAAGAGCCATGCTGCAGTATATCTTCACTTCTCCATTTCCTCTCACTCAAGCCTCTAGTTCTCGGAGGAGCCTGGGAATCAATACTGACATCGGGGAGCAGACTAGCTTTCTTGCCTGCCTGCTCTGCCTCCGAGCCGCCGCCAGGGAGGTCTCTGCTTCAGTTTTTTTTAATTACACAAATTTAAGTGCCATTCTTTGACTGGGAGCAGATTGTTAATGTGTTAGGGGGCTATTACTCTTAAACCACCCAATGTGCAAACTCAGCCTTAATAAATCTCAGATAAAAGGAAGCAAAAAATCAGGTTAAATGCCATATTGCGTGAGGGCGCCTAGCATATGGATACACCTACTCGCTTGTTAAATTACTCGAGTAATTCTTTCTTTTCCTAATAGTGTTGGAGACGAGCAAAAAAGACACTGCTGATTGCTTTACTGTCCCCCCCCCCCCCCCCATGAAAGGCACCCTAGGGTATTGACAACAAACTTGATTTCCACCATTGATCAAACCTATACAGTGAGGACCTTTCCTTTCAGAAAGGGCATTCAAGAAAGTGCAGAGACATGGCTAATTCAATTTGGGAGCAGAGACGCTTGGCTTTAAGTGAAACACTTTGTTATGGAAACAGGAGAGGTGCCATGAGAGATAGTGCACGGATGGTTGTGTGGAGAGACTCGTGGCCGGTCAGGAGATGAAATCACGGATAGGCGATAAGTTGGTGTGAGGGGCTAGAGCCCCTATTAGAGTCTCCCAGGGGACAGGCAGTGGTGGCAGAGTGCGGTAAAAATAGCCACGGGCAGGATTTCACTCCTGGGACACAGGGAGGAGTGAAGGGGGAGATCCGATCAACATCTCATAGCAAGGCAGCCAGATCCATTCCCTACGTTCCCTTGGGTGCCACCTATCACACCAAGTGACTCAAACTGCTTACCACCGCCAGGCAGAACACAAACAGCACACTCGTTTGCCACTGCTGTCCACAAAAAATGGTACACACAATGCCTTAGTATACCAGAATACATATGCTTTTGTGGAGCAAATTTAAGTATAAAACTATTCAAGGTGTTAAAACAACCACCATAAAAAAAGGATATCATCATCTTTTCCACAAACTTATCTTGTTGGTCATCCGTTTTGGGGAAGTTCTTGATGTCGTTCTCAAGCCTCTGAATGTGACGTTCCATGGTGGATAAACTGCTATTCAAGATCTCAGCCGACACTGTGGGAAAAATGAAAGAAAAGATAAATAATAAATTAACCACAATTAAGGCACGCTGGGCTCATTGACAGGTTTCCAGTCACGGGAAATGATCAAAAACAACACCTATAAGCTTTGTTGAAGTTTACATAATAAAACAACCAATGACTGAGTTAGACTATATGTTGTGATATACTGACTCCTGCATAATCCATTTGTGTGTGGCCTAGAAAGCAGGCATGTGTAAACGTGTGGGTACAGTGTGCGTGCGGCTCATTAATCAGTCCGTAATCACCGCTTGCAGAGTTGCTGTGGAATCCACAGTATTTAGATCGGGCCTTTCAAGTGGAGACTTCAAACAGTAAGCAGTGTCTTAAGGGATCAGACGGGACAGGAACATGGATGCAGTACCATGTTTTGGTTGCTGTTAAGGGTTTAGTCTTATTGAACATACTCTATATACTCTATATAGGTCTTTAAAAAACAAACATTTAATTAAAAGTTATATGTTGAAGTCAGAAAGTCTAACACTTTGATCTATGTCAAGATGAATATTTTTGAATTGCCGCCTTACAAATTCATTCATCTCAGGCAATGTATCAACTCACCACAACATTGACGGAATTTAGTGAATAGAGTTGATTGAAAGACCTTCTGTTTTCACTACTGTATAACACAACAACGTATTTTAATTTATATTGCTTTTGATATTCAACTAAAACCATTGGATTTTGAGGCACAAAACTGAAAAACTAAACAAAACATAGAAACATGACAAACAAGAAAGTGAAGAGGGCAGACCACTGCCTCATAAACACATGTGCAAAGCCAACATTGTACTGTCAGTAGGTTTATTGTCCTCTTTGAGACTACGTGAGCTGGAAGCCATATTCATTTGAAACTTGAAGTGTGGGCTGCAGGGTCGCGAAACCAATGAGAATCCTTCCTCTTGAGATTGTTAATGTGCACAGAAAATTCAATCCCAGTCCAGCCTTGAGTTTCAACATGTTGTTAGACAAACAGATAAGCAAACAGATGGGTGAAGACAATCACACGTAAAACTTCCTTGGTAGGAGTAAAAAAAAAAAAAAGCAAAAAAATCCTAAACATGCCCTGCTGCATGAATAATGTAGTCCATTTAAAGTGATAGCGGGCTCTTGCTTTGACTTGTACTTGAAATCATTTGCGTCCACGTAACTGTAAGTGACATTATGTTAGTGAAAAAAACATTGGCCAATAATCATAAGACGGAATTTCGTATCATCAATTCACAGCCGATGATCCATCCTAGTGCACAGCTAGGCATTGTGATTTACTTCAGACACTGATTGATAACCAAAATAAGGCCCGATAAGCACAGCCCTCATCATCAACTTATGTCATTTAACCTACACGTACCCCCTCATCTGCAAGGTTAGCCCATCCACTAGACTGTAATTGAAGTGCTGAGGGAGTGAAGACTTGGGTAATGGACAGGCTGTCAAGATATATGGCATCAATGACATAAGGGTCAACCTTGTCTTGCTTTACATCAATTCCATAGCTTGGATTTGCTTCTTCCCGCCCCCTCCTCTTTTTCTGACAATAAGATTGAACGACACGATTGTGGATCACACGCACCCCCGGCACACTGAAACAACCTTCAACACAAATACACAGGTATCTAAAGAGCATTCCCACTGGAAAGCACACACACACAAACAGACACATTCACAGATGCGCACACACTGCGTGCTGTGATCAGTCTGAAAAAAATACAATAACAGTAAGGGGTGAGGTCACTGTCTTTATTAGACTTTGTAGCCAGCCGACTGGCTGGACAGATCCAGTGACAGGGAATCTCACAGTCCCTCCTCCTCAATTCTAACAGAACAGACTCCTGGGGATTACAGTGAGAAAACCACACTATCTGCCTGTTTCTCCACTGATAGGGCCTCTGAGATCCACATGCTCTCCAGCCTCAGTAATGGTAAAAAAAGACTTCATGGTAGGTGGACAGATGGACGCAAGAGACGAAACAATTACATTCATATAAATGTGTTGAGCCACGGAAAGGCCTTCTACACTCATTGTGGCTTTTGATAGTTGCTTCCGGCATGAGTGATAGTATTTTGGTAACATTTTGGCTCTAACGCTGATCACGGTAGCCAAGAAACAGTGGCTCAAGTTAGCTATGATGGTGTTCCAGGGGAGCCAAATTACAGGATCAGAGTGAAGCCATCATTGGACTACAGTACAGACATTTGCTTACATGGGAATTACTTACAGTTGAAACAAACTGACACATACATGTATCGACTGGCATGTATATAATGGTGTTGGTCTTCATATTAAACAATCTTAACATGTAAGATTCTACTAATGACCGCTGCAAAGCCTGCCAGTATCTTTCAATATCGGTCTCCAAGCCAGCCATACGATTTCTTCTCAGGTACTGTAACTTCCTGTATGCTTTTGTTGGCGTTCTTGTCAAGCAAAATAAATAACTGCAGAGGCTGAAGAGTGATGCATGGGGGACACAAAAGAGGACAAGAAAGACAAAAGCAATTTGAAGGACAAGAAGTGAACTTGTGTGAATAACAGACAGCATACAAAAGCTCCTCTGTGGTCAATATCTTTCAGTTATTGATACGAGCTCCGTAATGCTGGCAATCGATGCATTATTCATTCCCATGAACAAAAGACAGACACAGCGTAATTCATTAAGCTTTGTCCTGTTTCCTTCAAAATAAACTGCCAGGGAAAGAAACGGTGTAGCTCACAATACCAAATCAACTGCTATAATGTGAATATGTCAACTTTATATTCAGTCATTTGTAGAAGGGGGCAATTTTCATTTTGATTTATAGACAAATAATACCAATCTTTCATCCTCTGCTCTTGCAATGCTACCAAAGGTTACAATGGAAATAAAGATGGATTTTGAGTGTTGCTGCCAACGTAGAATAAAATATCAAGTTTTAAATAATCTACACACTTGTGAAAACAAAGACAAATGCAACATAAAACCAAAGGAGAAGGTCGTTCATAAATGCATTCATCCCCGTAGCCAAATAAGTGTAAGCGTGTGAGTGTGTGTGGAAAGGCAGGTGAGCACGAGAGAACGGCAAACAGACACAGACGACGTGTCTAAATAAAGACAGAAGCCCTGAGAGGCAAGTGAGGAAAAAAACGTGGTGTTATATTTTCTAAGACTGACTCCTCTCTCTCCTGTGTTTATGACCAGGTGAAAACGGTTTTACCAGCATCATCTTTAAACGGTCGTAGCACTTTTGTTTTCACCTGTGAAACAGTTTTGGAGAAAAAGTTGAGGAAAATGATCGTGGCAAACTTTTTTTATTTTTTCACCTGGCTTTACTTATTTTTTTCTCTCTCCAGCTGTTTCACAGATGGAAAGAAAGAGTTAGTTAGGGCTCCCATATTATGTCCATATTTAATATTTAATCATGTTTTTAGGACAGCCTATGAACAAATCTGATAATAACAATGAAGTAAACATGGTGGTGGACTCCAAAAAAAAAGCTTGTGTTCCACATGAGCGTTGTATCGTGGCGCTAATATTGGTGGAGGAGCGCGGCTAAAGTTGAATTAGGACCTCGATTTAAAACTGGAAATTAATACAATAATGATTTGCATAATCAAGACAAAGGCTGTTTCAGAAGTTAATGGACGAAGTAAGGAAAACAGAGTCCAGAGACATGTTAACTGCTCTGATGCTGTACCGATGTATGTCTACATGCTAACGTCATCATATGAACATGCTTAGCAGGTATAATGTTTTAAATACAGCTGATGATGACGGGAATGTCATACGTTTTGCAAGTATTTGGTCATAAACCAAAGCGCTGAAATCATTTACATTTTGATTATGATCACCAAAGTCATTACAATTCGTCCTGAGGTGGACACTATTTATCCTCAGCTGAATTAAGTCTGTTTGGCTGACGCAGTGTGGCCAAGATAATATCAGCGCTTTATAGGTAAAAGGTCTTTCAAGCTCCAGGGATTATAGATGTTAAAACCTTTCAGGGCCTTGAAGAAGTAATCTCGCCCTAGCTTGTTATCTTTTCATCAAACCTCCTCTCACAGCCTCTTTGAATATACAGAATGGGGTGTAAAGAGAGGACAACCTTGAGGGGACTCTCTACACATGACCAGATACACATGTCTGCCAAAGGGCATATTCATCACATCAGGGCAAAACTGACTATTGATCAGCAGCATGATACCAGGACAATGATGCGCTGTATGTCGATTCAAAAGCCTTTTGGACCAATTAGAGTAATTTCAAATACTCCCACCCCCTTTAAAATGAAGAGTTACATGTTTTCCCCAATCAAAATCATGTTTTGTCTCTTTTCATTTCGCTGTTGGTGGCACCTGAGAGTGAACAGGAGATGAAGTGGCAAGCAGACTAGAGTACATCAGAGGAAAGAGACAAAAGGATAAACACAACTCTATGTGTTCCCCTTTCAGCAGGAATCAAAGCAGCTCCAGTTGCAGGAGTGAAAGTGATATCGTTGCTGTGACAAAGCAGTCACATTGTTCTGTCTGATTACCTCGGATCATGTGATGTTAAAAAACAGCAGGCTGGAGAAAGTGGCAAATGAGGAAATCGAATGGACAACATCAACAAAAGAGATGCAGGAGACCTTGTGGCACTGTATTAAAAATGATGGTTCCATTATTAGGCTGCAAGCTAATGATAACAGCTTGTTTTGGATTTCCAGCACAGTGGAAATAAAAAAAGAAATCAAGTTACTTATCTATTGTAAATAATGAAATGCACTACTTACTGTATGAATAATTACACACATATAGAATAATTATATTGCCACATCATACTAGTAAATAAACAATGTTGTCGGTAGACAATGCAATGAATCACTTTCGAGTGACACAAATCCACACGATGCACGATCACAATTTCCCATCAATGTTGCACTAATTGCTTCCACATAAAAGGGTAAATCCTTTTTACTTTTGCTCTATTTCCTCTTTTAATTTGCATTTTCCTTAAACCCTCCACGTTACAGAACTGTTATCGTAATGAAGGATTTGTTTTCTGATCAGGACTGATGGCCCACCCTAGAGCAAAACCCTAAGGTTAGAATATGTTGTGTTTAATCTGCAACTGCCTACTGCAGCAAGGGTCACACACTCCAGACTTTTCAATAAATGTAATTAATATTGTTTTCTAATATTATATAGCATTACATTATACAGTATATATATAATATAATTTAATGTTATATTGCTAGAAAATGTTTGCAGCAACTGATAAAGTCAATTTACATTACTTTATACCAGAATACAGAATTCATTACTTAGAGCACATTAGCAGAACTATTGCATATTTAGTGCAGTAAAAAATGACTACAGCCACAGCACACTGCATTATAACATATATATATATATATATATATATATCATCCAATATCTTAAAACCGATTGCAAGATCTAGAATGGAGTAGGAGCACATGAGCCAAGAAGGATAAAACCTGACATGTGAACTACATAATGGTGAAATTACAACATTTGAATGGAGGTATGGGCTGCAGCCAAAGAGCAAAACATACAGCCAGACACCAAAAAACCACACTTTATTGTACCTCCCGCTCTGGAAGGAGGCCTTGTTTACAATGGGGGTCATGTCTGAGAGACTTTATTGCTTTCGGCAGCCATCAGAGCTGCAGCCCAGTGCCAGATCTCTGGAGGAATTACAAATGGAGTCAATTACAATATATTTTGATGCATGGGGAAGTTTAGACATTGACCTGGGGTGATGACAATTCCCCAGGAAGTGCTGAGGAAATCAGTCAGGGCGACGTGCTGGTGCTATATGCGAGTCTCTGCCCTCTGCAATAAAAATAATCAGGAACTCAGAGCGGCACGATGGTTTACCTCCACTCTCCCGACAATCAACCATCTAAATGCTTGTCATGGACTTACTTGAAGATGGTTATTTCTTTTTCCCAAGGTATATGTTTCTGTGATATTGTTATGATACGTTTTATGTTGTCACACAATCAACTGAAAGTCAGGAGTGTACTGGGTGGCTGCAGAGCCCGTTTTATTTAAGAAAAACAAATAAAATGTAAAGGCAAGGCATTTGGTGCATGAAGGATACTGATGGAAGATGAGTGAGGTGCCAAGTGTCTGTTTTCATGCGTTGTTTATATACCATTTTTCGTGCCGGCTGGGTGGGATGTAAGCTGGAGGATATTTTGAGTAAAATCTCAGCTCTACCCCCATCAAGGTAAATTAACAGATGCAACATATCTTTGTGAAAGCCATGCATGCTAGTAAAAACCCTAATCAATTAGTTTGTTAATGACTTAGCTCAGCGGCTAAATTTCATTTCAACGTAACGATGCAGGTAAAGAACAGACTTGTAATGTCGAATACAAACCAGGCTGCGTTCACAGGAACATGGTGTTCTGGGGGCAGGGAGAGGACACGACTTGTGTAGTTGAAAGGACAGAAGCTCAGAGACGGGGGTGTGGCAGTCATAATAGCTAACAGAGGTTAACTCATGCCTCTAACCTTATTCACAACTTCAAAGTTGCACCTTATCACACAGCTGAGGACACATTACCTGACACCTCCCAGGGACACTCCCCTTGACATTTGTAAAACCAAGAGACCCAAAACCTTACTGGATTGGCCAGAGATCAGTAAAAAAAGAGGGGCAAGGAATTACCAAAAGAAGCACAAGCTAAACTCCAGCTTTCTCATATTTATAATTAAGTACAACAACATCAATTTATATGCAGCTGCTGCAATCAGCCCAATTAATGGAATATTAATAATGATCACGATTTTGACTTCCCACATTTGAAATCAACATGATTGGCATTTAACATAGGTGCTCCGCACATAGAAAGCTCCACTGCATATCAAATCAAGCGCTCTCTAAACTAACAGCCACCAGGGAGCGATCAAGGTGTCTTGGCTTCACTTTTGGGGAGCTGTCACGCGACTGCGTGGTTACCGTTACGCGGCAGCCTGTAAAAAAAATGCCCTGTATGTTGCGGCTGCAGTCCAAAGTAGAAGAGTAACATGCTATAAATTAAAACAGATTATTAGCAGTACTGTAGCATGACATGGAAGTGATAGCAGTGCTCTGTCAATTTAAACGAGAAAGTGCAATAAAAAATATTTTGGCCCTTAAATCAATGAATTATGATAATTAATAGTGATCTCAGCATTGATCAACATAGTTGTGATTATCATTTTGGTCAAAATCATGCAGCCCTCCGGCAAAAACACACACACACACACACACACACACACACACACACACACACACACACACACACACACACACACACACACACACACACACACACACACACACACACACACACACACACACACACACACACACACACACACACACGGCCAATTTATTCTGACACACTTTGAAATTGCATTTTAAATATTGATATGAAAGGTTTGGATACAAACATCTTTGGCATGCTATCATCTTTATTTATGTGTCAACCATTTTCATAATTCTGTAAACGGGAGGGTTAATATGAATATAAAGGAAAATAAAACGCTATGGTGGATTCTCGTGTCCAGCCATGACGGCAGCGGTGGAAATATGGTTTGTGTAAAGTGCAGTGTTGACTGGGTCTGCCTGGCAGGAGCAATAACAAACGGTGTCAGAATTGATTTTCAGATTTACCTGGTTGTTGTTAAAGCCTTGAATGGTCAGCCTCCTGCCTATATCTGTGATCTACTAACCCCCTATGAGCCTGATCGGTGCTTGAGATCTTCCAGCGAGGTTGTGCTAATGCTTCCAAAATCTCGGATTGTCACTGAAGATGTCCGGGCCCCTCACAGTCCGGGCCCCTCAGCGCTGGGCAGACTAACTCAGTGGCGTCTTTTTTTATCTCTTATTTCATCATCTGGCTTTTTCTTACATGATGATGATTATCGTAGCAATTTACAGTAATTAATATTATTTAATCCTTTTTTATATCTTTTATATGTTTGGTTCAGTTTTGTTTTGATTGTTACGCACTTTGTAACTTGTTTTATGCTTTCTTAGGTGCTATATCAATAGAGTCACTATTCTTTTGTTTCTGTTTAACAGATTATAATTCATGATTGACAATAATGCCACGTTCTTTGTTGGTAAAATACACAGATGTATTCATTTTATGCCATAGCCTGCAGTTCATATTGCCTATGTTGTTTTGCCACTTGAGGACAGCAGTAGAAGCTAACATCACATCATACACCTACATTTTAAGCCTCTAGCAGACAAAAGAGCCACATTAAAAGTTAACTAAAACTATGTTCAGTTACATATCTGATGTTTGGTACTGAGCATGTAACGCACACTGGGTTAATAAGCTTTATAGCTGAGTAGAGCCGAGTTCAGCAGAGTCTGTCGGCCAAAAAGCGACTAAAAACAGCGAAAAAGGTCCCATAAGGAGATAATTCTCTGTGGAATACTGTGGTGATACCTTATTCATGAAAACTTGTCCCTCTCAATCTATCATAACTGACCTGAAGTTGACCATAGTTTTTATAAGAAGGAAACCAGAAACTAAAGCCACCACTCAAGCATATGTTTTCACTTTACAATCCCAAATGGCTGAAACTGTATTCATTTATTTATTGATGTCATCTATAGGTCTATTTATGAATTTGTGTTAGTGGGAAAACTAACGGTGGGTGTTCGTTTACAGCAGCACGGTCAACGAGCTGGGAGTAAGTGAGGTATAGTAGCTGCCTTGATTGTAGGTCGTCTCCCTTTTTTGCGTTTTCCGCTTTATTACACATTCACATCCAAAACATCTTGTTTAGATTCCCCTGTCTTTCCCTCATCCTGTAGCTTAGTCACTCTTTGTTCTCTTCTTTCCTCAGACTCGGTCTCTTTCCCCTCCTGTCTTTTGGTGTGTCTGTCATGTTCACATTTATAGCTCAAGAGCTCCCTCTGTGAGAGATATCGTTGCCGCACGGAGGAAAAACTCTGCATGTGCATATTTACACAAATCTCACAAAATGCAATTAATGAAAAATAAAAGAAAGTCGGGTTGAGACAGATGAGTTTGACTCTTTCTATACAGTTCCATGATACGATTGCTTACTGAGAACTTGACAGATAGCAACTTAAAATGCTTGTTTCAACTATTCTACAATGGTATGGTTTATTTGACAATATCTTTATTTGTGATGATGGAAATAAGCTCTGACAATGCTTAAATAAATCGCTGATATAGAATAAAACTTCTGACCATGCTCTTAATTACACACTAAGATCCTAAAAGAAAACAGATGCATATTCGCATTCGTTCTGCCGAAAGCTCTTCAGCTATTTCATTTTGTGAAATCTGTGTGTGATCAAATTATCAGGTGGACCACTGAACATATTTTGGTTATTAGATTTTTATCATCTGCAAATGTGTGGAGGCTCATGACTCATGAGAAGGATGTGAGGGTGGGTGACTCAAGGACTGCGTTTGCCTCCTTTGTTGATGAACCAATGACACACACACACACACACACACACACACACATAAGCTACTCATTCTCTCTCCCTCACTTGAATTGATTTGTATACAATAACGAGAAATCACAATGAAAGCGAATCACACATCTTAATGTGTTTACACACGTTAAGATCTTAGTTGGATACAAGTGGTTATATACCTCATATCTGACCAAAAGAATCAAGAAAAAAACAACATCGAAACCGTAAAAGTTGCATATTTAATCTCCCCTAAAATATTATTCCTCCCATTTCAAGGTTTCATCTAACTGTCTCCTGCCTCCAGCTTCATACTGAATTGACACATATGAGAGGTATCAATCTTCTCATCTATCTAAAAAGTGAATAAGCATGTTTCACAAAATCTTTTACGATATATACAGACAATGAGGCTCCAGTAATATAAGCAAAATCATTGCACTGCCAATATTTTGAACACCAACATACTTCAAAGAGCTGGCAGAAACATTTCCTTTTTTGTTTTAATAAATGTTTAGGCACGCTTACATCTAAAGGAACATTAGAATCCCTGCATAGCATATCACGTCATGTGTCCCAAGCGACCACACTACCCAGCATTCCAATAGTTCAACAATGAGGCATGTCGGCCCTGAAACACTGTTTTTTTGATTTACACCATCCATCCATGCAGACAGCCTTCCTCGACATTTTTCCAAGCATTGCGCTGTGAACTCTGGCAATCATGCCAATCGCTGCCGTCCCCATCCCTGATTATTGATGAGATTTAGAAGGAAATTATATATTCACTGGAGGAGAAAAGACAACCAGGCTCTTCTTGATTGGCTTTAAGCTGAGCAGTCATACTGAAGAGGCATCTGTCAGATGGTAGGTCACATCCTCTCAGCATATTGGTTTTATCTTCTCGTGCAGATGACTGGCTATGGTGTTTCCCTAACAACAGAATGACAGGGGACAGGGAGGTAACTGAATGCACTAAATAGTCTCACTGACTGGAAGATGTGGACCTGGGTACAAGGTATTTGGCAGCGGCAGCAGGAATACATGATGAATTATTTAGTTAAAGAAGCAGTCCTCAATATAAATGCAGCAAAGGTATGTTGGAGTCATCATCCTAACCTTAGCAACTCATGCATGTCCATGCAAGGAAGCAAACAGCCAGGGGATTTGGATCATGAACTCACTCACCCCACAATAACCAGAACTTTGTTTTGCAACTGAATATTTTCTCTTTCAAATACCAGCAACCTATAGCACTCAATCGTTACCTCTGATTCACTAGGAGTCTGTGCCAGCGTTTACACATTTATACCACACTGAATGGTGGTGGTGATGATGCCCATAAGGTGCTTTCATGGGCATCTCTTGACAGTGGATGTGTGCATTTGCAACACTTGCAACCAGACAAGCTGGTTGAAAAGTGATGTTTTCATTGTCAAACATCCACTTTTGACTAATTTCTTAGAACGTTTTGTCTTAACTCACTTAAGAAGAATCCAGTCAAAAATATTTACAGTTACTATACAGACATGATGCAGCAGCCATCTCACCAATCAACACAAATCAAACTGTGACCTTGTGATGAGACTTCAATGTAACACGCATTGCTGTCTGACTGGTGTCTAATCCATGGACAAGAAATGTGCAAAAAACAAATCTCTTTCGAATTGTTTCTAAAAATGAAAGGCATATGTTACCCGTTACATTTCTGCTTGTAGCTGTGCTGTGACCTACATGTAAGCGCCTACACTAGGGTTCCCTGTGTCCCACTGATAAAGTAGATGCGGAGAGATTCATATCCCTTACACGGCGAGAAAGGTCAGATCAATTCTCCCACCAACCATATCTGTCTTCATTTAGCAGCCACCATATAGAGACTTCAAAAGGACATAACATCTCATAAGAAACATATGTTTAAATAAGTGTACACTCATGAAGTATTTAAGCAGGGACGTGTTCGGTATTAATTTGCCCGGAGTGTCGGCATGTCTTTTGTCTTCCATCCACATGAGACGAGGAGACTTGGCACGCACGATTGCGGAGCCATAAACACAGCCCCTCTCCACCTCAGGCAATCCTTAAACTCATCAGTAGTGTAATGAGACTTTCGAGCTGAGAGATGAATTAACTAGCTGGTTTTCTTGTTTTTACTCCCCCCCCCCCCCCCCCCCCACCACCCATACAGAGTAGCTGAATATAGCGTAGGGAGCAATCCAGGACTGTGATGTATGTAGCATGACCAAGACTCGCAGAAACATAGATGGGTGGAAACAGTTGGTTATCTTTTGCCCAGAACAGTATGAGACGATCAGGCTCTCGCATTAATCAATGTATAAAAAAAGCACAATGAAAGGCACTTCAGCGGTGAAAGCTGTGCACTCGGACACACACACACACACACAAGCACACAAATATTAATATAAAAAACATATTTTACAGAAAATGCACACCTTTGTTTGTTTTTAGTGTTCTTGTGCGTGTCCAGGTGGCTCTGGGGAAAAACACTTTTCATCCACTGCAGGGAAACAACTCAGTATCAAAACAATATCAAAACCATTTATGTGTAGTGCTTCGAGACTGCCTTGGTGCCAGAAGCTAGTGAGGGATCATGTTACTGATGCTGCACTAGCCACTTCTACTAGTTGGCCTTGGTGTCTCTACAGAGAGGGGTGGGATCATCACAACCTCACACAAGCGTACAATAGAACCTCCATGAGAAAGTCAGATCTTGACCCGATCTCAGAGGCTAAGCTGCGTTGGGCCTGGTTAGTATTTGGATGGCAGACTGCTTTCGAAAAATCTAGAACCACTGACTGATGCACTGCTATCGGTGTGCAAGTGTTGTGTTAATGAGAGGCAAATTGGTAGGTAGTTCATTAAGCAAATTGTTAGGTAGTTCATTAATCGTTAAAGTAGAATAGAGCAGTCAATTTACCACCGACAAGTTAAAAGAACTTGAGAGGACGCATGGCAATCTACACTCTGAACAGAATTAACTAGTTATGACAAATGCTGACATGCGAAATTGGATTTTTTTTACTTTGAAGTGCCAGAGTATCAATAAGCTTTAAGAGTTCTCTAACTCACCAACATGTTTTTAGATCAATCCAATTTAAGTTCACGGACAGAAAATACAATTCCATTCAAAACTACTTACCAATGAGTGCTCTTGCATTCCTCAATTATTCATCATTAGAGAACAAAGGTTATTTATACCAGCAGTAAGAGGCCTACAGTATAGTAAACGCTTGTAAAGGAGAATAGTGTACATATATAGGCTACTGACAAAGCACACGTGGAAATTGTTTCTATCTTACCCATAACTACATTTAAACAACACAGCAATCTTGGAACCCATCGGCTTTCTGACGACAGATAAGACTCGAGGGCAAGGGGTTATAATGCTCAGGTTCCGATGTAGCCAGCAGATATCCGGGCCAAGACTTCCTTTTCCGTGCGCTGCTCATCTGGTTAGCAACTGCGACCGTGGAGTTGGAGTTGAGAGACATCTGTACGACTGGATTGTTTCATTAGTATCCAGTTTACAAGATCATTTCAAACCGATAAAAAGCTCAATCATCGTCAGACGATAGGTTCAGAGATTGCATTTGGGCCAGTGCATTCCGCCTCTTTTGTTCTCCACACAGACTGTTTACCTGCATTCACACAAAACCTGCTGGAATCTGATTGGTCAATACTACTTGGATTACAAACGGAAACCAGAATGCTTACGATACCAAAATCTCTCTCTCTCGCTGCTTTCAGATTCTGACTTGAATGTAGAATAACGTTTATAAAGATTAACAACACAGTGACCATGTACTGCAACAAATAAGCCTACGATTTGCACTACAGCAAAACTTAAGAAAAGTAGATAAAGTAAATACAATCCAATCTTTATGATATTTGCTTTGAGTCAAAACAAAAGTTATGTTATATTCTATCTCAATCGCCACAGCCACTGAACTAACAAGGAACAAACATCTAAACATCGAAACAGTGTTTGCCTGGACCAGGTGGGTTATTCAGATACATTCTGTGGATAACAGTACGTTTAGGGGAATATACAATCCTCAGTAACAAACCCTCTATGAAAGATGTAACGGTAAAATATGTTTTAACATGTTCTCTGCATAGACTCTGTAAGAGGAAAGTGCCCGCTGTGACATAAAACATTCCATATAGGGCAATAGCATAAGACGAGAAACATGCAAGCCATATAGGGCAGCGACAGAGAATGAGGCGCCTTCCTGTAATGAAGAGGACATGTACCAGACACTGATGCACACGTATGACTTGTCCCCCACATGTCCCCCCCTTCTTCTCACTGTGTCCTTTGTTTGTAAAGGTATAAATAAGAATGTACGGAGATGATTCTTGGGGGCACTCTCACAGGTTACTGCAATACGTATCTGTGAAACTACTCTCCTTGCTTGCAACGCAATAAATTGACTTTACACACTTTGATCATTCATCAAGAATCTGTTCATTTGATATTGACTAAAAAACCTTTATACTCTTCTCCCGACTAGTCATAGAAATATTCCACAACAAAGATGCTCAACAGCCATAATAGGGTTAAGCTTTCTGCATCCAATCATCCTTTTTCTGCTCTCACCCAAGGCCATCAGCTTACTCAAAAGTTTAAAAAAGTTGCTTTAACGACAACATTATCCTTGCAGTAAAAGTATATCTAAGTGGATGGTGCCAAATGTGTGTGCCCCCGCTCACACAAACCACTATGTCTTGAAAGGTTTTCAATGTTTTGTTTTTGTTTTTACAATCTCAGTTGTTTGATAAAAACAAAAAAAACAGGTAAAAAAGACAAAATGTCAGCAAACTCAGCGCACTGTGAACCGAGAGAAGGCCGTTGCCAGTTAAGAGTCGACTGTTTCAGGTGCTAAGTGCCATAGGGCTGACAAAAACAAATTGTGAACTAGTACTGCAAAAGACACAGTACTCAGGGTGTTTGTGCTGTTATCTTGTAGCCCAAGGCAGCTTCAATGTGTGCTCCCATTTATCCATTGCTTAGGGGGGTTTGTAGCTCGCAGCCAATCAGCCTATTGTAATAACCAACAGCTTTAGGCTTTGCTGGAAGCTGTCATTGCCCTGAATGTACAATATTACCCCATGAATATAGGTCACCAAGAAAATGAAAATGTAACCTTTAATGTACCAGTAACATGTTTGCGAAACATATCCTTGGAGGGATTTGAGTCACTGGAGACGCCGTTCTTTTGGAGGCTAATTAAAGGTGGCCTTTCCTGGTTTGATACTGCATTAAGACAATGTTTTTTAATAGTATATGAATTATACTGTGGATAGTAGATATGGTTAGAACTGAAACAAAACTTAAGGCTCTCTGCTATGTGGTCAAAAGGGCTCCTGGTTAGGTTCAACGTAGGCCTATGTCCGTGTACAACTCTTCATCACTTCACACGAAAAGAGTGGTACGGTAGGCTTACTTATTTTCCATACTGTAAACGCTTATTTTGGCAACAACCCATTTGGTCCATGCAGGCCAATGATTTCGATTTAAGAGTCTCTGTTCAGGACAAAACAAGCACAGCACCTTCAACACACACAAAAGAGTGTGTTGAAGTAGCTCAAAACACACCTTAACATACATCCCGAGTAGGACATTGCTCAAAAAAGAACATGGTGTTGCCATGACATTTGTAGAATAAGCATTTACCATTACAAAGTACAGAGGCCTGCGTCATCTGAGTAGAGCAAGATAGGGCGATTGCAACAACTGTAACAACATAATGGACAGGTTTTTCTTGATGATTGACCAAAATGCATGTGTCTTTATGAATCCAGATCAGGAGGATAATGACCCGAAGTGAAGTAAAAGCCACATTATCATTGAATGGTTTGGGCTTTTCATATTGAAAAATATGGACAAAACAATTACACTGTTGACTGTTATTACGCCTTAAGGGCTCTCTTTTTTTTCCACCATTGGTGACAGCAGATGGTCAGCATGTGAAGGTAAAGTGGGGCAAGAGGAAGCCATAAAACCTGGCAGACAACCAGGGGCCTGACCAGGGGCATATGGTTCATGTCCACCCGGCTTC
Organism: Anarhichas minor; assembly: GCF_050575085.1. NCBI lineage: Eukaryota > Metazoa > Chordata > Actinopteri > Perciformes > Anarhichadidae > Anarhichas > Anarhichas minor. The sequence goes on along the minus strand of NW_027466474.1, from coordinate 4,014,188 downwards.
ATATCCACACAGTCAAATTCAGACTTTCCCCAGATACGACTTGACTCCCAAATAGTGACTCCCAGAAGTGAACCCTCTCCTCTAAGCATTTCTGAAAGAACAGATGGGGGTCTGGCTTTGGGTACGCATTTTCTGTTCAACCAAGGGGTGGGGGTGTACGTCAGTACAATGGGCCATTGGATAGCTAGCATCCAAACACATTCTTGAGATCTATGCTGCATGCTTGAGAAGCACCGATATGATTATTTTCTGCACTTGATTAAGTCAGCTTGGAAACATAGCCCAAGGGTGGAAAGAGGGGATTATCATAATTTTACCCGAAGAGGAAAGCTTTTAATGTGGCCATAAAATTACTGGAGGCATAGTCATTCCCTGCTAATGGCCCGCCTGATTAGCTGCGAGGCTATTGCCCACCTTCTCTGGGAACAGGTGGGCAGTATTTAGCTGGTCATCTCAGATAACGACCAGTGAAACAGAGATAGCACACTACACTGAGTATGTAGTGGCTCACAACAAGAGTTATTGGTCGGACAGCGAATCTTGGAACAGCAATTCTTAAGAGTAAACCACAAGCAAAGTTCACACAAGCCAGGAGAGACTGCTGCTGTTGGGGCATATTCAAGTTCAAGGCAGATCAAAAACACAGTATGCGCAATCCTCTGCCAAGGCGTTATACTCACAGTGGCAAACTATCTCTGTTGGTGGAGGGAGAAGGCTTGGCTGAGGACACTCAGTAGCAGTAAAACAATGTTGCTGCTGTGTCTTCGATACAATCAGATGACTAAGGCGTGTCTACTCCATGTAATAAGATTGTGTATCTAACTGACAGTCATTAAATATGCGGAACAAGTCTTTTTTTATCAGAGTGAACTGGTCAAAACGTAGATTGACAGCGGCATGCTCAGCACGCACTGGTGTCATAAAAACTGAATCAATACTTTGAATCCAGCTAGCATCTGGCTAGTGGAATTGCTGTTATAGTGACAGGTATGAGTTGATTAGCAATATGGTGGGAGTAAACTCTAATCACGTGTATCTCTCTGACGTGCACAAGTTACTTTTGTGAGAAAAAAAAAAAAAGCAGGCGTTTCATTGTACTGCTGGGCGCTCATGGTTCAATGAGAGAACGGATGATTCTGTTTGTTAAACTAAGCTCTGCTGTGGCCACATCATTCCCATATAAATGGAAAGCATATATCTTCTCTTGACCCAGGCTTCACAACTGCAAGCGAGTCATGGTCAGGATAGCGACAAGTAGAAGCCCACAATAAAATCAAATGCACACAAATTTAGAGAAACACATTGAAAACTTTGCCTCTTGAATATGAATTTTAAAAAAAGGGACGAAGGCAAAGCGGGATAGAAAGCCACAAAATCGAGGCAGATGCCTCTCCAGGTGAAAAAATATATATATACAGGGGAGGCTGGAAAAAATAATGGGACATGAAACATAATCCCTTCTGTCTGCAATGTTATTGGCAGCCCCTCCAAAGAATGGTGGCTCCCATATTATGACTTAACACATCAAAATCGCAGCATAGCACACAAAGAAAAGGCCACCTGATGATAAACACAGCAGACAGCGTCAGAGGCTTTATCTTGTGGCTGCCTGCAGCTCGACACAGGTTCAATTTGGCCCGCAACAATCGATTCTGTCCCTCCTTACCTTCGCTTCAGTCGGTGGAATAAGAACAGACCTTTCTGTAAAGAGCAGGTCTCAGCTGGTCTGCCACGTCAAGGCAAAGAAGAGGAAAACTAGGGACACAAACGCACCTGAATTGTGGTTGCTGATGAAACTGGCTAGCATTTTTAAAAACATTTTAATCACGGTCACAGTAGTAAAACGTAACTCCTGTATGGTCAACTTTGAAATGTATAAATACATTGAAATCCAAATGAACAGTAGTGTGTTGGGATGGCTTTTAGATGGTCAAATCAAATTTAAATTCACCCTACAACTTTGCTTCAAATTGAGGTTGAAATTAAGAAAAGCACATGGAAAACTTAAATAAACAGTACTAGCAAAAGTGCAACTAGTCATTTTAAGTACTAAAAGGTATCAGCCAACCTTTATTTAAAGAGTATATAAAGAACAACCTTATTGTTTAATATGTTCCGACATGAACAAGTGAAATGAAACATCAGAATGAAGACTTTCATTCCTCAATTTTAAATAAAACTATATACAAATGTGTTGGTTAACTCTGTTTACATTGTTTTAGTTATTTTAAATGTGCCACGTGATACTCAAAGAGACAGAGGATACAGCTGTAGTTGTCGATGTTGTAATGTTTTCCAGGTTTTACTGCAGTTTTACTGAAGCACCAACTTCACTCAAAGTCACATCATTCTGTATCGACAATTAATACATTTAATCACTCTACATTCCAAATAGTGCTGCCATATGACATCATTTGTCTTGCAGAGCACAACGGGTGGGTGATATAACCTTCTGTGAAATCGCATTATTTGTTTGTTTCTTTTTCTTTTTCTGGTCGCAACTATAAAAAGGTTTTTTTGTGTGTGTGAACAAGCCGCCGTCTCGTTGGTAATTTTGTCCTAAAAGGTGACACCATGGCTGAGTCTCTCTATTTGAAGAGAGTATAATCATTTCCTGGGCTGAAAGGGTTGAGCATGATATCAGATTCATTACATGAGAGGAAAAACACTCTTTTATGGCAGTGTGCAATATAGAACACTCCTTTCATGACAATTATTAATACCCTGTCACATTTATTTGCAATATCAACCCTCACTGAAATGAAGGTTGTCCCTCTGATCAGTATGCAGGCGACCTGGCTTCAAATTGTCAATTTCACATGCAAATGCGGTGCAACTGATTTAAATAATATTTGAATATGGATCACACAGTGTGACTCCATATCACAGAGCTGGGAAAAAAAAAAAAAGAAGGTGGAGAATGCAAATCATCAACATGTAAGAGAAAGGTCATAGTCGGGGCCTGTTTTGGAAATAAATGGCTGGCTGCTAAATGAAACTCATTCCCTATTGCCCGAGGACTAAATTGGAGGAGATCTGCATGATTTACATCATAAAGACAAACAAACACAATATTGTATGGTCTACACAAAGGACGCGGTTTCTGATGTGGTGAGTTTGGCTGACGCATATGTAACAATGGTACCTCTTTTTATCCTATATTGTAACGCACAGGATGAGATGGAAAAACAAATGTTTTTGTTACTGTGAATATTTCCCTCAGCGACATTTACAAATCCTTCAGAACATACATCACTTTACAACAGCATAGCTTTGATTAGTTCAATTCACCTGAGCGTCATTTCTTGGAATGGGGTGTTGCACGTTGAGGACAAATACCAGGAAGATATTCCATGATAGATACAGATAATCATGGTCTTGGTAGACCCTGAAACAACCTGAGAGTGCCATATGAATGTCGCAAAAAAGGCAGTGAATGCCTATGTTCCTGGTCACAAGTGATGGTGGAATCTTCACACATAGTGGCATGCATTAACTGAAAAGGGCCCAGGGGAGGCTCACTCCCCTGGGCCTAGTAAAACTCCAATGAGCAGCCCTGCAATGCTTGCTTCAGGCCATGCTTTTAAATTATATATATTGATGACAGCCCTAGATAAAAATGACCCAATTTAGTATCCAAAATCAATTCCCACCCCCACTGATGTGCAGGGGTTTGGCGAAAGCTGCTCAGGTCCTTATGACATCATTTGAGCCACAGACACGTTCTCTCAACGGGTGGTCAATAGAGGCAGAGCGAGTGGGAAGGAATGGAGAGAAAACAGAGGCACTTTATTGCAATGACCACCTAGTCGGTAAATGATCTGTTGCCTTTCTGGGTATGTCTGGTATGATGTGTATTTTTCTTCATGGCATGGTGTGATTTGTGAGCATAGAACAAAGGTGATGAACAGAACTAGGATTGGCATGATAGGTAAGTGCTTTAAACTGCTTTTCTGATTTGAAAAAAAAACATAGAAAAGTGAATACAAGTGGTATGTGGAGTAGAATTTGGCACTTCATGTTGATGCTAAACTTACTATTTAATAATAGTATGAAACATATTTGGCAAGCTTAGCCTTCTTAATATAGATGTCACCACTGAGCCATCACATAAGCACACGACATAAATCCTGAACAGGGTGGACATATTGTACTGTAGATTATGCTCTTTCAGTCAGTCAATATTACAAATCCCTGCACTTGTTATTGTAATGCCTGAACAGGGCCTTATCTGGAGGGTGCAGGGATCACCTCAGAGAAAACTCAATTTCCTGCTCATTTGTACAACAACTCCCATCATTATCTCGCTTATCAGAATCGCCTGACAGACATGCTATCACGGGTTTCTCCATGAAAACAACTTTAAAGTTCCCTAATGTTTAGTCAGATATCCTATCAGTGACTGCTGCAGTTCAAGAATACAGCAGTTGCATCAATTGTTATGAAGGCTAAAAGCATTGGCTCTGCCACACCTCATGTTACAAGCTTGTATCAATGCACACAGCATACTGTGAATCAAGCTTGGTGATAATGTCCTCAGTGATTGCAGATGTCAAGCGTTGTGATAATGTCACAGGAGTTCTGAACCACTGAGGAAAACAGCACTCTGGTATTACGAGGTGGTGCTGTCGTACAGGAATATTCAAAATGTATTCTAAACTCTAAATAAACACTGCTCATGTCAAAAATAAATGAATAAATATACAGGTGCAAAATATGCCTGATTGAAATGTAGAATGTCTTCTCTATCAACACATCATTAACATTTCTGAGGGGAAAAATAGACATGACTTTATTATGACGTTATTACTAGTAATAAAGGAATATATTATAGATGAGGAAGGAGGGAAGTGCAATTTATAGATAAGATCTGCTTGATCATTTTAGTCAACTGGAGTCTTTGCACAACATGGAAACACATAATGTTGCTTGGATCTTCTGCTCAGCGGAAACACAGGTCTTCCCATGAGAAGCATGTGGTCTCTGAGACATTTTTCAACTGAGCATACAAATAAACCTTGGATATCTTAATGATCATATGGTAATGTGTATTTTAAAGGAAACAGGACCAGTCATTGGTAATGACTTTACAAGTAAACAATTCAGCGCCCCCATGTGCCCCTGGGTGCACTAGGTTGCATTCCCTCTACTGCAAACGCACACTGGCTAGCTACTCCTGGGATTTGCTGGGTCTGGTTCTTGAGTTCAATCACTGTATGTCATTAAACAGGACTTTATATTTGGCAGTGTTTGAAAGCTCTGAATGCAAATGAACTTGTTTGAATTCAGGTTACCCCTACGAGCTGTTATAGAGGCCAATTTGTTGATCAGCTACTGCTAAATTCTGAAAACACAACAATCATTTTAATCGTCAGGGGTGGATTGGTTCTTGTTATGAGTTAGTGCAGAAAACAGAGTTACATTTCAAATGGAGCTTCCTTGTTCACCTCCGCTCATGGAGTACTCCCAGCAGGGGGAATGGTCGACTGTGACAGGCTGAATTTCTAGGCTGGCAAACAGCATTATTCTCACCCCTGGTCCAATTGTCACCTCTCATTGGAATCTGCTGTCACGGAGTGGAGCCTGATGCTAAGCAGGGCTGCTGGCCTCCCTGCATGTGTCTATCTCTGTCTGCATTCATACTGGCCCGCCAAAGTGGTGATGTAAGAAATCAGGTGTGGGGAGACAGAGAAATGGACAGAAAGAAAATAAAAAGGGAGAGAATAGTTGGTTTAGTCTCACAATGAACTACTCGTCCACCATGAAGTGCATATTACGAGAAAAAAAAAGGAAAAAAGGAAAACTCTCTAGAGCTCATCACTCATCCTGAGCTGGTGGAGCTAGACAGGTCTGTATCCTCTTCCTAATATTCTTCATGACAGACCGTCCGTTTGAACGGCTGGCCTCGCTGATCCTGCTCCATCACTTCCAGGGTCCAGGGATGAGGATACCTTAAACAACGAGTGCGTAAATTGTTTCCATTTCTAGCCACAGTGAAAACATTAAATTGACTAATGGCCGTGTGTACTTGATGTTATACACGGGCGGGCAGATAAAACATTTTTGATACAAAAATGTGATTTCAGTACTTATGATCCAGCAGGTTGTGGAAGCTTTAAATTCCGCCAGTGTGTCAGCCATCACAGTTTTTAGATATATTTTTTTGCCTTCCAAAAAAATGATGTGCATTGGTGTAAGGGTTGTTAAGACCGCTAAATAATTAAATTATTTTGGCTTTGGTTTGATACGTTTTGAAAATGCTGCCACTGTGTACATCTGTATGGGCAGCAGTGCATAATGTGTCCAGTCAAATCAACTGGAAATGTGGATCTCAGGACTCCAAAGACAGCCGTTGGTTGTGTATTACCTTTGCCAAATTCCTTTGATGTATAAATGATGAGTTCTCCAACACAAAAAGCTTCCGAGGAGATTGCTTGGTGCTTCGACTCAGAAATGATAGAAGGAAAGGTGCAGACCTAAAGTAGCACAAGCAGGGTAATAAAATGTAAACAAGCCCTCAATCATTACCAGCACTTCAAACGTTTATGATTTGACCAACAAGTGATAGCCAGAAACCCCAAACATAACAAAATGGACACAAATGAAGTGCGTGTATCCGGACTTCAGTCAAACCTAACAAAACAAATCATTAGTTCACAGTGTTGAGATGTTGTCATCCTAAATAAACCATATTCCGTCCACTGGAATTTGAGTAAGTACATCAACAACTTAAACACATTTGCCTAAAAGTGATTGGAATACTTTTTGTTTCTTCAGTGCTGTGGGAGCTTTTACACTAGTGGCTGTAGTCTCAAGTCATCTTAGAGTTGAGATTTATCTCTCCTTCCTTGCGAACCCTCTTAATCTCAGTCAGACTGGATGGGAAGCATCAGTGAGCTGCAATCTTCAGGTCTCTCCACAGATTTTCAAAGGGGTTTAACTGCAGGCTTCGGTTGGGCCTCTCAAGTAGATACAGAAACAAAGCCACTCCCCTGTTGTCTTGGATGTGCAATCTGGGTCATCGTACCACTGTAAGGTGAATCTCCACCGAGTTCTGAAGTTGTGTAGACATTATTTTGCTTGTCTTGCTCATAATTCCCATAGTCGTGACCAGCTTCTCTACTGCTGGAAATATTGAAAGGAAAACAATGAATAAAAAAATCCCAATTTAGAATACCGTCTTAGCTTTTACCTATATGCAATTCCCCACTTTTTAAATTGCAATACCCTTGAAATGCCTCACATCCGTGAGCCTCATACCACACCTTATTAACTCCCACGATTAAATGGCAAATGGAATTCCCACTGAGAATATTAATATGCACCTAAATCCGATTGTCATGCAATTACTTCTAAGGGACAACGGAAGAGTTTGACTACAGATCTTAGAAGGGGAAAAAAATCACTTAGTGTGAAATAGATTATTTTTTTCAAAGGTTGAGATGGTCTGATGTTGGAGTTATTGATAGTCATTGTTGTGACACTCACGATTTTTCAAATGGCTGCGTATCTCAGCAGACATGAAAGCTGCTAATTTAGAGAGCCAAACCAGAATGCCGAACCATTACTGAAATGGAAAAGAAGCGGCCAGATATCAACATAGAAGAAGAAGCTTGTTACTGTGCACTGGCAAACCAAAGGCAACACTGGTTGTGGTCAGAGGGCACGGGCAATATTGTGGCTCACATCCTCAGAGGAGTGCTTGCCTCCTATAATTGGAGCATCCCTTGTCAAGTTACCTTCAAGGGAAAAAGACCTGGCAATGGATTAAGCCACAGAAGCTATTCCTTTCTCGTGTACATAAGACTACACTATATATATGTAGACTACTTCGTCATTCCATACATGGCAACTAATGTAAATACAAACTAATGTTTATGCCTGGATGTTCAGTATGACGAGGAACAAGCTGGCTACGTTGTTTGATAAGGCACAAAAACTACAGTTTTACCATCACTAATTCCCTGTCTCCAAAATATTCATTGATCGGTTGTTTGAGATGCCATAAAACAGCCAAAGAACACATCAAACTTTTTCTTTAAAGATTAAAACTCGCAAGGGGAAAGGGCAAAGCAATCTGTCCACATACATTATAAAGTAAAACTCCAGTAAGCATTACATTCAATATTGTTATTAAATCAAATCAATCTATCCAATATGAACGTTTTGCCTCAAGGATGTTATTTATATTCATAAAAAGAAAAAACAGGAAGGTAAAAAACTAAATAAAATACAGAATCAAATGATGGACATTATTTCATTTCAATCAGCACACTCCACAAATGAGATAAACACGAAGGTTACAGCTGCACTTTGCAGTAAACGGTTAAATGTTCAGTTCATAGGTCTATATGGCTCTACGTTACCATAGAGAATACATTTAGGACAGCTTCTTTTTGTGTTTGTCTATTTGACGGAAACAGTAAATTCATATGCTGTATTTTACATTGTGATCATCATTTGGGGTGAAATTGGGAGAAATGGCACCATGAGGCATCATGAGAGAAGAAGTCTCCTTAGAAGCAGATGGCACTCCGAATCATAATGTAGGTATAGAAGCATAGAAACAGTTAAACATTAATGGTGTTTAATGTTTAACTGTAACATTAATGGTGAATCGTTATTCATCTTAAACATTTTGGGATTGGTAATTGTTTGAAGAGTGGTTTAAACACGGCTTGTATCCCAACACACTAACTATTATAAATATAATTAATCATGTATGTTTCTGACATTATATTATGAAACAAATCCAACTCTTTGTTCCTCTGCAGTCTAATAAATTAAAATTGAGCAAGACCCGTGTGCACTGTGTGTATGTGATGCGCCTTAACATGTTGAAACCATTACAATGACAGAATCTTGAAACATTAAATAAAAAACAACAAATGCTACAATGGAATAAATAGACGTCACGCAATATGACCGACCGCAAGGATACATATGACACTACATTTACCGTCTCATATGTTGCAGTTTACCTCCGTGTCTGTCCAAAATGAAATGACTACATCATCAATTGTCATAATAAGCATAAATCATTGAGTTGTGGCCAAAAATGTGTTTGTGAGGTCACACCTTGACCCTGACCTTTGGCCTCCAAAATCAAATCAGTTCATCTTTGAGTCCGAGTTGCTGTTTTTGCCAAATTTTTAAGAAATGCCCTCCAGACGTTCCTACACATAGCATGCTGTATTATCATATCTTAAAACAGTGCTTTTGAGCTAGCCGCTGGCTTTCTGGTCGCACAACCCAGCTGATAGCTTTCAAAATGTTCCCAACATATGAATACATGTTTTGTTTTTTTTCTCATCATTTCCTCTGCAATTCATTTCCAACGGCCAACACGTCTGCAGTGAAATAAAAGCCGGAGCGACTGCCTCAGTGCAAAGCGTTAAACTCATAGGTGAGTGGTTTCTCAGACACATATATCTTAAGTTAAAAAGGTGAACAAAGATTATTTGTTCATGTTGCAGTCGTACTTAAGTGTTTGGCTTGAATTACATCCCTTCTCCCTCGAGCCTCTGCCGCTGACTTTAGTAGGATACCCTCCCCGGACTGTCATGAGGGAATATCTCCTCAACCGCATGATTCCCTGCAACTCCATTGAAACCAAAAGACAAACGATCCCTACTGTGTTCCACCCCATCCAGAAAGGCATTTTGTCTACGTAATACAAAGCCAAGCACTGCTATGAGTTTAAATGGGAAATGGGCACTGCTTTATTATGCTGCAGAGCCTTGAAATGAATGTGGATAATAGATATATTCACAGCGGTATTAATATCCTCAGAGTTCATCTTTATTTTTTTCCTCCCCTCATTCTCCATTTCTCTCTCACAGGCTCCAAAGTATTTTGCCCTTGGCTAAGCCCTATACTAAATAGATTTATGAGAACATTTGTGTCATATTTCCTCTTTTCCAGGATTGTCAAGACAGATTGTCAGTGCACCACTGATTGAGTGGAATCACCACACAGACTTAGTTCCCATTGCCAGGCCCCACATATTCATCTCTGGGGGGGGATTTAACGAGGCAAATTGGCTGCTGACACTTCTCTTAAGGCTTTGCTGCTGCCATCAAGATGAGGTCAGAGGTATGAAAATAGTGTAATCTATGGCTACATTTCAAATGGTTATAGTCTCAATATCCAATAGTTTACGAATAATTGCATAAACAGTACATTAAGAGTTCATTTACAAACGAGTTTCACTGATATTCCCTGGAGGGCAAACAAAAAATAATATAGTATACATTATAAGGAATATAGAAAAATGAAAATAATTAAAAACAGATATGTGTTGAACCCTTCATATATACAATACCTAGTGTATGTTGAATGGATGGAATGGAGTCTTTTTTAGTGGCACTCATGGTATTACTAAACACTAGCTCAAAAGAGCTATTGATAGAGCACCTATGGCTGAGAATCAAGTGAGCTATGATTAGTAAATGCTTTCTTTTCTTATTTTACCACTAATATGGAAGTAAATGTCAGTCAAACACAGTCAACAGCTTTCATTTGTATGTATGTTGAGAGATTTGCAGTGAATCTGCCTTGGATTGTCAATCTGACATCTCACACGTCTGGTACAAGAGTGTCAGCATCAATGTTTAACCTGAGCCTATCTGAGGATCATTTAAAAAAAGAATAATGTAAATGAATAAGTAATATAATGGATCACATGTTCATGGCACAATGGTAAGCAAAGAATGGTAACATCTACCAGGATTGTGAAAATTCACTTAGTCCTATATAGAGTACATTGTAGTGCAACTGAACCTTTCTGTGCCACGCTACAATAATTACTGAAGGCAAATGAAGGATTTACTGTATATCTTTACAAACTAAAGCTGGCAGTGGTGACAGCGTGCTGTCATTCTGGGGGGCAGAATAGGAAGAACACATTTAAATTAATTTAATTTCCAATGAGGAGGTCTTCACCCCTTTAAGCTATCCAGACGTCCTTCAAATCCTTCATCCCTCAGAGCGATTTATCAGTAGAGATCAACAATGACATGGTGGCAGAAGAGGTTACCAATCATCTGTACAGACAGAGATGGAGCTCACAGTGAAATGTGCTAGTAGTCCGGACACAAAGCCAATGATAAAAGCAGAATCCGTATCATAAAGGAAGTCAATAGATTGAATGTGGCGAAGGATCTCTTAGGCAACAGCCTCGATGTTTTCAAAAAAAGGACAATATGACTAAAGATTGCCAAATTCATCCTGCATTAAATGTTTGCGTGTGCATGGGCTAGAGTAGAATACGTTAAGCCTTTGCTCCTATCCAAGGGACTAGATGTTCAATATCAACCTTCAGATTAGTACAAACAATTGGAGATATACTGCTTCAAACTTTCCGCCGCCATAGGCTTTCACAACTTCTTACAAATAACTTAATCCATTCAGCTCTGTATTATATCGTATTACTACTTGACTACCTCTATTAAACATATGGTGCTGTCAGTGTTGATACATTTTATCTGGACTTTTCCATTTATTGTCTTAACAATGGTAAAAAAAAATGGTTGCAGTGGTGTCAAGATTAAACTCGATACAGTACTCAGTATCAAGGTTAAATATTGTACTGTGCAACGCATATAATTCAGTAAGCTTCATGTTATATAATAATCTCTTCTCTCCACAAGCTCTATCGATTTAAAAAAGATGTCGAGTGCCTGAATGACGGTGGCGTCTCTTTAGCAGGTGGAGAGAAATGTGCTTCTGGAGATGCTGGTTAAAAATACTGACATGTCCTTGTCTGTTATACACATTCCACAACCAATGCATTTAGAAGCACTGCCATTCTCGAGACACACAATGTGTTTGTCTGCAAAGTAAAGAACATTGAAACAACTCTACATGGTTTTAAAAGGAGCACGTTTTGCTGCTGCTGCTACTGTTTGTATTTGTTGTGTGTTGACATTAAACGAGAAAGTGTTTAGAGATCAAACACATTGACAGAGGCTGCACGTTTATCTAAATATTAAATGAAATGGCTTGTGGGTCTGGATTTGCATACAAATATACAAAAAGACAATTACATAGTGATGCAGTCGTATAATCAACCAATCTGCAGTCGGCCTACAGGAGTCGTCACAGCAAGCTAAGTGCTTTTTCAGTGGCAACGATGGTGGTGCAAAACGCATAGAAAATGAATCAGTGTTCCTTCGCCCATGGCCAAACTTTTCAACACATTTCATGAAGACCGTTTAAGTATTTCATAATTTTTTTTTAAATATGCTGCTAACAACCTTCCTTGATGAAGGTAATTAAGATGGGAAGGCATTGACACAAGCAAGAGGACCAGATCAGAGGAAGTGAAAGCAAAGTGCTGCTCTACATTATATCGAACAAGACCTCGCTACATTACATTACTTTGACGGGCACTTTGTCCACAGCTAATGATTATAAAGGAGTATTACAGTACAATAGTTCCAGGATAATTACGTAATTTGTTCCCTCCAATCTTTTGCTCTATTTTTTAACAGAAAACCTAAAAAACGCCTCCACTAGTGCCGTGGACAAGAATGGGTAGATTGCATGCAAATTATTTTTGTGAAATACAGTTCACATCAAATAAACAAGTAGTTATTCTCGTTTGGTGATTTCGTGACTGTACTGAGTCTGGAAGGATGGTTTAGTATGGTAATGGGGCGATGTGGGTGCTGAGAGGCTCCTGTGATACAGAAAAACCTAATTGTAAAGCATTTGTGCCCACAGAGTAATATAACAGAGATCAGATAATCATTTTATTTAATTAGCGCCTACAATTAATGTATTTGTGTTCATAAAATATTTATGCTTAACAGAGAGTAAAACTAGAATTTGGGCTTTGCTGTCAAATTGCAGTTCGTGGTGCTAAGGTATAAAAACAAAAACATACGTGTTTTTAGACAAACTTACACGTTTTCAATTTAGGTCTTCATTTCGTTTGGTTGTGAGAACATTTTAAGCTGCTAAAAGTTTAATGAATATCCGAGTATATTTATTTTACAACATAAACAGTTGTTTTCTGCTCAATAAAGTCATGTATCCACAATGCAAAAAAATGGAATGATCAATTATGCAATTAAGACAAATCATTCATTGAAATACGAACAGGTCTACCGTATAATACATTTTCACATTTTAGAATTACTGTGGGGAAACAAATGTACACCGTTTTGAATGTCGGTGAAATCCAGACGAAAGTGATTGAGGTGGCAATCCAATTCCTTAGAGAAACTGTGCACTATATGAGTGAACGTCTGAAGCAGCCAATCAAGGAAAGGCAAATTATGATTTCCTTGGTAAATCACAAAGGCCTGATTACACTTATCAATGAACACAATAATTGTACACGCTCCAACCATTATATACAACCATTATATGTGGCCATTTGATTACATTATAATCCCTCTCTTGACATCCAACAATAAGAAATCACTCTCAGGTAACATGCTATACACGGGTTTGTTCTCAAAAGATTTATTACTCAAGTATGCAAAACAATATGATAATATTTATTTAGTCCTTCACCAATGAGAAGACAAAGGTTTTACTGTCAACTGTTTTACTTTATGTCTTATATGTGATATATTTGTTTTTGATGTAAAAGTATTATGTTGTTGTACTTACTCATCTGGTGCAAGTGCAGACATTGATTGTAGTGTATAATCGTTATAATATGAAGCCCAGTAAGAGGGTTTGTTGCCATGCTAACAGCTTCCAGGTTTCCAAATAATCAATGAGGATTTTTCAAACTGTGGCTATATAACTAAATAATGTTACGGCATTAACGACATTACAGTCATTCAAGTCACTGTGCACTACGTTAGAGGAAAACTGTCCCATTAGAGAGTAAAAAACAAAGTAAAAGGGGGTTGAGGTATGAGACTAATGTTCAGTAGAACTTCAAAAAAGAGGAGAGGAGGCTATCATACAAGCAGTCTTTTAGTGTAAATTGTCAAAGCAGTGATAGGCAACTTTAGAGAAACCAGCAAGTGCGAGCTAGAATTTAAAGTATCCAAAATTTGTTGAGTTTTCCTTAGCCAGTTTACCTGATACGAAACCAAAAGCTTGCAGAGGATCTGAAGATAGTGGTGAATAATTAAATGATGCTCTACTGTTTCTACAGGCAGTAAAAAGCTTTTCAAAGACATGGAGTCGGCCCGCACATGGCTTCTGGTCACTGTGTTCCTTTCTGCCTCAAAGTAAATCTGATGAAATCGATTTTTAGAGGCTCGTCAGCAGAGATTTAAGCTTTTCTCATTTAACTAGCTTCAACATGCAAAGGACACCGTACAATATAGCAACTAAAACAACACATGAGTTATACAAACAAAATGTCTTAATGGTACAAAATAAGAGAAAGATATTTGAAAAGGGTGCAGATATATTAAACAAAGACATATCTGGCCTATTCAAACATAGCAACCCTTCCTCTAATTGACATGTTAGCTTGTTTGCACTTTTTGTGTCTCACAATGTAAACAGGAGGTCTCCTTCACTGTTACAGTTTCCTACTGAAAACCCTGTTTAATTGTATGTGATGTTCAATGAAACAAGAGAGGTTTGGTGTGCTCAGGCAATGCTCCTCGAATAGTTCCTGAGTCCTCAGTCAGTTAACTGGCATCTTCTTGAATAAATCATTTCCATGAAATGACAAATTGATATAATTCAAAATTTGCGAATATAGGCATCTAAATATATACGGCGCATGAGACTATTCATTCCACTTACACAATGGCTGGCAGCCTCAGTCAAGTGCATAATTAGTTGAATTAGATTAAATAACCAATTACGAGGCTAACAAAGTAAATAAGCCTTCAGGGAATCCACCAAATTCCTGGGAATAGATTTAAAGTGGAATTAGTTTTATTGACAGGCTGAATGACAGTGTGGTCACACAAACAACTCTATTCCTGTCACAAAGAGAGAGAGAGAGAGTGCGCTAGCTGCCGTCAAGGGAGGAAATAGATAAGTAAAGGGTGAAAATATGTTGATAAGATAAATGAATGAATATAGACTAGAGCAATGCATTTA
This sequence comes from Anarhichas minor, assembly GCF_050575085.1. NCBI lineage: Eukaryota > Metazoa > Chordata > Actinopteri > Perciformes > Anarhichadidae > Anarhichas > Anarhichas minor. Next base: position 3,999,158 of record NW_027466474.1, on the reverse strand, counting down.
CTGATATATCACAGTAAAGTCCTTAACCTTGTGCAGGCTACATTCATTACCAGATGATGTTGGTTCTTATATAATGTATGTGTGAGTATTTTGATATGCACCGACCTCGATACATAAAGACATGGAGACATACCTTTGCTGGCATTCTCCACATGCTCCAGTTCATCTGGAAACCTCAAAATCTCTTGGTGACTCTCTTCACACTTCTCGGCGAGGAAATGAAGAAGTGTTGTATTCTGACCGATGGATTTAGTGTCTCGTAGCTAAAAAAAAAAAAATAAATAAAAAACACAAGAAAATATTATATTTAAAGAAAATTATTTTTTTTTACACTCATTTATGCGTTTAATGTACTTTTTGCAACCGCAGCCATTATGTATGCACCTTAATCATAATGATGTGAAGTACAAAGTGTGTTTATGCTCTTGTGGGTACGGTACATGGCCACCAAGATAATGAGTCAATCTCCAGTATCAAAAGAGGGACTGGATAGAGACACAGTAGATGAAGACTTCATAAAATAAAAATGCATTATGAAACACAACATACTTTCGCATTCCAAAGACAGATGGCTAGAGAAACGCAAACGCTCATATACCGTACAGTGCATAAACACATAAAATGATGGTGCACCCATGAGAATAAAACAGTGTGGCACGGAAGTCTGAATGAAAGTACTGTACTGTGTTTGCCAAGTATCTATGTGTGTGTGTGTGCGTGCATGCATGTGTTCATACACAGAAGCCGGAGTCTCCACATCAAACTTGTTTCATATTCATTCCCCACCGTGATTGCCATGCTGTTCGAATGGCATGCTGGGTAAACTAATTATCACAAGCCACCTCTGTGTACTCCTACTGATAATATCCTCACTGTAAACTGCCTGCATTTGGACATGCCCACATATGAGAACGTGCAAACACGTGTGTACGCACACTTACACACACGCACACATATAGGCAATAGTGAATTGGAACAATTACAGGCAGTCGGAGGCATACGGTCACACACCAACACAAAAACACACATACTTTCATTAGATGAGGATCAATCTTTTGCTCACGTTGGGTAATCACAATATAATTTCATGTATTTTAAATTTAAATTTGTTTATTGTTTTGGACCAGTTTATATGGCAGGAGCAAAGAGACTTCAAACGTACTTTGCTGAGATAAAAAAAGACTTGAGATAACACACTCAGCTAAGGGTATCTCTGTCAGGGCAGGGGGAATCCTACATAAAACCCAAGGTGCTGATGCTATTTTCACACCATTTTACATCAGGAATTTCAGTCAATCCAGCTTCACGGTATCGTGAGAACTGTGCCGGGGGCTGTGGAGTATCTGTGCACAGGTGGTAGTGAGCTGGTCCATGTCAGAGTCTAGGGCTGATATTAATCCTAGTCCATCCCTTGTCCTGGCCATTTCAAGTTTGTGCTAAAAGCCAAATGTGAAAAAAAAAGGCTTTTACTGTCAGAGCTCCTAAGCTTTGGAAGGTTCTACTTGAATAGCTTGTGTGTCTTATCCCATTATGTTTTAATGGCTGAGCTGGATGCAGTGTAAATAAATACATACTCCTTCAAACAAGTCTGCTCATTTGAAATAGATGGGAAATGCCTCTTCATTAATGTTTTGCCGAAAGCAAATTCTGAACAGTGATATCATTCAAACTTCCATAACATAAATTGCCTTGAGGTAGCGTTATTTCAAATCCCTAACTAGTTAGCACAACGCATTCCAATATATTCATCATTTAGATCGGCAAGGTATTACAAGCAGACTCACTTCCACTTGAATATCCAGATCGAATATAAATAAATAACACAATAATTAACTACTAACAGAAGAAGTGGCGGTGGGAATATAGAGCACTCACGCTAACAGAAGAATCGTCGGCCCTTGATTGCTCAATTCAACTTCTGCAGATGGAGCAGCGGGTAAGGGCAAACGCATTGTATACTTGCTTGTACAGTTTTATATTATGCTGTATTAGAAGAAGAAAATGAACATAGTATATACTGTAAACAGGAAAAACCACAAGGCCACTGCTGAGAATGAGCTGTGTGAATAGAAGGGACATATAGTGATATAAATCCCCACATGTGCTGTGGGCATTTTGAGAGCAGATGACAAAGTCAAACTAAATTTGAGTAGATGACTCCAAGCCAAGCGCCTAACAGGTAGCCCATTCTGTTCAACTTAAAATCAACACAAACCATTGCCATGTGGTAATTATAAAGCAGAGCATGTTAGAAGTGTTTTCCCGCCTATTTCTTTGTTTTTAGTCAAGCAGCAGATGGTTTGATCCATTTATCCAATATGTGTCATTAAGTAATTAGTCACTTCTATAATCGTCTGTGGATTGTTGTGCAGTTTTCTCACATTACAGGTATTCTGTGAAATGCATGCATACGTACAAAGTCGTTTCTATCATGAAATTTGCTCACAGGCTTTTCACACTACGCTATAGTGACATGAAATCCACATTTCACTGCTGTCCTTGTGAAGCCAGAGCTGATGTTTGGCTTGAGGAATGTATGTGACCAGTCTGGCTCCCAGGAGATGTGGGTGTCCTTGGCAGGACGAGGGGCTGTAGTGGAGGGCTGAAGTTGGAACGCAAAGATGGGTCAGCCTATGCTCTTCCCCTTGTTGCTCATTCCCATCATCAACCTCCTCCTCACTGATGAGCCCATTAGGTACCCTAGACCTGCCACCCGGGGGGCCATTTACTTGATTGACTAAAGTGAGAAAGCAGACTTTTTTTCTTGTCCAACTATAATGGCCCAATCAGCCTCCCGAGGCATTACCAGGCTCTACACTGACAATCCACACTGATTCAGTCAGCTTTCAGGAATACGAAAGGCACACTGGATTCACTGTACCGAAGCCCTTTTCACACCTGCAAGATGGCCGGCTTCATAATGTGTGTTAAGTGTGGCTTTTGGCATTCACAATTAGATCTTCCATATTAAAAAAAATCCCATGTTGAGTGTTTTTTAACGTAACATGACTGATCTATTTCACATGATGTTTTTTATGCTTATACCCATTGTAGCACTGCTTCCGAACAGCAGGGAGTTTGAGAATAACGCCTCCAAAAGTGTCACAAAATCTTACACAGGCTGCTTTAAAGATAGATTTTGCAATTTGTGTATCCCCACTTCTTGATTGCCAATCTAAGGCAGTGTTGGGGGCGGCTTGCCCTTTCTTCAGCACCAGCACGAGTTCTCGAAGCACTCTGAAGGCATCAGATTCATCATCAATTAGATAAGACATCGAATACTGTCGCCTATGCTACAAAGCACCATACTGCCAAAACTACTTGAAAGGGACAGGACAACAAAGTCATGTTTTGGCTCACAATAAAATCCTAATTTGTTGACATGCTGTTGATTTTGTAGCTATTCCTGTTTTTTTTTCTGAAAGCAGTCTTGCATAGCCCGACATATCTCCACAGCGCTGTGTCAGCATTAATGAATGGTCTAGCTCAAGGCAGCATCATCACTCTGGCTTGTTTGTTTTTCTTTTTACCAATCACAATCATTTTGGGTGGCACTAAGCACAAGATGCAGCAACAGCTGATGGAGGTTGGGGAGGAGCATGTGGGCTGAAATACCCAGAGTTTACATCTGGTGTGTCAAGCTGTAGTCTCTGAGCAGTTGCTATGAAAGAATTTTGAACATGTAGGTGAACTTGGTGTGATTATTCTCATCTTTTTTTTAAGCGTTGAGTGCATGAGGCTATGTCTCAGTGTTTGGTGGAGAGCTAGGGGGAAAAATTATTTCAGGCATCTTCAAATATTTAGGAAAATAAAAAAAACGACTCAATGTAAAATAAAAGATAAATACACTGTTGTCTTAAAAATATGGTTGCTAAGAAAATATGTCCAAATATGTATGTAGATTATACACATGCACTTACGTGATATTGCAGAAAATCATCCTCTGATCAATATGTTCAATCCTGATCCTGATGCTATTAGTGACATAAATAACCGTAGCTTTGTCTTTCTCAGAACACAGTGAAGAAAAGCCTCACTCGTCATGTTCCTATTCAATTGTCAGGGAACTTTTTAAATGTTAGCTACAGTGTAATGTGTTCATAAATTGGCGGTAAAGGCTGTAAACCACCAGTAAACAGAGTAACCGGAAACAAAAGAAGTCGCCTTGTCCCTCGTATCTACGAGAGAAAGATCGAGAGAGGTCTCAATAATTTGTTTCAATTGGGTTAATTTTTCTCTCATGTCGGCTACTATTGGCCACATTTCATATTGTCTGCAGACAAAGACAAGCATTCATATGTTATGGGGATATCCTAAAAAGAAGCTCACAGCAGAAACAGATGAGTTAAATGTTTGCTACGTCTGAATTTATTCTGCTAAGGCATTTCCATAATCCATTTAGCTCGTCAGCTCTTTTTCCACAAAAACCACCTCAAGCATGAGTAAAAACTTATTTTTCGCAATTGAGAAAGTTTTATCAAATTTTTCCTGTTTCCATTCAGATTTTCTAATGCTAAACAAATTCACATGAAAATATGTGAATGGCGACACGGCTACTCCCTGCCGAATGTAGGTTTGAGAGAGAAAGAGAGAGAAAGAGAGAGAGTAGCAGAACAAGTCTGCTACAAGAGCTTGGCTGTGCGTAGTATAGCTGTGTTTGCACGGCTGCCAGTCCTCTCTCTAACACTTTGCTTGCTTTGTCAGTGGACACAGCTGCTGCCTTTTTCCGGCTCAAGTTCCACTCTGCTCCACGCCTCATCATGGTTTTTGCTTTTGATAGGTGCTGCAGATTTTAGAAGATCAAGTCTCTGTTAAGTACTTTGAGGCTAAAATAATATCATGAGATTCTGTTTACATTCGTTAAACCACCTTTCCTCATGCAGCCGACAACTCTTGTTAGCATGTCTTTATTATAGACAGGTCTGACTGAGAGTTATATGCCTACATATCTATGAATACTTTCAAAGCATGACACAATTACATTTGAAAAATAGTGGAGAACTAAATGTATTTCACTAAATGTATTGAGGTTATGTGGATTTGTATATTTCGTTGGAGTTATGAAGATTATTCATGTGTGAAAATGCAGACGTACGTTTCCTGCTGTCACTAAGAGGCAAGAAATCTCCAAACTGTTTTGTGGGGTTCCGCATCGGTGGAAAAAATGTACAGTTTTTACTTAAATCAGTCAGCACAATCGCTCTCTGTCTTCAGAAATCACGAATATACCTCGCCAAAAATATGCACTCAACAACAATGAGAAAAAAAGGAAATTTGCTTTTCATGTTACTTCATGCACCTGCAACCCTGAACTGAGTGTTACAACACTTCTCTGAGGCTTCTCTGTGGCTTGGATTGAACCTAATGTGTGCGATGCCGCTAACGGATATGAACAAATGTATAAATAAATGCATGTATTTCCGCCTTTTTTTTTTTTACTTGTATGTTAATGTCAGTTCGTGTTTCAGACATTTTCACAACACGGTGTTCATCTGGGTTGTGCGGCGGGGTGGCGCGTTACCTTGCAGAGAAAGCTCATGTTGAAACCAAACGTCTGGGCATTCCTTGAGCCGGCATTCATGTAATTGCCAACCAGCAACACCAGCTCCAGGAGTTTGTATAAGCTTTCACTCTTCTTCACCTCCTCGCAGGCAAATGTCACATTCATGATGTCTGGCCGAATGTTATTCACCTGCTCCTCAAATGTCAGTTTGAACAGAATGCCGTTGAGACGCGGTCGTAGGAGTTTGACAGAACTCATCTGAAAATGAAATGAAAAAAAAAAAAAAATAGAAATGAATAAACAAAGTAGTCGTACTTTATCATTTAGTGCACTGACTTTAGCCAGCTCTCCTGGAAATATTATAATAAGAGCAGCCCAGCATGGCCACCTGCTACCATAGATATTCATTTTCAAACTAAACACGCATGTTCTCTGCAGGCCAGGAAAGAGCATGCCCATCACTTGTGTGATCCGCCCTTTAAAAACGTATGTATTAAGTAAAGAGCAAACACTGATAAGTTGTGGCTCACTTGACAGGCAAATTGCGCTTGAAGAAAATGGTTCCATAGTAAGGAAAATAAAGATTTGCAATCGTGACTTTTATGGCTGTCTGACATGCATTATGCTCCTCTCTATCTCGGTTATTTTCAAGTTACTTTAGAAAGTGGGCTTCTAAAAAATCTTTTAATAACGTGAGGGAGCAGAAATCCTATAAAGTTACACAACCTCGCCATCACCGTCGAGTGTTGAGTGTAATTACGGCTACAACTAGTTTTAATGAATGGAACATCAACTACCCTCTTTAGCAAATAGGATTAACCTCTTTCCTGCCTCCCTTCTGACTTTCATATGGATAAAGGAATCTCCCATTAAACAGCTTTGTCATGAATAATATAACAGCCTCAATCAATACTTGTGGGCTTACGAGTGGAATCACTAAAGCCAGAAAAAAAAGAAATAGTTCTGAAAATGTGAGGGGAATTAAAACAAATAGGGTTTTGGGTGTAACATATATGGCAAAGTGGCAACCACAGACGAGTTCCACAGATTGACGCATAATCCGGTGCTTCAAGGCAACCTTCAGGTCCAACACATAATGTTTCATTACTGCTTAAAAATATTCATGTGTATGGGCAAGTTGTCTGTCAAATAACCCCCCTCTCCCCTCCACACAAACAAACCCACCAACCTCACTTTCTTGCACAAAAGCACGTGTACACACACACACACACACACACACACACACACATAAGCTACTCATTCTCTCTCCCTCACTTGAATTGATTTGTATACAATAACGAGAAATCACAATGAAAGCGAGCACACTGGTGACAGATCTGGCAGAGAAAAAGCTTGAACACAGCTTATTTCCCAAGGGAACTAATAGCTCTGCATTGAGAAGGTACTTCATCAGTGGGGAGGTATGTGATCACAAAATTGGTGAGATCACCAGGGAAACTGCCAACTCTGCATCATTGCATCTCCTTAAAGACATAGGCAAAGAAGCCTTCAACAAATAAAGAAAATAGCTGGGGAGCTTAAGCACATCTGCGACCCTTGGGTCTAATTGAACATTTCTTCTGTAAATCCGTGTAATGTGCCTCTATGATCTCGTTGTGAAGTTAAGTTCAAAGATAACACTTCATTTTACAGTTGTTTAAAGTGCTGTGTATTCACTTGGTAAATGGATGGAAAGAGCAGTTAATTAAAAAGTAATTATAGCTGTAACTAAGTGGAAAGGTCAGAACGGCTTGATGATGTAGCTCCCCTCTTCTACAACTGATTTACAGTACACTTCTGCCTTTTCAGTCACCCTCATTTATAGCTGGAATTCCAGGTATTGAACACAGGTCGGTGAGAAAAAGTTGTCGGTCAAAACGTCAAAGCATAGTTGACACAGAGCAAGATTGGAGTCTGAGCATTTGTGTGAAACATTTCATCGTTAACTTAAAAACCTCAGATATGTCAATAGATAAGGTCAAATTGCAGATTGGGCCAAAAATGTTTACCTACTTAATTCCGGCTGTAGTTACTTTCTAATCAAATCAATCAAATGTGTCTGGGGAATACCCAGTTCTTCTGATGACAGAAAAAAAAATAGATTACTTTGCGAAAGCTATACTCTGCATTTAAAAATATGTTCCTCACAGCATTATTTATCCTATTGATGCAATGGATAAAACTTTGGCCGGTCATTGTAAATGAATCAGAGTTGGTTGACTACAGTGGCACGCTTTTCAAATAACTTTCTAACTGACACGATTCACAGCCTTAGGGTACGGTTTTATCATGAGGAAACATTGACAGTTGATGTTAAAGAAATCCGGCATCCACCGAGTTCATGTTGCGGATTGCTAATCAAAAGCAATTTAAGTGTTCTTAGCAAGAGTCAAAAGTTTTTGGGAAAAAGACAGAGAGCCGCTGTCATATTGACGTTGGGCTGCAAAAAATGTAACTTTTTTTATTAAATATGCCCTTTATATTGTTAGCTGTTTTAATTAAACATTACTGCAACTCACAGGAAGGTATCCCTCTAAAGTATTTCTCAATTCCCTGGTCCTTTGCTAAACTGCTAAATCCAGCAGTCCGCCTCAGAAAACAGCGTGTGAAACAATGAAGGAGGAAGACAAAGTCAGACAAAGGTGCTAACATTCAGTGTATGTTTGTGAGTCTGTGCGAGGTAAAGAGAGAAAGAGCGAGCGAGCAATGAAGGGAAAAAAATGAATTTCTCAACTGTGCATGCTTGCAAGTGTTTGACTGCAGCAGACTGGGAGTATGATTGTGTGTACTGTGTACTCTCTTGGGGCGACCCAGTAGTCTCCAGGAAATTATACTCACCACAATGCCAAACTGCTCCGACTCCACTAGCTCTTCATATTCACCCTTTAGTTCCGCTAGCGCATTCAGCTCTTTCTGCTCCGGCAGGTTCTTTATCAGGTTCTACAAATGGGAGAGCACACACACACACACACACACACACACACACACACACACACACACACACAGCTACTGTTAATGCAAATCTGGTTTTCTGTCCATGTCAGGATAAAAATCCCCTCACAGACAAGGATGACAGGGTAACTTACACAGTAGCAGGAGAGAAGAGTCCAACCAAGCAAATCTGATGTGTGTGTGATCCTATTCACCTTATACAGTTAGCTAACCGAACAACCATTTAACAAGTATGTGCCCTTGGGGGCATTTTTCTAAAACTACGGAAGAGCAATTTCTGTAAATACAAGTACAATAAGCCTTGTCATACATTGGTAAATTAATACAGATTATATGGAATATTTCCCATCCTATGTCTCTATCTGTATTAGCCCAGATTTCAGTGAGAATGCATGGAGGTTTTCTGGTGGTCTGATAGGAGGATACTAATCCACTGCTCACTGTTGGCTTGTTACTGTGACTGTGGTGGCCCTTAGCCAATTACCGAACATGTCAGGGACCTTCAGATAACTGACCTTTACTGTATAATCCACGCTACATTGCAATTGTCTTGAAAGCACATGCAGCGGTTTTGCCATTAATTTGCTACTTGCCTGTTAAATTCCCCTTGCAGAAGCAAGGAAAAAAAAAAGATGCTGCTGGTGGTAAGGTTGAATATTAAGATGAAGATGAGGAAGATAATGGGAGGGACTGTGTTTTCTGTAAATGTTAATTGTTTGTGTGAAGGTCAGCCAAGTTAATAAAATTGACCACGGCAACTTTTCCCTCTTTTTTCTCAGAGGAGAATAAGAGGAAGAGGTGCCCTTTTCCAGGTCTTCACAAAGCTTCCCTCCTCATTAGCTCCCCAAATGTATTCAGCGGGAGCAGGCTGGCGCAGGGTCACGTGACCAGATGGGAGCCCAGACAAGAAAAACAGAGAGTAGACACTGCTGCTGGGCCACGGCCCTGGATGACCACTCTATAGACCTCAGCACCACGGCCAGTGTCTATTGCCCACTAATGATGACATCTCTATCCTTCCCTCAGGGAATGCAGCAATATAAAAAGTAAGCCATAATGCAGACCTGGCATTCCTGTTTGGGAGGGAGCCATTATATCAAATGTTGCTTGCTTTCGCTGAAGCTCCAATTAGGGTCTGCGGCAAGCGATGGTGCCATGATAATGAAGGCTTTTGATCATATCAGCTGAAGCAGAAAGGATTGTTGATGACATAAGAAAGTTTAAAAAAAGAAACATATTTGTGTAATTGGATTTGTAAGGATGGATTTATGGAGTTAAATGATGACTGGGCACACGGGTTTCCTTTTTTATTCTCCTTTTGGTTGAGAGCAATGAATATATTTTGTATTCAGCACAAAGCTAATGTTGTTAATTATTCACTCATGACCTTTGCAAAGAAACTTTTCCTGATGCTGTTTCATACAGTATGCCCGATTACTTCTTCATAAGGGAAAGGCAAAAGAAAAATAACATAATTCTGATCCGAGGTCCCCTTGGCTGAGCCTGGTGAATGTAATTCAGCCCATTTCTATGATGTATGTTGTTCTGGGAAACAACTTTGTTTTCATTTGTCAGCATGCAGAAAACTATGATGACATATAGAAACTTGCATTCACACAGAACTACTAACATTCATTGGATTTGCCATTTCCAAAGTGGCTTTTGTAATTACATTAGAATGGATTGGAAGTTTTGCGGTGAAATTATAACATTTCAAAATGCTACAGCTAAATCCTCAGACAGAAGACAGGGTAATGGAAAATCGAATCCACCTAGTGCTTGTCATTTCATTTGTCTGTCATCTTGTTAATTATTAGAGACCCCATAGAGCACAATCGACACAAAGGCAGCACCATATGTGTGGCAATGTGGGAGACTGGGTGAAGATGCTGGGCCAGACTCCTCACCACAGGCCACCAGACGCACACAGTGGTCTAGGAGAGATTACAGGAAGTATGCTAGCAGCAATACACATTGCCTTGGGCGAAGATGAAGGCGCAACATATCAGCACATAGGCCAAGATAAAGCTATCTAACAACAAAGCAAACAGCAAAATGTGGTTGTTCCAAACATGGATACCTTTTCAGTATTCTGCTCCGTTCAATAGGTTGTCCTTCAGAAATGCTGTCAGGGTCTGTGCGTGGCAGTTGCCTCTACATTGAAACAACAGTCATGGCCTTCATTTTGACATGTATTCTTTATCTGCTGACTGTCACAACTCAAAAGATTTCCAGTGGTGTATATATGGTATGCACGTCTTTATCGGGCTCACAAAATCTAGCTTTTGTAAGTTCTGGGTGTGATCATTAAAATATGTATTATTAGTAACTGCCAATCAAGAACATGCTCAGTAGAAAGATCATAATCAATCTTTGTCAGGGACAGTGGTGGTCCAATAACATATGCACACGCACAATTAATTTCCATCAGTGTGAAAAGACCCAAATACACGACATGTGCCTGCCTGTCAAAATGTGTCAACTTTCAACTTAAAGAATAACCATCAAGATTATTGTTCAGACAATTGCTTTTGGGCTGCTATCCTTTTCTGAAACAGATTAAGGATATCATTACACAAAAATACTCAATCCATGTATTACAGATTTACTGTCAGCAGGTCCACTGAAGGACTCTGAGAGAACCTCACAACACTGTTACTGGTGCTTTTCCATCACTTGAACTTGGAATTGTACATTTTTGGTATACATACAGAAAAAAACCCACCATATGAAGTAAATATTCCTGGAATATTTCCCTTACTGCTTACCAGGCCGTGAAAGGTATACTTGAGGAATGGAAGCGGCTGTGAGGTTAAAGTAATGAGATACAGGTTACGGTTCACTAAGCATTTGTAGAAGATGGCAGTATCTGTAGGGTTTTCGCTTCCACACTTTGATCTCTGCTGCTGTCAACTAGCTTCCAGTGATTCGAGTTTAAAAGAGGGGGTATTAAGCATGTACCCGGCACACAGTTAACCATACAGTTTACAGCACTGCATGCTGTTAAAAACAGCAGGTGCTGATGTAGTGCAAAGTGAAAATGCTTTGATATTCAGCACACAATGAATGTCAGTAAGTGTGCGCCACTCCGCATATGGATCAAGAACAATTTCTGGTATATGTTGTATAGGTGTCTATTTATTATATTGTGCCATATTAAGCCAAGTTGAATTGTGCCCTTGTTGTGTGGAGCAGGACATGTAACATGTACCACACCTAGTTTATGAGCCCTGCCTTTTGAAATATAATTAGAGCCCAGAGAAGCATATTCCACGCAGTAATGTCAAAGTGATAAAAAAAAAAAGCCAAGAGATCTGGAGATTTAATCTTAGACACGTCAATCGATGAAGCTTTTCTCAGAGCAATAAAGGCTTTAATAAGACGGGTTAAATAAAGAAGAAATCCCCTGATGTCTAAAAGATGATCGGAGTAAACTGTGTTCCTCTCTACTAGGCTTATGGGAGGTCTACAACAAAGACAAAAGAGGAGGTCTGCCATGTGCTTGACAGATGTGATTTTCTCCTTTTAATTGATTTTCTCCTCAATTTTGTGAGATAGAGAAACATGATTTGTGATGTGGAACAACGTGGGAGTGCCATCTCCCTGCCGCGACACCTCAGCAGGCTCCCTACCTGGCTCATGGCAAATCAGTGAAGACTTCAGTTTGAATCAATAACAAAATAATAGACAGACTTCTCAACATCCTACAAAACCGTAACTTCTGAAACCAACGCTTGACAGTTCTAAAAAACACGCGGAATTTCATTTTTTTCTTTTTTCACTGAGCTTAAGAGTCAAAAAAGAAAAGAGTAACTTTGCACAATAGTTTGTGGGTGAAGACAGCACCCATCTCAAACAAAAGGTTACTACCACAGAACTGAAAAAATGAAGATGTGGAACAAAGGCAAGTTGTGTTTTTGTTTACGACAATGGGGACAGTTTTGACAGATAATGCTCAGTAAAATGGAGTGCAGCACCTTCTAAAATATTGGATTCCTCGTCTCAATATTTTGTTAATTTTACAACATCTGTTTTATATAAATGTTAAGCATTTACAAGAACAATGCAGGTTATCTTATAAATGTTTCATGAATATAAGCAACATTTAACCTCAACATTAGAGGAAAACAAACCACAACAACAGCAACAAATGCCAAATCTTATCCAACAGGTGAATATGTTAAACAATGGCCATCAGTTAGGCCGTCGCAGTCTTACAGAATCTACACCCTGCCAAACAGCACAAACACCTCAAACCTCGCTGTGAGTAAAGCTACAGTGACATGTTGACAGGCAACAAACTGAGTGTGGCAGATTCTAAAATCGCATTAAACCAAATGAGAAATGTAGTCTGAGAAAGAAAGACACAAACGCAGTGAGAGGGAGGTGAAAAAAAAAAAAGGTTGAGCGAGAGATAGAGGGGGGAGGGATTAATTTGAGGGTTGGGGCTGGAAAACCTGACAGATTATCTGTGACATTTAATGTGTCTTTTAGAAGGAAGTACGGAGGATTTTATTTATTTTTTTTGTAAATGTGCACACCTGAGCACCTACTTAGATTGTGAAGGTGTGAAGCAGGATTAAGAGAGAAATTAAGCAAGCAAATAGGGGGGTTTACATAAATAAAGAAGAGCCAAACACAGAGATGGAATTTGGTGAAGAAAGAGACACAGACAGAAAAGAGTAAGAGAGGGAGGAAAAAAAACAGAGACAGAAAGACATAAACAGCGTATTCCACTCTAACCTGAATCTATTGTGAGCCCTCAGGACTTAGAGATGAATCGTATATATTAAATGCAAGGGGAATATGCTTCAAAATGTGAATACATATATGCTCATTTAATGATATCAACACTGATAAAACTGTTTCGCTTAAGACATGAAGACGAGCCATATGCAAGTTGTAAAGGTGGAAAGAAGGGGAGGAACTTCACTGCACCGCATTTAAATCATCCCTCATTTGGGATTATTCTTCTTCGACAATGTCTCGTACAGTCAACCTTATGCAGTGCTGGTATATGATGAGACTGTCAATCAAATGAGGAGAGAGCTAGCATGCAAAACAGTAATAGAAATTAATTTGTTTGTGGAGTGTGCCGTCTGTGAGCGTCTCTGTGAGTGATGTGCCATCTGTCACAGAAACAAAGACGCTGAATTGGAGAGTGAAAACAGAAAACTAATTTTACTCAGTTAAGAAAACACAGCACCCAGTGTGCCTGAGGAGAAGCTGCATGGACTCCACCTAATCAAAATTTTACTGCTGTGCTGTATTGTGCATGAACTTGTCTGTAAGTATGCATGTGTGTGTGAGAGAGAGCTTAATCAATATTCAACCAGAGGACCGAGTGCCTGGCCTGGACCCTGTAGCTACAGATCAGCAGCACGGTGATGATCGGTGAAAAGTACATGTAGCACCTGAGGTCCTGGCCATCAATTTCTAAGGCACATTTGACGTCGTACCAAGCTGTGCCAAGCCACACCTCTCTTTCCCCTGCCTTTACTTTGTTTATTCAATACTTCTCCTCCTTCTCTGTCTTATTCTTTCAGCCCTAATCAGCATAATGTATTTCGCATTTCATTGTTAAATTAGCATTTGATGCCGAAGACAGTTATGTGCTGTGTGCCAAAATAAACCACAATTAAGCCCAAGGGGGATCCCGTTTCTCCTGCTTAAGCTCTAATCCAACAGGCGCTCTTGCACAGCAATACTTATCACCTTGCCCCACATGTGCACTTTTACACCATGCAAATGATGCCCGACAATGTGCCAGGCTGCTACAGTCACCTGTTGTTACAGCGGAGAACAAAGGCTGGCATGGGCACTGCCAGACCCCGCAGCCAATGAGCCACCAACGTGAACTGACGGGCTCATGCATACGGATGAGCTTCATGGTGATCCGTGTGATTGACAAGAGGGATAAACAATAATAACAAGCGTGGAGCACGGCTAGTACGAACGACTCCTGTGAGACCTGGCGGAAAAGGTTGTTGCCATGGTGAGGTGAAGAGAAGTAGTGCAGAGCCGAAAACTGTCGATGCTGATGTTTACTGTGAGACAACCACGTCGGTGCGTAACTATGTCATTTGATACAATTTCAAAATAAACTGAAATTATATATAGTGATACTGTCTACAAAAGCAAATATATACATTATATATATATATATATATATATTATATATATGTAATTGATATGACTGTGCATACTAAAACTGCACATTTGATATTAAATCAACAAATGCACACAGAGCGAGATAGGGGCCTCAGGGATGCTGTAAAATAACAAGCAGACACGTAGGTGAGTTCTCACCACTACACTTATATTGGAATAAGAAACTCAAAGGTCACAGAGATGAAAAATATGTTGTAACAGGTGTTGGTCTGACCCAGCAATATATTCTCACATATGGTATAATATGACTATACAAATACGCATCGTGCTGTGACATTTCTTTTCCTGTTCAACTATATTATTTTTTCCAGCGTTGCAACATTTTGACTTGATCAGGATTTGCAGACATTGGTTTAACATGTGCAACGTTCTACTGCTCATCTTCAGTCATAAACTGAATACAAATGTTTACCAGAAGCCCGAGTATGTCAACCAATGAGTGCTCACTGTGATGTGCACACATATACTCATTAAGACATGCTGAGTTTACATACAAGAGACGCTGGACACTTCTCTACACTTCTTTGATATTAGCGCATTTGCACACAGAATAGGGCACTGCTAATTACAAATGAATAGCGGCGGTGCAGTATTAGTCATTAGCCTTTCCTTTTGAAAAGGAGATGGGGTAATATAAAATACACTGGCAGACATTAAACATTAAGAAGCCACTTTGATATTCCACAAAACAAGCCCCCAGGGACATATCATCCACTGACTAGAGTTAGCTTACCACACACACACACACCAAAAACGGGGCGTGCTTAAACATTTAGTGATGACTCCCTCATTTCAAGCAGCTAGATCACATAACACGTTCTGGGTACGGCTTGGGCAAGAGCTGCTCTGCAGCAGCAGTCTACAACACCGCTCTTACTGTTTGTTCGAAATAAATCCTCAGTCTGTGTTGTGTCTACGGTTTGTTAATTCCCTAGATTCCGATCTTTCTCTTTCTTTAGCTACATGGAACTGGTTCAGGTCACGTTTGGCCCGTGGGCCTGAATTTGTGCATTATCCCAATCCCAGTTTTGCAATGTGCATCTTTTCATAATAGCTGGTCAACAAACAAAGACAATATGGACATAATTCAACTTACATTACTTTGTTTTGTTCTTATTTGAACTTTTAAAACACAGAGATTGCTTATTATACATTTAAAACATAAGACATTATATCCATGAAACACATTTAAAGTACTACAGTGCAAACTTTAGTTAAGATGAATGACTCAAGAGTTACAATGCAAGATATATGAATCGTTTAAATATGACTGAACCCACACCCACTTACATGGCAGCCTTTCTATCTCACAATTTTCTTTGGGGTTCAAGTCAAGCCCTTGTTTTAAATAGATAAGCAAGTTAAGTGCACAGAAAACCTTGTTCCAAAAGAGCTCAGAAAATCCTGGGAAGCCTGAAGGCATGTGCTGGATGTGGGTCATTTTAAATCAAGTTAGGTACCTGTGCAGCAGAAGTCTGAATTTGAATTACTTTACTTCTGGTATTTTGATGTAACTTTTGAACTTCAGTGGGCGACTTAAGTTGCCAACAAGATATACTTTGTAAACGTGCATTAGCTCTGATCCACTGAGGTCTATGTAGTGATGAACCAAAATGGATATATATAGTGCACAAGGAGAAATGTCCTGCTTTTGCATGATGGAGGTAGAAAAGCTGATTAGACCTTAAAAAAGAGCTTATATTTGCCTGGGTGGGGGGGGGGGGGGGCATTACAAGAGGGTAGGAAATTTACTGTAGGACATTTTTAAATGTGTAAACTGTAATTTCTTTGTAACATCTCCCAAGATGAGCCAATTAAGCAACGAGGGAATGCAAGGTAGTCCAGGAGAATAATTGCACACGAACAACAACATAAGCAAGACAAAAAGAGAGAGCTTGGAGAGCTTAGAGAGTACATTTGTTAAGCATTAATCTAAATTCCTGGAGACCAATACCACTTAATCCCTTCTACAGTAAGTAAGAAATCTTCCTAAGAACACCTTTAGACACAGTTCCACCCAGAGACTGCAAACCATGTGTAATACAACAATAACAACAGTGTCAGCCACTTGAACTTATTGTTTTTTTTAAATCCAGAGACCGTTGCCACAACAGAACAAAATAAAATAAAATCTACGGCCTATAGTTAAGACACTACAATAACAAAATAATACAATTAATATGGTAATGAATACATTTTATAAGACAAGCCTACAATTACATATGCTCCCAGCTCATCACATTATAGTTACCTTTCCAGTTAACCATTATGCGCGACCCCCCGCATGTGTACCAGTTGAATACACCATCAAAAATTCAAGTCTACAAGTGTTTATTAATAATCTGGCCATTGTTTGGCATCCTCGTGTTCCACTGGCAGGAATGCAGCATGGGACCAAAGACAATTAGTATGCCAGTTAAGCCTTCTACCTGGGGCAACTAGGCTTTTGGCACTTTTGGAGAAATTAAAACGCCAAAGGAGAGCGAACTCAAGTCAATGACAGCAGGTTCACAGGAACGGCCACATCATGATTTAAAACAATGTGAGTGAGGCATGTACACTTAGCCAGGGTGCTTCTAAAAAGATCTAGGGGCGACGGACGTTATGTAGTGCAAGACCAAATGTAAACACAATGCAACCAGGTACCTGAAGCCGAAGAGCCCGTGTCTGACTCTCTCCCACACGAACAAGGGCCACAGAACCTTCCCTTTGTAGCTTCTGTTGCCAGCCAACAATAGCAATGAATAGCTTTGTCAGGCTGTCAGCCCTTTAAAAGCAGACCTTTGCCAAGCTTGCTGAGGCCCAATCTGTTTTCATTGAGCCGACGTTCATTATTGTCTTTCATTGTCCTCTTCATCTCATTGTTCTACAGGGTATGGCAGTAGGGTGGCTCTGACGTCTTTTTGAATTTGATGAAGCTGACCTAATATACAAAGGTGCCCTTTGTCCATCAGCACTAGGAATATTGGAGGCAAATGAGATGGAGAGAGAAAGAATGAGAGAGATTGCATGGACCTGACATACATTGGTTAAATGAGAAATGAGAAAATTCAGCAGGGACTCGAAGACAGAGGGCATGACAGACGGCATCTATCCATATGCACTCGCTGTATGCATGTTTGTACGCTAGTCGCATGGGGACGAAAATAAGTGTGGATTTGTGCAAGGCTTCATGTGGAGTCTGGATGAATGGTGAGGCCCAGGACTGTCTGCCTGCATTCAGGGATGTGTACATCATCTCTGAGGCGTTGATGGGCCCTAATGCAGAATAAGGAGAGCCAATCAACTCCTATATAGCCACTATGCCAGGGTGACACATTGTAGGGGTACTTTCAAGGCTAGCACACTGCCACATTCTGCTGACAAATCATTACATTAGACGTGTCGACGGAGAAGGAAGATAATAAGATTGAGTTACAGAGTTTTAGATGCATTATAAACACCTCTTGCTTCCTTCCATTTAAACTATTCCCTACATTTATCAATTACCCGCTTGCTTAACGAAAAATGAGCTATTTGAACTTGGCTGAATTCTTTGTCCCTATATGTGGTCAGTTAAAACAGAGCCATTGCTTATCAGAGTGATTCATTAGATACATGAATACAGGAGAGCTTTGTGGAGCTGTCAGGTACAATACAGTATCACTTTTTCAAGGTTGGAGTGCTCATTAATACCCAACACTGTGTGTCAACTACGCATACAGATACAAACGCACAGTCCATAAGAGAAAAGGATATCAAAACAACAACCTGTTTACCACCTTTGTTATAAAATACGAGGAACGATACTTAACTACTGATAGCGGTGCATGTGTCAATAAAGGTTGCAGTAGTAGGTGAATGAGTAACTACTCAGCATTGTGACATTTGGCATCAAATGGGCCACTTTTGTTTGGCAAAGCCAATTTCATATGTTCCAATTATTCAACACAAACGCAACAGGTAGCAACAAGCTATCAAGACTGTGGAAAGTAGCTTACAACTACAAGAGCACACTTGAGTAGTTAAGCAATGGCTGATCAAAGGCAACATAGGTTTCATCTTGCACATACCCTATAGTTTAGGCCCTTCTTTCTTTCACCATTTCAACTCCAGTATTTACTTACCTATATTTCAGGCCTACTCCTTCTAACATTAGCAAGATGGTAAATGCATTTCCTTTTTGTGTTGCCCAAGCCATTCAGACGCATCTTCCTACTCATTATGTGTGTGCAGTTGTCCATGTGGATAAATGGTGATTGGCGTGTGGCTGAGAGTGGGTGGTGTAAAGCGATTAATCAGCATAATGAGTGTAGATGAGCACAGTGCAGATGGAGCCCACACTCAGGACTGTGTCACCCAGCAGGAAGTCTCTTTGCTCCCCTTTCTCTCTGTATTGCTCTAACTGTATTTCTCAGGCCTGTGTCTCTGACTCCCTTGTTTAATTTGTGAGCTCATTTTGGCATGATTTTAGCTTATACTCATTTAACTCTTATTTCAACAGGGGGTCACAATCTGTGACCTTTTCACATGAACACAAATCTAAACTTGTTCTTGCCAAATGGTATCTCACAATATTGTGTTGTATTGAGATTAAAAATGTTTCTACTGTTGTAAAAACAGCATATGGTGCTGTCAAGCAAACACAAACAACTTTTTTTTTCATTGACAATTTGCCGTGGCCTACTGCTCCCAGCATCACATGAATATATTTTAAAACACTGCAGTACAGATGCTATAGAGGAAGAATACAGTCTAAAGTATTCACATCAGTTCAACACTGTTCAGACACATATTAAATATAATTCAAGTAAAGTTAAACCCCTTGAAATAAACAATTATCAATTCTCTTTTTTATCTAAATAAAAGTAATGTAGTGCATATCAATTATATATGCTTTGCCTCCATGACTCCAATTCAAATGTTAAGTACTTTAACACATAATATAAAGTCTAAAATTAAAACCAACACAAGGACATATTTGTACAGTTAAATCAATGTGTTATTACTTAGTTATGAGCAAAACGAAAAGGTGAAAGATGCTTACCTATATACAGTATATGTACAGTATCTCTTTATGTCTTAATCCCAAGTGATCAACTCACATTGAATACGCTAACATTGTAAAATATTGTTAGAGCAAAACTGAAGGGGTATAATTATAACTATGGGTAAATTAAAACAAGTATTGGGATTAAAGCTTAATTCTGTAACACTCATGAGTATTATTGCTGTACAAAAAATACCAAAACTATTAACAATATTAGCTAACTCCAAACATAAAGGAGGAGACATGGTATACTGTAAAGTAATATTAATAATACTACTACTACCACTACTACTAATAATAATAATTATAACAATAATAATAATAGAGTGTTGTCATCATTGTCCAGTCCAATCTTTAATCTGTCTTCGGCATCATTATCTAGCCGTCACATTTGCCAGATGTGTGCTCCTTCTGCACCAATAAGTTAACTCAGTTGGTCATCCCGCCTCCCGCCTCCCCCTGGACTCTGTGACATACACTTGGTTCCCAGATGCTTTTGATGACTCACACTTCTTCTCATGAGCTTTGTTGAGCCCTCTTTTTTTTTTAAACCAGCCTCATTGCCCTGCTTCACATTTATTAAAAAGGAAAATTGAAGAAGTAATCGGGACAATTGCAACCCGAACAAAAAGGTGGTTGCATGTGGAAAGAATAAAAAGAATATTTTATTTTGTCACTTATCCTTGACCACTTGTCATATCCCAGACATCATTGATTCAAATGGTTTTTTTTGTTAAACAATGAACAAAATGAAATTGAAGGGTACAGCGGATGCCTGTGTCAAAGTAACTGCATCACGACCATTATCTGAGAATGGATGGAGTAGCTTGTTTCGATTGTTTCTACTTTGTGCTAGCTGAATTGTGGTAGTATTGAAACCAGCTTAGTGTCGGTAGCTTGGTCAAAGTCAGTTTAATGTTAGCTGCCTGATGGTGGATTGATTGGCTCTTTTCCATGTAAGCACCCAGACTACGTGCAATGAGGCCCTGGTGGGGATGTGTTGGGGACACAGCTGTCTTGCTGGCAGATATACACTTTTTGAATTTTGCTACGGAAAGGCTGAAGGTGGGAAAAGGTCAACACCTTGACTTCCTTTCTCCCTCACAAAGCAGAGGGGGGTCTGCCATCTCGTAACATACACTCTGTACTTTCTGCCAGATTTCTAGCCAATTAAAGGTTATCAAAGCTCAGAATAATAGTCCTGCATGGTAGCTCTCGATAGGCCAAATCTAAATATATATATAGCCTCAGCACCTTTTACGTTTCTGGGATCCAATCAGGGTAGGAGTAGACTGGCTCCTGTGCAAGTGTTGGTTGAAAAGCCAGGTGGGAAAGGACATTCACTGTATATCAATTTAAAGGTAATGTATGTCTCTACTTTTTTTTTAAAGATAGGAAAAACCACTGAATTTAAGCTTAAAAGCTGCACTTCAATGATGCCCAGCTGGTTTGAAAAAAACAAAAACACATTATTGCACACAAAGAGTATCACTGCTATTATTGTATTGAAATGAAATCTTCTATTTGCAGCTCACTCTTGAAATGTACACCTCCTACTTCTGAAATAAACAAAAGACAACAGCACTGCTTTAGTGCTTAACACGAGGACAATGCAGCTCATATCATTGCAGCTGAGGCTCATGGTCTCAAGTGGTGCATCTTTACCTCAGATGCAGCCGTCCTGCTTTCAATTAATGCTCTCTGAGACAAGACAAACTGAAATAAAATGGGAGCAAAAACAAGTAGCCTTTAGGAAGCTCATCAATTATAGTCTAAGACAAAGGCAAGAGGAAAGGAGGGTGGAGTTGGGGAGACTTTGCCAAGCCTTGTCCTTCATCATCCATTATAAGAGGATGAATGAGGGGGTCTCTATGGTCTGTATGAGAATGGAGGAAAAGACTTGTGCCAAATACGGACCATAGTTGGTGTAAAATGGGGTCGCCAAGCTAAGCGCCAGACACTGAAATACAAATTAAAAAAAACGTTTTCACATGAACGTGTATAGAAAGTATCTCTCACTCGCTGCCACTCAAAGCGCACACGTTTTTCAGAGGGTAAAAATAAGTGTGTGTGTTTGTGTGTGTGCGAAAAAACTAACACACCACACTGAACATCAGTCTTACCTGGATGAGTGATTCGCTCAGTCTTTCCTCGTCCACCTGCAGCACAATGTCCCGGATCTCTTCATAAGGCAGGCGGAACGAGCCCAAGAAAATTGCTGTTGTGATGGAGAGAGAAGAGAGTCATTTCCTCCCCCTTTTTTTTATTAGACCGCAGGGTTCAAAGAGACATTTCAGCACTCATTGCTACTCAGACAAAATGACCACAGACCTAACTTGTCACTTGGAAAAACAAATACACTTTCTGGCCCTCAACAGGATAGTTTGTGTCACCCTGACAAAAGGAAAACATCAGGATTTACCAGTAACGTAGAAAGAGGCTAAAGCCATACAGCATACAAAGTCATAAAAAGTGAACAATAATTGCAACATTATTAATAGTTAATAACAGTAAGTTCGTTGTACTTGTGGTAGCAGTAATGGTGTCATCTGGGAGGGCTATATGGTTTTGTTGAATACAAAAAAACACACTGAATTTGCCTCAGGGGACAGCCGAGTGGGTGTTTCACTCTCCAGGTGGGGTGCCTACAGTGGAAATTGGAGCTGATGGTGTATCCAGGTGGAAGTCACAGGTGGAGGTTTGGTAATGAGTTGGAGGAGACTCACTCAACAGCTGCTATTCTGCTGCTGCAGCGGGACCTGATGTCTGTATTTGACGCGCAGCAAACGGAGACGCAGCAGAGCATCTTTTTTTTTGTCACAGTATGAGTATGTATCACACAGGCTATTTACTGCATTTACTGAGTACATAGTCATGGTATATAGACTATTGCTTTTGATGTGAGGTATAATACACAGGTTTGTTTACTTGACATGAACCTTTCTGGCTTCACTGTCAGGTTTCCGGTGACTCAGAACTGTAGAACTGAAGAGGAAGAAGAGGTTTGTGATCTATATTTATGTATGTTTCCCCTCATTAGCATGATGTTTTCCTGATTGGGATTTATTTTGCATCAAATTGATCGTGTCATCCTTGTTTGCCGTCTAAATGCTATACATCTATTTGTGTCACCTCAATATGTCATATATCCTCCCCATACGAAACCAACAGCTGGATACAACGTTCTCTTAGGGGAGGGTTGTCAAAAGTAATCTTGGGATATATTGTAAATTACAAACTGAAGTAGATCCAGATGCGGTAGAAGAGGCAGGTAGAGAGTTACGGGCTGAAAAATACACTTCCACTGCCATCTACAGTAGCAGTTGGATTTTAACTTGCTAGAAGCTCTGTCATCGATAGGTGTGGTCGCCCTGCACCCGTCTGGTCCTGGCTGCATGCTAACCTAACAGTGCTGTGATGAGCAAAGGGGTGCAGGTGGAGGTGTGTTAATGCATGTTTTGGTACACACTTTGGCAACAAACTGCACCTGTACATCCACCTGCCAAGACTGCGTCTTAGATGTTGCTTAGGTGCAATATAGTTGCTGGAGGCGCACAAGAAGGGCAGTGAACAGTAGCGGTGACTTTGGTTAGAGAGGCATTGCACTTTGTTTGCTACTCTGCACAGAAACTGTGTGACGCAGTGGTTCTCCACAGTTGCAGCTCAGAGATGTGTGTCAAGTTAAGGATTAGTGGGATACCTGCAAGGAAATTGTTTAACACAACACGATCAACTAGAGCTCACATTAGTTGTAGAAGCTGCTTTGGGAAGTCAGTGTGTTTAAGATAAGTAAGAGAACAGTGTGAACTTTTACAAAGAATCTCTGATATATGCCGAGCTGGCATGAACCTATTTTAAGAGTGGCTATATCGCTTTCATATAAAACATTTTTAAAAAATGAACACACACTAGCATGAATTGTTTTTTACTATATTTACTTATTTATTTTTTTACATTTACTATGGACTCAAGAAAGGAAGTTACTTCTAATTTTGCTATCACCGGGTATAAGGTACAAGGTGTCCTTTTCTGAAGTCATTGATTTCATTGTTTTAAACATTTCAAGCCTACAGTACGTTAACGCAATCATTTATTTTTATATTAAAGATTGCAGAAAAAACAATGCGCATAATCTCCAAAATACAAACATGTCCAATCTGGCTTCTGCTTCTGTTTTAGCAACGGAACTTCTCAAGACTAGAAATGATTTACTGATTGCTGATTATTTTTATGTATTTTTCTCAATTGTGATTGTTCTTTTTCTTTTCTTTATGTCTTTATTTCAAATTTAGAAAACAATGATAACAGAGAATTACACGAGGCACTTCCACCCACATATTACAAATTCACCTGGCAAACAAACAAGGTCAAGTAAATTTAAAAAGAAATAATAATAAATAAAACAAAACATGACAAACAAAACAGAAGGGACATTACATAGGTTAGTACCCACAGTATTTACTATTACAGCTAAGGTAGTGTGTCTATATCAAAGTGCTTATTGGAACGTTTGTAGGAGCTTATTGGAACTGTAACTCCTCAAATGACATGAGAATTCATGATTGTGATTGTTCTTGATTTAAGATCTGCATTCAATACAGTATACAGTAAAAAATGGGTTGTCTTAACTGGGCTCTAGTTGCTGTGCCCAGCTCTATGCTCCTTTAAAGTGTGCATCAAATCATTTAACCGGAATCGTGTTATTTCTTTCAGGTTTTAAGTACTTGATGTTAGAATTTTCACCTACGTAAAGAGTCCAAATATTTTCATTTGACACCGTCTACTTGGTGTTAAGGTACCGTTCACTCAAAACTAGATGGATGATCCACTGATATAAAGAAAACTGTCCACATGTTTGGTGTAATGTTTGACGTCAACCTTTGCAAAGTGGCTGTAGGTTAATGCAACCATCCCTGAAATAAGATAATAGTCAAACTGAATTTCTTTTGTTCACTGAAATAAGTATTCTATGCAGCTGTCTCATCTCATTTCGACAGCTACAATTATCTATCTACATGGCTTAGCCACAAGTCAACTCAACTGAAGCTCTTTGTAAAAGCTGAAAGTGGTAATCATTATACCAGAATACATGAAGTGGCACTGGCATCACAATCATTAATTTCGTCCCGCTACCCATCCCAGTCACTGAACCTTCAATATCAACACACATCACAATTGAAAAGGGAGCTTAGAGGGTTCTCCGGGCAGTGCATATGATCATGGATGCTTCAGTATATTGCTACGACCCGGGGAGCTGTGTAGTTGTGTAGGACCCCATGCCTTCCACCTATTGCCATTCTGGAGGTGAGATTGTCTACACTTGTCTTTGCTTCCTGCCAAATTCGAAGCCAATCTGCTGGGGCTGTAATCAAAGATGGCAGTGACACATACCAACATTGTCACAGCCCTACACAAGTGCAATGATATGCGCAGACACACAGACACACACACACACACATGCAGATACTATGTCATCCTCATGTTCATGCCACATGCCTCTTCCTGACGTCAGACCCCAATACTTTGCCTGATGAGCTCATTCTGACCTCTCTTCATGGAAAAGGCAAAGATTTGAAGCCATTGCATAATATTACCAGCACACAGGAAGGGAATGGGTTTGGAGGCATACTGTATATAATAGTGCATGTTTCTGAGATGTATGTTCATCCATCAGCTTAATTTAATATTCTAGTTTGCTTCCAGTCCCCATCAACAGGGTACAGGAATTTATCCAACCGAAAAATACTCACCCCATCCTACGGTATGGCATTCATAGTTTTGGGTCACGTGACTCAAGCCTGTCAAATTGTTGTCATTTGCAACCCGCAAGTGTTTAGATCACCTCTCAAAAGAGAAAAAAAAGAAACAAACTGCAAGCCTGAGGCACGAGTGACCCATATACAGCATCTGCTGCTGTATTTCAATCATTATAAACAGCTAGGTCCCTGCCAGAGCTGTACTTGATGATTACATATGTCATTTTGGAGAACCCATCCCTTATACTGCTGCCAAGATGAATGCGTACTAAAGTACAGACAGTTACCAGTACTTTCGATCATCTGGATGGGCCGACAATGCTGTTGAGGAGGTATAGGACAAGAAATGATTCATCGTCAAAGCGAAGATGTGTGCTAATTAGCTACCAACCTTTGGTTGCAAACATCTTGTGAGTGGGGAAACAGCGTGCAGAGCATGCATATTCTCACATCTAACACAGTAAATCAAAGAGTGATTTCAACCAAACCAGAGTTGGTGATTGTTGGAAACATGGAAAGACTAACCAAGACAGCGTTAATGTGTTAATGTTTCTGCCGAGTGAATGAAATATAACCGATTTCAATGATCAGTGAGGTAGAATTACTGTTTCTGTCAATGGAGACTTGTAGCTATGAGGAGAGTGTATTATTTGTATGTTTTGCACATAAAAAAAAATACAATTATTGTCCAAATTATGTCTTGGCTTACATTTTCAATTTTTGGATTGTTAATTTCTTGCTGTGAACATTTTTCCAATTTTCCAGTTAACTATACTCCAACAGATTAAATGATGCACCATTGATAGGCTGGGTAGCTGGAGAAGGAGGAATTAGTGTGATTTGATTTGCATGGCAGGTTTAGCAGAAGTGTTCTTGCTCGGGACAGTGGCACGTCTAATTGCACAAATCCAACAATCTCCTCCTCTCTGGCTTTTTCGCTCTGAGCTGGGATTCGGTAGAAACACAGCCCAGGCTTGTCTCCTCTTTGGTTTGTGCATCAAATTGAACAAAAACTATCTGTCAGTGTGGTAAAAGCTGAGCCGTCGTTGGTGGGCAGTGGAAGGCAGCTTTGTTTTGCCCTCCAGGGGGGCGTTCCCATAAAACCGTGATGTCACCTGAAAGCGATGAATTGCATACCTCTCTACTCGTCCTTTAAAGAAGAAAGCAAAGAGGGTGGGATAAGGGTTGCGAAGGAGGGTGACCTGTAATCTTAGCGTATAACATGCATATTTCATAAGGTGTTAGTATTCAACATTGTATCTGAGAGGTAAAGGATACCAAGGCTGCAGAGGAAATCCCAAAGAGTTGGGGAAACAATGAGAAATGCTCTAGCCACCAATCAAAAGAAGGCTGCCAGTCAATTGTTCTGTGTAGTGAATTCATACACACATTTCATGGATTTGGGATCAAGGAGGTTCTCATGGAAGAGAGAAGGTGCATGGGTTGAGCTGGTAGTGAAAGTCTAAGGCAGAATGTTTTTGCAGATCATTTGCTTCGAACCTGAAATGATCCCCAAACGAAAAACTGTTCCATCCACCACAACAAAAGTGAGGTAAAAACTGTGCACCATTATCAACTAAACATGTAGACCACTTAAGCTCCTGGGGATTCAACACACCTGCATGTAGCGTCAGTGCTCAGTCCTAGTAGGAATGTGCTTTGCACATGATTACAGACAGGTAACTTGGACACAATCTATATGTACTTGTGGTGACCGCTAAACAACTGCCAGGAAAACATTTCCCCAATGGGCTTAGTGAAACACGATCACTATTGAGGGCTTTCTACTGTTTGTTTCCCACAAACAGCTTTGTTGAGCTGTTCATGGGGGAATGAAAGGGCCCGGGGGGGTCATGGAAAATAACACTGACATTTCTGACATAAAAGGTCATGGTTAAAAGAATAAAGTACTTCATGAACTAATGGTGTTAAACCTGTGCTTAGTGGCTTTAAATATTCTATAAATATAACATTACTATATACTTACAAAGATTCTGTGCGGTTTTGGAATCCAGGATACGAAGCTCTTTCGCCTTTTTCTTGAATTGCTGCATTCTGTCATCAGTCTCATCTTTTACATCTTTTTTCACTGCAGAAAAAAAAACAAAAAATTGACACAGATGAGAATCTCAATACATTAATGCATATTAAAGCCTGAGCTGACGGGCAGCGATTGGTTCGATGGCAACAGATAGCCCGAACCAATTAAAAACTATAGTTTCCAGACATCAGCTTTTTGGTTCCACAACACACTTCTCTCAATAAAAGGTACAAAAAGATAAACAAAAAAGGTACTTTTTGAGCTAAAACTGCTGAAACATTTGATAGGCTACTTAACTGAGCCACTTCACGATGCATCCTGCATCCAACACTGAATATGATGTATCACAATGTAGAAAATACAGCCGTCCTATGTCTTAAACAAGATGTTATATCAAACAGATAAACCACAATTGCTCTCACATAACACATTGCTAACATGAACTGAATGGCAACAATAATATTACATTCTTTGTGTCCAGCTTTGCATTTGTAAGGCCACTGCACATATGGTATAACATCGGCTTGTTTGAAGGCAGATGTGATTGATGACAGACCCCCCCCTTCCACATTATGATGGAACTACATAATATGCAACATCATCAGCTGTACTATCAGAGCACAGTCCTGCGGATGACTTCCCCCTCTTCATTTGTTTGCATGTGCCAGCATTTCTGTCATTGTGACAGTGGGTAGATGGTTGAGAAGCACAGTTTCTCCCCTCAGGCCCTGTTTGTCAACTCGCTCGAGCCGAGGAGATAATTGTTTTACCCCCCACAATCCCAGAAAGTGGCATTATGTCTCTGTTACACGACTGAACACAATAACAAATTGGTTCAAGAATGAAGAGACCTTTGTTGTCCTAATGAAGACCGTATCGAGGCCACACTGGGGAAACACCACAGGTCAGCGTGTATTACTCTTCAATTACACGTTAATAACATCAAGCTCTAAAAACATAGATGCACATGTACAGGACAAAAGGTCAACATTTCTAACTGTAATCACAGTACTGAAGATGAGTGAATATCATAGAGGAGGCAGCAATATGAGAAACAAGACGCCTTAGACCCGTCCCTCTCCTCCCGGTGGCTTATGGGAGAGGCAGCACACTCTGTTGCTAATCATCACAACTGCTCTGTTCAAGCCCAAGGTGGGAGTCTCCCAGGGAATCTAGAACACACAATCTGCTCCCTCAGCACCGTCTTGCATATTTAAAGAAACAATCAAAGAGGCAACATCTCCTGGGCAGCCAGAAGAAGCAATGCTGAAGGCACCTGCCTAACTCCAATGATTTCTGTCAAAACATGACATCAGGGATGCAGTTGTTGACTGTATTAAGTAGGGGTAAAAATGGTTCAAGTATGTACCAATGCTGTGGTTTGATTTTCTGTCAACATCTGAGGATGTTCCTTAGAGGCTGACAAGACTCTGCACTCTAAATGTTACTATACACCGACCGTGATACACAAAACGCTGTATCACCTTCAAACTCAGTGGAGCTCAGGGATGCACATCAGCCAATGGCTTAGCAGGAGCAACATGGCGAGGGCTTTGCTCGCCAAAAACTGGACACGACCCTTTGATTAGTGCCTGTAATGTGTAAAATCTCACACACTTTTATTTACACCACTTTCATTGGACAGTATTTTGCTTCAATCTTTATCAGGACTTTATTTGCACTTACGAGCATTAGCGAATCCTCAAATAAATAATTAAGATCAATACATCTAAGTGCGTAGAATTGTGTCACTAGTGATGTAGGAAAGGTGGACAGATGCCATTTTGGCCTGACAAAGATCAAGTCAAGTTTCAATTAAAGTGGCATTTTTTCGCCGTATAATTGCACAGCTTCAGATTTGGATGGTATATGGACTTGCATTTATATGGTTCGAACTGGTTCTTACCTCTGAGCCACAAATGCCCTCTTTACTTGGTAACTCAGTGGAGTTAAATGGGGATGAAAGTGTTGTTTTTTTAAATGCCGTTAACACAGTTCCCCAATTGCTGCCTGTTATAACGCCAATGTGTTCACCTGCTTTCACAAAATAAGATATGAAAAACCCGATGCCCGCGGTTAGTATTTGATGATGCCTTTAATTTAAGACTGGCAGATATGAATTGTCATGTTTCAGTGTCAGCAATTTTCTCTCAGACTTCATCCAAACCCACCAAAAGTAGACAATAAATATTGATAACTTCATAAATAAATCCAATGACAACAACATCACAGCCACAATATCCTGACTCACATAAACTGAGTCAGTAGCCACTGAGGCCCAAGGAATCATGCCTTAGACAATGAAACTGGTGAGCCAGCAAAAACAAAACAAGAGGAAACAATGATCTCCCTCAGAGAATGGCCCGCAGACAGAGGGCAAATTAAACTTAGAAGGGGGATTTGGCTGCTTGCGGTACTAAAATGTTCTCTTAAACCATTCTCTTTTCTCTGCTGCCACTTGAATCTCTCACCTAGGTACCTTACACTCTCAGCCCATTCGTCAGTGCCTCAGCTGTCTCTGCTATCTCAAATTAAACAGAAAAAACAGTGCCTTTAATAATCTGAAACAGGCACATTCCTTTCTGATGCCATCATACAGCTCAGAGCTCTACCGCTGTGCAATGAGTAGAGGCATCAGTTGGCTGGTGTCTGCTCCAGTGTTTGCTGGCCGACTCAATTATGCCACGTTTACTCTGAGCACTGCATGTGGACTGATGGGCCCTGGAGGGCTTGCACACATTGGAGTTGCCACACTAGTCTGAGTCCCAGGTGTGTGGAGAGGATGACTATGTGGCATATTTCAACCAGATGGTTGGCCACAACAATAAAGCAAGTTTTATTAATGTCTCCAAAACGTAAAAGTTACTAAAAATCACAAGTTCCACTTGGCATCATAATTAGGTTGAGCTTCAATTTGACAAAAGTTTGTGTTTTTGTTAAAAATAGATGCACGATCTATCAGCAGCCGTTCGAAACCAGACGGTTTTCAGCTGATTGTGTATGACTGGCTGACATTTACACACGTGTGCCACATGATAGTTTCATTTCGGCACACAGCGGCACAGACAGTAACGTCACAGTCACACACACACACACAACATGTCATTGGTGTGGTGGTTCCTCAGCGTGAGTAAAGACGACATACATCCAGTAATCTGTAACAAATGAAAGTCCAAAATAAAACATGGAGGAAAAACATTTCAAACAACTAGCTGAATCATATATTATATCGTAATTTATTCCCATGCATGCTGCTAATTCAATTCTTGAATGCGAATCGCAATTAAATTCGAAGGTCATGGTTGTAACTGAGCCAACAGCTAATGTTAACGGAGGTTACATTTACTTGATTATGATGCATTCAAGCTCTACTTTGTAAAACAAAGTATTGAGCGAAGGTAGATTCTAACGCTATTATGATGTACTCAAATGTAATCTTGTAAAATGTAGTTTTTGGAAACCTACTGTATATAAGAGTTAGGGTTAGCATTTGTTTGAAGGAGATATTTTCACAGCATTATGAAATACATATCAGAGAGGGAATTATGACCTGTTTATTCCCTAACACTAGCTCTAATAAGCTCTAAGAAGCTTTTAATATATAATTAAAACTAATAATGCTAAGACTTTTTTTATTAAATAAAATAAGATATTTAAATGAGAACGCAATAATGTATTTCTTAACCATATGAATTGTGTGTTTTATGCAAATAACCACTACAAGTAGAACGATAACATTTAGAATATTTGGGACAGTGTTGAAAAAAGTTAGTGTGCAGACTTGCTGTCAATTATAGTTCCATGACAAAAAATTGGAAAGAGCAAAATTCGGATAAATGACCTCATCAGCTAATCATTGCGTCTTGTAGTAATTCGCTCACGGCCTTCCTGACAAATTGCCTTCAAGAGAATAGGACTCACTTGAGGTTGCTGTGACCCTGACCTTTGACAACCTAAAAACATATAGTTCCGGCCACAGCTGTCGTTGGCGCGGAGGGATAATAATGGTAATTGGCCAAGGAAATTGTAATCTAGATCAAAATGTAACTTTGGGAATGTACGTCAATCTAATAGTTTCTTTTGTTTCTGCCAAGAAAGCTTAACCTGTCCAACAGTGTAGGGCCATAACAGCTGATCAAAGTCCTTGCCAACATTTAAACGTGCTTTACGAATTGCCCGGTGGCTAAAATGTAATACTCTGGCAACAAAACCATCCATTGTGCACATATGTATATTTATTCATTAAATCCCTCAAACAATCACTCAGTAAAGAGCCATTTGTGATGGGCACCGTGTGGGAGGGTCTTTTGGCAGCTCACTGGTTTCCCTGAAGCCATTTCATACGATTGTGACATAAAGTCACATCACATAGAGATGTGTTATTTCTATATTAATCTGTCAGTTTAAAAATAAATAACAATCTAAATTTCAAGCCAATATCAAGAGAACCATTTATTAATTGATGTTAATTGATGAATAAATGATAAAGGTGAAGGGTCGGGATGGGAACGGGAACAATCTGAAAATCTGTAGAAATAATACGATTTGAACTGCAGCATTGCTGATTCTTGGACCAGATGGTCCTCTAAGGAAAATAGTAGGGTCAAATGCTTCTGATTTGATACCAGCCATACAAGTTTGAGAAGAGAGATGTAACAATGAATTATACATGGTTCGTTTTTTGCACGTTGATTTGTTGTAATATAATAACTCACAAGGGTAAAGAGCCTGGAGAAGAATGTCAAGGAGGAAGTGTTTCAAAATCACATTTTAACAAAACACACGAAAGATGCATTGGAGCCAACATAACCACATGAAGAGAAGTCCCTGATGAGCGAAACTGTTACACATTCCGTTAACCGAGGAGGAGTTTAAGCTTGTCCCGTGCCAAAAGGAGTCACCAAATTGATATAGGTTCCACTGGAAAAACACACAAATGTTTGAGCAAAAACATGTTTGGCTTATTAACAACGACTTGGCATCCATTTTAAGCCTTCTCTGTGGGCCTTGGACTGAGGTATACCCTCGGGAGGCTCTATGATAACAAGAGTTCTCCAACACTTGGACATCCAGTCTGTTTGCTGGCCCAGAATCACTATTCTGGTCGCCTTCCATGAGATATCTCCCTCAAGACGTCCATAAAACCCACGGCATTACAAAGTTAAACACTACCACATGTTCACTTCCGGACACAGACCATCCGGCTGAGCCTCGCCACCAGACACCATGAAATGAGCAGGCCTTGAAGAGAAATAAAAGAAACTGCAGATGACAGGTCTTCAACAAACATATTTAAAGGCAAAGGAACACAGAGTGGAATAGACAATGTGGAGTCTGGTCCTCTGCGAGGCAATTTATTCCCTCAAATGTGCAATATGCCTGCAAACATGTGCCCTGTCCTCCATCTCAGGGACTCAGACTGAGGATTGAGCTACTGGATCGCTGCCAGACCACCTAAAGGAGATGGATTCTGAGGAAGAGTCATTGGCCGCAGTCATATCTGATACACAGAAATACCAATTCCACACAAATATATATATATATACTGTATATATATACATATATATGTATACACACACACACACACACACACACACACACACACACACACACACACACACACACCAATTGACCTGTGAATATAATCGGAATCCTTTGAAGTTTCATATCTGTACCATTTTAAATCATAGACCCCCGGACAAAACAAAAACGAAACAGATGGGATGGGGGAACCATGAGTGAATAAATGAAAAGTATTAAGGTATTAGGGGGCAAAGCATAGTGCACAAAGGCATTCTTGAATTTCTACTGGCAAGATACAATACCTTGCCCAGTTATAGCTGGAATATTGAGCGAGACCTTCAAAAATAGAGAGCACGCACAAGATGTGAACGTACCAATTGACCAGTGAAATCCAGCTGTGACCAATTTCTCCCACTGACTAAGGCTAAACAGAGGTCTCTTTCTCAACTCCGGAGCCAATTTGCTGTGTGGATACACACCTCTCTATCCACTCCTCCCGCTATCTTCGATCTCAAAAGCATGCTCCCACTTGCAAAAAGGCAATCCATCTCCCACAAAACTTGAAATCCTTTATTTTACTCTCCGCTTGGCAAACCTGCATTGATTGTATACACCAAAAACATAATTGAAAAGCATCTACAAATTCAGTATGACTGACACATAACTTATAGGCTGGGACGACAAGATTAGTGCCCGATAAAAACACTTGATATCATACGTTTGTGTTGAATAAATGACTGCGACAGGAATAAGTATCGCTCTCAGCAACAAAAGTTTTTTTGGAAGCTTTTTTTTTTTTTCTTTGTCAGGTTTTGACCTTGAATGTTAAGGCAGTTTTTTGTTTTGTTTTGTGAAAAACACTCAGCTCAAAGTGAACTATTACAGTGGAGCTGCAGTCTGGGAGGGGGTTGAGCTCTCAACCATGCATTCATCATCATCCCTTATGACAACAGGGAGTGGGGGAAGTGGCTGATAATGATGATGATGATGACGATGGAAAATGTGGATAGTCTGTGAAATGTAAGTTCATGAACACTCATGTGTGGCAAAACACACTTTCAAAGAATACGTACGCACCCTTACAACCGCACATGTGAGTCTTTAAGCTGACTACTTTTCTCCAGTTATCTCTCCTTCCATCGAAGGCCATCTGGTTGTGCTTATCGGAGATCTCTAAAACAAAGGTGTAGGTATAGGGAGCAGAAGTCCCACTGAGTGACACTCTGACCTGTGGCCAGTAATGTTTTCAGTATGCAGGGAGAGGCTCAGCCCACGGTGGAAGGTACGCAGCTGGGCTTGGAGCAGGGCCCAGTGAGAAAAACGCCTCCTCTAATTGAGACAACACAGATCTCCCTTAGTGACCCCCCCACCCCCCTCCCATCCCTGTTTCTATTCCAAGAGGAGAGGAGAAGGCTTCCTGCAAACGATTAATGTCTCCTATTGAAATGCAGTGATATCATTATTTCCTGGTTATACATGACTTGCGTAACTGTTAGTTTATGCCTGTGGTTAGGAATCTTTTCATGGGTCTGATTAAAAATTGAATATAGATCCTGAGAAATGTAGTAGTGAGATTAACTTCATGTCAAATTCAAACTGGAAGTATCCACAGCATTGAGTAAAGCCCATATAGATTATCCAATACAGTGAGGATTTATATTCATGGAGGGGAGGAGCTATAATGCTGCAGTATCGCTAAGGTTACACGTTTACTTTTGAACCAACACGGAGCAAATATGTTCAAAACAGACTGTGAAAATGAACTTCAAAGAGAAAACAACAATGCTGAACAAATACAAAAAATCCCTCAAATCAATAACTCTGAGCATTGTCAATGACCTGGGGCTTGATACGGCCTTTTAACAAGAATATATTTAATCTGCCCACATCGACACATGACTGTTGTTCTCTCTCTGAGGCAGGGAGTGTGGGAAGGCTCTGACTCTGCCTCTTAAATTGGTCATGGAGACATGCTCCGGGGGGCAGCGAAAGGATTGAGCCTGACAGCCAATCAGTTGTAGGAAACCATTCTCTGGTGGTGCCAAGGCAGCTCGTTGTGACCCAATGCGCTCGAGCGCTGGTGGGAAGGCACTAGCTGATGGTCCAAACGGCTGCCCTGCCGTCCTTTAACAGCCCTCCATGCCGTCCAAACCTAAAGCATGAAGTAGACAACACTGAAGCCGGGCTCATGTAACGATGAGGGGATGAAGAATAGAGATTTAAGGGTGTTCCTTGGACAGCAGGTAGGATTACTGTTGCCCCCACAGTCTCCATTAATGTACCTCTCCCAGCACCATGCTACATGGGACCAAGCCCAGAAAAGGGACTCCAAAGTATACTCAAAGAGGCCGAAAGGTGGAGATTATGAGGCGTGCAGCTGTACTGCTGGTTATCTTTAAAGGATATAGAAGGAAATGTGTTTTTGGTCAGTCTCTCCGGGAGTTAGATTAGAATATCTACATCAGGCACATCCCTGTGCTTTAAGAGACAGATTGGTCCATGGCATGTTTAGCAATGCAATACTGGAAGCAACAGGAGACAGTAGCCAGGTTCTGTCAAAAAGGCACTTGCTGTATGTTATATGTGAAGATATGCAAAATGATATAATAAACCACAATCGAGGTTGTTTTTTTTTGGTCTCTTTTGTGTCCTTTGCTACATGTTCCTTTCTAAAACACTTGCTAAAATGAGCTAAAGAGGTCACGGACAAAACTCTCCATTGAAGAGAATATATTGATACAGTTCCTCTCATCCAAGTGCTTTTCCTTGAGAACATAGTAGAATAGGACAAAGCACGTCCTGGATGTAATGTATATTGCCTGCTGTCTGTGCAGTGTCTTACATTAGAGTGTATTCAACACGGTTGCATTTTGTACATTTGTCAGCTGATAGAACATAATCTTTTTCATTATTTCAAGATGAATATTGGATGCTATACAAGCAAGAAAAAAATAGTTTTGAGTGGATATACGTATGTTCTTTCTCAGCACATTTAGTATCATCATTGCACTTTAATGGTTACTGTATCCACCAGTGGGTTTGCTCTGGCCTTTGCTCTGTGAATTTATGCTTTCTAATTATTGGATCTAAACAGTATTCCTGTAAATTCTGACTGTATGACAAAAAAAATAATGACTGAGCATGTGCAACATTCAGCTGTTACAGACCACGCCCACTAGTAGAGAGAGGTAATAGCAAGTTAAGACAATTTGGTTGAAGTATTTATTTTTTAGTGTAATGTCATTGCTTTTTGGAAAAAAACAAATGTGCAGGTGTGTCTAAGCAAAGCAGCTTAGAAGAGTGACGCATTAAAGGTTGTCAAACAAGGAAAAGACGACCATGCACATGTTTTATTTTTAAGAAATGTGCTCAAGTATTATCTCTTCTTCTTGTGAAGGTTAACCGATAGGTTGATCCAATTTGTCAACTGAGGCGTGAAAGGACTTAAGAAATACTTCACATTTCTGTGCTGGAAAATGTCAAGGTTTGCTGAGAGATGAGGACAAGAGGAGGAGAAATGACTTGTTCTCATTCTGGCAGCTTGACTCCACGCTTGTTAGCAGCAATAGGTTTATACTTGGCAATCAACGCGGGGACAGATATATACAGTCAAGTTGGAAGTCCCCAATCAAATCAAAGACAGCTGGCGCTGTGTCTGTCACTAAAATGCCTGCATTGCCTCCCGTACTTACGCAGATACACAAAAACACATGCATATTAAAAAGCGGGAATTGATCCCTTCAATGTGATGTGGGCTGTAACGGCTTCCATCATGTCACTTCTTGATGACTATTCTTTACGCAGCTACAGAGAAGCATGTTCTGGTGACATGGAGGTGTCAAGGCAGACATGCCCTGATTAAAGATGCACTGTGCGGCACTTGGGGATGGAGTTAAAAGTGAGGGAAGAAGAACATGAGCGTAAAGAGAGGCACTCAGTCATGAACTGCATTTAAATCTCAAAACCACAGCAGTTGTTGAGCTTCTCAACTGCCACGATGTTTACAAGGAATATATATATATATCCCTTACTTCATGTTGCCCTTTTTCTATATATTTATAATAACTGTTTTCAACCATTCTGATGACAGCCGGTCCCCACTTTATTGCAAACGCCGCATTGTGACCATCCAGCGACTATTAGCATGCTAGCATTTTGTGTCACAGCAAACGTCCAAACTAAATTGAATAGAGCAAAAGCCCAACAACGATAACATGTGAAAAACAAGAGTAATTTGCATTAATTTGCTCTTGTTACCAAGACATCGTGCATCAGACCCTACTCACTCACAAAGCCTTCTAGGACATACGTACCACTTGCTAAATAATAACTGAGTATAGTGATTTCACTAGAGGTAGTCAGCCACAAACAGAGACATGAAAAGAGACGTCAAAGACATAATTGTGGGGAGAAACGCTACTAAAACGATCAAATCCTGTGTAAGAAACAGGAAGAGAGCTTGACGAGTGAGTGTTGAGAAAATAAATAGATGGACTGTAATATACACTTGAATGTGAGTCATTATGATTGTGTGACGTGAAAAGGAGCTAACCTGTAACAAATTCAAATATGTCTTACAGGAGAGCAACTCGTGACACTATATGCTGCAGAGTCCAAATCTTGATTATAATTATCCTTTGTTTCATCAGCGAGAAGAAAAACAGGTTAGTCGGGCTTAATGAATTATAACGATGAATTGCTTTTGTGCTGCAGGAGAAGGCAGGAAGTCAGAGCCCTGTATGTAAAGCGGGCTTTTGTGTCTGACACTGCATGCCTGATGACCCCATAGCAGCAGTACTGTAATTGGATGCCTCACTTGTGATGCTGTGGAATTAAGAGTATTCATGGTGTTTGGGGGCAAAAACCATTTAAGTGCAACCCACCTCTTAGTGGGCTGATTATGATGTGTTTATGAGTCCTGCTGCTGCCCTGCTGTCTGGCTGACTTGGATGGGATTCTGTATTAACCTGTAAAAGGAACGCTGCTGCACTGAGTCAGTCACTTAGTGGAGTTTCTCTTGTAAAAGTGATGCCTGTGAGCGAGTGGATGGGCCCAATAAAAGACCATAATGCTGACCTAGACTTTTAGTTGTTGCTACCCTTACCCCTCAATACGCTATCAACTGATATAATGGCACCACAGCTGGCCACCTCAATGACACTCATTTTTTGTGAGTTGCCTAGAATCCTTTCTCTTTTTCTTTTCAACTGCAAACATTTAAGGCATAACCCCATGGTTATTAGCTATCTGTAAGGGTTACGATTAAAAGCAATAGTTTTATTAAAAGAAGCTTTTTAGTCCCCGAGTTAAACAGCCACCATTTTGGTGTAGTGGGGATAAAAAGGAAGGGGATGTAACATGACAACACCCACTTTATTTTACAGCAAAGATGTGATCAATAGAAATATTCTAATAGGAAGCAGTGGGAATGCACAGTAAGTCATGTATCCCTCCCTCTACGTGAAAGGACATTTGTATCAAATGAGTGAATTTACTCAACTTGAGGCAAATGCACAAAGGAAGTGTGATTTGACAGCGAATGCCTCCGCCATAATCCCCTTTATCGAGTAGTTCATTTCACATTAGCAAGATGTCAAAAATGATGATCATATTGACAGCGCAACGCAGGACAAGACCTGAGCCCAGTGATGTCCGAATCAGAAAGCCAATACAGCATCCACTGAGGCTTCATAATAATTGTGTGAAGCCATGTGGTGAAACATACACTGTACAGAGGTTGCTGTGGTGGGCTGATCAAAAGGAAGCACGCATGCCTCGGAGCCTTTCAGTAGGTACTGCTAGATGAAGAGAAACAGCATGAGGGCAAATACACGTCCAATGGCATGAGATGATCTCTGGAATGTGTGTCCTCTCTCTAGTTTATTTGGCCCGCTCTGCCTACTCTGCTATAATCCCTCGCTCTCTCTCACACACGGCCAAACGCACACATATGCCTTTATCTTGACATGAGCCTTTAGACTTTCTGACTCCCCGGTCCCACACTGATGGATTCAAACAACCTCTATGAACAAATAATGCACACGTACACAGTCCACATAATCCACGCATGCACATCTGGAGTACACACGAAAGCAAAAAAACAAGATCATTGCGAATGCTCAAATTGCTCCACACCCACTTGCCATGTCATCCCTAATAGCCATGAACAACAGATAAACACGGGTTGTGCTCGCACCAGATGTTATCTCTAGCCCAGTGTCAGATGTCAGGTGGATTTTTACGGATCATCCGAGTTACCTCCGACATATAAAGCGCAAGTGCACACGTGGTAAAGAAAAATGGCAGAATCCTGCCAAGTCAAATCGTACAAGATAAAAGACAAATTCATAATGGCATTTCTCCAGCTGCCGAGAAGACAGAATTGGGTTAAAAAGCAAGAGAATGTGGGGGAAATATATGCATGTAGACGACACACTAATAGGCCCAATCTGTTTATTCCATGGTGCATCTTTTAAATGCTTTGTATACTGTACGGAGCAAAGCAGATGCAGCATTCACTGCAAAACAGATTTGTTGGTAGCATATCAGGACACATTATCAAACTTTCCGACACAAGCACATCGCTGTCGAACAAGTGAAAGCCTGCCAGCCGACTCCACGCACTGCACTGTACAGTGCGCTGCAGTCTGCTGTCTCTAAACACCTGATATTTCTACCTGCATTTGATATGCTTTTGTCATATGTCATTACAGCTCGAAAGGAAGAGTTGGCGGTGCTTTGACATGTAAGCACATCACTTAAGCAATTTGGTGTTGAATGGTTATTGCTGTCATTCTCTTACCAGCCTCTGAACTAAAGAGCCCCACCTGAGAAATGTGTCCATGTGGCCACGTACTGTCGCAAGTGTTTTCACAACGCCGGCTTGTATGAACAGTTACATTATAAATTATAGAGTGCTCTCTCGGCCATGCCGCATTCATTTGAAAGTCGGAAAACATGACAACATTTAGACACATTTCTGAAGTCAACCGGACATGAAAATGCCACTGATCCATGTTCATGTGGAAAGAAAGAGTACCACGATTACGTTTTTGCTCCTTCCTCCCTTTTCTCCTTTCCGACCATATCGCCACCTGATTCACACTGATCCTTGCAGCAGTGCTGGGACCGGAGAGGAGGGGAGCCTACAGCCCGGGATAAGCCTTCCATCGGAGGAGGTAGAGGAAAGGGGAAGGGATAATCTTGAAAGAGATATACAGTAGTCTCATGCTGGCCATTCATAACCAGTGTAATGCAGTACTGTCTGTGTGTGTGTCTGCTTATGTGTGAATGTAATTACTGTAGGTGTGTTCACATGCTCACAAAACTAGACTTGTGTACTGGATACGGGAGGCATCTTCCTCATTCTGATAGACAGCTTCCCAGGTGCCTCATCTTTTACAACCCAGGAGCTGTTTTCGGTGACAGCGGTTGAGTCTGGTGGGGTCGGGCCGCCTCTGAGATGCACAAAGAAACATCGGGGACCACCCCTCCGCTGTGTATATCAAAAGCACAACCGAGCAAAAAAAAGAAAAGGGGACAAAAATAATCTTGACATTCACCAGGGAAAATCTAGTCCAAATGAAATTACATAAGAACAAATTAAATATTTAAAAAGGAAGGCCTAAATAAATATGTTTTACCTCTGACCACCTATTACATTAAAAACATACAGAGCCTATATAGGCAGATAATGATATGACTTTTCCAACATCGTCCTCGTCTCTGACTGCTCATTATATATATATATATATATATATATATATGTATGTATATATGTATTTTATATTACCATATGCAATTTATAGATAAACGATGTGAAATGCATGTATTTTAACACAATTATCTCTCTGCCTTCAGGGCTGTTTGTGGAAATTTGGCATCAGCTCAGACATATACAGGACGGAGTGCCTCCTAAATTGCAAGTACTTTCACAAAGTCGTAATTAAAAAAATAAACGGATATAACATACAAATATAAATGCACGAGAGCCTTCGTTTTAAGATGGATGCAGTTGAATGTACAAATGTCGCTACGTGTTCAATCTCAGAAATGTCAGAAAAGTCCATCCTCTTTCACAAGACTCACTCAGAAAATGAATCTGCATTACCTCCAAGCTGCACATGCACTTCAGGACCAAGATAATTGCATTGGAAGCCCATTTCAGACAACCAGGTGGCAGCATGTGTTTTTGAGGCTTATGACTTCCCATACCACCCACAATCAGCAGCGTCCTCCAGGACTTCAAACGGTCCCTCTGTTCTCCAAACCCTCCGGTCCCCACTCTCTCGGGGAACCAAGCACCTGGCCCAGAGTTTCATATTCCTCTCAGGTGTGCCTCCGCAGCGTTGCACTAGCCTGATATGCACGCATATTAGGTACCGTATTGGCATTCTATTTTTCCAATAGTTGCTATTTCACTTTCAAAGTAGGCCACCACTGAAGGACAGAGCACATTCTCTAACTACCAATTTCATGTGGCGGTAAATGAATAGTCTCCATATCCCCTCAGGTTTAAAGTGTTTGCCTCTGTATGCGTGATTGAACTCTCAGATGGTATTAAAAAAGAAAAATTGATTCATGTTCATGTTTATGCTATTATGATACTTGCTATCCATATTATAATAAAATCCTTGGCTATTTAAAACAGGGAATGTACTAATCCCTGTCCTAAAACAATCCCCTAAATTGCAGTAGTTTACTCTTTCTCTCCTCCGATCCCAACTTCATCTTCTCCGTCCATCCTCTACCTCTGTTTTAAGTAGCTGTCTTCTTATCAGAGCAGGAGGCTCACAAAGTATTCCCTGTGGCCATGCATGGGCTTCAGCCTTATGGGAATCCACAGATTTAAAAGCAGCAGAGGAAGCCCACACTGACTTCATTTCCCGGGAGAACAGAGTGCATAGTGGAAGATAGTGGATACATTACAGGTACCCCCATCCCTGTCACTTACAAAGTCAGCCTAAAGTCATGACAGACCCTGTTGCAAGTTGCACAGCCCCAGCTCACCACAGCACCAGGCTTGATATTCGGCATTCTTTTGTTCATTTTTGCTCTTTTACAATGCCGGCTTTAATTCGGTGTATCGGTACATTTGATGTATGTACAGTACTACCAAGCAACTTACAATTATAAATGCTGGTACTTCGGAAGGGAGACCAGAGTGAAAGCATGAATGTATTTCACTCAACAACAAAATACATTTTAGAGGAGATACTCTTTTTTTTTTTTTCTTGCATATCGAGCTGGCCCATCACCAAATCAGCCCAATAGAACAACTGATCTCCAGAAAAACACATGCCACTAGATTTTCATCAGTCCACAACATTTTGGAGGAACAACAGTTTGCATACACACACACACACACACACACACACACACACACACACACACACACACACACACACACACACACACACACACACACACACACACACACACACACACACACACACACACACACACACACACACACACACACACACTTCTCGAGAATCTTCATTCAAAACAGACATCCTGATCCTGGCGTGTGCTTTCGGTTGCTTAAAGGGCAAGACAATCATAGCATGACAATCAAAACGCTCTGCACTTAGAAGCTTGGGCAGGAATTCAACAGGAATACGTGCCGGCTGTGCTTCTCAGATGTTGGATGAAATAATTGTCAGCAGTCAACTGCATGTTTACCATCCGTCTGTTTTATGCTGGACTAAAACAGACATAAAAGGAGGGTGTGCATATTTTTATTTTTTCAGTTCAAAGTAAAAATGAAGGAAGGGAGCTCTCTGGTGCATGTATGGGATTACGATTAATAACCATGTTATACTAGAAGCGAGTAGTCCATGTAAGGGTTGCATTTCTAGTATACTTTATTTATCATATTTAGCTGATAATGAAAGCAATTTAATGAAAGTTGTAATTTCTCTACAAAGGCCACAGAGGAACTTATAACATCAATTAAGAACAGTTTTGTGCCAGAACGACTCCACAGGAGGGAGAGGTTAAGTGAGCTCATAGGCAAGAACAATCACTCGCATGGCTCCTGGCACTAAGAGAAGCACACTGAAATAGCTCATGGCTCTGTTGTAAACAATAGGGGGTCCTTACCTGATGACCAGAAATGACATGCATCCTCCACCTGAGTGGGAAAACTGCTTTGCTACACTTAAACCTCGAATGGGCTGTATTCCTCAGACGACTGGCCTCATCGTCCGGCAGTAAGAAAGCGAAGAGCACATTTAAACTCATGTATGTGATGTCGAACCCACTGAATGGCTGCAGCGGGTCTGCGTTATTGCCTCTACTGTAGCAGAGCAAATCCTGCAGACGGAACGATGGTACGTTTCCATCTAATGTAATACTATCACCCTGTCTCCAGAACGCAACTGCTGCCTCGGTCTTCACTTCTTCTGTCCATCACTTAAAACATCTGGATTCATTTTAGAAGGTCAGGGCCAGTGAAGCAGAAACTGTCAGTGGAAGTCGTCTCGATGCGTTTCATGAAGGGAGCAAAGAAATGCCACCGTCAGATGGACCGGGAAATAACATTTCCGTTGACAATATAACGAGCGGGAAACCTTCTGCTGAGATAAAGGTGTGAAGGATATAAAACACTCGGCTGCATTAAATAAATATATAGGAAATAAGAATTTCACAGCGGTCTATAAAGCTGATTCTTTTTAGATAGAGACATGCAAATCTGTGCACAATTGTGTCAAAACATATTGCTTTAACAAAGAGATATTGTAGGAGAAGGAGCCTTCACT
Organism: Anarhichas minor; assembly: GCF_050575085.1. Lineage (NCBI taxonomy): Eukaryota > Metazoa > Chordata > Actinopteri > Perciformes > Anarhichadidae > Anarhichas > Anarhichas minor. The sequence continues at coordinate 3,955,420 of NW_027466474.1, read as the reverse complement.
TTCAAAGCCCTTTACAAAAATAACCATATTTTCATTATGAGTATCTTTATTAGGTGTGTGCTTTTGGGTCCTCGCTCATTTCTACAGGGGCAAACTAAAGTAAGCTAAGCACTAGTTCCACAGTCCCTCCCACCCACCTCACCATGCCAATACTTCCCTCTTAACTCTCTCCCCTTCTACCACTCCTCCTGGATTAAAAGCTCTTCATTTTCACTAATTACACAAACTCATTTCTTTTTCTTCATGGCTCGGCATTTCTTCCTGTTTTCTCTCCATGGGGCTCATAAACACGTTTTGAAGCTGGGTTTAATAAACCTGCCTTCTGAGGGTTTAGGGCCTTTAATGGACACAGGGCTTGTTTGATAAGTCTCCACTTCATCACACACTTTATTAATTAAAGTCTATATTACATTAGAAACAAAGTTAAAGCTATTTGCTCCCCATTAATGGTTTCATGTAGCTGCATATCTATGGCCAATTAATTGGGGAGTCTTGCCTCCCCGTTTGCATTTTCCCCTTGTTTGACAAAAGTGTGTTAGGGTTAGCTTCAGGCAATATGTTGCAAGCAGCAGCAATACTGCACTTGTAATCCATAATTAACAGAGGGTTGACTGCATCGGTGATTTAAAGGTGACGTTTTGGAGCCTGAATGTGGTAAAATATCTGCAGACTTCTGTTTCCCTGCTAACTGCAACAAAAAACATAAGTTCATCTTTGCTGTGTCCATTATGAAATAAGTAACTCTAGCAGCCAGGTGATCACACGAACCCTATTGTTACTGCAAAGGGCAGGCTGCAGTATACTTTGTATAGGTGTAATCACTGAAAACAAAGACTACATGTTCTGCATGAAACGGTCCAACATTCTATAAAAAAAGGCTTTAGCATAGTAAGTAGGTGCAAAAGGCAAACTGACAGACATCCTGCGAAGCTTTTCTGAAGCCCGAAATTTGTGGACACAGCCCACCCATACACATTATGTGTGTGTGAGTGTGTGTGTGTATACACTGGAAAGGGGGATGATGTAGGAGGCAATGCACAAGAGACAGCAGGAGAGCACAAGTGGTGTGGCCTGTCAGACATAATGAGTAAGCAACGATACACACAATAATTGTAACCAACACCAGGGAAGCCCCTCTGTGTGTGGTTGTGAGGGTATTATGGACACACACACACACACACACACACACACATAGCTCAGAGACATGCTGAAAGCAGTACGTTGAAAGAAGAGAGGGCACGCTGGGGGCAGTCACACAGGGTGAGACTGAAGACAACAAAGAGGGCTATAAACACTTTGTGTTGCATGTTGATTGCAAAAAAATATTTTAAGTCACACTTGGCGCAAAAGTTACAACAACAGAAGCATTCAAAAGAAAGCGTAAAGTCAAACACACAGTCCATCAAAAGACCTAAATCTATATGATGCAGCGATGCATCCGTGCATAGCATATTATATACTACTATTAGTGGTACTATACTGTATCGTGCTATCATTAAATAATGACTCTAAATATGTACGAGCACAGTTTGTGATGCTTAAAGACTAATTGGTTTAAAGCCACTTGGACAGTTGCAATGAAACATTTTAATTGACGAATGTATTTCTCAAAGGAAAGAATAAATTAATTAAACTAAACAAAAGGTGCATGTCTCAATTCATGCAGTTGGCTAAAGCATTTTACAGCTAAAGTAATAATGTATTTCCATATGAATTTGCTTGCAAAGGATTTAGTTAATATAAAAACTAAATCAGGCTATCATAGAGAGAAAATATTGGAAAGTAGTGAGAGTCGTCCAGCATTGGAAAACATGGGGTCAGCATCATTAATGCAACAAGGGAATAAGTAAATATTGATGAGAAAGGAGGGAATTAACAGGATTTAAAGTTGATTGAGGGTGAACACAAAACTCTTTGGATGAGGGGACAATGAGATCCGTCCTTCCATCAACATAAATGCATACTGCCATCTACTGCCCCCAAACTCTACCACTGGTGTGTCTTTCACAAGCTATACGTATATGTAGATGAGGTTAACCGGGGTTGGCCAGCAGTGGTCAGACTCCTTGTGAACACTGTGGCCTGTGGATGACCAGTACTCCGTTACAATGCCTGCTACTCCAGATTAAAGGAGAGCAGGACCAGCCGTGGGGGATGGGAGGTCGTATCACTGTTTACCCTGTGTCAGGATGCCAATGCAGGGCCAAGGCAATGCTAAAATGTTCCTCTATTGTGTGGCTGTCTTCCTTTGTGTGTTTGACAAATGAAGTGTATAGCGATACAGGGTGGGAAACATGGAGGGAGGGGGGAGAATCCTACAATGGCAGCAGGTGCACCGGGACAGCTAATATTTGCACAGCAGCTTCTGTGGCAAGCAAGCAACTCCCCCTGAAGAAAAGGGGCAACCGTCTCCTCATAAATGGCTCTGTTACAGACGCATAAATCCGAGGCTGACTCCACCAACCTATATGTATCCTCCAGTCCCATCCCTCTTCTTCTCCCTGCAAATCCCTTCAGTGCAGGACAATTGCAGAGATGCATCTTGGCAACATGTGACATTGTCGAGGTCAAGCTGGAACCTATTGTGTGAATGCAGTGTGTGTGTGTGCGTGTGTGTTTGTGTGTATGCTATGTCCCCACCTGCAGTGTGCCAGACACATGGCCGGCCACACTTCAGTCTCAGTGACACTTTTACTGTGATGGATGTGGAAGAGTGCTTCTTGTTTTGTCTGTAGCCCAAGAGATCGTCTAAGCATGCAAAAGGTCAACTCAATGCACAGCTTACAGTAAGGTCACACAATCCTAAGGTACAAATCCTTAAAGAAATCAAATTGAACAAATAAAGTGTATATTTAAATTGTATCTGGTTTCACAAAGTGGCATATGACTGTTTTGTCAAAAAAATAAGTATATCTGTGAGATGAAGCCAACAGCCAAGGCTTTGAAAAGCAATATCAAATGTTTCCAGTTTTTTTCATGGCTTGTATCACTAACCTTAAAAACGATTAAAGTAAAGAATAAAATATAAGACACTAAGCCCTCATATATATGCATAGGCTTTTCTCAAAACAAGCTGATCTATTTATGTTAGGAGCCCCCCAAAAAAGGTGGGGGTCAATCTGAAGGGGGCTGAGAAGTAACTGAGCGATTGTGTGAAGGCAAAGCCCTTTATCTCGTGTTTTCTTGGTTCCTAACCTCTCTTTTTGGTGGTTAGGCATAAGAAATGAAAGCTTAATCCATTTAGATGGAAAATCTATGGCAGCCGCCCTGGCAGTGTCGGGGTATTAATAAGATGACAATGCAGATTCATCAACAGGACCAGACTACTGTTCCATCACTGCCTGTCCAGAAGTAATAAGTAAGCCCCACACTGGCGGAAATGCTGAACCTCTCTCGACTTTCATGAAAATCCACTGTGGACATGTATAAAATATTATATATCATTAGATGAGCAGGAATAGCTATAGATAACATTCCAGCAGGGCAAAAAGTCTCAGCGGATTCGGCGGAAATGTCATGTGAGCCCATTTAAAACAGAACCAGATCAATAGCTGGTGAATAAAAAAGATTTAAAAAAAATCACAAGTAGAAGACAGAAAAGTATGCAGTCGTAAAAAAAGGTTAAATAAATGTTATTTAGCTGTGTCAACACTGTCCACAAAAATCTATATTTGGATTTTCTCTGTTATTGCATCTGCTGAGAAACAATGTACATAACTTAACTAAAAACACTGCTAATCGTCCCCAGTGTAGCGACTTCATGCATCCGTACTGCAGTATCAGCAGCCTGCCAACCATCTTTAATCCTGCAAACATATTGAGAGTTTTCAAAGAGGCTACTGTGTCTATTTTCATTCATAAAGCTCGTCTATGGTTTGGTAATTTGTAGGGGGTTCAACTGGAATTGGGCAATATTTTAACTGGAATTAAGAGCAATGCACAAAGGTTTGAACCCAAAAGGTTTTATTTTTAGTATTTTATTGCAACGTTATCGCAACAGTCATAAGACCAGCCGGTCAAGCTAAAAACATCAATATAAGTGTGAATGTGAGTGTATGTGCCTGTCTGTCCGCACTCAAGCTCTGGTAGACTGTAAACCTGTACCACTCCTCCTATGGATGGATGAATGCATGGATGGATGGATGCTTGGATGGATGGATGCTTGGATGATTAAATGGATATGTCGTTCTTCTTCTTCTGAACTAATACCATGTATCGACACATGGATACCTTATGAAACGCGGTGGCCCAGGGTGCACTAGTTCACTTGGGACCAGCTGCTGGTGTATGAACCTTTAGTCAGTACCCGGGATAAAACGTACATTTTGCCTTCCGTGGAGAGCGTATCCACACACTGGCAGTGAATATGTTATAAATTAAAGAAGTTGATCATTTCACACTATGTGAATAACATAGGGAATGATCCATTGTAACATATCCAGATGGTCTGTGAGAGCCGTTGACATAACTGCAGACAGAAGCTCAATTGTGAGTGACATTTCATCCTAGCTGGACACAATATTGATGTGGATCGCAGTAGGAGTAATCACAGAATGAGAATCACTGGGACTGCAAGACTGGCTTTGTACAAGAAAAAGAGATTCCAGCAATTTGCAGCTCCAGCTTCAAGAAAGCTTAAAGTCACAACTGAACACCACATGGTAAATTCCAAAAAGCAGAATGCAGTGGCGTGCGGGCAACAAAGGTGAATATTTAAATCAATAACACATGGACATCTCTTAAGACTGGGATGGCCTGTAAATCAGGCAGGGATTGGGCAGGTGAGGGGTACCAACTTGGTCAATAAACTGGACCCCTGCCCCAAGGCAGCACATTGACTCCAGCTGTGGGACAAGACCGTAGGCCAGTGTTTAACTTTCATCCTGTCAGCCAATGGCTCTCCCACTGCTCCCCACACCACTTGCCACTCAGCGCAACATTCACCTCTTCCTCACCACAAAGCCCCCGCCATTTGATGAAGAGGCAATCAATAGCTGGACTGCATGGTCACCTGAGGCGAGACTCAAAATTCTGTAGTCAAGATGTTTCAATGTGAGATGGCACACTCTGGGTAAGGAATTGCAGAAAACAAAAAAAGAAAGATATTGCTACAACCCCCCCCCCCACATCCACCAAGTCGCGTGTGATTGCCATGACATCTGAGCCCCACCGCTTCAGTAACTAACAACACAAATAATTTCAATTATGAAGCTTTCAAAATTAGGTGACACTGTGCGAACACAGACACAGACTAACGCTCACCAAACCTGACTCTTATATCATTGAAATGTGTGAAAGATGAAGAAGCTAGGGAAAAACCATGCGAGCGTGAAGTAGCATGCTATTTCCACACAAAGCAAGCTGCAAGTGAGAACCCAGAGGTGACGAGATGCGCGAACCAGAACGCAAAAGTGTCATTCTAGCTGGAATTTCTCAAGAACTTGATAGAAACACGATGAAAGACCCCTGCCGTTGACTGCAGGAAGGTGAGAGTAATTTCTCAGCCATCCTTTCTTAGCCCCAAAGTGACAAAAGACAAATCTACAGTTGCAAATTAACCCCAGAATAATGAATGAGGAATGGAGCCCTGAGGTCTTAATTGAATATTTGCTGGACTCATTTTGTTGACAATGATGGATGTCTGCAAAAAAAGAAGGCCTCAGCAAACTCATAATTCATGTTTCATCATCTCTACATCTGACTACAGCTGTGCAGATGTATTGATTGGTAAATGATGAGTTTTCATTGAGCAGAAAAACTGAATGAAGTTTGACATGTTCCGGTGAGGTGTGATGAATTGGTGCTGTCTAGACTCTGAGGAGATGAAGACGAGCGCCTCACAGAAACATCTGGAATACAATACAGGTAGATCAAGATCAACAAAGTTTGAACCTGAGAGCATGTATACATCTCAGCAGCTGCTTGTGCTGAATTGTTAATACTGAGACCCTGCCCTACCCCTGTTGTCTCAGTTTTTCAAGAATAGATTGCCGAAGAATAGGAATCTAAAAAACAAGTCTACGTAAAGTCACTTTGGGCAGCGGCCAGACTCGAGTTTTGTGGTTTTGTGCTGCGAGCTAAGAAAATAGTCCCGCGAAAAAGCAGTGAGTGTATTTTCAAGCACATAAACCCCAATTATTAAAAAAAAATATATGATTACGGATGTCGATCAGGCTTTGTGTTAAGTATAGAAAGAGGTTGTGCTGTGCTTAATAGTGTATGACCTCCAGCAGAACTATTCTGTGGCACATTCCCATCCATCCGACAATAGACGTACATAAATAGCTTGATACATTGGATATTTAAGGCCTCTGAAAGATGGGTATCAAAATTGTTTATGAGCACTACCATCGAGAGCTTAACCAATTTGTCTTTAAATCTATAAATTGTGTTTATGGTACTGGTTCTCTGCTTTTTTTTTTGTGACAAATCTGCTCGATGGCAGTGGACTGACTTTGAAAATGAGAATGTCATTTCAAGCTTCTAAAAAGACTTGAGCATTTGGCAGCGACCTTGTTTCGGTTGCTATTTCTGTGGGCAAGCAACACTAAGCATGTTACTAGAGTAAGACGATTTTGATGCGGGAGAAATCACTGAAGGGAATAAGTCAGATCGTAATGCCTGAAGCACTTTAAGGACATGTCGGATATGCACAATGCAGCGCTGATCACAGAGCACACTGGGGTAGATCTCTTTAAAATGCTGCTCTGTGAATGTGACAGTGCTGCTCTAGGCATACTTATTCATGGGATTAAAAACAGCATAAGGCAGTGCAAGAATTCCACAACTTTTGTCCCAGTTGTCAGAACTGTGCTTCTTAAGAGGGAAAAAAAAAAACCTTCATTCAGAGAAAAAGAGGTTAGAACAGTCGGTCTCGATTGTGTTTGCTCGAGCTATCAACCCAGAGAGTGATGTACACCTGGGCTGCAACACAAACTGAATACAAAACAACAAAGTATCATTAGTTTAATATAGCAATTGGTAAATCACCTTTTGATTTAGCACTTTTGTTTTGGATATGGATATTAAGTCAGTTCCAATTAGGTTATGTGTTCTTATGTTTTAGGAATCAGGCAGGGATACAAAAGTCAACACGGTCCATGTTGCAAGAGCTTGTAGATGAAATATAAATAGATAGAAATCATGCCATATGTGCATAGACTCAAGTAACCAAACCAATTTCAAACGAGGACCACAAGGTACCATCTTTGACTCCATCCATGAAAAATATGGCTTTGCATCATGAAAGGTTTCTTATAACCAATAATTTGGTGAACATAAAGGTTTAGAGAACAGCGAGCCTGCATAAAACTGTAGTTAGCTGGTTTGATATTAGACATACAATCAGTTAGTGGATTGGATTAGATTTAATCACTTGCCTTGTTGAGTAAAGAGACAGATTAGAAACATGGGTACTCCACAGTGTATCATATATGGTATCTTTATAGAAGTAACATGTTTTTGTTGATCCTACATTGCTGTGAAAACTGAGAATACACAATAACAGTATGTCATTGTATTAATACAAGTAATGAGGCCGTTATGAGTTAGTGGTGCAATGCAGCACACTGGCTGTGGAATGTAACAAAGACTCAGAGGTTAATGCACTGACTTTCACCTATAATTTCAGGTCGGGTACTGTACATTAACTTCTAATGAACTGTGTAGCAACTGTAACACTTTATACAGAAGCCCAAGACTTAACGAAGAGTATGAAGTGTACATTCACCCACCACAGATTCAAACAACCCCAAACACCCTCAAGCTGAAGGTCAGCACTTAAACCTCATAGTTTCATTTGAAGTAGAGCCAAAACAATGAAAAGTATTTCACTTTCCCAGTACTTATAACCAGCACTGTGTACATGTTGGCAGAAATCTCCTCCTCAGACCATATATTTAATCTTGAAGACGCTCAAAGTAATAGAGCAGATAAAAAGATAACTTCTTCGACATAACCAGGGGAGGTAATGATAGATCATGAATAAATATTTTCCCGGATGATTAAACTGGGAGGACAAGGTGAAAAGGTGGCAGTGGGCCCAGGATGTGTGTGTGCAGGAGGTTAGGTATGGAGAGGGGATAACAATGCAGCTATCTGGGGCATTTAAAGTGCTGGGAGGCTCTGAAACAGCCGAGCCCCACCCTACCACCCCCAACCAGCAGACAAAGCTAAGGAATGTCTCCCCTGAGTGTCACAAGGCTCAGCTAAGACAACATTCCCCACCAAATAAACAGCTAGAAACAGCAAGAGGGAACATATAATGCTGCGGAATCATTCCAAGAGGGAAAGCAACGAGAACTTTGTTCTGTATGTTGCACAGAAACACTACCCATCGAAGCGCACTAAATATATGCAAATGTCTATTTCAAATATAGCGTTTGATCAGCAACTTCCTGTTGATGTCAAATGGGAATTGTGGGGAAGGATAGTGGTGGTCGATTTACATGCGTGTCTGTGCATACACGGTATGTACATGAGCACTCGTGTGTCTATACAAACTGCGGCACATCTGGGGAAGTTGCCGTTGATTGATCAAGCAACCATGAAGTTGAGTTTCACATCAGCTCTAGCAATCTTGCATGTTGGTCACTTTCCTGTGTAAACTGTGAACAAATTACTTTCCAGCTTTTTTTTTCTTTAAACTAGAAAAATATTGAATATTCATTTTGATAAGTGATATGATTTAACATCTTTTAATAGATTATCAAAGGATAACAGTATCCCCTACCTGATAGTAATGGGTACATATTTAGACTTTGCAGCCAAGATATATTTCCACATATGTTTCTTCAATATATGGATCCATACTTAATTGTATATCTTAGAGATTGTGAATAAAGATCAGACTTGGTGTAGTACATATGTTATAGAGGGCTACAAACACAAGTATTTTTCTCCAGTAGTCGAGAAAGAAATGTCATGTTGCTTTCAGGAATAGATGCTGAAAAAGGTTCCTCATGTTAATTATTGTTGTTTTTATTTTATATTTCACTTTTTCTTTTCCAATTATGGACACATTCAATATAAAATGACCCAACGTACTTAAAAAAGCTTGAAATCACTCTAAAGTTTCCTTAAATTCCTATACAAGGGCAATAAAGGCAAGAGTTTATTCCAAACAAAATCAACTTTGGCATGTTCTCAGACTGCTGCTGACTGCAGCTCTGTGAGCAAACAACAAATATATTCACTGCGACATTAGGTCTGTCCGTTTAATGGCCTCCACACCAGATGGAGCTTGCAAGTGACAGTGGGGGCAGACATGACTTTCAAGTTCCTCATAACAAGAAGTAAACATACTGAAGAAATAAACCAAGATATGCAACCCACAGCCAATTACGTGACATTGTTGAAAAGTAACAAAAGTAACATGTGCAAAACTTGCAAGTTCAGATGGCCATCCTAAGCACACTGCGGGATTGTAGTCAAATGCAGATGTCAAAATCAATAGCTTACACACTGCTTATAGTTTTACACAACTGTAATTAGTCATTGGGGATCAGGGACATTCCAGGATTTGTTTATTAATCATATTGGTTATCTAAAGCTCAATGGCAGCTGTCAAAGACACCCCATCAAAAACACAGGAACCACAAAGTGTTGTGAGCAAGGGAAACAAAATCAATACTTAATATCAACCAACAGTGTTCATTAATGATGTGAGAGCAATGGCAGCTTGCAATCAGGCAATGCCAATTAGTTTTTGTTTGTACTTTATTTTAATAAGTGAATTCTGTCCATTTGGTAAACTATTGTCTTCCCAAAGTTATGTTTGCACATCTTTATTAACTAAACTAAGATTTAACGTTGCAAGATCCAAGAATGGCTCTCAACATGTTGACGGCGAGCCGGCGGATAATAGCTAACAGTGCTATCAGCGCTAAAAGTGCAAGCAATGGTGCTAAAGTGCTGACAGAGCTAACGGTGTTTACCTGCGGAGGAGCTGGAGGGTGGGCGGCATGTTTCAGCGAGGACGCTGTCAGTATTGATGGGACCATTAGCTGTAACCGCCGTATGAGAGCAGTGCTGAGCAGCAGTCGTGAGCTAACCAGAGCGGCACACTCGAATGCACAGAAACATGCACTAAAAGCACGCGCTACCAGCCTATTTATGTCAACAAAGCACGGAGAAGCTCAGATAACAACACAAACAGATGGAGAGCCACCTCATGATCTGCTCAGGTAGACATTACTCCACTATAAGTGTCATAACCTTTTCACTTGTGATGTAAAAGTGTTGTAAAATTGAATGAAGATTAAAAACGTCTGCTTTAAAACCACCATTCAGTATCTCTCTTCATCAACTGTTATTCAATCTAGTTGTAGAAATGATCTTGAAATGGGATGTTAACTATGGATTCACTTGACAAATATATAACCTTTGTGTCGTGCGAGTCTTTGCCGCGTTTCTTTTTTTTTTTTTAGGAAAGGCAGTTTCCCCGCCAACAGTCATATAATCTATCAAACAAACATACTGTATATCTGGGCATGCGGCATCACCCAAACAGATGGCCTCAGATTGGGCCTGGCAGGGAGTGGAGAAGAGAGGAGCATACTGTAACCGTCAGGCCAGGTCCCTTGAATCCCACAGCTTTCTGCAACACTGATCCCAATCAACGTACGCCTGCTCTCCATCTTTCCCACTTTCAAACTGCAGTGGTACGACAGACAGAGAGGTTTGAGGAAGATGTGAAAAAGGGAAATTACTTTCCTTAATGCATAAGCCCCAACTTTAGACTTTGAGTGAAGGCTGATCCAAGACCACTTCGTCCAAAGAACTTTTTTCAGCCTCCTCCAGAGAACACAGAGTCGGTTGATGCATGGCAGATTTGGTGAGGTCACAGTATAACTGGAGGCCATCTGCCTACTCATGCTGGACTGTGATTATGAGCCTTAGGACTCCCTAAGGTGAGAGAAGGGAACACAGGCAGTTCACTCTAAAGCCTGCTGTCTCCTTGAGTGAATTTCACACATACTTTTGGCCAGTTTGTCTTTTCATTTCTGTCTGCCTGTTATATTGCCCTACTGCATGAGCTCTAAACACTGTGGTGTCATCAACTTCACCCAGACTCAAGTCTATGTGTGTTGCATATTTTTTTTAAAGAGAGCAAGGAGGTTAAATCCAACACCTATGTGAAAATATGTTGTTCACTGTGTTCAACGTCACCTTGTATGTCTGTAGATTGGGCACATTTGTATTTGCTTTTTAGTTTTATTCATTCACGTTATTATTCCCAATCATAGCTGTTCACTTCACTGCCTTACAGTGTTGTCTGTTTGTGATAAGCAGTAAGAATCCGAGACATTTAGTGACGGCTGCGCAATGTTTATTTTCAACTTTTACATTCATCTGTGCTGGCAGTACTGTTTTGCAGGCTACAGCACCAATGTTAAATTAATGAGTTTTCTTAATTAACTCATCATTAATAACCCATTACACATCAGTTTTAAAGAAGGAGCAATCCACCACTTGAAGGCCACTAACTTGATGAAGTCATGAAAAGCGAATTCTTAGTTAATGATTAAAATATTTGCAAATCAACTGCATGCGTGTGCTCTGTGCCGTGAAGGGACAGCTATTAGCTCGTCCATTTAATTGCAGATAACTATAAAGAAAACATGAACATGCCTAACAACTCAGGAACCACTATGATGGAAATACTTCAGTTCTTGAACTAATTTATGTATTGTACTTGCATTTAGGTAATCATGAGATATTGTTAATTATTGCACAATCCCGATAATTCAAGAGGTATTACATGCATGAAATCATCCTGTTTCATGCGTGAATTCACAGCAATTAAGTCACCCCAACAATGGGTTGCCACATTCTATACTCTCACATTTCCACAGAGATCCATGGGGAACACGTTTAAGCATTTTCTAAATCTGCAAAGAGGTTGGTGGGATTAGCTTACTTCTATTCCTACAACGACTTGGTTACATGTGAGAGGGTGAAACTGTTTTAAATTATGAGCATGGCTGAGGCAGATATGGATAGAAAGACAGAAAAATACAATTTAAAAAAAGCCAGAAGACAGCACTTCACAACAGCTTTACAACGATGTTAGTCCCGCCCTTGGCGCTGATTGGCTAATTGATTGGGGGGGGCAGAGTAGGGACACATGTGGCAGCCTGCTAGCATGGCTAACCAATTGTCTTGTTGCTAGCATTAGAACAATTAAAAAGAGTATTAATAGAGCATCCCACAATCCATGGTTTACTCTGGTTTAAATGTGAGCTTCTGACTAGCAATCCGGATCGCTAACAACTCTAAATCACCCAGGCCTCTCGCTTCCTTGCATGCCTACCTGACGGGAGGATAGGCATCGACCTTCCTGCTGTTCCTCTCCCTCTTTATTTTGCTCACACACAAGTCCGATACTTTGGGATCAATTTAGAGGCAATGTAATTGCCTGAAAGTATTGTAGCATCATTAGACCAGAGTTTTAAGATGGCATTTGCAGGAAAAAGAAAGGGCATGGCTAACAGCTTCTCCGTAGCTTTAAAGGTTACTTTTAATCACCCAAAGAGGAATCCTCTTCCACCTCCCCATTCCTTGTTTAATTGTACCCCCAGTTCCACTGAAGGGTCCACCTCCACCATGCAATGGCGTATCTGGCAGGCAAGTCCTCCAATTAAGTGGCGGGTTTGTTTGTAAAAGATAAAAGCGGGGCACACAACATTTGGCTACCAATGAGGCAGGGATACTGTTCAAAAGAGTGCAAGGACTGAGTTTTTTTTACTGTAGAGCAAGTTTTAGCCTTTTCAATATGTTTATTTTCATCTTATAGAAATCATCATCAAATCATGTTGAGAAAAGGCATGGTGGCAGACGTATATTCTGTGTCATTGGAATTGATTACGCCAGAGTGGGCCATTCATGCTTGCATTCCCGGAAGAGGCTTCACTTTGCGCCTCGAGTTGTCTTTACTCTACTAGCAGCTAAACAAAGTGGCCGGGGCAGAACACCAAGCTGCCTAATTGAAAGGAAAAAAGCTATAATTCAGTTTTAACCCTGTCGGTGCATACATTAAGCTATGACATGATTGTCAGTGATGAGTCCTCCATTTTTCTGCTTCTGTCTGTCTGACTGTTCAGGACCTTGCTCCCTCAGAAAAGGGAGGTTTTTCAGAACTCCCCAAACCCCACAGGTGACTTTTTCATCAATGCATAAATGAGGGGCACATTATTATACAAAGCACAGCGCTGGATTGTGCAGCCACACACATATTCATCAGACTTTTTTTTCTGGCTACATTATGTCCTTTAGGAGTGAATTCAGGCTCATGTAGACCAGTCAGTGTGAGGGAAATTCTGGATAGCACTACATTTCTGCTCAGCTACCCATCCCCCATCAATGGCAAATGTGTTCAGCTAACAGTGTTAAGACTGACATGCATCACACACACACACACACACACACACACACACACACACACACACACACACACCAAATCTAGGTCAAAGATTCATTAAAATTTCAACAAAGTCCTGTGCTCTGCCATGGAGGTGCAATGATAACAATTCCAATGGATGAGGAATGCCCATAGGGCTTTGCAATACCTTCCATGGTGGCCAGCAATACACTACACTACAAAGCCTATAGGCTGTGGACCGGCACACAGAGAGGAGACACAACTCTACATATGTGTGTGCACACACACACACACACACACACACACACACACACACAGATCTCACAGTACCTCTTTCCTTATGAGGGCACTTCATTGACGACACTAAACCATAAACCTCAATTCAGTGTACTCCTTACCCGATACTGAATCCTACCTAATTCCTAAAATTCATAATTTGACAATATCCCAAGAAAGCATAACTCTAAATGCGAGGACGGACGACAACTTTCACAAATGCCTCCACTATCAAAGTCTACAAACACCACATCTACAAACAGCTATGCCTTATTGTCTGTCTGACTTTGTTTGCGCTAGTGCCATATGTGATTCACAATCCAACCAAACACTCATTTCTCAATCCCTGCCCACCCACAATGACTCCACAACACACAAACCTCTGGCTGAGTATAGGTCATGGCAGTGTCGCATAGCTGCCTGGGCTGAGCTGGAGTCACAAGGACAGAAGACTGTACGCCTCGAGCAGTTGCAATAGAAATCTGGCAAACCTTTGCCATTTCACATTTCAAACAACATAACAAAATAATTGAATAAGTTCGATTGAAAGAGTCAAACATTGTCAGTCGTCATTGTTCTTCTTCTGTTTATGGTGATTCATATTCTTTAAGAAGAGTTCATTACTTTCCTCAGCGTGGCTGTGGGGTGGGCAATATAACCCTGAAGCAACTTTGAATTATTATGTTGTCAACACTTCAGTGGACTGCCAAAACAAACCAATGAAAATAGTATTAAAACATATATGGTAACGAGCCTAAAAGGACAATACAAAGCAATATCACAAAATACAAAAATATATATATATATATATATATATATATATATATATATATAGATCTATATATATATATATATATGTTTTCTATTTTTTCTTTGCTTTTATGTTAACAAAAAATAAGTATTTTTTTATTATTTATTTCGAATAAGGTAAGGTCAAAGGGTTGACGTGTAGATGAGACACACAACTCAATGCTTCTGCGACAGGATAGTGCTTCTAAGAAAATGTTCAAGTAAATTGCCTCGGTAGAAGCGGATGTACATAAGGGCATTCGGCTTGTAAGAGTCTATATCAGAGGTAGACATTATATCACTACTGTATAGGAGTTGTATACACTGGATGCTGCTTTGGAGCACACAGTGGGAGGATGCCCCAAGTAAAATCCAACCATTGCCAGCACTGCTGGAGGATTATATCTGGTAGAGAGCCCATTCAAGTTGATAAATTATCCTTTGTGGACTCCACTGATCACAGTGGAGACTCCTGTGTTCAGAGATGAGGGTTGAAGGCACAAACAGAGCGTTGCCCAACTGATATGAGTGTCCAAGCTCACTGGGCATTTGGGGAATACTAACAGTGAGTGAATTGGAGACGTAGGAAGAGCATGAAAACACAAAAGTGCGCACAGAGAGAGTAACAGGCGTTGGTGGAATATGCTGTACTGCATGTTATGAAGGGCCCCAGTTTAGTTTGCTTCTGTGTGTGTGTGTGTGTGCGCGCTGCACCAGTTGCTGTGTTATGTTGTCCTTAACTTGAGGTACCAAAGGAGCCAGCATCTGCAACCCCCTCTGCTTCTTAGCTTTTGTTTCCCAGTCAAAGCAGAGGCACTTGACTACAACCGTATGCCTTCATGTCGGTACCTAAAAGGGATGGCTCCTGCTGTTTGTATGCTTACTATAATCAAGAACTTTTAATTACAGACCTACAAACTTTGGAGGATGTTTCCAATGTTTAAAGAGGCAATATATATGACAATCAGAGCATTAATATAGCAGCAAACAACTATTTGCTATGTAAAGATATAATGTAGTAATGTCTACATAAGCAGAGGATAAAGTAGCTCTCCCTCTTTGTATGTTGTTATCCAAGCTTCTCCTTGCTTTGTTGACATAGCCAGGCCGGCCGAGTGTGCTTTTAGTGCGTGTCCGTGCCCCACTGGTTAGCTCACGGCCACTCTGCACTGCTCTCATATGACAGTTACGGCTGATAACGCTACACTGACCGACAGCGCCCTTGCGTAAGCGTAGCGGCGACTCTCAGATCCCCCCTCAGATAAACACTGTTAGCTCCGTCAGCATGTCTGCCGTAGTTTGTACTGTTAGCGCCGTGAGCACCGTTAGCTGCAAGCCACCGGCTCAGGCATCGCCGTGTTGAGGGCCATTGAGAGGCAATAGAAATGCTCCTTATCACCTACATTGCACCTCTAATAGGGTCAACAGGGACCAAAAGCCACGCATAGCCACTGAAGTGAAGCTCATACGACTAAATACATTTTGTTTTAAAAAATAACAGCACATTTTATCTTGATAAAATCTGACAATAACCTGGCTCTTTTGTGCTTAACGTGTATGCAAATAGTATAATACATTATGTTGTCAGAGGGCACAGATGCAATTCAAAAATATCATTTTGGTTTTCCATCAGTGGCCATTAGCAATTTTTGCTTTCAACTGCTAAATCATCAATAATTACAGTGCCAAGGAAACCAAATAAGAAAAGATAAAACGGGATGAACGTGACGTTAATAATGACTTGCATTTCATTCTAAGTAAAGCACTTGCCGGTGACATTTGAAAAACAGTGTCAAATTTAGGAGCAATTCTCAGTGGGTGCTGGCAGAGCCTAATTAAACTACAGCATCTACTCTGCCTCTCCTCTCTGCCTTGAAACAAGAAAATCTGGATCCATACTCTCCTGTCTGTGTGAGTGCTAGCGCGTATGTGTGTTTATACAATCGTATGCGTGTGTACCCTATTTTCCACCCGGTGCCATTTGCCCTGAGGAGAGGCTTGCCCATGGTGCTTAATCTCCGTGGGGATGTGCATACGTGGGCCTATCAAACTTCAACCAAGCCAGATATTCTCATATCTTTCCCTGCCGAGCCAGCAGGTTCCCCTGGTGAAGGAGAAATCCCCACACATGCCACGCTCATGCACAAGAACACACAGAGGCAACCACAACTGCAAGGCAGAGGCAACACCTGGATAATGTCATGTTTGAGGCCGTCGTTCACATTGCTGCTTTATTTTATACGCTGTGACTGTGAGGTGTCTTTTATTAGGAAAATAAGTCAAATCAAACAACCATTTCCAGACTGAAATCATAAAATGGTTAATCAACACCTCTCTGACACAGCTACAATACAAATTAAAACATCGCAAGTTCCAAAGGGATTATTATTACTAGGCAACTGGACTGCTTTTACCCACACACATGCACAAACACACACAACAGCAAAAGTAATGCTTAGTTTCAATATGTGTTTGAAGGTTTTGGTCATAATTCAGTCACAAGCCCCCCAAAATGCAAAAAAAAAATAAAATATTAAGTGAAAAACAGGAGAAAAATGTGTCCTTGTACATTTTCCCTTTGCAACAAATTTTTTTTTTCATGTTGTTATTGGCTTTATCATGAAATGAAGGTCATCAATGCTGTGCTGTCACTGGCGGTCTCTGCGTCTGATTGGACACAGCACAGTCCTAATTATCACAGAAGAACACAACGGCGCTGACCCACAATACCCTCTCATAGCATGCAGTTGTGTTTTTGCCCAAACGTATGAACACAGAAACACACACACACACCTACACACACACCTACACACACACACACACACACACACACACACACACACACACACACACACACACACACACACACACACACACACACACACACACACACACACACACACACACACACACACACACACACATTGATTTCAGCTAAAAATGAAGCCCACAAACAACACAAAATGTTCTCAGCCCATAAAGTGAGCTGGAGCTGTCACAGTGACAGTGGCCCTAATACATTCCTTATTAACAGGAGAACGACCTGCCTGGGGTTTTAATTGGGAAAGTGAGCAGGTATTGGCAGTGCATCAGATAGGAGGGTTGATGGTTATTTCGAGTGGTCTGATATGAATTCCAGGGGGTCCCCTCCATGGCTTTGTTGTGCTTATTAGTCATCTGAGCAGATAACAGATTGCATCTTAATTGGAAATCCCACCAGAAGCCTTGGTAACCATATTGTAAAATGATCCACACCTTTGGAGCTTGTCTTTCCCGGGGTGCTTTGCCTACGGTTACAGGTTAGGAGAGAAAAAGAGAAAAATGAAATATTGTAATTATATGTTTGAACTATATTAACATACAATTCACTATGTGTAGATTTAAAAGCTAATAGGTACATATTTGTGTATCTTCCCAGATCGTGTGTGCAGCCATTAATACTCTCTCTGTAATACATAGTGGACACTTATTCATCCATCTACTTATCCTTTAAACAGATTCTGTCCTGGGTTGCAGGGAGGGAACCTTCAGTTGCTCGGGCTGGTTATCAAACCTCTTTGCATTTGGTATATTTCTTGGTTTTGTTTCTTAAACTTATCTTATCAGCATTAAAACAATTCAAAACAATATCCATCCCTGACCTTAGCACACATTGGTGACACAGTCAAGGTACATCTTACAGTAGATAGGTCAGCTGTGATTCTGTTTTAAAGGTGCTCAGTAAACAAATGACAATGATGTGATCCATTCATGTTTTTTTCTTAATGTATGCAATATGAATGATTCAACAAACTTGACAAACTGGATTAATCTGACAAACCAACTAAAGAAGGCGTCAAAAACAGCAGCAGACGTTCAGACCACAGCAGGTGGCAGATGGAGATTGCACTGACAGCCCAAGGTAACAGCAGCCGAATTCCCACCGTCAATGGCTCTGTTTTCAAAGGGCCGTAAACACGCAGTGGTGTATGACAGCCAAGTGGACCAATTCGATGTTCACATCTCTATATCCATTTGTGTTGTTGTTGTTTATAGGTTATTGCAACTTCCCTGCACACTTTTTGTGCCGATGAATCAGCCAATATTACTGTACAGCGGATATATTGGTATCGGTCGTAGCCTGAACTAGGGCGCCAAGGGGCCTAACCCTAACCTTTAAAAACATTTATTTTGGCACATAAAGGACAATAAAGTGAGCAAAATAATCACAATGACACAATGTGGGGGCGCCCTAGTTCAAGCGCAGATAAGGTGACTAGAACAGCCAACAGTTAACACAAAATTGAAGAACAGAAATGGCAAACTAGGTCTGAGGTCATTGAGGAACAGTGTCTACATTACATAGTGTGTCCACCAGAGTAATGACAAATTGATTTGTCGACTGTAAAATGCCACGTGCATTATCTTTTAGTGTCACAATTCTTTGATGGAATAGCGATGCTTATAAATAACAACACTGTGAAATAATAGTGCCATTATTATAAGATCTATTGCACGAAAAAATGAAGGCAATTACATGCGTAGACTTGTCACCTGCAGTCCGGGACCATGTCTAAGGACCAGTTAAATGAGCACAACCATCAGGCGAGCTGAGATAATGTAAAAGAAAATAAGCATGGTAGCACAGTACACATAACAGAATAATCAGTGTCAATAAACTGGCTTTGATTATCATTAGAAGGGCATAGTATCAGAAATAATAATATAAAATGCACCTAATGCTCTGTAGTGTCAGATTCCGACTAATTGAAGGTCACTGAAACGACACATTGAAGTGAACAAGGCATGACCCTGTTGAATTGTTTTGGATGTTATCAATTGTTAATGCACCTGATTCTATGAATATATTGTCACTTGGCTCGCTATGAAATATTCAAGGAGTATCTTTCCATGGGGTTGCTGTTCAGGTGCACGAACCATAGGCTCTATGCAGGGAGCCGATACATTTCAAAAGAGGCAATCGACGCAACGTTCGGTCCCCACAGTCAGTATAATAGCTACTTATACTCCAACATTAGGCATCAGTTAGACAAAAATATCGAAAACAAACCAAAACCGCAGATCATCAAACACACGCACTACATATTACAACATAACTTGTTTAAAAATATGGTATTGTGAGGAGAAAAAAATGTTCTTTTCCAAAATAATAAATCTTAGGAAGTCTTAAAAGGGCGTTTCTGGGCATCTCCTGATAACATGGTTTACTGAACCTGGATCTATGTATCACATGACATTTCAACATTTCAAGACACAAACACGACATTCTTAAGGAGCAGTTTGGTCTTTCACTCAGCTCAACTCTTTTTTTCTAAGTTGCCTCACCACATCAAGCAGAAATGGTTCAACTGGTCTTGAAAAAAACCAAACATTACCTGAAGAAAAAAACAGATCGACCGTGGCATTGAAATACACTTACTCCTCTGGGATATGAAACACGTGAAAGTTAATATGTTTGGCAGAAAATGAGTCGATTCTGGGTCGGCACAGTTCAAACATCCAGAGCGGTTGCTGTCTCAACATATGGAAACCTTCACTATGTGAGCTGATGCAATTTTGATGGTGGATATGTTGTGTTTGCTTGTATTAGATACTTCTATGATTTCCAAAGCCCCAACGAGGCTTTGAGAAGATCTGTACTTTCCTCCACAGATTCAAACCTCAGAGAGGCTTCAGTTATTGGCCTGTATCACAGTGCCCCCTACTGGCAGAGAGACTCTCAGATGACGGCACCTTGTGTGGAACGATGACAGGTAACGTGTGAATAAAGTACTCGTACAAGCAGAAAAGGGCCGTGGCATGCAAATGACTAACATGCTTCACTTAAAGTGGACAGGGAGAGAAGGATATAGTGAAATACATCATCACCAGAGCCACAGATTATGGTGCAACCTAAAGCTTTGGTGTGGTCTACATTTTCTTATGTACTTGCAATGAATCCAGTTTGGATTGTTTCATTCAGGTCATCATATTTCAAGATGAAATATCCTCAAGAACGATTGTAAACAATATATTTAAAACTGCAATAGCAATGCAGACCAAAGTAAATGATTTGATAAAAAGAGGCTTTGATACTGAGGAGGTTAAAATTGTATGAATTGTTGATTTTCCTTATGAGTTGATATTTAGCTTGCTTACTGAGGGAAGCTTTAGTGAGCGCCTTAGAGAAATGAAGCTGGCTACAAGTTCATGGTTGTACATCTCAGTTCGGTAGAAAGGTTCAGTAAACAAAACTCTACCTCCTGCAAGTCATTCCAGATAAACATGTCTATATAAATTAGTGTTTGAAAGATTGGTCATTTAATACATTTTATGGTTGACAGAAAATCAAGCAATTCCAACTTTTAAAAAAATCATCAAATAAAAACTATTAAACATTGGTTAGTTCCACAAAGGCAAATACTGGCTTTCCGCCCTTGGTTTAATATTTTAATAAATTACCTCCATAAATTATTTTTGCCTCTTGGAAAAAGCAAGAAAAACAAAAATGACTTTGTCTCCCGATACTTGTGGTAGGTGTGTGCCATTATTTTCATCATTGATTGCTGACACCCTGAACACTTTTCCTGCTGCGCTAAATAAACACCAACACCTCTGCTTCCATGTTTATGATGCTCATTCCCAAAAGAGCTGGCAATGACAAGTTCCCATGTTGCAGGTGACAGCATTTTGTGCTGACTTGGTCTAGCACCAGAGAGCAAGAATAGATTTCCTCCAGGTTTGGCAGCTTGTTCAGCGATGATTGTTGGAAAGTAGCGAAATACCCTTGACCTGCCAGCCCTGATCAGCAATTAACCGCTTTAGAGACTTTGAATTGTGCAAAGAGCTATTCATATATTCTGGTGAGAATGTCACATTAATTGGGGCTTATTTACTCTGTGCTGGAGGACACTCACATCAAGCCACATTCAGCTGAGAAAAACTCAAGACACCAGTGAACCAATGTTGACTGTTGGTTTGACGGCGTGTTTTTTTAAATCACAACAGACAGAACAATAATACTAGTGCAGGCACCCTGTTGAGTGGGTATTCCTGGCCGTACATGTGTCACAGAGTACGCGTGTGTCCATAATATACTTACTTCTGAACCCTAAGTCAATTAATCAAACTGTTTCCCCCCAACACAGCTCATGCAATCAACACACCAGTGTAATAAGAGAGTCATTTATTGTTGCCAGTGAAGCAAGATAAGTTAGAATTCTCTCAGCTTACCGCTGATCCAATAAAGTTGACATTGGTGTGGTGCAGTATGCACAAATCCTCCACTGAGAATTGTTATCATTTCCTTTAGCAGAAATAACAGCCTCCACCGGTGAACTTATCACATCTCTCTCCTTCTTTCATTCCCTTCATGTCAAATAATACTACTTCTTTCAACATCTCTTTCGTGTGTGCACATCTATGTCTCTCTTCAGCCCCATTTATTTTCTCGTGCTCACTCTTTCACACATCCTCGCTTGCTCTTGCATATTCTGTCTGACTACTCTATTCAATAACGGTTCAGAGGCATTATGTTTAGATCAAAAAACATTTTAACAAGGTATATACATTAAAAAAAGTAAATATAATTTACAATAAATACATGAAACCAGTAAACTTTTTTTCCAGGGAACCGCTTTTAAAAAAATGCCAATTAACAATAGTCCTGATTTATACATTGTGAGAAGAACAAATCTGTGTGTAAATGAATGTTCAGCAGAGATATCAACTTTGTTTTATTCATATACACATATGTTTAAATATGTCCAAATAAAACATAATAAATGCATTTAGGTGGAGTCAACAGGCAACATCTCATTCTTTTAATTTCCTCTCATCAGTTAAACAAACTGACTTGTGTTTTAAGTAGACTACAATGATCAGAACGGTACGAACATTCAAGCTTCCTCATGTGGCTCAAAGGTGTTCAGCAGATATAAAAGTTAAATAAAAGACGGTGGAACAAATTCTGCAAATCGATTAAAATGTGACCCAAATAAAATGTCCTGCGATTGAAACGGTCGGGATATACAAGACATAACTAGTTACTAATAACTCAAATATAGTTAGACATGTTCAGCAAATATCATTTGTTGCTTTGAGAACACACTTGCAGGTGAAAACATCCTCACTCCCAGCTCGTCAAACACCGCTGCTTGGTAAATGATGACAAAGAAAGCCCAAAAAGACTTTTTCCCATAGCCTTTACTCAGCGGCTACATTTAAAATTGTAAAATCATTGTGTCCTAAGAGTTGTAAAAAAACACATGAATCCAGAGTTATTTTTCTTCGGCCGTTCATGTGACTGAGCCTGAGAACGAGGCGGGACCATGAGCTGGGAGGCGGGTTTAAATGAATTGCCAGCGTGCTTGCTCTATGGGCCCCGTGGATAGGGAAGATCCCGGGAAGATACTCGAAAGTCAAACTTTTGACCCTGAGCAACTTTCCTAGGAATGAATGGGGCATAGCCTTCGGCGCTGTATCCAGTTCTCTTTTTGCATCCATGACACTGACTCTGTCTTCGGCAAACGTATCTGCCCATCTGTCAGCAGCAGCTCCTGGGGAGCTGAGTGGACAGCTGCTCGCTAACCTGCCATCACCAGGCTGAGTGACAGCAGACATTTACTGAACCAAAATAGTTTTCATGTCGGCGTCATTGGAAGAAATCAAATTGATTTTATTTCCCCGCGTACGGTATAGCGAGTGAGGGGAATATGCCTGAAGTGTAACAGGCGAGCCTTGGTCAATGAATATAGATATGGTTAATAAGTTAAAAACACATACACAGCAAGATATTTGTGTGATTCAAACAGCTGTCGGTGCAGATTACGCTTCACTAAAACCAATAAAAAACGCGGGGGTTTTGATGGCCAGTCAGAGGCAGTAGGTTTGAACTACTTTCCAAGTAAACATCACCTTCGTTTATAGGTGCAATCCAGTTAAAACCTATAGGCTATGAGGCAGTGGCCAGAGTAGTGTCTAGCCTGCCAAAAAGCAACGGAAGCTTAAGATCTTGTTTTGGTTTGGAGCGGAGAGGTCAACTCAAGAAGGCTCCGGGGGTTTCGAGCTACATGTGTTACTGGTTTTGGCTGCCTCGTGTGTGAAACGTTAGGCTTTTTGATACACACACACTGTGCCAGTGGTTAAAAGCATTTTTAGCTGCAGTGGGTTAAAAAGTTTGCCCTTTCTGATACTGACGATGAGAACCATCCAGCATTACCTGAAGGCCATGCCATGTTGCGTGGGGAAAGTGACGTGGCAGCCATTGATACCCCGCCCCCGCTTGTAGCCCTGCATGGACCTTAAGATTTTATCGTACTTAATTTAGTATATTGTAAAATCTGATTTTTTCAGGTATTTCACCGTCAAGAACAGCAGAACCCACTCAACCTGTTTGTTATCATGACAGGGCATCTTTCTCTCTCTGCGGCCAAGTTCTCTGCCATCATTGCGGTTGTAGTTGAATTATTTCTCGGTTCACTCGATCCAATCCCCGCTGAAAGCGTTTTTTTTTTTTTTACCTGTGTAGCTCGCGCATCTCACGGAACAGATACACTTCTGTTATATAAACTCTATGAATCCACACTGACCTCCAGGGGCGCGGCCAGACACGTTTTTGGAGGGTGGCCCAAGTCGGGCACAGACTTATGAGCGGGTGACATTTAAACAGCATTTAATGCGAGTTGCCAAAGACCATGAGCCGGATTTATTTTTTTTATTTGTTTCCAAACAAACATGACCTTAATTAATGTGAGACTCAGTCTTATTCTGCAACTTGAAGACAACATTTTTGAACATTGTCTTTTTCCAATCTGAAATGCCTGATTTTGAAGTGAAAAGAGATTGTGACGCATTAAGCACGGAGGGGCGTTTGCATGCATAACGGTCGGCTGAATCCTTCCGTTGTAAGTATTTGAGCCATGAATACAGCTTGCACCACAATGGATTGAATGACCTCCTCTTCTCACTTGTGCGCTTCAGATCACACTGGAAATGCAACCACTTAAAAGAGGATCTTCTGACCTTTGTATGTTTAAAAAGAAAACACACAGGGCGTCTGAAAAAAAACGCTGCCATGTCTTTGTTATCTGGCCAATTTTGACAGCCCTTTTGGTCCGTGCCCTTTGGCATCGGAGATTGATTCACTTGGTATCCTTCTCGTGTTAGTTTTGGTGTAAGGACCGCGTGTCCACATGCGCTCTTTACATGCATAGTGTCTCTTCAAAATAGACGTCCAATTTCACGGGGAGTTAGGTTTAGGAAACGATCAGGGTTGACATTAACGTGACCAACAACGCACGTGACTAGCAAATCACGTGAATCATGCCACTAACGAGTCACGGGACTAACGAAGCGTTTTAGTCCAACAGGGCCGGTCAAATGGGTCAAGGATGAGGGAGATTGCCGCTGACATGTCATTGGTGGCCACACAGTCACAATTACCTCCGTCACTTAGTACATTGTGGAGCTGACGTCTGAAATATGAACCTAACACTCATTTGCTCAACAACACAGAAATCCCTGAGCAGTCAAAGGTGTGTTTATGTCAGCATGAGATAAAGAAAAAATAAGACATGTACTGTTTCCTTATCTGTATAATACATCTGTAAACAGCTGTCTATTCCTACCCTACATGCTGCAAGAGCATCAAAACCACCAGCAATGCCATTAGTGTAAACAATGTGCCGCGAGTTTCTTTTGACAATGAAATGTCATTGGAGTCCGTTGTGGCTCCCATGCTGGTATCGGCGCCCACCTGTGTCTAACTATGTATCAGAACACCCTGGGGGTGACTGCATCGGATTCTACAAGGTACCACCGCGTTGGAAACACAATGGTGCACTCGCTGCTCTCCTGTGGGGCCCTTGGTACTTCTCTAATAATCTACCCAGCATGTGTTTATCTTTGTTGGACCAGGTTGTGTGGAGGAGGCGGTCGGAAGAGGAAGGCAGACAGAATCCTGCCAGCCTGTATGTTAGGAGACTGCAAATCCTGAGGGACTGCTGGCTTTGTCTGGCCGTGTGTTCTTGTGTGTTCTTGTGTGTGTGTGTGTGTGTGTGTGTGTGTGTGTGTGTGTGTGTGTGTGTGTGTGTGTGTGTGCGTGCGTCTGAGAGACAGAAGTGGCAGCAATACAGTTATGCAAACATGAATTATGGTTGTACTTGCACAGACACACACAAACACACACACACACACGCACACAAAACATTTAATTGCCAAAAAAAAAAAGAGTCTCTCCCGGGCTCCATTGTGTCTAATGTGTTCAACGTTAATCTTACCCTTTGGGGACATTTGCTGTTGTGTTAATTACACACCACCAGGAGCCCTCATTAACACACATACAAATACGTGCACGCACCAGCACACACACAAACACACTACGTACACAATTTAGGTTCGCGCGAGTAAAAGCACAGATTAAGTGAGGCAGTCCAGTATGGGAAAAGCAAAGCTGATGAGGCATTTACAGAGAGTGGGGTCATTCGAGACTGGCCTGAGGTCAGACCATCCCACACCTTTAATGAACAAACCAAGCCTCAGATGTAGAGAGGGGTTCATGGGCCCGAGTGGCCGGCGCGCCCTGCTTAGTCATCCATTACACCGCTGGCTCATCACATCCTGGCACAGGCCTTTGCTCTCACCACTGCATGAGCTTTGGCTAATGCCGGTAAAGTAAAGCAAACTGCAACCGTGACACGCAAACAATTAACCCCAGAGTATTTTTACTGGCCCGCCTGCTCATTACAGTCTGGCTGCCGACTGCATCCATTAAAAGCAGGGAAAGATAACGGAACATTAACACAAACTAAACAACAAACTGCAATTTGTTTGTCTCACTCAAGTCAAACTGCTTTAGGGAGCGCAAAAGGAGAGCATTGTGAGACGCTTGTTTTTCACCCCCGGAAGCCCCCTCCTGGAGGGTGGACCGCTAATGTCAGGGGAAGAGTAATGGGCTACAAGCGCTTTCACACTACTTGTCAGCATTCACCCATTCACACCCATTCACACCCATTCACACGCTGATGGTAGGGGCTACAATACCCACCGTCAGGACGAACATTCAGTTAGTTAGTCCGTAGGCACAGCTACGGGAGCTACGGGTTAAGTGTCTTGCCCAAGGACATATCGACATGCGACCGGGGATCGAACCGTCGATCCTTTGATTGAAGGACGACCCTGCTTTCCACTAAGACACAATACAGCTGTAGCATATTTGTAAAAGATGTATAGCATTTCAATAAATTGAAAGAAATTGAGAAATTGCCCCAGATCAATTGGCACGTGTAATAGTTGAGTGAAGGGGAATATGTCAAAAATTAAACACCTGGCCATTTGCCCTAATCAGTGAGACAATGAGGGTGAATGCATGTACATCTGTATAGGCACATTTGTTATGGTTGTTTAACAATCTTCTTTTAAACACGTCTGTGTAGTGTCTACTAAGAGGGGTCATCATGCACTCTCAGGGCGTACATCGTGGCTTACAGATGCAACAGCAATGTACAGTATGTGGTTTCTTATGCAACATGAAAACATGATCAAAATGAAGAAGAAGATAATGTATACAATAATGTGAGCAAGATGTGATCCATACGGAAGTGTTAATTGACATCGTATCCACATTGATATTCCTCCAGCTCAAATCTCCGTTCCAGTGCGCCGGAACTTTAATACAAATTGTAATATGTTCATCACATTCGCATCAGACATAAAATATTCACTGCGTTCCGCCGCTTAGTGTGATTAAAATAAGAATCAAGGCGTATCAATCCTCTAAGGTTAATTTGTCTTACACAGTGCATCTGTGGACTCTTTCCATCCTGGGGATGCCTGTGGCCTCAGAAAGGTTAATAAGCTGCTTTACCTCGGCCACGGATGGATTGGAAGAGAGTTGAAAAGGTGAAAAGAAAGACCAGGAGAGCAGAAACACCTTAATGCAAATCCACACTGTCAAAGTAATCTGTCTACTCTTTAAAACCACCGTTTTAACAGTTTCCACCCACGGCTGGATCTGTGTGCTTTCCATGCAGCGTAACATTTATCCATGGACTCGACAACCGTCAGCCCGCATGTAACAATGAGCAGCTGGGGTCAAAGGTGTGGACAGGACGTGGTGATGATAAATCACCTGCTGGAATATATTGTTCAGTGGTCGGCCTGCCTACACGCGGATTTTAATGTCGGATGAGTGAATGTTTCAGGGAAATGTGCTCGATTTGGCGTAGCATTGCAGCTGACTTCAGCGTGCTTATTTATACAGTGAAAGCAAATGCAAAATTCCCATGGCCCTGCCAGTACCATGAAGTGTCACTGATGTAGTTTTCACTTGCTTGCATGTGTGGGTGGAGCAAAAGTGCAACAACGGTGCAACACCACGGAAAGACCTAAAGCGTAACACGCTAAGTCTGAGTGAGGCTTCACAGCAGGCCCAGGCAACCTCGGAGTTTGTGAATTTTCTGTTTGTTTGTACAGTAAAAGGCCGGACCAAAGGCAAACAACAAGCCATTAAACCATTCAAATAATAGTTCACACTTACAGCAGTTGTTCCATCCTCTTCACATTCATCACAGAACGGCTTTAGATTTATTTTTTTCTGCTTTGTTTCAACAGTATACTGTGTTTAATAAAACATGATCCAAAGAAGGAAACAGTCTGCAAATGCTGCAATTCAGAGAAAGTCTCTCCCCCCCCCCGAAGGCGTCTGCAGTGCAACAATAAATAACACACATCCATTTATCTATCATTTCTCCTGCACAAAACAGTATCCGTATGCCTTGTTCTCTCGATTTAACACGTCAACTTTTAAATGATCATTTCACCATTCATCTTCTTCAGAGGCTGCAAGAAGACAGACAAAAGGGAAGTATAACATATGGAAAATAAAAATAAAGCTGTTCAAAAATAACCATACATGCTTGTTAGATGAGTGAATTCATTATCAGGAGCTTTGAAAAGTTATTTTTTTACCATCCTTCTCTGTTTAAGAGAGACGGAGGTCAGGAAATTGGAAGAATAAGTGAAGAAAAAAAAACTTTAAAAGCTGATACCAAGAGGATAAACAGAACAAGAGACAAACATTCAGGAGGACAAAGGAATACAGACAGATGTAAAATATGCATGCTGTGGATGCTGTAGCGGAAAAAAAAGAGGGGAAGATACTGACTTAAAGTTCAAGAGAGATGACAGGGAGGTAAAGACGGTGAAGAGTAAAGAAAGGCGGAGGGGGAAGTGAGCAGAACGGGGAAACTCAACATTAATTCCCTCGTACGTTTTTGGACTGAATCCTTCCTTTCTCTATTGAGGCGATTTGAGTTTCTATATGTTGAAATGGAATTGATGAACACCTCAAACCTCCGTTTGATTGTTTGCAGGTAGAAATACGATATTGTTAATGAACAAAGACACCCAAAATGGCAAATGGCACTTAAACCTCTGGTGAAAAGCTGCTTCAGTAATGAAATATTCAGGACAAACAAATCATACAAGAGGAAGACACATATTGCTAAATTAGCTGTCTCAAAATCACCGGAGCCTATTGTTGTGTTTTATTAGCTTTTTGAATGTTTTATCTTCATGCACATTATACAAAAAAAACATCAATAAATCAAAATCTACCAAATCAGACTCAAACAGCTACAAAATTCATAACGTTATACAATTGAGTATCCCAACTTTAACAATTTCCGTTAAGTGTTTTTGTTGTGTTGCTTTATCTCCTTTTTTCTTTCCTTCAGGTGACTGAGGATAACAGACTGTAATCAGGCTGCTCTGTCTACCTCACTCTCCCTTTGCCTCATCGCAACCTTTTCTGTCTGTGCAGTAATTTGGCATGAGAAGTCATGATTGTTTATATTCAAGGAGGCAGCATCTTGAGCACGCAGGGCTCTGATTGTTTACCCATCCTGCATGTGACATCGAGGTTGTTCTCCCCCCCCCCCCACTGTTCCTCTGTCTCCTCTCTGTCCAGACTGATTGTCGAGTATCACCCCCTGGCCCACTTGTAGTCACAAACCAATTCCACCAAAGACAAATTAAACTTAATGCCATGTAACAAACTCAGCGGGCCGCTGTGCACTGTCAGGCATTGTGTTAGCCAGCGGAGCGACGGGGCTTGTGTGCACTTTTTCTTTTTTTTTTTTCTTTTTTTTTTTTTAATCGGTATGGAAATCATGAGTCGACATGGAGCCGGATGCTTCGCATATTTGGAGAGGTCGGAGTTAGACGTTTAAAACTGAGATAGTAAAACATTTGCAATTACAACTGATGAATTCTGTCAACTGCGTGGCCGTCGGAGTTTGTGTTCAATCTTATTTAAGAGGACTTTAAGAAATACAGCAGGTGATTGAGTTGTAACAGCTTGAAAAGCAAATGTGTCTGCAGGCCTATGAGAGAAAAATAAAAAAAAGCTAACCATTGCTTGAGACGAAGAAGAGCTATCCGCCCCTGAAATTAATACCTGGCAAGAAGAGTGAAAACAGAGCTGTATGAGTTGCTAATAGAATGTTGAGTGTCACTGAAACACTCAGCCCCTATAGAAATGTATGAAGAAATCAGAGCAATAGAAAAGGCTTTTCACATTTCTCATGATAAATATTGACAAATATGTGCATTTCAACCATTTTCTCGAATAGTTACTCATTCAAAACAGCCAATCCTGTACATATCCACACGGTGAACAGTGAACCTTCACACGTCAAGTAAAAGAAACCCACTGCTCTCGTACTCGGAGCTGGATTAGATATGCACTCCCTACTCTGCTGTCTAGGATCATGGGGGTAAGTTAATGAAGCTCTGCTGGGGCTTTTCCATGTGAAAAGCTCCAGTGACAGCGCTGACATTGTCCTCCTTTTAAACGCAAGTCCCATTGTTAATAAGCATCCTATCACTCAATTAGGCACGCTCGCAGACACTAAATACATACTACACGGGGACATAAACAACGAATGCACACACCTCGCAAAACACACACAAACTGAACACATCTTTCCTTTTGTTTTTTAAAACCAAGCATCACTTGAGTATAATAGACACTGTTACAGGTTCATATTGTATGGGGTGGTAGGGGGGGGGGGGGGGGGGGGATGGTTGTTATTATGCATGACGTAACACATATGGTAATTCTGGTAAATGCCATGTAATGGAAATGGTGAGGGAATATGGTCCAGGTCTGGATGCGAAAGCACAAACACAATTAGCAAAACCCCCCCAATAAATAGAGGTTTAACATTTAACGATCAAAATGAATTATTCAATTCAATTTTATTATTTAATTATGTTTTGAACTAATACATTCAGGACGGGAACTTCTCTTGGATGCTCAGTGCGCTTCTGTTTGAGTCACTTCCCAGCCTTTTTTGTCCCAGTGTCCTTGTTCCAGACTTATCGGTATTCAGTGTGTGAACGAACATGCAGCTCGCTGTATGGGCTCTCTGAGTATACAGAACAGCTGCAGACAGATGGAGATGCAGAAAATAAAAATAAAAAAGGATAAATAAATGGGATCCCTTCGATATATTGTCGATAAATTACATCGACAAAGTGAAACGCAATATATTCTGAGGGCCAGTGGAGAATTTGATTAAAAAAAGACAACATAGAAAGATTGATATGTCCCAAACGTGTTAGATGAGGTTTTCCAGCGAGCGGGAAAAAGAAATAAAATATTTAGATGCACAGGGGATATTTATTTTTGAAGAGACAGATTTTGACGAACATTACAGTGTACACGAAGGCGCATTAAAGTTAGCAGGGTGTAGACTGGGAAGGCTGCAAGCGGCAGGTATCAAAGGAAGCTAATATTCAGAGGGCTAAAGTTAAAGTGCACCGTGATAGCCAGAATGGCTCTCATCTGAGAAGAGAAGATTAAAATCAGTGGGATATCACAGCAAGGCAATATGAAGTAAAAATGAGAGGAAATCGCTCTCCCTCCCTCCCTCCCTCCCTCCCTCCCTCTCACAGACACAGATGCACACGCACGTAATATAGTCTCCTACAACAAACCAATTACATGTCATTAATATTTAAGAGACTAATTTCCATTCATATGTGATATATTAAAAATGTGCTGGGATGAGCAAGGAAAAGGGCTGACCCTGAGATATTCACAGTGGGCTGATTGCCCCAAACAGACAGTAATGAACATCAGGCTGTTTTGTGTTTTAGTGAGACAAATGTCTCCCGCCTGTGCCAGCAATGAATGCCCTATCTTCTAAAATGAGGGAAATGGTACCATTTGAGGCCTTTCTTCTCCAAAATGTGATAATATCCGCTTTGGTTTGCTTCAAAGTAATAACGGGCATTTAATCCGGAATGCATGATTTGCTGGTGTGAGGAAAGGTCTCGGGTCATTCTAAACAATTCACCGAAGGGAAACATCTCTCCACTCACAGACACTGATGACAGTTTAGAAAATGAGCATGTGGTAAAAATGACAATTGTGATCTTGTTTGTGGGACACTGCAGCTGTTAAACAACGAGCCTGAGAGAGTGTTTTTTTTTTTTTTGTAACTAGGCTGCTGGCCCTGACACCAGATGGCCGTTCGCACGTCCAAAGAGATGATTCCAGAAGCAAGCAGAGGAAAAGGAGATAAGAGAAGAGAAAGGGAGCGATGGCAGGAGAAGAGAAGCCGAGGATAAAGACGCAGAGGAAGCTGCCTTGGCGAAAGCACCATCCTCTCAATTAACAGCATCCGTAACAAACAGCCCTGCTCTCCAGGGAAACATGGCAAACCATCGAGCCTGACTCCCCAACACTTTGACATAGAACGTATCAAAAGCTTATCGTTGTACACAGGCTATTAATACAAGGCTAGACTAGTCCACAGTGGGCTGCAGTGTCTTGAGTTAAGCTTAAACTCATTAGACAAAAGCCTTTATTACATTGTGACTATCTGAGAAGGCAGAGCTCCAACAGTAGTCTGGGGACAGTGTGCGTTTTTGTCAAGAGCAACAAGCTTTACAAAGGTTTCTATCAACAAGACTTATTGTTAGCGAATGAATACAGCTTAATAGGATTAAAATATTTTGAGTGACACTTATAGTGTCTACAATTGCTACTGTGTTCCGTGAGCCAAAACTTGTATCCATAGACTCGTATTGAACATACACCTTAGGGCCCCAGAGCACAGTGTGTGCTGGTCGGCAACAGTTTTCTTGCCTGACTGAGAGGTTGCCGAGTGTCATGTGGGGTGGCTGACCATGCGTGAGTGTGTTTGATCTGGTGGCCGGGTCAGCCCTGATGTTAACAGAGTTATTAGGGGACTTATTAGGGAGAGTCAGAGAGCCAGCTAAACCCCCCACTGATTCCATCATTACTGCCGTTGTGGCAGGGTCATTACCGCCCTGCTGCCGGGGCTTTGTAGCAAGGATTGAGAATCTGCTGGTGTGCACAGCACATTGGCTCAGTGGGAAGAGGATGTGTGTGGAGTTGTAGGGACAGAGGTAAAGGAAAATGGGTGTCAAGAGTGAGGAGAACTCCTGAGGGATTTGAATCCCATGTGATGAGGGGTTGGATGACTGCAGCCATCACGTGTAGTAAGGTGTTAACCAAGATACCTTTCCAGGGCTGACCTTTACAAGCACGATATCTTTTTTTATTTTTTACAGAACATGATGGTGAAGTAACAAAATAAAATATAATGGCTTAAAGTTCAAATCAAACTGTTAAAAACTGCACATGTTGTAATTTAGACGTCAGTAAAACATGATGTGCAAAAATCTGCTTAAACTTCTCCAGGCAAAGAACTCCCTTGATATACACTACAACATTATTTGATGCCTCTCTTTTCCTTTCTTTCTCTCAAGCGGTTTTGAAATTGATTTCCAAAAGGTGCTGTTTGGTTTGGTAACACTTTTTCCCCGTCCCCTCCGGCCTTATTCGCATGTTCATTAGTTGCCTTGCCATCATTAACACGGAGGCATGCTGGGAAAGAAAGTCCCAATGACCCTGCTCGCAGGGGTGGCATGCATCCTCTGATTCCTCCTTCAGAGTGCACATGCATCTTCATTAGGCCTCTGTCTCTCCCTGCAGAAGTATGGCTGTCATTGACTTTCAAACCATGAAGTGTACCAACAACCCCTTTGATGAAACCTTAAAGATTCTATAATATATTCATGTTTACAACATGGCTGCAACCCCGAAATAGATGCATGCACCTCATAGCATAATCATTTGTAGAGGTTTAATATTCACAAATTGTTGTCTAGGTTATTCTATAGCGAAACATACAGTGTACTCAGGGATTTCAGTTGTTGTTGAGTTACCTCCCTTCTTTCGCGGTGTTGTTTCTGCTGAGAAGCCTAGACATCGCCATTACAAAGTGGCATATGCCCTTTGTCCATCAGCAATTGGTGCGTGCAATGGAGGAAACATTTTGGAAGAAAGGGGGTGTGAAGTTTGCCAACATCAATCTTGTTTCAAATTGAACTGCAAAGTTCCAGCTGAATGAATTGCCTTTCAAATGCAGCAGGCCATGGCTACACACATTCAATCCCGAAGTGAATCTGATTTGATCCCAAGAGCCATACAAAGGCACAACCCACTGATTGATAAAGCGCACTGAGGGGAGATGAGGGTAAAAGAAGAAAAAGGGAGCGCCAAGTCAATGGAGAAGAGCATAAAGAAAAAAGAAATAAGCCGATACAGTCAAGCGAAGGCAGAGAAGAGGGGAAAGGACAAAGAAAAGAAAGCAAAAGGGTAAAAACTGTTTTTATGGAAATGAAATAACTCGATGACGTCGCCACGTTGATATACAGCGTCTATTTAATGTCCCGTATATAAGTTCAAAAAATGGGAAAACCCAGGGTGGTGAGGGAGAGCAGATAGAGATGTGTGTCTTTGATAACAGATCGCTCAGCTCTATGTGTGGGTGGTAACAATTTTCCGATCACAAAGCACTTGATGGTGCCAAAGGTGGAATACTTGCCTTGACATCAGCGACTGAGGTGGAGCTTTAAGTGCAACACATTTTCATCTCACAGGAGAAGGCTGCTGTATTTCCCCACGCGAGAACAGGATGCAGCAAAGGAATACAGAGAGTAATACAATTACAAAGAGGATTAATGCTCACTGCATAGAAGCTATAGAACCACGTTCAAGCTCAAAAATAAGATTTATCACCGAGTTGCTCTGTAAATTAACAAAAAGCTTTATTGTAATTTTTACTGCAACAGAGTTTTATTAGCTTAAACTGGAAGGATGAATCACAGTGGCTCTATTGATATATCAGCACAGCAACATAATTACTTATTGTATATATGTGAAAATAATTAAACCGCTTCTTGTAAATTCCTATTTCATTCTGCAGAGCTGTATTACCGTTGGCTACAAACAAGCGGCTACAATGGACAGTGATTTAGATTGCAAGTTTAATTCGTTATTTTTTTGTTTTTTAAACACGTGGTTGCCTGCGCTGACCCGAAGTGAGTTCCACATTGATGTCCCCATTATACCTTAATCTGCGGCCTTCAGACCTAATAACTGACATATGTGTTGAATTGAACGGGCCAAAGAACCATCACATTGTAAATTACAAAAGAAAAAAAGTAACTTTTTAGAAGATTGAAGCTGAGGTTGAAATCCCTCCTGACTATCATTTCCTTTTCTTGGAAAAACTCATTAAACAGTGGGACTCATAAAAGCAGCAGGGGAGATGACAGTCTTGCATTCTCGGTTGTTTTAGAGGCCTCTGAGTGTAATAAGCATCTGAAAATTGGGGGCTGTTAAAGTGATTCTTTTTTTCTTTTTTTTCTTTTACTGCTAAAGTGTTGTTCTTCAACAATGCAAGTAACAAGCAAGAATCCCAAGGAACGTGGAGTTAACAGACGCCTCTTTCACCAATTTCTGAGGGCTGCTCTGCAGGGAAGGCATTTACACCTGCTTGCCTCATCTTTCACGATACACTAGTCCCCCGAAGTGTGCTTTACTTATAAATATCCACGACGAAGATGTGGCAAAGATGAAAGTACCACAAGGCAGCGGAGTAAAATACAACAACAAACGTGTACTGAAGGTACGTGAGTGTGTGTGCGTGTGTGTGTGTGTTATTAAAAAACAGGGGCAATACCGCAGACAAATGAAGTCAGTTTTCAGAAGTGACACGTTTGTCAAATCAGCAGAAAGGATTTATGGTCCGTGGCCACAATAAGAGGTTACAATGAGAGTACAAGACCTCAGGAATTAATCTTGCAAGACTCCGTCTCTCCACCTGATCCTCCGAAGCCGCTTTAAACTACATCCAATACCAGTTAACCAATTTGACTTGAGATGAAGGAATACTCACTTCCCAAAAAGGTCAGATTCAAAACGGAAATAAAGCGGGGATCTTTTCGACAAAGCGTTTCATGTTCAAGCACACTTATTGTTGCATATCCTCAGATGGCATCCATCTGAAAGACGATACTGCATGAATCATGTAACAGAGGAAAGAGGAAAAACAAATGAACTATCTCATTTTGGGAAGATTCCATCTAGCACCTTTTTTTTTACAGTACCATCTACATCAAAGGCCTACTCATCGGCTTTCAACTTCGCTGACGGGAGGGGGGGATATCAAACATTAAACAGCATTTTTCATTCATGAGCAAATCATGTTCTCTTTTAACAATAGAGGGAAAAAGAGCTGATTCAGTGAAGTCGCTGCAGGGGTAATTGATAGGGATCCAGCAAAGGTAACTCCCAGGGGAAATGCTGGATCATGAATTCCTACCCTGCCAGCGGGAATACGGACTATCTATAGTGCCTTTTTTTTTTTTTAAAGCCCAGTGGGTGAGAAAGTGAATTTAATAAAGAGTCTAAGAGGACATTTAAAGCTGAATTAAAGGCATGTGTCTGTGGACCTCCGAATGGAAAGTTGTATTTAATCTTAAGAATCTATTTGAAAATGTATTTTTATAGCAGGTGTGCTCTGCAAACATGCTGCTTTGCTGCTTAACCAACAATGAATATGAAATGCATTTCCCCTCGATAACAAAATCGAATAGAAGAGCAAAAAGTAAGACAATTAATTAGGTATTGCAAAGGTTTCATGAAGGTCTGACTCAGTCACTTCAGAAACGACGCATGTTGAAATATAAAATGTCTGGCAGATATCCTCCGGGGAGAGAAGAGAGTCTCATCCCTGCAACTTCATTCAGCCTCGCAACAACCCAAAGTCTACTTCCATCTGTATTATTCCGGCAAATCACTTTGCGGCAGCTGAGGCAGAAATGCTATTTATTTCACAGAACAAAAAAGAGTCAAGTCTAGTTTGTAGACCTGGAGGCTGTGAGAAAGACGGAGAAAGAAGCTGCTGGCGGGCTTGACTGGTGTCCAAACAGACGGCGGGGATATGGGAAAAGTTGGTGGATTCTGTATAGTTATGTCCACACACCCTGACAGAGCTCAGATTTGACTATTCTGCGCTTGACAGGGCTCTGACTTCTCCCCTCCTACTGCTGCCAGAATTAGAGGGGTGTGCTATACACATGCACACAGACTGTCAAAGAAGTGGAAAACACTCAAATTGCCATGGGAGGAATACATCAAGTGCCTTCACACACACCGTCTTTTCCATGCTAAAACAAACTTGCTCTGTACTGCCTTTGTTATTCATCAGCAAGTTAGGTAGCCTGGTTGTGTATCTGAGAAACAAACTGGCCGGGCCAAGAAAACTCCCAGAGCTTCCTTCACAAAAAGCCTCCCATCTTCCCCGATGGAAGATTGGCCTACTGGACTGGAAAAGGCAAGAAGCAAACCAAGCATAACTTCCCTCGGTTCACACATATGAGTACCAGTTCAAGTTTGTGCACGTCCACGTGCACACACAAGAACACTGATCTGAACCTAATCCAACGGGTACAAAGAACACATTCAATGTGCAGCCACATCGCATTCTATCTTTCTCAAAGACAAAACCATAAAAAAAACACTGCAGCAAAAGCATCAGGATCGGTAATTGGCTCAGATGTTTGACTTGAGAGCATGAATAGATGGTTTTAAATGCAGTGGGAAAAGTGCTTGGTTTAAAGATAATTACCATTTCAGAGAGAAAAAATGGCTTCCTAAAGTGTCAGAAGATGAAAGTGGCTTGGCATCTCTTGCCCGAGAGGCTAAATGAAGCATGTGTGTGTAGATTAATTAAGGAAAGAGTGAAGAGAGATGACGCCTCCTTACCTTTGCTCTGCGAGGAGAAGCAGAGGGAGAGCTGAGCAAATAGGTCAGGATTCTCAAACTTCTCTTCTTTGACTTTGATCCAGAAGCAATTCTCTGCCATTTCCTGAGGCACTATCTGCAATGACACAAGGATTCCATTATCACCACAATCAGAGACCGCCATTCCACCAACCTGCCACTCAAAAAGTTATTCTCACTTGAGATAGGGTTTGTGTGTGTTTTTTTTTTTTTCTTTTTCTGTGTGTGGACGCACACATGTCCTTGCGTGTGCATCCGTAGCAAGCACAACAAACAAAAAGGACCAAAAGAGGAGCCTGCAGGGTTAAAGACACTCTTACGTG
The DNA here is from genome assembly GCF_050575085.1 of Anarhichas minor. Lineage (NCBI taxonomy): Eukaryota > Metazoa > Chordata > Actinopteri > Perciformes > Anarhichadidae > Anarhichas > Anarhichas minor. Next base: position 3,917,502 of record NW_027466474.1, on the reverse strand, counting down.
GGAGGACAAATCGCAGGGGTATGACCGCGTCAAAATGATAACGCGTGGATAGACCCTGACTGAATCATTCACATCAAAGCACTTGATGACCTCCCTGAAATGAATGAAGTATGTGAATTTCAGTTTGCAGCACAAAACATCAGCAAATCTGTTTATACACTCCTCCTAAGCAGCCGAGCACCTACACACACACACACACAGCGAGGTGGTAGCGGGCCACAGGGATCCCTTCACACCCCCGATCTTTCATTCCCTCCACACCGCTCAGCGGGCAAGAGAGTAGGAGCGCACAGAAATATTCAGACGTAAACAAACCCATCTGACATGCTGCAGTTATTACTACTGGAGCTAATAATGTGTGTGACACTACAATCTGCTGTACATCGTGTTTAGTGCTACGGTGAGAGCTCTTAACAAGGGCCTTGACTAGCTGTTGGCCTGCTGCACTGTTGCCGTTAACCTCCATAAAACCACAGTAATTACAGACTGGAAGAGTTCCCGCTGAAGCTGGGCAATCATTCCCAAGTCCATGTGAAAATGTTGTCGAGCAATGATGCAGAATCCTACAATGGCTATAATAGGTGCGCTAATGGGAGGCTTATGAAACTTTCAACATGAGCTGGTGTTGGTGTTGAGTGTAGATGACCTCTGTCCACGTACGTTCTCTCATACCACCCACTCAAGTCATGAAGAGCAGTTCATGTGTAAATTAGTCGATCTTTCAATTAGGCTGCAAGAGCCTAATTCAGATGAAGTGGTGAAACACTATAGTGTGATGTAGCAAAACATTCAATAATGTGATGTTTCAAGTTTTACATTCAAACATTACCACCACCATTAATCCTACTACTACTACTACTATATATGATTATATAATATATATATATATAATAACAATAACAATAATGATTATTATTAATACAGCATATCTAGCCACAGCTAGTCCCAATCATTAAAGTCAGCAGTAATCCCCTTATATATTTAAAATACATTATAATATGTTTCTGGTCTACAAAACTGTAAAAGGCCTGACACAAAATTATTAAATTCAAAATATGTAAAAGGTATATTTTTATTCAGTTATTGAAGACTTCATTCACTCAGGTACAAGTGTACAAGGGCATTGGAAATCATGTGCGCATCTTTCAGTCAAGTAAATACTGAATTACAGACTTTAAAAGCTTCAAAATATGTAATATAAAGCTATTCTCAATCTACTTTATTTACAGTTGTGTGTCGCTATAATCTACATCCTTCTATGTATAAGCTGTCTCTCAACTACAACGAGTGGAAAACAAAATCCAGTGAGGTGATTTCCACATCCAACATGAAATGCTGCTGACAAGCAATACAGGGAACAGTGTAGGTGGGAAAACAAGAACGGAATTAAAACATGCTGCTAAATGGGTGATTAATTAGTGATTTTAGTATGAACTGTGAATAAGGTAAAATAACATAAAAAGAAGCACTAAATAAATATATATTCACCTCTACATTTGACCTTACTCAACTCGTTCAAGAGCCAGCTAATTACTCATCGGAGATTTAACAGAATAAGTCTAATAATAAGTTTATTATCATGCCGTTAAGCACGGTTATAGATTTATTAAATTATCAGAGCAAGAAATATGTTTTGCCTGCTGTATTTTCCGCCTGTATTTGCCTTACTGGAAAAACAACAACTGCCAGACAAGAAACCAAGAAATGCCATTAGCTTCATCCTGCTAAATCCTGATACCATCACGCTCGTATCAGTTGCGGTCTTCAACATGAGTGTCACCTTTCTAACAAGGGAGCAGGATCATTGCACAAGCTGACAAAGCCATGGCGTGCGAGGATTGCCTGTTGCTACAGATGGCAAGAAAGAGACATCACCGGCTTCAAAGAGGATTTCTGCAGACTCTGAACTGCAGAAGAAAGACTCTTTGGCGATAAGTTTTATCAACATGGCAGCTGCAAAGGCAAAAAAAAAAAAAATGTCATCCATAAGCTTGTCCATTTCGACCATCCTGTGGGATCCAATGCCTCAAGTATATATTTTGACTTGATTCAGCATGTTACTGAGACCACACAAACGGTGGAGACCTGGTTGCTGCCTTTACATAGTGCTGGAAAGAGTCTATATTGCTCCACCACTGAGAACTGAGAAGACTTTCTGGACACATTTCAGCTCCATCGAGAAAAGTTTAACCATATGTGTGTGTGTATGTGTGTGTGTGTGTGTGTGTGTGTGTGTGTGTGTGCCTTTATTTGTTTCTACAATGTATTCTCTACTGTTCCATCAACTCTGTAAAAAACACTGAATTGTGTTTGTATGACATTGTGCTTTACAAAAAAAATTGAAATGAGTTTCAAAATATAAACAAGAATAAAAGCTTTGTGAATGTATCAAATGTGGATGTATGCACGGTAAAAAAAGAAATGTCTATATATTTGTGTTCATCAAAAGGTAAAGCTAAGACTAAACAAAAGAAATGTTCAATGACATAAAAAGTTGCGTGACAACCCGAATGAAGAATGCTTGTGGAAACTCACAGCCCACTTAATTAAGTGAGGCCCTGAATCCAAGGTAAATAAAGCACGTAGGTCACTTTCAGTAGAAGCTACAATATAAAGGATTAGTCACAGATGTTTTTTTTATTAGGCCTACCTCAAATCAATTTGTAACCGCACAAATTGAAGATATATTCACAGGCATAATTCAAGATTTTGCAGTGGAACCACTGATGGACTGAATACATAGCTGGTGAAAATGTATTGATGATTGTCCATGATGCCTGGTGCATACCTCTTGGGGTTTCCTGCTGGCCCTGACCAAAATAAAGATGTCATCTCTCTATGTTTAAAAACAGGGACGAGTTACAACTTGAGATAATTAACTAATGCTGAGCTTCAGCATGAGCCTGTCTCATGGTGCTCTATACGACATTTGCAATTTCCTTCATCTCATGGCATCCATGCTGCCATTCCCATATGTTTACGGATAACCTTAATTAGCACGGTAAGAGTATTTGCATTTTATTTTTTAATAGGGAGTCCATATGTAATGTCACTATTACTGTTTTTTGAAATTCTAAATTAAACAGTCGAAACAGCAGCTAGAACTAAATTGTTTATGCGTTGTTTATTTTGGCATTTGGAGGGCCTCGTATTTATTCTTCACTAATAACTTTCTTTGGGAATCACTGACACACAAATATGGAAGTAAATGCAGGGAAAGGAATAACTTAAAATGCATTCAGCACTTAAACAAAGCTGGCATTTCCCAATGTGTGTCTGAGCTCTTTCCCCTTGTGGGTGACTTGTACTGCTCCTGACTAAGAAATCACCACCATCACATTCTTTGCTCGACTGGAGGACCTCTTCTCTACTTAAAAATCCTAATGTATTCATACTTTTTTTCCCCGATTATAAGCTTCCCCCCCTGATTGTGAATATGTCACTTTAGCTACAGTACAGAAGCATGTATGTATGCTGTTTGTCAGTGTGTAAGTAGTCATCAGCTGTGCATAGGTGATGCAATAAATCATGAACTTTTAGCTTCCATCTGAGCTTCATTTGAAACTCTGTTGTCCAGTCCTCTTTTTCTCCTCTTTTTATCAAATCTCTGTGATTCATACTCTGGTCCAACATGTACGGGGTAGAGATAAAATAGGGGATCTAGGTGCGAAAAATAACAAGTATCTTTTCATTCCCCTTCCTTCTTTATACAACCAAATCATAGTTGCTCCTGGCACTCCCATACTTCCATCTGCTGCACACAGAGAAGACAGACGACTCTTGTCCCACTTAATCGACACAAGAGACACAGATTGTTTTTCCTCAGGTGGTTATGAATTCAATTTGCATCACCAAACTACAATTCCTGTGGAGGCAAGGTCAATGCACCTGCATATTAACCTCCAAACACTTCCCAGACAATGGGCATTTGCACGTCACCTCATGCACACTAACCATATGTGCAAAACCAAGAAGATAATGCACAAAAAAGTACAAATAATGTTTAAAATATCACAAAAAAACATCAGCCCCACCTGGTAATAACAAACGAAAAAAACGAAATTGTTGTTTTTCTTACTGATATTGACTGTTTTTTCTGGTTGATATTTCATACTGCTGTATGATGCCATTCATAATTTTACCTCTCGTAACACAAACGCCCACACACAGAGAAGCATTTGCATACACGGCATTTCAAAGAGTCCTTGAGGTGACAGAAATGGCACCTGTAACATGCTGCCTACAATGCAATAGTGAGCGTCGACTTGTATTTCCACATTTATTTCTCTCATTTATATGTCATTTGGTGGCTTCTTGTTGAATAAATAATGTATCACAAAAAAAACTAAATATTCCCCATTTGTCAACTTGTTCTTTAGAAATAATATTGAAAATCATGCTGAGAGAACTACTGCGCAATGCCTTCAACACATTGAAAAGTCACTTTTAAAATGTCTTTCCAGTGTAAAGCTTGATTCCACTAAAACCATTAAACATAATGTGCAGTACCATCATGATGTCAGAAGAACTAGTCTGATGTTTTGGTTACTGTCAGCAATTGAAGACAAAGACGCAAGGTCACACAAGCGTCGGCAAATAACCATCAAATTAGTGCGAAGAACTCTCGAGGCAACGGATACATTATCTACGGTAAAATAGAGCCCCCACACAAGATAGTGTCCTATTGAAACTGTATTCAAATGTGATGGAACCTTACACAGCCCAGTCTTCATTCAATTATAGTAATTGTGCAAATCCAAGGATATTTGAGTAATGAAAATTGTTTACTGTAGAATCTTTTGAAATGGGTGCTGAATGTGGAACAGGTTTAGCCTTTGGTTGATCGGTTGCTTGACGAGATTGCATTGCTAGAGTGCATTTGAATTGAGCTCCTTTTGGTTCCAATCCGCAACATCACATCTACTTATCGTGTAGGTTTACTTGAAGAATCCTGTAAAGCCAGTGCTAAATGTTTGCATGGGAAATCACCAATATTATCGGTGAGCATGAGAATATTTGCTCAGGTTACCATACCTTGATCCAGTTCACCCTCTTCATCACGGTGTCAGGCTTGTAGGTCTTCTTGGGCTCCAGTCCATAAGGCAGTTTGATGACCGGTGGAGGTGGTGGAGGCCCACCCGGGCCCCCAAAGAAAGGCGGAGGAGGTGGGGGCCCGCACCCAGGGGGTGGTGGGGGAGGAGGAGGTCCTCCACCAGGAGGAGGAGGTGGTGGTGGAATGCCAGCGTGACCAGGGAGAGGAGGGGGAGGTGGGGGAGGACAGCCACCGGGTAGAGGTGGGGGAGGAGGTGGTGGAGGAGGACCCGCTGCACCCCCCGGTAAGGGCGGTGCTCCAGGTGCAGTTGGGCCCGCTGCTATCTGTAAATAGAGAGTAGAAATGTTAATGATGGCCTACAAATCAAGTGATGCTCCCTTTGGTGTAACCTAAACATTGATATGATGTCACCAATAGCCATATTTTGTTTTGTTTTGTGCCAGTGAGGAAGCATTTTTGTGGTGTGAAAAACATTTTACTGCCTGCATTTCAGTATCTTAGTAACTGGCCACGGGCTTTGACTGTGAGTATGAGTCAATAACAAGGATTACTAGGTTCTGTGGGAGTTTTGCTTCAAACCACATGAGGAGGCCGTGTCCTGTTTTCATGTCTTTACCAACCAAAGAGATCATGATCACAAGTTTACCAACCATGTTTCTGTATGTTGCCAAGTTAACTTATATATATATATATATATATATGAGTCATGGGTCTTGACATAATGGTTGTGTATAGTATATACAGTATGAGATCCGGGCCTGTGAAGCTTATGACAGAGTAACTGTTTCATATTTTTTTTCAGTAAGTTGCTATATCTCCTAGTTTGTGTCACAAAATGCGCAATTTTGTCGTCGATGTCAGCAGACGTGATTATTAATCATATAGCCAGAAAAATGCAGAAGTGCTGCAGCTTGATTATAGTTGCTTATTGGAGCCACAATTCATATTTACACATATAAACACAACCGGTTTATCTGGGTTTATGACAGCACTACTGGAATTATATTGTAACAAAACGCCGCTTTATATGGAGAGTTGTGAATTGGCTGTGTACATTGTATGTAAATCTAAAGCAAACTGTTGGAGAAACACCTGTGACCAAATACTGTTTTAATTTACAATAGATAAGAATGTTGCTTTCCCATCAAGTGTTCATCATGAGTCCTCACAATGGCAGGTTATTAAACAGCAGACAGGGATGTAATTGGACCCCAGACTGATAAGACAAAGTCTTTCAGTCCTTTGACACGTCTGCACTATCACACAAACAATGTACACAGGTAGTCAGGGATAATGGCCAATAGAGAAAGTGTTTTAGAGGAAAAAAAGTTATGCAAATACACCAATTACATACACCCGCATTAAGACAGGGTTTGATCTTTGAAGGTGATTAGACGCCGGCTCTTACCAAAAACCATTTCCACTTTCACTTCTCATTTCCAAACCCAATTCCCCACAATGTGCTTTTGCCTCAGTCACTTGATTGTGTGCGTAAAATGTAATTGGCTTCATATTTAAAGACATTACGTTGTGTTTCATTACATAATGGCATTGGTGGATTGTTTATTAGGGCCAAAATTAAGAAGGTGGTCTGCAAGGAGCTTCTTGATCACAACACCCAGAGCCCTTTAGTGAAAATCCACATCCAATGATTACATGTCTGTCAATCTCAAGGCCCCTGTGCCCCGCTTCCTCTTTTAAGATTAATATGAGAGAATGGAAGCAAATTAGCTGCTAAATTAGATCGCAGTTGTTTCCATACTGAGGGGCCCTCCGAGTCTTTCTTTATTTCTCTCTCTCTCTCTCTCTCTCTCTCTCTCTCATATCTACCCAGTGAGAGAGCCCAGTGTTTCACTGAACCCTTGGGATCCAACACCATCGCAACTGGCTTCTTCGTCCTCAGATAGCAAACCAAACATCTAATAAAAAAAAAAAAAAGAGATCCATATGTTGTAAAGTGTATAATAATTGTGTATTTTGAATGATAACCGCAGTTTTATACTGAATTATTATGGGACAATATCAGACTTTATGTTTTTGCGTTGTAACTAGTGTAAGTAGCTCATGTATGTACGGTATATGTCCATGTCATGTCTGTGTCTGAACTAGCAATTACAAGTAATGTAGATAGACTAATACATGAATGCAACATGTGAGACAAACTACACAAACATGTCTATCTACAGAGACTCGTAGAAATATGTCTATTTTGTTTCTCGCCAGCTCCTTGATGCTATTCGGCTGATGTTACTTTAGAGCCCATCTGGAGCTCTGTGTGTAGTAGAAAACCGGACTAATATGAAATAACCCATCCAATTTTGATTCATAGTCTTCCAGACTCAATTGGGAGGTCAGCGTGGCAGGTAATCAACTCTGAATGCTCTGTGATTAAATCTTTGCCCCGACCTCATCTCTGATAGAGGAAATCAATCACGACGTGTATACTTGTGAAAATTGCATTAAACAGGCAGGATACGTGTGTAGTTAAACACAACTATAGAGTTTAACAATGGTGATCATAATGGAATAAAAAACAATCGTATGTTAAAGCGTATTTCAGTTTGAAATGTGCTTCCCCTCGCAAGTCAGTTCACATATATCCAAATATGACGAGCTGCAGGCGATTCAAAACATGTGATGCATGATATGGAGTGCGACTCGAATGCGGAGAGAAGGAAAGATCGGACAAAAGATCAGTTCAATAATCACTTTGAGTGTTCTCTCTAACAAACGATTTGAAGCACCACAAGCCAATTCACTCAATATATAACTGGGATTAGCAGGTGATTGAATGTGTGATTTTGTCAAAGTCCGAGCATGCAAGGAGGACACCCACCTTGGCTTCAGATTCACTGATGAGTCTCTGAGCCTCTTTGAGCTTGTCTTTTTCAATAGTTAACTGTGTTCACACACACACACAAAAAGACACACACCATGGGAACACACACATCACAACAGACACAGAGGGGCACAAATGGGGGGGGGGGGGGGGGGGGGGGGGGTTAGATAGACAGAGAAGAAGAAGAACACTAATACAATGGAACAGGTACAGTACTCAAACGCAACACAGTTCGAAAAACGAGGCAAGCAGGGGAAAGAGGAGGTCCTTTAAACAGTTAGTGACAAATACAGTGTAATATTCCCATTTTGTCTGAATTAGCTATTTGATGTGCAGAAGGCAGAGTGTACTGTACTTTTACACCTAAAACAAGATGTAATCTACCTTCAAAAGAACATCGGTGTAGTGCACTGACTGCAACATGAAAGGAACAAGGCACAGCATCACTGACAGTTGGTGAACCTTCAAAATCCTTCTTACATTTCCCTTTTCTTCTTTTCTGGCATTGTAAAATACATTTCAAGTTAACACTCTTAGATGTGTGATGGCCACTGATTTCTCACTGCAGTCTTCACTTTAGAAATGTTCCCCATTTGCTTTGATATTTCTCTGCGCGACTTTGCCAAAAGAAACAGGATGGAAACGTATTGCACAGCAGATGAAATGCAACATTTCTATGAAGTCAATCCTGGAGAACACCTCCGACCATGAACTGTAGAGAACTAAATATTTAATGTCTGTACTGGAAAAGGAGATGGAAACCTTTAGCAGGGTGACTTAAAAAGAATCATAATTTTGAAGGAATTTCAGAAAACGGTAGTAGAGAGCAATATTTAAAGCAAAGAAAAGTTCTGTTTGATTTTCATCCCCGAGGATTAAAAGTTAGAGGCTTTGAGATGTTTCAGCTTTAAAGAACGAGTCTGAGGGATTTTCAGCAGGTCTAGTACAGTACGTCTTGCTCTTTTGACCACCGTTTTAAAGATGCATGTCCAACACATTTCAATGAGGGAATTTGTTTTGCCGAACAACTGAACTGGCTCTATCTCATAACGGCACAGCACACATTATAATAGTGACTACATTGTGAGTTTCGCTGTCGTTCTCCGTCGAGACAAATTCTGTAATCAGCCAGGCCGGAAGGAAAGAGAGAGAGAGAAAGTGGTCCACTACACCTCCAGCTCCTCTTGGGGCCAAGCTGGGTCAGCTACAAGACCGTCAGGTTGTTAAAACCTATTAATGGGATGGCGCAGAGTGCTCCAATGTACCACTGCAGTGCTACATTATTCATCACATCCAGAGCCGATTCATTGAATACCTTCCTTCCCTTTCGCCTGAACGGCTGCAAGCAAAGGTTTGGGGAAAGGGTGGATGATTTCCACTTGTTGCGATGCCTCTGTCCTTTGTTGATGTTTACAGGCAGAACCTCCACTCAACTCAATCGTGGGCTAATCAAACAGACGCATCAAACAGGCATCTTGTTACAATGCCAAAGTTCCCAGACAAAGACTCTCATTAAAAGTGTTGGTTCATAAACAAGGTGAAGAGAAGCGACTCAGGCGTGCGTGTGTTTTAATGTCTGACAGGAATTCTGTCTGGGAGATGAAAGGTTAGGGTTAGCTCTCACTTCATTTATATTCAGCAAAACGCCGCGATAGCACAGCAGCTTTGATGGACAAACTGAAAGAGAGTCCTCGCGGCGATTTAAAAGGTCCTGTGCTCTCACGGCTAATGGTCTTCTACAACACTGCGTCAAGCCTGAATTAGGTTGCAAAACACATCCTTTCAGCCTATAGTCGTCCTGAAGTAGCACAAACACAGCCGTCTGAGAGGATGACTGTTGTTTTGTTCATTGCTTGAGGTAGCAATCTAATGGTCTATGTGAACACCTGCCTAACATAAAAAAAGAGGCGATAACTGAAGTGTTATTAAAGAACTTGCATACATTGGAAGATTTCTTTTTTTTTTCCTCATTAAGCCCTTACAGCCCAAAATTCGACTCTGATTAAGAATAAATTAACATGTGAAGCCTGTGAAAATTAACTGCACTTTCCATAAACCTGAACAATTAAATGGATTCACATTCAAACCAAAGTTAATGTATGCTCAATAGTGTCTCCCTTTTGTGCATACACTTTATTTATGTCCTGTTAAGATGCAGAGGGGATATTCTTATGTCCTAATGGCCACATTCGTGCAGGTTTGTGCCAAACAAATGACGTATCTTCCTGCTGAGGTTAATGCCTGCTGATGTGTGGCTCTCCAGCAGTAACGGCTCTTTGAAGGAGCATTGAGAAAAACAGAGGAAGAGAGGGCTCGACTCTCCAGGGCTCCCCTGCTCTACACTACCTGTTAATGCACCACAGTCAGTCAGTCTTCAAAAGACAGAGGCCCGTCAGGGGAGGGTGAGGGGGAAGGCGTGTTATGGGGAAGAAAACACTTGGAAACAACATAAAAAGCCCCAACAAGGGAAAGAGGGCAAGCAAAGGTAACACAGCCTGATGCATTCGCTTCTGACAGAAGGTGGAAGAAGGAGAGAGCAAGGGAGGAAAAAAAAGGGCGAGCAGGCGGAGAGGAGCTTTAGATTCTGATGGTCTCGTTAAAATAGGCGGGCATTAATCAGGAACACGGTGAGTGATGAACCGGTTTGGGGACAAATGCAGGTAACGAGCATATGAGGCGCAAGCGCGACAGCTACGCACAGGTTGAGTTCTAAGTAGGGCTGCACGATTATGGTCAAAATGAGAACCACGATTATTTTTGGATCAATATTGAGAAAACAATTATTCATGAAGAAATATTTGTATTCATGGATTTTAGGGAGAGAATATTTTTGTGGCGCTTTCATATAAAAAAAACAGCAACACTGCACGGCAGCTGGATTCTCGCAATTTCACGAGATCCCGCGAAAATCTGTGTAACAAACCATCCGGCAGCTCAGGTTTCTAAATTCCTGCTAACGCGCAAATCGTTCCTCAACATAAGACTGGTCCTTATTCACAGTACATCTCCTAGAAGTAAAATGTAAAGAGCATTTTACCAAAAGCCTTTACCCAAAACTCAAACAGAGCACTGCTTTCACTTTCACATTGTCCTACATTCCTTCTAATTAATAATTATTTGCACTAAAATAAGACTTAACGGTTTTTCTTTACCTAAATGTTGTGCATTTTCATTTTGCCCGTCTGCTCTTTGTTGTATATTACTCATCTACTCGGGATTGCAGCCACAACATTCAGGAAAGTTTTTCACAGTTTGTCGCTGCAGGGTTTGCGCAGGCAGGACAACTCCCTAAAAGTAAAGCCAAAACAGCTCGATCGCCCCCCTGCAGCAAAGTTTTCTATTTTAAACGTCAACATCGCAGTTGATCGCGTTCATTAAATTGCAGGAAGGCAAAATCTTGTTCGATTGCTATTTGATTAATTGTGCAGCCCTGGTTCTAAGAAGAGAAACGCCGTGCGACTTTGGCAAGGACAACAGCTAAAGCTTGTACTACATAACAACATTTGTTTTGGACCAGAGAACGATTGCTAGAAGACTGAAGTAAGAGTGATGCTCGGACCACCTATGCAGGTGCAGTTTATCTGATGGCGAGTGCCAACCTAAGCAACCAGAGATGAATGTTTGAAAGAAAAAGCAATCTCTGATATAAATGTAGCCATACCATCTTTCAATGCCGGTTTGTATTAAATTCCCTTAGCAGGGAAGCAAACTGCCCTTTTTGTCCCAAGGCAGTGCTAAAGTATTTGGAATTGGGTTAAGGGGGAAATAGCAGTCATTCTCTGTGCTCAAAATGGAGGGTTTTGACTGGAAAGAAATGATGTAGAGAGGGAAAAGAAATGCAATCCATCTCTGTGATGATAGAATTACATAGGGAAAGCTTCAATCGAGCAATTCGCTCATATAAAGAGCTACAACTTAAGAAGGAGATTGACCCTTTATTGAATCAAATGTTCTTGCATGGATGATAGCTCCCACTTACAGCAGCAGCACATCTGTAAGTGAGGTGGAAAGCTTTCCTTCCGAACAAATCACCCCTTTTTCTAGTGGAGCCATTACTTTTCATTGCTATGATCTCAAGAGAAACATTTCCATTCTGTATGAGATTGTATGAGATGTTTTTTTCCAATGGAAAAAGAAAACGATTAAGAGAGCTTCTGGACATACAAATTTTCACTATCTTCTTTTTCATGCTTTTTTTTTGGAAAACATACAAGATGAAGGATCCCTGAGGGAATGTAACACTGTTTTGCAGAGCAGTGAGGTTTCTCTTTATGGATTTACCTGGGACTCCAGAGACTGGATCTTCCCCTCCAGCTCTTTGATTCTCTCTTCCTTCTTTTGAGACTCGGCCTGGGCCTCCTGCCGCGCACTGAACTCCTCATCAAACTGCAAGATAAAGAGACACACGTATTTCCACGTGCACAAATCAAGATAGACGTCAAAACACACAGCTTGGTGAGCGGCACATTGTCTCCAGAGAATAGCCACAGGGCACATCAGCAGACACCAAAACACAGCGTCTTACACTCTCTGGCCAATTTCTATTCATATCTCTCATGGCCCTAGAGCCCCGTTGTCCTGCGTCTTTCTTTCAGGCCTGGCTTTCATGTATGTTGATGGATCTAACCTTTGCAGAAACCAAGCCAAGTCGCTACGATGACTTCACAGGCCCAGCAGGGTGTGCGGTGGGCTGATGGGACAGGACTCTTAAGAATAAAACATCCAGGACCCCCCTTGGTGGGGCAGCGAGGCTCCTTAAGATACATTTAAATATTGTACAAAATAATGCAGGAGGTACATTTTTAAATAAGAATGTATTCTGTTATTTCTCTCAAATAAATAAAAAGATAGAATCAAACAATCAAGCAAATAATGAATACATTTAATGATATTAAAAGGAAATGTGAGATAAAGAGAGAAAGAGCCGGCACATAACTTAACTCTGTCCCAGCAGTGTGCACAAATAAGTATACATCAGAGCATCGGCATTGATTCCTGTAATGCTGATACGGATCATGTAGCGTCACACCCAGGTATTGATCAGGGCATGGAAAATCAATAGCTTGTCTGGGAGCTCTGAGGAAGGAAAAAACTTTGCTGATGGGAGCCGGCCAACCGAGGGGGGCTGTTGGGGTGATTAATGTCTCACCTTTTTGGAGTACTCGGCAGCCTTCTCCTCACTCTCTTCAACTTTGGCTTTATCCACACACTGATCTGCAAGACAAGAAAGCCACAGTCACAAGGCACTTCAAAGGCGCGATGTGCATCATTAGCTCCTCATGTGGGATTTTCAATTAGACCTAGGACTTGTTTCTCGAAGTGCATTAGAGCTTATAGGATTGGAAATGTTTCCTTCTTAGATCTGTAAGATGTTTACAACTTAAGATGCTCTTTAAAATTGTTATAGATCATGGGTGAATTTCACCATACCTGAAAATGCCATGTGTGTTTTGAGAAGGAAAACCAGCCCTCAAGTGAGTCATTTATCTTGGCACTTCAAGGTTTATCAGCAGATGATTACATACTATTTAAAGTACCTATCTGTATATTTTCAGATGAGATTTAATTCTTTAGTGGACATACGTATAAGTCTCCTTCAAAGGTTGTGTAAAATAGATGAAACGCAAAAGTCATTGATTAATAAAATAAACAAACAAAAAAAGTCTACTCTGGGAAAGAAGTATAAATGTGAAGCTTTGGCGACTGATGCAACTGCTGTGTTGACCTTCTGAAAAAGTATTTTCACGATATGTTCAATAACCGCCTCACATACAGCGAAATCAATCATGCTGAGCAACTCTTGGCTCATGCAGATGTGCTAATATTTCCCCTCCTCTGCACTTCACTCTCACTGACAGAGAGTCTCCAAATAGTAGGAATCATCACCTAAACATTGCGAGCTGTTATCTGTTGCTTAAGGGTGTGCGTCTTGGACAAGATTAAAATCAGTCAGAGCATTAAATACGGAACTACATCAGCGTTTTTGCGAATTTTACTAAATGTTCTTTACATTTTTTCAAATGTTTTGCGCATTTCAGTTTTTCAGTTTTATTTAAGTTTGTTTTCAAATCCCATATTACACAATCACCCTGTTAATGAATCATCTGAGGGGTAGTGAATGTGAAAGTTGTAAGTGTAAATTATTGTTAGATCACACATCGCCAGGCACATTTTCCCACTAGAGAATAATCAAATCAAAAAACATCACCTTTATGTGAATGTGAAAAAAAAGAAGCTAAAAACAGAAAAGACAAAAAAAAGAGTGGCAAGGCATAATTCAGATAGCCGTGTGGATGTGGCATCTATGTCGTTGGTCTGAATCTAACAAAACACATCCGTGAAAGTTTCTCACTACCTGATTAAATCTCAGTAAAAGTGAGATTTAACAACTTATTCACTGCTGCATCAGTCCACTGTGGATAGGGTTAGAAACTTTTAATGACCCTTTGTTGGCAAGTCACAGAACTGTTGGGGACACCACAGAGAGACAAATGGTGGTATTTATTTTTCTCTGTTAGAAAAAAAAAGTCTCCATTAGCAATGCAGTGTAAATGGATGTTTTCTCTATGATTCCATGAACACTGCTGACGAGTAACTGAGGTAAATTACATTTAAACTGATTCTAAACGAGCTGAATTCATTTGACCAAATATAATGTATTATTCATCAATAATGAGATGACCCCATCGTATATGTCAAGCAACTGCAGGTGTTTGTCAGGAGAATCTCAGATCTCAGGGGGATCGGGGAGGATAATGAGAATGACTGCCAGGCACCAAAACATGTTTAGCTACATCAGTGATATGCCTCCTGCAGCACATAGTTTAAAAAGAAACAAACTGATCTTGAGAATGGCTTCAGAGTATAAGAATCTTAACTACAAGTCTTGCGGACTTTTATTTCACATATTAGACTTTTGCCAACACGTGTTAAATCAATGAGTGAGGAGTTATGCAGCAATTGTTTCATTTCATTCACGTACCAATGAGATGGGTGAAGTCCACGTCCAATCTTTTACTGTAGCCAAAGTCGGGGTCCATGCCACTGCGATGCAGGACCACCTGAGACACGCATTCTTCTATCACCTTGTAATACTGAGGCCTGAGGGGTCAGAACACATGAAGCAGAGCAATTAGACAAGCCACAGGACAAATATGAGTGACATAAACTCTACAAGGCTAATTAACCACAAATTATTCCCTTATACAAGCTAGAGGTCACAAAATGCCATGTCAAAAACGGAGCTGCTGGAGAAAATAGGCACCCTATTAAATTTGATCACTTGCTTCAGCACAATCATGAAATTAGCAGATTAATGGGCACACAGAGCCCAGGTCTGTATTAGTCTGTCCATTTCAAGGTGACAGACGGTAGCCAAGGCTACGCTTGCCCTCTTGCCTAATTTGCAATCATCTTTGCCAATTAGTGCAACCATAAAAAGTGAAATGTAAATCTAATCAGTGTAATGTGTGTAATTGAAAGCACAATGACCAGCAAAACATGTCAGCCAGTTAGGAGTGTGACTGAATGCTCGGTGTTGTCGAGCAGGGTGTCTGAATCGGCCCGAGAGTCCTTTTCCCGCCACACAGGTTGTTATGTGACCTTTTCTCGGTAACATCAACTTTAATTGGAAGTGACATTTAGCAAATACAATGGCAACTTAAGCCGAACTCCAAACTGAGAAATAAGTATTTTATAAGCATGACATTGACCAGAAATTGATGGTTGAATTCGCAAAAGACACCTTTTTTTATTTGTTATTCCTCTAAATTGGAAGCTGAGGTTTGGACTGAGGTAGATGTAGATAATTGACCCTTTTAGGATGCTCACAAAAAATGCCCTCATAAAATGATAAAAGAACTACTCCCTGAACCAGAAACAACAACAATCACAGGTGCACGTGGCCGCGACCAACTAATTGTTGCAGTTTGCGTGTGAAAGGCTGGGCAATCGCAAATCTGGTACAGCACTATGAAATCTGGAGTAGGGGTGGAGTGGGATGAATTAATTACTAGTAGGAATAATACAGTACCAACAGCTGGAGAAGGGACACGCTTCTGATTCAATAATCACATCAACTCCTTTCATCTGAATTTAAAATTGCAGGTTTCTAGTGGGCACAGAGGAGAGGCGATGTTTACCTTTGAGTCCCAAAGCACAAATATCCAGTACGACATTCAAAATATCCTTCCAGTGGCAGCTGATGTAGTTTTAATTTACAGATAGTATAAGCTCTGCCCGTCTGATGGCTCTGCATGAAGGCTTTATGGGAAGGATGCACTGATGTAACTTAAATGTCATAACTGATTTGAGCAGGCAGAGCTGTGAGCAAAATGGAATAGTTGTTTCCAAGGCTGTGACTATCTGTTGCCCATAAATTCAAAGGCTATGTTCCGTTGCTACCTTGTGGGTGGACAGGCCGCATCACGTTACCAACCAAAATACGAAAGAACACAAAATTCGGAGCCAAAGCAAATAGGAATAAATCAGCATTTAGGTGCACTGTTTTGAAAGCATGAAATGCCATACATTAAGCTTGAGCTGGCGGATTCGCCCACTCGTGATTGGAACAAGCTGGAGAAAGCTCACACATCGCCCTGCATGGCTTAAGCACTGTGGCACTCGGCTTACAACTGTCAACCGATGTACACCATATTATTATCTCAATAAGCCGCCCTATTTTCCCTTCGTCCTCCATCCTCCGCCACCACCGAGCAGATAGTGACTGGGTGGAGATAACTAGAGACGGAGAGAGTGACCCAGAACTGTCAGGCCCCTCCACAGTGGGCAGGGCCGGGCTCCAGAAGCAAGCGTATGTCCCCTGCATCATATCCCACCTCGTCTTTTACTCTGGCACCTTCGTTCCTTCCAATGATAGCTTGCAGTTCAGCCCAGCCCCAGCCACTTGATCCAGCTCTGCTCCACATAACCAGTGTAATCCCCATATCACTAGACTCCAAAAAGAGCAGATCTGCTCTACATTTACTGGGTGGGTTTGATGTGCTCCCATTCATTACGCTTGCAGTGAGAGATTAATTATCAAAAATAAACCAAGCCCCGGAGGGGAGCGCAACAACTAATGTTGTGTTACGAGGAATGACAGGAGACAGAGCACTTAAACCGTTTGCCCACTGCAGACCTTCTTATTATTAGAATACGTATTATATTATTCAATTAATTATCATTTGATGTGGATTATCATTTGACACAGGAACCAAGTGTGCTATCAATTCCAATAAAGACTATGATCAAAACAACATAATCGTTTAATGAATACAGGATATCCTTGGATCACAAAGCCAAAGTCTGTAACACAAAACATAACATTTCTAACCTACGATTAAACAATTTAAACTACAGCCGTGCATTGCTATGGTTGACAAAACATTATAGATATACTACACTACTACTGTGATGTATTAGTACTATTTCACATGCACACGATTTTGACCACTGCATGAAGAGATGGTAACTTTGAAGGCAAAGATTGAAAAAGATAGATAGTATGTATTGGAAATAGCTGCATGTACTGTAGTACTGCATCATCCATCATCTTAAGTCACACATCATTGATGTATGGGGGAAAAATACCTCAGTCAGAAATAATGGCTGGTGTTAATGCATGTGTGTGCACATGTGTGGGTTTGTCCTTGCATTTGTGATGGAGGTGGGAAAAAAATATTTCAAAAACATCTTTAAAAAGACCATCATTTTTTGTACGAGTGCTGGTATGTGATCCCTTGTTATTGCTGTCTCACAGAGGGGTACATGGACACTGGAGCCGAGGTGGACGTGGCTGTACTAGCTGGTTAATGCGAATTCTATTTCTCACTTCCTACGAATAGATGTGGAATACATTATTCATAACTCCAAGGGAGCAGCAACTTGTCTATGGTAAATTCATCTTCTTCCTTGCATCCTGCCTCCCCCTGCCAACGTTTTTTTTTTATTTTATTTTTTTTATTTTTTCTACAAAAAGGTCCGACACAGCTGGGAATTCATCAGTGTCACTCCATTTGGAGGAATGGTGGCGTTACTGCCCAGTGAATGACACATTTACTCTTCAAAGGAAAAGTAGACCAGTTTAAAATGACCTAATAATTCCAAAATACAGAATATCATCCCTACTCTATCATTTGCCAGCTGATCCACATTGCTTTGCTTCGGGTGTTTGCGCATATATATATATTTATATATACATTTTTTTTACCATATTGTATGTATTATGTACAATATATTTTATGTTTACTACTTATCAGTCAGACTGTTTAATTGAATTATTGAATAAGAGGGCCGAGCTAATAAATGTTGCTTTCGCAGGCAGCAGCTCTGGGTAAATGACAAAAGGTAACGGGAGTATAAAAGCTGGTCAAGTTTGGCTTCCAAACATCTCTTACTTTTGGGAGCATAAATGTACACAACAAATGTCTACCAGGCTTTTACTTTTATGTTGTCAAAGCCAAACAAACAGACCCACAGAGGCAATTACTACTTCCTGTAAGTAAAACATGTTCAGAGTGCTGCAGGAGGTGTTTCACATCTACTGTTAAAAACAAACAAAAAAAGCATCACATGGTGATCGGTGAACAAAGGCCAGTGATCAAACAGAACTGACCTGATGTAATAGTCGTTCCTGATGAGCAGAAGGTGCTGAAGGAGTGACAGGAAGTAGGCCTCTGAGCCAGTATCCTTCACCATGTTGGACAGGAGATGGTACACTTCATTCATATCAGTGCAGGAGCAAGGTTAAGGAAAACAACTTCATGACAGTGTTCATTCAGTCACTCTTAAGATCAACTTCCCGAGAAAACACCCATTTTGAGTTCATTATAGAGGTGCACTCCACTCCTTGTAAACATTTGCATTTGTATTAGTTCTTGTGTTGTTTATAACTACTTATTTCTCCTCGCCTCTTGTTTTCTGACAGGCATCATTGTTCAAAAGCAAACAGACGTGATTCCTCTCATCCGCTCTCTCTCCGGGGAGCCAAAGCAGTGTAAAGAGCTAACTTGAGGAGGGGGACTGGTGATAAAGAATGCTCCCTCTGGTTTACCCGTCACTCTAAACCTCTCGGAACAGGGGGAATTAATTACATGAGAAACTCGCTGGTTCAGATGTTTAAGGCAAGAATGATTGGGATGTAGTTCAGCTGCCAGATTGAAACTGACATGTACTCAGGAGGAGAAATTCCTGTTATTAAATTTGCAAAAGGTATTGATTATGTGTCTTGTGTTTGCTTTGACATCTAAAACGCATGTTCAGTAAGACAAGACGATCTTTTCTGTTCGTCCTTGTTCCAATACCGCATAATACATTATATGTATCGATTATTTGCTGAGTATTTGTAATTCCTCTTATTCACAGACATAAAAAAACGTCTGATATTGAAATTATTGAATCAAAAACAATGAAAGGACAATATGACATAGAGTACAGAGAATAAACACCGGCATTGAACAACATGCAATCTATATGCTAATGGTGGATTTCTAGTACGAGGTTAATTTAGAAATAATAAACCTTCTATTAGTGTTGTGAAAGTGTATCTCCAGGAAGCAAAGAACCCAGGAAAATGAATGATTCGGAGCCTTTTTAATTTGTGTGCTTGAGAAAGGAGGATTTCCCCACGGAGACTCATCTTGTTTGAAAAAGTGGAATAAGCCTCTCAGATATGTGCACACATGCAGACTAAAGAGACAGTAACCCTGTTAAGCTCACACTGATGAAAACCTGATTGTCATCATAACATGAAGTGCGGTTCTTGACAATGTGTGCTAAAATATTTACATAGTATTTGCATATAGTGCAACATAACGACTGCAAAGCAATAAAGTGACACTTTCAGCATGGCGATGGCATATGTTGTGATTCTCCTCCCGTCTGCTTTTGGAACAGAAAAAAGTCAGTAAAATGCACATGCAGTTTCACCTTGAGGATTCAGACTGAGCAGACCAACAGAGCAACATGTTATAATAGTTATTGGATATACTATGTCATGGATCAAACACACATGACAGATGAGAGAGGACGTCACTACCTAATATGTTTTCAAAGGTCAATCTCAAGATTTTGTCGATTCCTGATTTGTTTCCAAATAGTATTTGTCAGGTTTCATCAACAGCTAATGAGGGATGACTCAGTTAGAGAGCATCAATAATTCTGATTATTTATTTCCTCAGCACATTCTCCATTCCTAATTCTATCATCCACACAAAACAATCTGCAGCCGCTGCGATTGGAGAGGATCAATTCTTTTAAGCACTGTTTGACACTTTTCCTATTAATTTCAACAATGCCTGTAATTAAACTCCTGTTCCATATCTTTTTTTTTTTTTTTTTAGAGAGGGAGGGATGGGAATACAGGCTCCTCTGCAGTATCATTGCCCTCCCTTGTATTAGCTGAGTATGAAGCCTGGGAGAATTACCAATCCTGTGAGATTCAATTATAGCCTCACCACAGCAGCATTTGAGAGGACATGAGAAGGAGCTCAGACTGGGAAAGTATCCAACTAGCTTCATCTATCACTAAGCTGCAGACATAAACCTAATGTAGAATGCCAATCCATTCAATGACAACCCCTCCACGCTCTCTTTCCTGCTCTCTGTCCCCCTCTTTACACTCCCTCTCCAAATAATGAATAAACATGAGTGGCAGTCAAGTGTGACGTAGGCCAGTCGGCGGTGGGGTCAATCAATCACCATTTCACAGCTCATTAATATTCATTAGCGGCCTGGAGTCACCTCCTCGGCACCTGGACCTCGGCCGGACACAGAGGAGACAAGCCCCTCCAGGTTAATATTCATGAAACTGCTGCGAGAAACAAGACACATATGCAATGCTCAGGCAGTAGATGTACTGCCTGCGTGATAGCGTATGCGTGTGTGTGTGTGTGTGTGTGTGTGTGCTATGCAGGAAAAGCAACAAAGGGTAGCCGAGGCATTCGAATCATGCTCAGAGCCGGCAGATCAATACCACATTGTCCTTGGAGGCAAACATTGGGCCTGCTCATTTGTGAACTTGCTCAAGCACATCATTAATCCAGGTGCACTTTGTTTTTTTCCCCCCTCTCCATCTTCTCTCCACATACACAAATACATGACCCCCCCCCCCCTCACCTACATGTGTCAACAGAAACTGTCACTCGTGGCAGCACTCTGTGCCAGTACTAGAACTCTGGGATTTGGTGGAAGAAAGGTTGTGGGAATGAACATCTGCATAACAATGTCAGCGTCTGGTTCGTCTGCTCACAATGTCAGCCATTCCATACATAGCCTGAGAGCAGATTTGTGAATTATTAAAGGGGTCTTCTCTGGAATGCTTGAGGAAGTTTCCAACTGTGGACTAAATTACTGCTCACCTTATTATTAACTTGACTCTACATGTGCTGGAGTTGATATAGACATTGGTAGAGAGCTGGGGGAGAAAATCCACATTCCTAAAATGGAACAGGAAGAACAAGGCGTGATGATGCCTTTACATGAGAAGCCTTGTTCATATAATATAATCTGACTCCACATGAAATGTTTAATTGTCTGTTGTGAATAATAAATGCTAAGAAGTGGAATGTGTCTGATATCTTCCTCTTGAGTCTTACAACAGTACTACTTAACCCAGCGCTAACAGACAAAAGGACAAAAAGTGAAGAGGAGGGGGAAGAGAAGTGCAAATAAAAAGAAGAGTAAAGAGGCGGAAGGTTCAGATGACAGGATTATTTACCGAGAATAACTGGACAGAGATGGATATCGTGCTCTGGCTCCTCAAATCCTTCTGGAATGAACCAACCCACCAGAGCTTTTGGCCTGTATGGCTTGACCAAACCCACAATATACACTCAAATCTTGTTCTCCTTCTATAGGCCTCTTTATCCTTATAGTCACACAGACGGAGGAAGAAAGGATATTCCATCTCCGCTCGGATGTCATCAAGGCGATGGGAGAGTTCGATAGAGTCCTCCTCCTTATTCTCATTGAACACCTTCAGCTGGATGTCTAGCTCCTCCGTCTCTTTTAGCTCCTAGAATGAGTTAAGACATACAGTACAGAGCTGAAAATATGAAGTTACACAAAAGGTCATCTTGCAATGCGGATTATGATAAGCAGCCGTAGCACCTGCAGGGAATAACTTAGACACAGCTTTTAAGAATGCATCACTCTCGTGTTGGTGTTGTGGAATGCTGTTGAAACTCGCATGTGTAACTGTTAAACAGGCCTCTTGTCTGGAATACTAGAATATCAGTTTTCCGGTTCCAGCTGTAGGTCTGTGAACCGAGACGCCCTGAACCCTCTCACTAGGTATTCCACAGAGTACCCATTGCTGCACACCTGTTTCCAGCCACGAGGGGCTACGGCAGTGCTCTTTACCACCTCTCTATGAATCACCGGCAGTGGAGTTTACAGACGGAGACAGGGCCAAATGTAACCCAATTTCTGCAGGTATCAATCAACCTGCACTGTTTTTTTTGTTTTTTTTCCGGGTGCACCATCTGTCTTGTGCAACAGAGGATCGGAGGGAGGTGCACAATGCCACGAAATAGGGGGGAAGGAGAAGGGGAGGGCCAAATACATGTGTCAAGGACTATAAGAACAAAACAAATTGTGCCCTTTTTTTCAGCGCAGTTCACTTTCTCTTTGCCAACAGCTACGCCGACTCCTGAGCATAACTCATAATTACATGGACGAGCGTCAGCTTGAATGTGGGCATTAAAAGCGGTGAACGTGGCATTCATAAATGACTGTACACTGAGACTCTTTCATATCGGGGGGCAGGACTGAAAGATAATTAAAGTAATGAGAGTAATAATCAACGCGAGCAGCTGGGATGACTTATTAACAACTGGCTCGGTGACACGTTCACCCCGCTTGCTACAAATGAGAGCTTGAGTGATGAGTTGGAGCTCGTTTGCCTTCGCCTCATGTGAAGATGTGTAGGCCTGCTGATAATGATGCCAGGACGACCTGTGTGATGAGGTGCTGGCACTGCGTCACACTTGACAGAAGCCTCTACCACTAATTACACCACTACTACTACCGAATGCATTAATAATAATTAAGGCTATTCTTATATAAGTCACTTGTGTCATGTGACACCTGGATTATTTAGTTTGAAGCCTGATTGTTTTTTGAAACACAATTACATGAATATCACATGCATATTAAAGTCCTTGCATGAGCCATCTGTTAATTACGGTCGAAGAAATTGTGTTACTTCCAAGGTTGGGCACTTAACCAGCATACATGCAAGCTGTAATGTGCTATGCTGTAAGGCTTTGATTCTGCTTGGTGGACTTAGAATGTATTCAAAGAGCCAGAGGTAAGACAAGGTGCATGGTTCTAACAGAATAACCACAGCAATACTGCGTTGTGCTAATGACCAGGATTTTGACAGAACTGGCTGAATTCACTGATTGACACTGGGGGAAAAAAAAGTTATATTTGGGCCACAATCTCTTTCACGAAGTCGGCACCAGAACTTGATTTTTCAGGCGAGTGAATAATCGAACCAAACATGCTGTGAGATAAGCTTGATAACTCACAGGAAGGATCTTCTTGAGGCCGCATCTTAAAAACTCATTGCGTAGATGTATCCGGAAGTCCAGGTCATCGGGGGAGGTGACCAGGGCATTGATCAGCTGCATGCAAGCAACCTGTGGAGTACACAGACACAGAAAGAAAAGAAAGAAATAACAAATGAGAAATGAGACTCAAAAAGAGATTTTTCTTGCAAAACATATCAATATAAGATCTCTTTTGAAAACTAAAGAAAGGGGATTGCACCGAAGAGGGGAGAAAAGGAGAGAGAGCGAAAGCACAGGCCGGGTGTGTCTCCATGTGCATTATTAATGGATTTATTGGTAAGGAAAAAGCCTCGGTGTGTGTGTGTGTGTGTGTGTGTGTGTGTGTGTGTGTGTGCGTGCGTTGGATGGAGGAGGGGGTTAAGAGGAAATCACTGGTGAATTACAATGAGCAGTAAGGTGTTTCAGGGGAGCTAGTCATGGATAAGACAGTTTTCCGTGGACAGACAATCGATAGCAGGCTGAAGGATTCCCATGGACTCCATGTGAAAAATCCTCTCCTGAAACCTTGACCCTGTACTGTTGGCTCGTATCTGTTATTAATAAGATCCACAACAATGCTGGTTCTGTGTGGTTTCCTGGATCGGTTTGATAGTTTTCTGGGTCAACATTTTTTTAAACCTCTCAACCTACAAATGCAGATCCTCTTATGTCATGTCATGTCTGCATATAAGCTATTAAATACTTGCTTTTCACTCATTGTCTTGCTTTGCCCCTTAAACACTTTAAAACAGTTATTATTTTTACTGTAATATATCATTAGCGCATCAATCATATGCATCAGTTATTTGAGTTTTTGTTTGCTGAAAGGCAGAACAAAAGCTACCTGAAATGCTTGCTGTTATGCAATAATGATTTACGGTATGATACTGCATATTCCTTTGGGAAAGCACATACTTGTGGCAGTAAAGGATGCACCACCACCACTGACTATGCTGCACCAGTGCCTGGCAGCAGAGCACTTCTGCATGTTCCACGAAAGCGTGAGAGCCTCTCTGCAAGAACCCGACATTTTACCGTATCCACCAGAGGCCAGATCCCAGAAACTCCACCAAGTCTTCACAGAATCCATGCAAGTGAAGAAAGCCATGGAGCTCATGAAAAATTCTCTCTCTTCAGAGGTTGATGCTCACATCAAACATGCCTCAGTCATGGACTGGGAAGCGGTTGTGTTGTGGGTGGGGGCATTATCTGTGTTAGGTTTAGAGAGCTGCAGTGGTGCCATAGGGGGGGGGGGGGGCTCCAAACATCGTCATTAAAAGTGGCATTGCTGGGACGGTTTTTAAGTTGAAATGCTGAGTTTCTCTCGTGCTCAGCGACAAGTATAACCGGAACTATGGGAAAACACATTTTAATCACATTAGCTAAGTCTACTTCTACAGCCCATCACAGGTTTTGGATAAAAAGTCTATTAATTTCCTTGAACCCCCTGCATCAGCAAAGCATTTTAATTTACTTCACAATTAGCAGAGCTTCATGTCATTAACCGCAAAATTTAAAGGAAAGACAACAACCTCCTAATAAAAGAATATCTACTTTCACTTCCACCACCCGCCTCATCAGTTTCCTTCATGACTTTTCCTTCATGACTTCACAATCCCTGCCGTTAAAAAAGTAATTTCTGAAGTAATTCCCTGCTTTTGGTTTCACAAAAGCATGTTTTAAGCGGCGTTTTTTTTTAATCGCTGTTGTATAGTCTTTCCTGCTGCTGCAGTAAAACTAGTGAAGACGAAGAGCGGTATGGTGCTTTAGTTGCCCTTTCACATCGAGTCCTCTGAGACCCAACCTGACAGCAGCATGGGGAAAAAAAGCAAGGGAGTATTTGTAAGATGTGAGAAAACATGAGCAAGATAGTGAGAGGAGGAGAAAATGTGGGACAGAGACAAGGAAGACAAAAAGCTGAGAGGAATTCAACATATCTGCTTTTTTTTATATATTTTTTCTTAAAATTCAGTAGAGGTTCTCAAAGAAGCAGGTGCTTTTGATTAAAGCAGTGGGGATGGGGCTCCTGGTGCATTTCAATAGCCCAATGATCACATCCCATCATGTGCAAGAGGTGTAGAGGGGTTGACAAGTGGACCCAAAGACAGTAAGAGAAGCAGAGAAAGAAAAACGCATGTATGAGGACGGCTGAGGCACAACTGTCACTTGCAGTCCCGCCCGGCATCAAACGGCGTCTTATTCAGGAGAAAACAGAATTTGTGTCGATGAAAATGGACTGAGCCGACTGTCCACTGTTCACAACTCCTGCTCTTGCTAATACGTTGCTTGCTTCTCTTTAGGTTTGGGTAGTATGAATCAGTGTGTATGACTATTAGAGGCATCCTGAAATGGATAGTATTTAAAGTGCTATAGAGAAACAGTGGTAACTGTATTGGCTACTGAACTACGAGGGTTACTTTTATCCTTTAAAAGAAATAACGTAGTAAAAAAGCAGCTATGAATGCATGATGAATAGTTGTGTTCACTTCTTTTTCCTAACCTGGAGCTGCTGGGCTTCGTGGTTCTCCAGTCCTTCCACGATTGGAGCAAATCTCTCTTTATTGTTCCTCTCCGCAGCTATTGTCATGGCGGCTAGAATCTTATCCAGGCTGGAAGAAAAAAGGGAACAGGGAGAAGGCACGACACAAAAGTCAACAAACACTTTTATCACCTCACTGACAGAACATTTACTCACAATTTTCATCTCGAACGCCAGGTATCTTATCTTCCCTTGTGTGTTGGTGTGGACATTTGCTCGGCCAGTCTTTGGTCACCCTGACAAATGCTACCGCTTTCCTTCTCTTTGATTGCAACCCGGTCTATTATTGCCGCAGTATCCAATTTTGACCTCATCATGTTTGTTGCTAAGGTGATGCTGGACAAAGACGGGGTTTTACTGCAAATGTTCAGTCGTCAAAGCAATTGCGGTAGAGTGTGCTTAGCTGGGTGAAAAGGGGTGCAAGTTATAGCAGGGACCAGACTAATGTGCAAATACAGCTATTGAGAAGGTAAGCAAATTGAGCACTTGCAAGGGCTCAAGGCAGCTCATCTAAATAGCATGTTGGACCATTTCAGCCTCTAAATGTGAATGAAAGAGAAATTCTGTGCTGCATGTACAAACACACACACACACACACACACACAGAGGCCGCAATTTCAGTAAATTGATGTCGTATGAGCACTTGTGTAAACACTGATTTACAATATGCTCACATAATAATTGGCTACAGGTGGTCTGTCTGTCACTGCAAGGCCACATTTGCTATTTCGCCTTCATAAATTGCAAAAATGAAGAGCTTAATCCGCTGCCCTCACCCTTCTTACTCCCGTTGGTACGAAAAGAGCTCTTATGCTGATGTACAAGTTCGTTGATCCAATAAATGAATTAAGGAAGAAACAAACGGTCGCTCTAGCTGTCAGCTGTTGGGGTGAACCAATGTCTGCACGCGCAAAAGTGTGCTCACACAAGCCACCGAGGCTCGCCGTTGCCATTTGTATTACCTTGCATCAACCCCACAAAAACACTTTCAGGATGACAAAATACGAGAGAACTGTATGTGTGGAGTTGGCTTGACAAAGAGATAAATGGAACGGCCATGCTCTGTGATAGGGGTTACAAAGTCACAGACAAGCATGGGGCGCTGCATACTGAGTAGCGTTAAAGCCAGTTCAGACGACGCTTCAAAACAGGCGAGATAGATCTGCTTAACTTGTCTCGCTCCCTTTTGATGCCGTCAGATGAAGAGGGTGTTGAACATGAGCCAGCGTCACAACATTGGTTGGCAGAGAAGTTTCTGAGCGAGAAAGTGACGCCTCAGCTCCTTTGGCTGTCATTTCTACAGGATGGGTACATTTTAATGCAGGGCTGTGATCATGGCAACCATTTGGATGTTTACTTCAAACTATTCTTGAATACTTTGAGAACGGTGGGAGAGGGACAGGGTGAGAGGTACTTGTACTATCTATGCACCACGTATCTACTTAA
This sequence comes from Anarhichas minor, assembly GCF_050575085.1. Taxonomy (NCBI): domain Eukaryota; kingdom Metazoa; phylum Chordata; class Actinopteri; order Perciformes; family Anarhichadidae; genus Anarhichas; species Anarhichas minor. The sequence goes on along the minus strand of NW_027466474.1, from coordinate 3,890,071 downwards.
ATATAGTTGTGTGTGTGTGTGTGTGTGTGTGTGTGTGTGTGTGTGTGTGTGTGTTATAGCGGGGACTGTAATAAACAATATTAAATCAAATATTTAATAATTGAAAATCTTTTTCATAGAAACATACTTATTGTGTACTAACATCTGTGTTTAATGTGTATATGAGTATAATTGTGATTTTTTTTAAAATCATCTGAAATTTTATATTAATTGAATCAAATCAATGTTAAGTTCAAGATTCACACTCGTTGATATTCTGTAACTTTAAAAAAAAACATTTCGTAAACCGTGCAGGGTCACGGTGCTTCATGCAGAGAGGCCGACCAGGATGATCAGAGGAGTGAGACGCACAGCTGAACTCAAAACACAATTTGTGGGTTTGTTTATTTCCAACACTGCATACAGACCGACTTTGAAGTGCCATTGTTATTCTAGTCTGGCCCTGTGGGAAACAATAAAAAACACTCCCCTAAATCCAATTTATAAGCTGTCAGCCAGGTTTGTGTGTCCGTGGCAAACTACACTGAGTAGTTCAACACATTAAACGGACTAAACTGCATCATCTGACCATGTGACCTAACAAACGTCTATACTGTCTTCGGTCATCTGTAAATGTAGTATATGCTCACAGCGAGTAACCATGTACGCATGCAATGCAATCTGTGTCTGAGCGTTTGCCACCCAGCGGGAGAAGATTGAAGCAATAGTGATTGTCTAGTGTTTACAAGAAACAGCCATCTCCTTCCCCTCTTGCTAAACATCATAGAGCGTGTACCCGCAGCAGTGATGGATTATATCTCTTCCATTGTCATATTTTCTTTTTTTCTGTCATCAGTCAGGATTTTGAATTGGCGTTGTGCTGTTTTCATATCAGCTGTGATTTACTGAGAAAGATAGGGAAACATGTCCCTCAATCAATTTTGAATACTGAAAACTTGCTTGCGACTTTGAATGGAGGAGGTTAGGCAAAAGTATTTAAAGGGACAGTACACCTCAAAATCTAAAATACATATTTTCCCTCGTAGCCGTAGTGCTATTTACCAATCTTCTTCTGCCTTCTCTGGAATATACTGGGACTATCTGACACCCAGCTTGGTATGAAAGCATGCAAGGTTTCCTGCATGAAACTGCTCATAACGAGGTCTGTGAATTTTCTAGAGTTTTTGAGGTTTTTTAGCACCATAAGCTGAGTGCCATGCAGTCCTATTATATTTGAAAGAAGGCAGACTTCTCTATGGCCGATATCTGGAAAACCAGGCAACTCACACCAAAACAATGTAGATTGTTAAAAAGCACTACAAGTAAGACTTTTTATTTTGGGGGTGAAGAGTCCCTTTAAAGTGTTAGTAAAAAGGCCCTTTAAAGGGTCAGTTCATCCAAATTACAAAACGAAACATCCTTGAGTAAGTGGGAAAGTTACAGTTTCATTTGCAAATGTTTTGATGTCACTGAAAGCTCTGGACTATGTCTCCTTAATGTCCACAGCCAGTTTATCAAATTATCCTGAGAAATCGGGGGATTGTTTTTGTTTCTGCTTGATATTTGTCATTTCTTCACTCTCCGGACGTCACTAGTGGATTTCTATTCACATCCATTTTCTCGGGGCAGCAGTAAGTCTCAATGGCAAATATTTTGAAACCTTTGCAACAGCTGAACCTCTCAATTACCTAATCTGAAATGTGACACAATCTTTAATTCCCTTAACATTCCTGGGACATGATTTCAATGTCGAGTGGGTGGGCATATGATAGGCTTTCTAGAGATGTCTCTTGAATTGTATGCAAGACATGAGGAAGTGTGCAAAAGCAAGATGTGTGACAGCAAATGTGACAAATGATCAGGTAATTTGACTTACATATTTTCCTCTCCAATAATACAGAAAGCAGAGAGAATTTTGACAATCTCGGTCATCATGCTGGTCTGTTTGGGGTCAATCGCTCGTGCCAACAGCAACAGGCTCCGCTCATCTCCCAAGATCCTTTGCAGTCCATACTGTGAGACACGGAAGGGAGGAGGTAGGATACAGAAAAGGTCCATTGAGGATAAATTAATGAGAGCATTTGCATGTATGGAGAACTTTCCCTTCAAGTGAGAAAATAATTATAAAAAGAAGCTAATATACGTAATTTATAGTTAGCCTTAATTTTCTTTTAAGGAGGGACAACGAGGCCATGGGAGGAAATGGAGAGGATGATGAATTAATTCAATTCAGGACAGGACTATAGGGACAAATAGTTATAGTCTCCCGTACCTTTTAGTCCCCCACACAACTGAAGGAATGGGCAGAGATGACCACGTGTGGGGATTCACTCTTACAGAAGCAACATCAAGAGTCTGTCTGTCCTTGAAATGTGTGCCACTTTTGATAAATGAGCAACACCTTCCCAAAAAGGATAATTCAAAGATCTGAGACTGTTGCCTTGAAACGGAAAAATTAGCTCCACTTTGCCGTGCCTCTATTCCAGGCTCGTCATAGTCCAGATTCAAATCAGGATTTGAGTCCTGGCCACCCGAGCTTCGATTAGACATTTGTTAGACGTTTAATATTAGTCCACAAGTCTAGCCTTCTGTACTTAGATTCAGTACTTACAGAGACCTTACCTTTACGCTCCAACTAGTCAATTTCAAAGTCATTTAGGACTGCATCAAGCAATATCATTTCATCATGCAGGTATATTGAAGTAGAATTAATCATGTGAGGAATAAATGGTGTGGATTTCTTTGTTGACCCATACAAACCTTATTGTTCATGAAAGCCTTCAAGCACTGGATAAGTTTGTGCTGGTTCCGTTTATCAATATTCTCTTGCCTGAGAAAAAACAAACAAAAAAAAACAATGAAAAGTGAATTGTGATTATATAAACACAACCCGGTGCTATCACAATTACACAGAGAGGGGATGTCACAGGGGATCACTTACTGTTTCTTGTCCAGCAGCTTCTCCAGAGCATCCAGAAGAAGCCCGAGACCATCATGACCGAAGTTATTAACCCAACTAGAAGGGAGACACAGACACACGAAGAAAAACAGTTATGTATTATATTGTAATATCCAGTAAAAATCATTACTGCTGGTTCGTTGCAAACTATGTTGATTCACAGAAGGAAGCGAACACAAATATTCCACTAACCTCAAAAGAAATAAGTAATTCATAATGATATCAAAGGTTTAACAGTCACTTGGATACATTGACTGTTGCAGTTTTAAATTCCTAACAGGGGGAGCTGCAAATAAATTTGAATTTGAATTTAAATTGTACCCATCTACAAGCAAATTAACATACATCCATCTTAACTAGCGTTCCCACCGCTAAGCAGTTTGTATCCAGGCCCCCCTGTGAGCTGCTGTGTTCCTGTGCCAAAAGATTAAGCAATGCAGGAAAGATAACACTGTAATCGATAATGGATTGCAAGAGATAATTGGCTATAAACCACAGCGTATCAAGAGACGGCAAATGATCCAGTACAGATGAGCCCGTTTGTCTAAGCCAGGAGCAGAGCGCGGCAGGAGGAGGGTTGGCAGGACAGTGTGGTCGCAGCCAGATTATGTCATTAGCATTACTCGTTTTCAGGCTCCCAACTGTCAATAACGCAAAATGCATGAAACAATTTTCTGACATTAATGGGGCATACGTCAAGGATTTAACCCGCCTTTTTGACAATGATTTCAAATAATAATGTCTGAGTGGTTTGAGTATTAAAGGCATTTGTATTGACTCAGTGAGTCGGAAAAAAAACCCTCAATTGGGGTGAGATGCATTAGCCTGAGGCAACTGGCAAAGTTGGGGTGAGGTATTTCTTTGATCTGTGACTAAGTTAGCACACGCTGCAACCCCCCAACCTACAATTACTCAAATTGTATTAACAGATAAGCTGAAGCAGTTTATGAGTTATTGATATTTAGTGTAGTGTATAATGATGATCGGTTTTCTTAATAAAAACAAAACATCGTAATGTTGGAAATTTATGAATGTCTGTTTATAATGAACCTTCTAGTTTGAATGTTTCCTTCCATACTGGAATGCTTTGAGCATATTCAAGGCCATAAAAGAAGAAAATACGAACTGGCACTGTTTACAGCAGAATAATCATACAGTTATATATATATATACTGTGTATATATATATATATATATATATTTGTGGTACGGAGGTGGTAGGAGTAAATGAGACATCAGGACAACAAAGACGGAAAGAACACAACACAGCTGAGGGAGCACAAATCAGTAGATCCACAGCCTCTGTTCATGCTCCTGATGGTAATGTCAGTCTTCAGAGAACAAGAAATGGAAGCAATAATTGTGAAGACAATCTTGGTTTATTACACGGTGTAACTGCATTATAAGATTCCGGGGAATGCGGTGTCACCTCCACACAAGAACAGCACTGGAAAGAAATACTTTGTCCTCTGAAGCAAGGACAAGTAGAGGTTCTACATAATTACCGTGCCATGCTGTGCTTCATGGTTATCACAGCAACGGTGTATAATATATGGTATGTTTCTCTATACCTTCAAAAGACTGTGTAGGTTTAATTTAATTATATTTCTAACCATGTCGATCCTTTTTAACAGATATCTTATCTATTCATTTTGTAAATATGACTAAATTCTCACTTAAATGTAGGAGAATGTCTTTGTTGAGAGGATTCTGTCCTCACTGTGTGCTATCTAGTAATGCAACAGCTGGCTGAATATTCAGTTATATTTAGATTGTAGGGTTCCTATTCCATACACTTAAAAAACCTTTAAAAATAAAGATTCGTTTTTCATTCTTTATTCTCTGTTTTTGGTGTAAAACACTAATAATTGACTCTCTTAAATTCATTTTAAAAATGATCGTGTCTTAAAGAGTTGATTCTTATCTCCATAAAACTTTACTTAAGAATTTTTAAAAAATGAAGCAATAGGAATCTTCATGGTGATTTTCATGATGACCAAAACAGAGCAGGAGGGAGACTCTGGAGGAAAATTTGAGAAAGTGGACATCTGGTAGGTTTGGAAATGAGCTTTCACACACACACACACACACACACACACACACACACACACACACACACACACACACACACACACACACACACACACACACACACACACACACACACACACACACACACACACACACACGCACACACACGCACACACATGCACACACACACACACACACAATGTCACACTGAGACCAGTCAGGGAACCCATCTATTGACTGGCTGTGACTGAAAGACTGAAAACCATACCAGTGGAATGGAAGACATGGAAGAAGATTAATATCTTGAAAATAAACGTCTTGCAGCAAAACATCTGTACTGATGTTTTGCTACACGATGTTTCTTCACCGTTTGTTGTTGTTGTTGGACTGAAACAGAATAGACGTAAAAGAAAGGAGGCACTGCGAGTGTCTGTGCAGAAAGTTTCTCATCTAAAATGTATGCCTTGCTGCAGTTTGCAACATAATGCGGTCGTCCTCAAGGTTTTGAAAGCACTAAATGCTCCGACTCCTCCCTACATCCCAGACTGTCTATCATTTTCTGTCCCCTCACGTACACCCTTAGGTGCTCTGCAGCTTGCCTTCTAAATGTCCCCAAAGTTACCACAAAAGAAGAGGTATGGTCCTTCTACAGTGTTTGTCCTGAGGCGATGCAATGCTATTTCTCTGTTCATCTGAGAAACTGCCTCAGTGGACAACATACTATTTCAAGTAATAACTCAAAAAAACAACACCACTACTACTACTACTACTACTACGCCTCTTACTTGTCGTAGTAATTATGTACAAGCTCACAAATGATGAATGGGTATTCTAGTCAGGTAAACCTTGTTGCTTATAAAGAGCAGGGACACTCGTATTGTTGGGGGGCCAAAGCGTTGACAATACTTGTTGCTCTTGGACAATAAAATATCAATGTATCATTTCAACATTGAAGGAACAAGAGGTTGCATCCGTTCCTTATCAGTCTCTTCTGCTAATGTGGGAACACATCCACGGATTTCATTAAGTTGGGGGAGAACTTGTTCATCCAATATTGATGGCTATAATCCTTTAGTGAAGTGCCACCAAATTGTGTTACTTTCTGCAATCATGTATATTCCGCAGGCAAAATTAAAAATTCATGATCGGTCTTAAGGGAGCAATTTCTTATTTTGTATGTAGTTTTATTTCTACTGGCTGGATGCAATTATGTTGTAGTTATGCTAACTGCTATCAAATGTATGCATTGGAAACATCACAGTTTAGCACATTTTTACTGGCAAGACATGTGCTAAAGAACACTAAAGAACATTTCAACCCCACGAAAAGTCCATTATGTTGTGGACTTGCTGTTAACTTTAGAGTCATAATGTATTGCAGCGAAATGATCATCTGTCTTCCTGTCAAATGACATTTGTTCCCCAAAAGACAAAAACGTTCCTGACTGTCTGCCATAAGATATGTAGTTATGCATGAGCAAATATTCACCCATGCATTCAATCTCTATGCTGCATCCTATCCAGGGTCACAGGGGACTACCCCATCATGCACTTCACGAGAGGCCGGGTACAACCTGGAGATGTCACCAATCTATCACGGGGCGACACACACACAGTCGGAGAGACGGAGGAAATATTGAAGAAAACCCAGAACCTGTTAACTCCGGAAACACTCCAGATGGCCATCTTGCTGTGAGGTGACAGCGCTAAGCGCTGACCCATCACGAGAGAATATGTGCATGTATATTGGCATGTCGGCACTGTACATATGTCTGTTTATATATTACAGGATTTCCAAGTTAAGCAGTGAGATCTTAAATAATAAAAAATATCATATTCAGTCTTTACAAAGCTCACTTCAAACTGTACTTCACCGTGAAGTACAGTTCACTGAAACGTAAAGAAAAGGAACAAAATAAGCCGCTGTGGCACTTCAGTCGTCTCATGTTTCTTTTAATGTCTTCTGCCACACACGTGCAGCTTGCTACATTTTGCCAAAGTGGACAGCGTGGTACCGCTAGTGCCACTCCAGGCTGTGTTCAGTGTCTTGCTCAAGGGAATGCAAGTAGTTACAGTGTATATAGAGCGCTGTATACTGATAAAAAGTGACGACAGACTCATAGCAAAAAGTGTGGAAAACAGTGTAGAGTGCGTGTGGAGCTCTGCAAAAACTTGGCAAGAGCAATGTTAATCCGTGACGAAATGGTTCTGCGCATCGCCAGCCGCAGTAAGTGACTCAACAGCGACAGAAACAGCGAGAGGCCGACACCCTCTCACCCTTTGTTTGACTGATGGCTGGTCTCGTGTTTAGATGGCTTGTCAGCGCATCGATTTCAGTCTATGGGCCAGTGTTATTATTTTATCATGGCTAGATGGGGAGCTTTTTTATTGAAAGCTTCTGTGCAAGCGCAATATCTTTCATATTGTATTACAGGCAAAGCCATACAACTGTCCCTCTGTGTGAGTACTGACCTATTCGGTGCTGCAGTTTTCCAAATGAAGGCCAACGCTCGGTGCAACAAAGAGCTCTGAAGAATATAGCTGGAAACCAAGCACCAGCAGTGTCTGCGTAGTGATTTACCATGACAAACATGGAGCTACATTATACTCTGATCAATTTAATAGCCCGCTGAAACAACAATAATGCACAGGGCATATCAGATGGCAGAAATTGGATATAAAATATTTACCATATTGTTGTATTTATCACATCTCGAAAAAGAACATGTTTCACACAACAGCTATTAAGAGGAAGCAGCTTTTGTTTTTCCTTCTTCTAATGTTTCCTTTCGAGCTTCGATTTATTTGATTAAAATCTAATTTTGTCCTAATAATTTCAGAACTAAAGGTTGTGGCCTAACTGTTATATGAATCATATAAGATACGTGGTCACACAGGATACATCTTATCAGTGCAATCACACTAAGCTAGTATAATGAAATCATTCACTTGTGTGCTGTTGATTTGCTGCTTTGAGCTGTGCATCTTGGTGCCTTTACATTTCAGACTCTCAGTTCGCTAGTTTGATTAATTCATCCCACATCCTATCTATGCAACTACATGAAACCCTACAGACTGCACAACAAGACAAACACACAGGTAGGTATACACCTGTAAGCATCCACTAACAAAGGCCAGCAGGAGACCTTCGATTTTGTAAGAAAATAAATATCTATATATATATTTTTTCTTACAAAATCCTTAAATCTGCCATACACTATTTCCGCTGTTGATCCGAATCTTCCACCTCACACAAAAGTGAGTTCAATATGTAAGAGATTGATAGAATCCAGGGTTAAGTATACAGAGAGCCAAAATCATTGACCTGTGCTGTCCTTGAAGGAGAACAACGAGCAGCTGCTATCCTTCACGTGGAACTCCAGGTAACATGCACTCTCTCATCCCAGTGACAGGTGCTCTGTCACTCCACTGAGCTGTCCTGATAATATCTCACGTCTCCTGCTGCCCTGCACAGTTCTTAAATATAAAACACCACAGCAGACAACATGCTGTGGCTGGACAACGCAAAAAACGACCAGAGGTGTGGACTCGAGTCACATGACAATAACTGCGCGTTGGTCAACAAAAAAACTAATTACAGAATGCAAAACGGCATTGCATTTGGTGAAGAGCGCATTATAACTTCTTTAGGAATCCAAACTCAATGTTGAGGACTTGGCACTTGACTCGGGACTTGAATGCAAAGACTTAAGACTTACTTGTTGCTTGCAAAAACAATGACTTGGTCCCAGTTGTGTTCGTAATTTCACACACCTAATTTGCTCTATCGATTTTGAAGAGTGTCTTTTTCTTCAACTGATGTTTCATGACAAAATTAAATAAAAAAAATCATTGAGCCACTGAAAAGGAACTGTTCACAGAAACAACAGGAGCAGTTTCGCTGTTTGATATTGGTACTAAAGCTAGTAACACAGTCTGAGGAAAATATTCCTGGTGTCAGCACTCCAAGAATATGATTGCTGGTGAAACCAAGCAAGCACAGGAACAGCAGCAGTGCAGTACTCCAAAGGAGCACTTTGCACTTCTAATGGCATTTGAGTCACAGCTTGATTCCAAAACGTGGTTCTAACAAAGAGTGAAGCTCAGCCTTAAGACATGAACAAATGTTCCACTTTTCCTGGTTGAACTGAAGCTGCTTGTTTGTGTGTGTGTGTGTGTGTGTGTGTGTGTGTGTGTGTGTGTGTGTACACACAAGTACACACAAACTCAGTGAAAGCAACAATAGTGTCTGTATGCGCGCAAAAGAAGTGTGTGTGATTGGAGAGTCTCTACTAGACAGCTGACAGGAGCCCATGCTCTCCCCCGTCACTTTGAAATGAACCCCCGAGGAGTCCAAAAGACGCTTGATATTTCTAATTACCCCCCAGAACAACACCGAGGAGGATTCCGACACAACAGTCATCCCTGCGAGATGACGGCAGACAGAAACCACGAGTACAACTGGCGGATCGCAGGTTGATTAGACAAACTCATCTAATTATGTGTTTGTGAGAAGATCAGAGAAAGAATCATCAGGTTTGATGTGATGCATCTCCACAGTCCTCTGGCTTCCGCAGAGTTTCATCTTTCAAGAGAGAGAGAGAGCGGTAAATGCAGTGGAAAGCACTTCTTTGAAAGAACAGTTACTATTTTCAAAGCAATAAAGTTGCCATTATGTTTAAGCGTTTTTTTGCTGTCACCTTATACAGTAGATGAAACTTTGCAAAGTGTAAATGTTAAATTATTGCTTATATGTTAGCGTGCACCTCCCAGACTGTGTGTCTGTGTTTGTGCTATTATTTCATATATGCTGGGAACTACAAAAACTTTAGGAAAGCGCTGCAACACTCCTAAATCCTGGAGCAGATTAGATGACTTTCATAGGTTAGGAAAGTTTATAATTGCATGAAAGTAGCAACAAATATGATTTCAACTGAGAATGTAGACGAGATTGGACAGATATCCTGCTCAGAAGTCATTTGGTTACGGGCTCAGGTCAAATGATTATATCCCACGACCAAAAAACAGCAAGACAATAATTCAAGTTTGCATATATGTTTGATGATATGTACACCAGAGATTTTGTCAAGATGCACTGTTTAAATACATGTCAAAAAATGCACTGTATTATATATCGTTTTGTGTACATAGGCATCACATCCGCCAAATTTAGAAACAAATATTTCTAAATTATATATGTATCACGTCGGGGCCGTAACAGATATGGGTATCTTGGAGGTTAACAGATGGTGTAATAAAATGAAATAGGCATCACTCCTGAAATATACCCAGGCACTGAGGACATTTATGTCTCCAAAATCGTTTTCACTGCCTCTGAGGGAGAAGGGCGAACGTCAACTCTGAAGTCAGCCGCAAGGGCAAAAACTAGTTAACTTGCTCATTTCTGACTGCTCGTCACGTCTGTTGGAAACAGCGTCATAACATTTGTGACAAATTTAACAGTCAAATAAATCTCTTTGAATGCTATAAAACGAGAATGATTGCACCACCCTCAGACATAAAACACAAAATGAGTGTGGATTCGCTAATGAGTGAATCATTTCTGTTGCTTTCGAAAACACTGAAGACCGGAGAAACCTTTGCCTACAGACCGCCGCTAAGTCATTATGTAATTTTGTCATCTTCCCCTGTCTTGTTTCACCTTGACAAGTGACAGAGCAAACTTGTATGAGGCCTGGAAGGAAAAGTGGTTTGTAATAGCAGTGGGAGTCTAGGGAGTAGAGTCCCACAGCATGGTGCAAAGGAAATTACCCCAGTGGAAAGCTTCCACCGCCACTTTACTTCTTTGCTGTGTGTCTAACAGTCACAACATATTTTATCGCCCTGACAGGTTAGGTTTTTTTGGGGATATCTTGTGTCTCTCCTTCCTTCCTTACTCATCCCTTCCTGGAAGATGTTAAATCTCCATCGTCAAGGTGGGAAATTAAATTGATATTTTTTCCATTACACTACAAAGCGATGGGAAGAAATGGCGCCGGATCCAGAAATGTCAAAGGCGTCAGACTGTCCTGTGTCCTGAAGTAGCCTGTTCCACTGAACTCCACTCAGGACATCAGAACTGTTCATGCTATGTTTAAAATATTCACATTGACATGGAGTCTGAAGGGTTTTACAAAAGCACTATCCAGGGTAACAAAGTAAATACAGAGGATCAATTATGGATGATTCACTGAGATGGGGGAGGGGGGGGGGAGGGGGATTTCCACATCAAAAATGACAGAGTTGAAACAGTCATTCATCTCTGGGAAGAATCAATGTCAGACAGAGCTGGCCAATTGATGTCTATGTACCCAAGTCCTCAACAGGTACCATTCATCAGTGCAGTGTTAACTCATTGCAGTTGCATCGAGAGTCACTATTCACACTTTGTGCCTGTGCCAGACATGATTTCTGGCCTAAGCTGTCGAGAGGGGTTTTATACAGCCGCCGGGACGTTTGGATGCTCATATTTTTTCCGAGCAGTCACAATAGCAGATGGATATGCTCTTCTGTGCTGGTGTTGATTGGCTGTTGTGCACACAGTGGACGGAGGAGACCAAAGGAGAAGGAGTCGGGGATGTAACAGTACCAGTTAGTGCCGACTAATAAAATTAATTTGTGCCAAGGGAGGAGCTTTTGTCACACCTTTTAATTGTCTTGGTTATAATTGTACCGGTAAGTGCCATGCACATAAAATGTAATGACGATCAAGTACAGTAATATCTTTACACCTTCCGGTTGGCATTCACTATATATATATATATAATATATATTATATATTATATATATATATATATATATATCAAAAAGTATGACTACAATGTCGTTTGATTGTCTAGAAATACTGTTTCTGGTCATATATGAGTTCATTTGACTGTATTTCAATACACAGATTACAAGATGAGGGAGTGCTGTCTTAATCATTATAAAGGGAGCACCACCACTGTGCTTGGCAGGAATGTTGAACAGAAGTATTTGTCCATATGTTGTTCAATGCTTTATCAAGCTGTGCATCAGGACAGACAGTCAACAAGACGGGGAGCTTTATGTGAGCAGGCATAGTAACTTCAAAGCTCGTAAAAAGCCCATTACTAGTGTTCCATGCAACCCTCTGTGCTCAGCTACAAGCATTCAACTGAGAAAAGCTGGTGAGACTGATTCAGAGTCTGAGACACCCTGTGTGGCAGAGCAGCAAGATCATCACAACAACCCACACCTTGAGTATCCAGACACAGAGAGAAACTCTGGTGTCAGCAAATGTCTCCCGCCTCCACAAAAAGACCTCGCAAGAAAATGCCCCTGAGAAAATGTCTGACTTGTACCGTGAAGATTTCACATAATGAAAAGTTGGGAGCCCGGTTCAATTTTGCTTAAATATGTCTTAGGGATCTGAGAGCTAGCAGATCAAATATGGAAGTCACTGTCGGGATTTGACAGAGTCATAGTGTAATGCTGAGGGCTAAACATAGGGAGCTCAAAAGCTGGGGCCATGGATATGTGCTCTGCTGCTCAAAACCACTCTCCTATTTTTATATTGGAAAGTCTATTGATGGAGCTGCAGCAGAGTTAGATCAGAGGAAGTGAGCGTTAACCCTTCAGACTGAATTATCAAGTAAAGTGTAAAAGCAAGGTATGCATCATGTAAAGGCAAAATTCAAACACACATGATACACAATAAATTAGCTTTTCATTGTGACTGTAAAAAAACAATAAATGTATCAATTGAGGCATCAAATTTGTGATATATCTTTCCATGGATCGTATGACGGTTTCCCCCTGTGAGAAACAGAGAGTAGGAATTTGGAAATGAGTGTGAAAGAGAAGGCCGGACTGAAACACTGCGGGACTTCTCTCCCACTAAATGAGAAAATAAGAGGGTTGTAATTTTCTGTAAATTGCCATCTCACTTCATGTCAGTGGATTAAGAAATTAATGAAAAGCGGCAAGTCAATCTGACACTTTTAAATTAAGAAGAGAGTATCCAAATGACAGAATTAAAATGGGGGAGAATGAAAGTAGAGGATAAATAATTGGCTGGGGGGGGAAATTCTGACAGAAAGAGAAGTGGAAAACATGGCAGCTGAGGAGAAGAGAGTGGAAACAGAGTAAGCAGCGGACGCTCCAGGCAATGCCATCTGTGGGTGGATCTGCAAAAGGCTGCATGCCACACACCTGTGTGGAACTGCCTGGGAGATAAGGCCCCGAGCACAATGGCCCTGTGGCCACCTGCGCTGCCAAACAGGTGCACAGCCCAGCCAATTAAACTATTAGACAAACACAGGCCTCTGGGAGCAAATTAGCAGGCTGCCCAAACATCACAGGAAAAACAAAAAGCAATGGTAAGCACTAACTGTGAAAGAACATTTGATGTGAGACTTTCATTTCTGTGTGCAGAATTAAGTTGAATGTTCCACAAAACAAAGTGCTGGTTTTGATTTCGTTATCACATAAATGTCAAAAATGTCTCCAGTGTTTAAACACAGACCACCAAATTAGTTACTTGATATAAAAAGTATGAATAAATGTAAAATTGCTTACGGCTCAGGGCTATATTTTGCTGTTATATATCCAAATGACACTAATAATTCTTGATATAGAGAAGAGAAGAAGACACACTGATATTGAACTATTTGTGTGTGATCAATGGCCCACATTTGACAAAGCAGAGCTTTAACTGGTCACATAAACATGGTCAATTGAGTTTGAAACATTAACTGCAAGCTTAAAAATAACAATAACTTAAAAATATTCAAACTTCTCCTGCATAGCTTAAGCCGTCCTACAGTACTTCTCCATTGGATTTTGACAGAGATCAGATCAAATCTCTTGGTCGAGACTATTGAGAAATGAATGATGTTTTCTTTTTACTTAAATCATATACAGTTTAGGACCATCTATGCATTCCTCTGACCATTGTGGAATGATTCTTCTAAAATGGTTGATAATTCAAAACCCCAACATTATAATTTTGCTCAGTATTTTACCAAATCCTTTGAACACAGGCAAAGACAAAGTTTGTTTGGCCTTTTCCACTGTGAAATAAAATAGAAATTCACCAGCCCTTGACTATGAACTGGCACTTCTGTTGGAATGGGAGTTCATCTCAAAGAATACTGTTTAATGCTTTAAACTTTGTTTGAACAATCAGCGAGGCGTAACAAATGGCAGCATATAATGCAAGACCTATATCTATATTTATACATGTATATTGAGGAAGAAATTTTCTAACTTCTATAGGTAACTTTGAAAGTCTCCAAAATATAAATATTCAAAAGCAAGCCAGCTGATCATCATTCTAAGGTGTAAATTAAAACAACCATGAATGCACTGCTCTGCCATCTACTTCATGGTTATTTCCAGTACATTATAACATAGCGTACAAAGGTTACATTAACATAGTGGAGTCAGAGTAGCAGCAAACCAAATGTGGATTTCCTGTGTGTCGTGATCCATGACAATTAAGTGCATTCATATTCATTAGGGGTAACCTTATCCATGCTTCAAGAAAACAATCAGTCCCTTTACCCAAGAGAGAAATAATGAGAGGCGTAAAGATGAGCAGGGGGCCGGATTTAGTCAACACTCGCACAGTCATGCTCGCCGCACACACACACACACACACACACATACACACACCCAAAGGTGGCGTTCTCCCTGCATGGACCTTGCCATCCGTAGGAGGCAACTCGGACATAAAGCACTGGTGCCTTACATGCTGGTCCGAGATTCAGCCATTTGAAAACACCCACAGGGCAAGCCTGGCCTCACTTACGTCCCCTCGGCACCAGTTGGCCTTTCTGAGTGGAGAGGCTGACTTGACTCCCCACAGCTTGCTGGAGACTGCGGAGACCGACTTCACAGCTCTGCAATCACTCGAGGGATAACAGCATGGCTGTCCATAACACACTCGAACATTATTCATATTAAATGTGCATCTATGATAAGCTTAGCACATTACACATCTATCTATGGTTCCTTAGTGTATGCATCACTAATGTCTCTGTGTAAGCCGACTGAGTCAAACCAACATGTCAAGCGGATGCGGCTGGTTTGATCCTTTCTTCTTCTCAACGGGAGAGGAGCGTAGCTTTGAAGGTAAATGTCCACTGTATCAACAGATGGGTGTCTTGAGCAGCGCATTTTAGTTAGCGCACACAGCTCTTTGTGTTTTTTTTCCCTAAAATTGGTTAATTCAGGGATGCAGCGGTTAAGCTGGTGGTAGCACACAGATTAAATGAAAGGTCTTCCGGGGCCATGCTAGCAGCTCCTTCCAGGGTGAACATAAAAAAGTATTCTACTTATCTGATGACCATTTAATATGCACCATTCATTGATTCACATTAAGAAACATCTCCTCAACAGCGGGCTGGTAAATAATTTAAAGGATCTGCTGTCGCTCAGGGTTCCGTTGCAATAGTGGGACCAAATTAACATTGAACATCCCGTTTAAAGAGAGAAGGCGGAGAATTTGGGCAAAAAGTAGAGACAGGCCTTAAAAAAAAAAAGAATCTGTGAGGGCTCGTAATGAAGGACTCGAGAGCCAATCAGGGCTCAACAGGGTGGATAGACAAATAAATAGACAAGAAATAGAGTAAACTGTATGAACATTATGTTCATCGTTAAGGCATTCCAGGTGCATGTAAACCGGTTTTCAGTTCATTAGGAACTCTCTATTTGGGGTCACGTCACATAAAAGAGCAACCAGGGCCACAAACATGAAATACATTTTTATAGCATTACCTTAACAGAGAAAACACATGATTTTGTAGAATCTGTCATGATTCCACTTCAAACAATCACAAAAAACTAGTGCACATTATCTGAAAGATGACTTTCACTCTGGTCCTTCCCATCCCCCTTTTGCTAGACTGAATTAATGGATTCCATCATTTTCTTGCAAAGAAATAAGTGCACGGTAAATGCTATTGTGGCAAAATGATTGCACGGTATTTCCAGCTGTCCATATCTGTTGTGTGTGTGCTAGAAGTTTGAACTTTCATACAGCAATGTCCAGAGGATAACCAACCAAACACAGTGACAGAGTGATGTTGATGTCCTCTTTTGATTTCGACGAACCTTCTCATCATTGTGCCAGTAGTAAGAGACACTCTAAAAAGCACTTTGAGCTGTGATATTTGTGGATATCACTCTGGAACATTTCCAGGCACAAGGCACAGTTTGCAGTGTGTGAAGAAAGTGACTAACCTGACAGGGTTACTAGTGAGAGACACTCTGAGCGACTCCAGGCAAATGAGCAGCTTTTCCTCCGTGATGCCAGAACGCAGCTCGTGGACATATTCTTGGGATGAAAGTGTACACTCGTGCTTGCTGTTCCTGAGTCCTCCCTGAAAACAAAATACCAACAGGACAGTTATTAGATTACCATCATGAAGTAAAACACCTTGGTAATGTCTTCAAAACTAACAAGGGTAATCGGTAGCAATAGAAAGTTGTGAACACAGTTGAAGGACATCAATGTTTGATTTGCATCAACATCTTCTTAAACACACAGAAAGGTTACTGAACGATTAAAGACCGATAGAATCTGAAGAAACCTTCATTTTCTGTCATATTAAATGAGACCATAAAGACCATAAAGAGGACTTTGCTGCATAAGTGGCTTGTTTCCTCAGTAGCTGTCGTTATTATTTGGATACTCAAGAAGATGGAAAGCTGGCCAAAACGTCTGTTTTCGAAATAGGATGAGTGAGCGTCTAGAGATGAGTTGGCCGATTTCTCTTTCTCTCAATCAGCCAATATTCGAATGACGGTCTATACTCACAGAGAGCCAAACGCAGGCTCGACATTCTATCTGCAGCGCCTCCTGCTTAAAGTAAATGGATTCCTGTGTTTAATCTCCACACAGGGCTCTAGAGAGATGCTGCTACACCGACGCTTACACAACCTATTGGCAGCAATACACACAATTACACCCCGACAGGGAAACGTATATCTGCACACTCACTCTCCCAGCGCACAGTGTCGTCAACATAGTACATTAGATCGCGCTACGGAAAGAGTGAATGTATGGTCTGACACTGTTGCCATGCAGTCCAGCAACCAACATGCATTTTGAGGGATACAAATGAAAGAGCTTTGGCGTGCAAATTGAATAATTGTCCTACATTTGCTCTACTCCCAGAACAAGCTCCAAGATTAAATAGGTGTATAAATCTGGTTTTTTTAGGTTCTGTTGTCAAAATGAGCTACATTTCAGGTGGGGGTTGAGTCAAGGTACTTTACAAAAGAAAATGAGCAAACGCACCGCAGGAAAGGAATCGCATGTGCCTGAACCGGACTGCTAGACCAAATCATCCACTCTGTGTTCATCCCTTGAATGCTGGCTCCCCACACAGCTGAGCTGTGCTAATAGGCAGTTTGGTAAGTAATAAGCTAGCTCATTTATCTGGAGAAAAGAGAGGCCTGCTGCTCTCCTGCAATGCACAGTCAACATGAAAGAACCATTTATTGTTTTGTTGTTGTTGTTGTTTTGTTTTTTTGTTGCAAAAAGCAGAGGCAGTCTAACAACAGCATGCTACTAATAACTCCGTGCTTTAGGTGTAAACTGAGCTCACGGTGTGATTGGCTCAGTAATGAGTGGAAGTGTTTATTTGATAAAGACGTTTTTACACCTGTAGGAGGGATTCCTACTGAAACCAATTACCAGCGGTGGCTCTTCTACAACTAGTGTCAAAATGACTTTTATTAAATGTAAGCTCACACAGTACAGTTTATCTATGAATAGGGCATGAAAACAAGGATCTACTAATGTCATTCCACTTAATTTCACCATTTATTTTATTATGCTTGGCTGAACCATTAGTATTTTTTCTATTATTATTATCTGCCTTGGCTTCCCACATGTTCATCTGCTCTGCTATTGCAATACGAACACTTCAGAAACAAGCGTAAAGTCCCAAACCAAGGAAAACCTTCGAGTGTGCTTTATTTTCCAGCGTTCCAAACTATAGTTTGATTTTTCTATAAATGCATTCCTGTGTTTCTGTATTTTCTCATCTTCATCTATACAAACACTTACGCCATTCATCTTTTTCTCAAGCACCGTTGTGTGAATGTGGAGGAGTGCGTGGCTTAGCTTTTATCCGACTGAAAGTAGCTATTAGACCAGAGGGAGATAAGAAATCCTTCTCGTTACTATCTAGATCTTTCAACTATTACCTTCCACGGGACTCTTTGTTGCACATTTTTGCCGCACGCATTTTTGATATTGACGAAGAAAATAATAAAAAAATGATGAGACCCGACATACACTTTGTGAAAGCTCAATTAATCAGAGCAGAGACAGACATTCCAGACACTTAACGAAACCCCAGGGTGAAATGTCGGCACTTTGAGTGTTCAAGGTTAAAGTTAGACAGTGATGTAAAACTTTATAGTAAGCACAACCGTCTTCTCTTTTCTGCGTGTTTAAGTACTTCAATGTGCTTTGAATTCCTTGAGTGGCAGTGCTTCATTTTTGAAACAAAGTCTTGAAGTAATGTCAGTCGTGTCTGACTCACTTTTGAACATTTTCTTCAAGAATTCAAGGTAACACAGAGAGAGAGTCATTGATATACTAATGGTCATTTTGTGGGAGAATTATTCCTTGACAGCATTTTCAATCACAGCTAAATAATCTTCACATATTTCTTTGAAAAGGATTCTCAAACAGGGTGCAACAAAGGTATGCCTCCGAACGTTACTCATGAAGACGTCTAAAGAAGGCGTGTACCACACTCTGAATTAATGTCATGATGCGATATTCTTTTTAATATGTGCAACAGATGACATTTCTTTTCTGTTGATGAATGAAGAATTCCCTACGACTGCAATTTGCTGTTCAACCTTGTGTTGTACAATGACGATAAATTATCTTTGAACCTTGAAATGAACTCATATCACCAAACATGACATACTAAGAGCCTAACCTTTATTTCAGTTATGATGCCCATTGTCAATATAACAGTATGCAGTGCAAAGGATTTTGGGGATCTCTGGTCTAGCCTCCATCTGAACTTGTGCCTGAACTGTATCTGGATCATTAGGCAGCTCCACAGATGTCCCGTCGAACTGCGCAAAAGTCCTTTTAGTATAACAGGCCTATGATCCTATTAAGAAGAAGGTGGAAACTACGGTTTTCATTATCCAATGAGGCTAATACTCCCTGGACAAAGACCTACCAGAGGCCTTGGACCAGAACTATTCCTACAACCGATCCAATCATGCAAGTAATTCAGGATCAACATGAAGTACGTGTAAGTGTCCATTGTCCTCCAAAAAGGAGAGGGAAAACAAAACAAACAACGGTAATCACAGTTGTATCGCAGTCAAATCCCCGACTGTTTTCTCTGTAGCAAAGACTGGTGTTTTGAAATGCACTGCTGTCTGCATTGGATCGGTTTCGATGAATAACAAATGCTAAAACAACACAGTGGGGTCGACAGTAGAGAGGTATTATGTCTCCACCGTGCTGCATAAAGTTTCAAAGATAATGGCCGGTGATGTGTATTAAAGCCACAGTGCTGGGTTTCATGCAAGTCTGAAGACCAATCACCTGCCATTTGGCCGAGGCGGCTTTGTCTAGGACAGCTTGCAAGCGTGAGTAAGAACTCGGGTTCAAATTGAACTGAAACTTTAGACATTATGGATAAAACTTTAACTGTAAATATATGCAGTTTTGACTAAGTAATCAGGCCTACACAACACAAATGTTGACCCAAACATAGCAAGAGAACACACTGTATAAGAAAAAGCACTCGCAACCTCAAATGTAAATCATTGCGATTCCCTTTTTGGACGTGGCTGATTAAGAGGCTGCAGTTTCAGAACATTACTTCCAATAATACACAGGGCAGTGAGAGGAAAACACATCAGCCACTTTGTATTTATCTTCTTACTTCTCCGGAGTTCCCAGCAGGCATACCACTATGTCCAGAAAAACGAGCGCTCTGGTTTCACCGCGTGCTCAGACCTCCGGAAACCAAAGACTCTGACCACGAACTGCTTTTTCATGACCCTAGCCCAAATCAATGGAATCCTTTGGGATAATATCAACATTACACCACCAAACCAGCAGCAGAGAAACAATCTGAGGATTAGAGGGAGGTGGCATTACCTGCTGGCTATTGGGTAATAGAGTTTCCCCCTTCAGGCCCACAAAAATGGTCAACAGAAGAAAATGGTCAAAAAGAGGCCCTAGAGGAAGGGAGTCAGGGATGAGGGAGAGAGATGTTGTGTGTGTGGGTGGTGTGTGATGAAGTAGTAAGACGTAAAACGTGAAGGAAGCAGAGGGTGAAGGAGATGTGAGGAAAAAGTAGGGGTCAGACACAAAGACATAAGATGTGTATGGGGGAGAAAGGGCAGGGCAGAGAGATAGAGCATCAGGAGACAACCTACACAGTAGAGGACAGACACAGCCTTTTGACCACAGGCCTAAAGCCTCATCTCCTGACGCTTATTGAATCCCCTATTTGCCGATCACAGTATTTCCTGCCAAAGAAAATAGTGCTGGGAGCAATTACTTCGGTGAGCCTGTCAATTTCATTTTGGGGGGTTAGGGGAGCATTGGTGCTCACTCCCTCCCCCTGCATCACCTCTGTGTCCCTTTCTCTATGCCACGGGGAGTGACAGAGTGCTGTGCTTTCTATCGAGGGCAGGGCAGGGAGACAATGCCAAGGCGGCGGCACCTCCACATGTCATCTTCACCTGTAATGAGCCTATAACAAGCTGGCAGCTTCCTCAGTGCCCGGTGCTCGGCACACTCAGGCAGACTGATAGATACATTATTCAGCTTCTTTGTCAGCTTACTGGAAAAACCACACGGCTGCAATGTGTCTGGCCTGGAAGCCAGAGCCGGGAGATAGCTGATACAGCTACCGCTCCTTCCATTCTGTCTGCCTCGCTCTGTCTCACTCAAGACATATATATACGCACTCTTCAGAACAATGTTTTCCCAACTCCGTTATCTCTTCCAGTGTCGCCTGATCAAGAGCTACAATTAGCAAGCGAAGCAAAGAACAGTACCGCACTCGAGTCTGTGTCAGTCATCACAGCGTGAGATTAGCGCGTTACAATGATTCCGTTAGATGCCCCAGTGTGAAAATCATGACCCCACTGGACTCATTGCAGCACTTAATGCCATTTAAAGAAGAGCATAGATTTTGCAATCAGCTTATTCTGAAAGCTTATTTTAAGGAGACGCAGAAATGTCAAACCCGAGACTGCAGAACTGCGCACAGAAACAAATCCCTACATCTCCGACTAACTACTGATTAGATTATCTGAATATTACATACAGCTTTCTGAAGAGCGCCGATGTTAAAGCACTGCGTGTTTCACTGTTCTGAATAAAATAGTTCTGCACAGAAGTATGAGAACAAGTGAGAGAGTGTGCTCAAACTCCCTCACCCCTTCCTGATATTTCGAGGTGACAAAGATGACGGTTTACAACAACACCCTGCAGGTTGAACAAACAAAAAATAACTGCATGTGGGGGGGGGGGGGGGGGGGGGGAAAGTGATATGCAGGAACACATTCTGTAGGTGTGATTGTGGTATTGCATAAACAGAGGGCTTTGCAGAGTGGATTTTGAGGGAACATCCATGCACATCTACAACACTGTTCTTGGGAGGTAATGAATTTAGGACATGTTAGGACACACACACACAAAGCGCCCACCTACACTCAAAGAAAAGTCAGACAAAAAGTAAAAAGTGAAATAATGAAAAATCTAATTACTCATTCTTTGTGTGTAATTAATGAAAATTACTAGAGAGCCCTAACGCTCTTTGTGAAAGAGAATAATACAGATACAATCTTAGCAATTAGAGCGTATCGTGCTGTATGATAGCCACGTTACGACTTAATTTCCTGCTCATTAGTGGTTCGTTGATTAGTTGAGAGGAAAGATAGCACAAGAATTGGTAGAAGACAGTCTACAGTCAGGTAGATCCAAATGCCATGCCTCACCCTTTCCCTTATGATACAAACGTGACCTATGAACAACGCTGTCAACACAACTGTGCGAGGAAGGTTTGCACGCAACGAACACAAACACACACACACACACACGAGAAACGCGATATAAATGAGCAATCTTACATTTAACACAATCTAAAGTTTGGCATGTGTCGGTGGCAGCAGTGGGAAAGGTCAAAGGGAACACGGATCAGTTGAGATGCTGGTCGGCTGGACAATGAGTTTTCCCGAGCCCTACTTAAAGGACAGAGTCCTGCTGCCGGCAGATAAGACATTTCATCCAACCACCAAGACGCAGGGCTCCCAGCTCAGTGGGGGATTTCCCACCAGACCATGTGGTCAAGCAAGAGTTCTCTTTGCTAGAGATCATTTTCCAGGACTTTTCCAGGACATTTTCACTGATAATCTATCGCGCCATAGCCGTAAAGTAATATGTTCCTCTCTGTGGAACATTTAAAAGACATGCAGTCTACGGCTGTAACTTATCTGTGAAATAATCTCTTATAGGCTATCCTAACAAATTAGGGCGACCCCGGCTCCGCTAGTCGCATGTCGATGTGTCCTTGAGCAAGTCACTTAACCCCCGTATAGCTGTGCCTACGGTGTAAGAATGTGATAGAATCTGAATTGTAAGTCACTTTGGATAAAAGCGTCTGCTAAATGACTGTAATGTAATGTAAATTAGGACAAATTGATCATAGAAAAAATGTAGAAAGTTTATTGTGAAGCTACTGCTACAAAGAGTTAAACATCTCATAACAAGTTATGGTACATTTTACATTAACAATGCAGTATCGTGTTTGAAGAGACACTGCCAGTATTTAGCCGTTGTTTGACTCGCACTTCATT
Source organism: Anarhichas minor (assembly GCF_050575085.1). Taxonomy (NCBI): domain Eukaryota; kingdom Metazoa; phylum Chordata; class Actinopteri; order Perciformes; family Anarhichadidae; genus Anarhichas; species Anarhichas minor. Next base: position 3,867,278 of record NW_027466474.1, on the reverse strand, counting down.
TTTACATATCTGACTCTCTAAACAATGCCCAGCGCACATTTGAAACCATTTCTCCGAGCCAGAGTTGGATCACAAATCTTAAACCTTTGCCGGCATCGTAGGCGTAGCTCATTCTCAGCTAAAGGAAATAGCAGAATGTTGACATATTATTACAGGACAGCACAATATTTTCCAGGACATTTTACTTTTTCTCTCATTTTCCAACGTTCCGTGTTTTCATGATCGAAGGTTTCCAGGTTTTCCAGGTGTGTGGAAAACCTTTTAAGAATTTGACCCCCTCTCTCTCCAATTCAGTCTATTACTCATTTTTCAATACTTTTTCCTATCTGTCTGTCGCTGCCTTCTCGCTTTGTCCGTACGGGGTGTTTTGAACGCTGGGTGACAGCCACAAAAAAATCTGTATATCTGCACTGTGACTATGTTCTTTTTGTATTTTTGTATTTTTTTCTTCCCTTTATCTTCTGCCTGTTGTGGCCAGAAAACAAAATCTACAGGCTGCTTTATCCTCTCATGTCTGCACAACTACAATTTTCTGATAACACGGACACAATTAGGCCTGCAACATTCTCTCAATAATCAGGCTAGTGGCATTACATATTGTGTCCAGACAAGACAAGCGAAACACAGCAGAGAGGCAGACTGAGAAGAAAACACAAAGAGAAGCAATGAGGAATTAGGCTGGAAACAGCATGAAAATAACACCGCAGGGTTCACTTTGTAAGAAACACTGGGCAGCGGCCAAAGCGCGCGCGCACGTGTGTGTGTGTGTGTGCATGTGTGTGTATGTGTTGATCCCCAAGCGAGGAAGAGGAAGAACACGCTGTGACAATGGCAACCACAAAACCTGAGGATATTAAACAATTCCATTCCCTTTTTTTCATTTCAACACAAAATATGCCCACAATAGTTTGTAATGGTTATTCAATTACAAGCAGGGGTATCCTCCTTCTATGTGGGTGCGTAAACACACTGAAAGGTCAGATATAAAATATGGGGCAGCTCAACCGTGGGGTTGAATATATATGAGATTTATTTATTCAGAACTAGAATTTATACAGGAAAATGTTTGTATTAAAAAAGGCCATGTTCTTATAAATGGGTTTTAAACTTTCAAAGACAACAGAAAGAGACAAGGCCCCTTGTTTCGTCTGGAATTAACTTGTCATGCAGTGATGAATAAAGGATGCTTCTCTTCTTAAAGTGAAAGCCGTACATGACTTCAGACATCAACACAATCAATGACAATGAAGAACAAAGAACTCAAATGCATTATTCCAGCCCCATCAGCAGTAACTACACCTAATAGCTAATAAAAGACATTTTATTTGTGCTGCATCACAAATAACAGGAATGTCTATTAGTATGTCTTGATGCAAGAGAATCTTAAAAAGACAAAAAAAAAAAAGAACATTAAATGTCATAACCTAAATATTCAACAAAGAAATGTTTATCTGAATGATGTTAAATGGCAACTGTTGATTAATTAATGTAACTTGTTTTTGTTGCATCATTAAACCACTGAAATCCTGCCAAAGTCAAAAGCAGAAGTCGGTTCAAAGTTAACCTGTTTGTGATACGTCCACCTTGACCCTTACCAGACTAACAACAAGGGCGATTGTGTTTACCTCTCCGAGAGTGGCCCAGCTCCCCCTTTCTCTCTTAACTTTCGCCTGACCCATGCCAGATAGTTCAGACTTTGGAGAGAAAACACACACACACACACACACACACACACACACACACACACACACACACACACACACACACACACACACACACACACACACACACACACACACACACACACACACACACACACACACACACACACACACACACACACACACACAACTGGCTGAGCCCCAGATGTGGACGAGGGGAGGGCAGGCCAACAGGCACCGTCAGCAAACTCTCTTGGCTTTAATCCCACTGAAAGTTGACCGACAAAGTACCATCCTCACTGTTTCAGATAGTCGCTGAAAGATGTCCACAATGTTTGCCCACGATTCAGCCAGGGACAGCTGGGTTCTTTATCATTGCAACCCCCGAGGGATAAAGCCGTCTCCATCAGGAAGGCGAGGTTGAGATCAGAACTAAAGTCTGCTTCCATGGTGTGAAAATAAAACTCCCAGATACTCACCAACAGTCCATGCAAACAAAGCCGAGTAACTGAACCATCGTAAACACTTTCAACTGAGGAGACTGTTACAAGGTTTTTTCAATAATCCTATAATAATCCTTGATTTTTTATTTTATTTATATGTTTTGTTCTTGTGAACAGAATAAAAGTCACTCTGTTACAAAACAACTCGAGACTTTTTCCTGATAATCAAATAAAAACATAGGGCCAGGAGAGAGAGGGATGGTGGGGAGCCACAATAAGATCAGCAAACAAATACATAAAGAAAACGTTGGCAGATCAAAGAGCTCCATTAAGAAAACTGTATATTTAAGCAACACAATGAACAGAGAAGACTTCTTGATAGAGACAAATTATTGCTGCAGAAACCAATCACTTATTCATTTATTCCCCTCACAATGTTGTCACAAAGGTAACAGGCTTGTAATATAATCTATTTAATCTTATTTCCCTATTTGTATTTTGTTCGCACCCTTGTTAACATGTTTTATACTTCTTGTGAATATAATGTCGGTGTTTTGGTTCATTTTGTAAAAAGAACAAAAGAACTGAATACAACGATGAGTAAAATGATGAAGACGAAACACTAAAGGGGCGATTGTGGCTAAGTGGATAGCAGGGCCGTCTTTCAATCAGAGGGTCAGCGGTTCGAACCCCGGCTCTGACTCCGCTAGTCGCATGTCGATGTGTCCTTGAGCAAGACACTTAACCCCAAAATTGCTCCCGTAGCTGTGCCTACGGTGTAGAAATGTGATAGACTCTGAATTGTAAGTCGCTTTGGATAAAAGCGTCTGCTAAATGACTGTAATGTAAAGCATTGGTTTACATGTTGTGCTACCTTGTCGTTCGGAATGTGTCTTCATCATTTCAAGTATTAATTGTGAAAATGTAATCACTTTGATATTACATCTTTATGTCATTTGTATATATGTTAACACCTTATTTTGAAAACCGTGTAGTTGTTCATTAACTTCACCAAGTGCATCACTGTCAGCTCGATCGAGGCCGCTTGAATACATTTAATGTCGGATGATTTGACCCAAACATTTTGAGTAATAAGAGGAAGTAACCTTAAGAATCAATTATCTCAAGTTAAAAAAGCTTGTTTTCTCGAGATAACGACATAATTAACTCTTATCGATATATATTTTTTTAAAATGTGGAAGCCGGTGTGAAAAGGTGGAAGCCGGTGGACTTTTGCACGCAATGTTTCTTTCAGTTATCAACAATAATAATTTGAATGTAAACATTATGAATGGAGCTTCAAAGCTTCAAACTATTCCCTTACAGCCCCAGTAATTACCCATAGAGCCAAAACTCCAGCAGCAAAGAGTTCTGCTCTCGTTAGCATAAAAAAAATGCAAATGCGCCTTTTTGGCAATTCTTTGGCTTTATCCCAAAAGAAAAAGGAGAGATAGAGAACGTGGACGAAGCGATTTGTAAGCTGTGCGATAAACATGTCAGGATTAAAGATGGAAACATCACACATATCCACTCCCTTCTTAAAACTCACTATCAAACTGAATACGCCGGTCTGCCACCAACTCCTTCCACAAAGAGCCGCCGGACCAAAACGGTGAGCAATGAACCCTCATCGGGGCTTTCACGAAGACAACAAATATTAAACAAAAGCAGTAAAGTCCAGTTGATTGTTTTGATGTATTGATCCCTACATTTTCAGTTTCATCTGTTTGTGTCTCTCATCAGCTTTTTTTTGGACGATCATTTTGTATATTGTTTTTATTAAAGCAATATCGTCAGTAGGGGAATTTCTACTTCGCCCAAACATAGCTAACACTAACATAATTGCTGACAGCGGGCAGCTTAACGAGTGCTATTTTGAAGAATAAAGTACCAAAAGTAAAAGTACACTGATTGTACAGAATGGCCCATTTCAAATAATACATTCATTATTACTATATTACTGTCAAAAATGAACTACTTTCAAACACGTAATATTACATCATTGTTTATTAGTTGATTTATATGTTGTATTAAGAATCTGAACAGTGGCTGTTAACTGATGTTATCAAATACACGTAGTGAAGTTAAAGGTACAATGTTTCCCTCTGACATGTGGTGGACTAGTAGTATACATTTACAGAGCTGGAAATACTAGTATAGTATAGTAAAGTAGGCTACTCGTACCTCAAAGTTGTACAGTACATGGGTAGCCTAAATGTACTTGGTCACAACACGGCGAGAACAAGAGCACACAATTGTTTACAAGAGTTCTTTATAGATTTAGCCTCTTCATTTTGCTCTCAAAGTGCAGCAGATTTATGCATTTAACTTTAAAATGTACATAATTTTATTCTGGGGCAGAATGGCCTCCGGACCGCTGTAGAGGGTCTGAGGTGACTATATAGTCTCAGAAACACCTGAGGTAAACACTGAACTCCATTACTCTTTGTCAAATAGTGTGATACATTTGTGCGTGTGTGTATTTAATCAAAGGCCATTAATGCAGCAGCTAATAAATGTCTCTCTAGAGGGAATGCTGTAAAGCTAGAATTACACATTTTCAGTATTTTGTGTCTGTGTGTGTATGTGTGTGTGTGTGTGTACGTGCACATATATTAATACGGTTCTACTCGCATTTGTGTGTGCTTGTGTGCCCGTGTTGGCACATGTACGGTTCTGGGGTTGTGTTTGTGTGCGGTGCAGAATATTCCTCTGAGCTGTTCTCCCTGCGCTTTGCAGGACTCACGTCTGCACTGAATTTCAATGACACCTCTATGAAGATAGGAGCAGATGTCAGCCAGCTCGCTGAAAGTCAGGTAGGAGAGAGTGAGGAAGGTAGAGTGAGCAAAATTGAGTGCACACTAGCTGCAGAAAGAAGTCTTAAGTTATGTGTCAACCTGCAGCGGTGTAATACAAGAAAAACTCGGATTCGCTGTTAAGATATACCATGAAGGAAGACACGTATTTTAACATGAAAAACAAGAAACTCAGAAACTACATCCGACTGAGAGTTGGTTGATGGACAGGTTTCTGAGGGTTGAACCTTTGACAGTAAGATCATGATGGATTTTCTCCCCCCACTGACTCCACCTAAAGATAAGTCCTTGCACCACTGATTCACTCACATGCTTTCAAGACAACGCACTACACTCCCATCACTCATCACTCTATTCAAGGTCAGCATATGGCTCAATATTGTCTAAAAAGTACCCCAAAAAGAAAGAAGACATGAAGTATTATATATGTATATGTGGTGAGGAGTCGTCAAATTTCCACAGTTACATGAAAGTGAAAAATAATGACTGAAAACAACCTGAAAGTCACGTCAAGCCATCTTGGCACCCGTTTCCCCTGCAAGTACTCAGCGTGGTGGTGGAGCGGGTTAACAAGTGAGCTGTTAAGCAGGTAAAGTCACACAGGATCTAATTTAGGTTTTCACTGTGGTCTCTGCTGCATTGATTGCAATGTGAAGGCCTAATGAACTCTGTGCTCTTGTTTCCAGCTCTGGGAGCTTGGGTATGAAGCCAAGAGCTGCAACTGCTGACTAAAAGTTTGGGGAAGGACTACAAGAAAAAAAAAAAGGGAAACAGCGCTGAAACTATGAATAAATGAGGAAGAGTACTGATGTTGGTTGCTAATACGAGTCCTGTTTTATGCTCTTTCGTCCTTCTTTACCGGCCATCTCCATTAGGGACTGGCCTTAATAAATCATACAGAGAGCAAACAAGCAATGGGGGTCAAAAGGTCAAGGTCTTCTTTTCTGCTTTGCTCTCCCCAGTGATTCAACTGGGAATGAACAACACTTCAATTTCCTTTTGTTGACCTAAAAAGTTGCGAGAGATTATGTGTGTGGAAACAACGTGAGGTAGTAGTGGTGCTGTTTTTGTTGTTGGGTGTTGTAGTGTTATTTCTCCAAACATGCAGCTCTTTGTTAGGCTCATTAGGCCTACCTGTACTGGTTCGTCAAATCAGAACAGACTCAGGAACTCTTGCAAACAGCTGTCTTTGTTTCAGCAAAGATGGGCTTTGTCTTCCCTTCTTTGATGTAATGCGGCACCCGTCTCGCCATGGTGGCAGGGCAGTCTCTGCCTTCAACATCTGCATGCTGCCTTGTACTTCGGCTTCTGTCTCTGCCGTTTTCTCTCTCTCTCTCGCTCTCTCTTGTAACTCTCGTCTGGCCTTCGTCTGACAATGTCAGCTTGGAAGACTCGACTGCGCAGCCGCACCTGTTCAGTAACAGCAGCCACTCGACTTCAAGAGATCAGCCCCTTATAGGAGCGAATGTGTTCGTACATAAATATATATAAAGAGAGAGCGGATTACTTATTATGTACTATATCATCGCCACAAAAAGCGATATCCTAGGTCAGATGTGATGCATGTGTTTCACTCCCCCCCCCCCCCCTTCTCTTGTTGTTGGCCTTTTGTTGAGCTGCTTGTGGCCCTGTGTGAGGTTAATCAGGCTCTGCTGGCTTAGCCTTGGCCCTCTGACCCTACTATGGAAGTGTGCTGGAATGGTGACCCAAACCCTTGCATGGTCAGAGGTCACAGCCTTGTTGTTGTACTGGATCCACAGGAGGGAATATCTAGCTTCACCTACAGCATATAGCCTGTTACTGGTTGAATCCTGATTGAAATATAACAAAGGTTATGCGCTATAACCCTAATTCTATAAGTACAGGCAGACTTACTGACTTTCTGGATGCAAAATTTGAGTACACTGTCCATTTATACAGCTCGTGCGAAGGAAAGCTGCTAGGTCCATCCTGATTCATTTAACACACACATGGAGATTTTAATGCACTCCAACACAGCTTGAGTAGGCAAGCCTATATAGCCAAACAGAGTGAAGCCTGTGCTCATTGAACGCATGGGGTAATTTGTACCCTTCCTTACTTAACCTCTGCTCCTGGAATGGTGTGCACTCTTATCAGTACAGCACACAAAACCCACAACCCATCATTCCCTAGTCATCTTCTCTAACCCGAGAACAAACTGCCAACAATGTGCAATAAATAACAAAGAGGAAACAGATAGGCAGGACAAAAACTGGGCTCAGGTAAACATGATTTGGCAGGGACATTAATGATGTCCAATCCCTACACAGGTTCTGTGGGCAGATTCTGATGGAGGGGACAAGCATGATTTACGACAATGGTAGTCTGGGGAGAATGGTGATGGGCCTTGCCAGAAGCACAACGGTCGGTATGTGAGTGTGTTTGTATTTGTGTTCGTGTTTGTGTTTTGCAGTACTGACCCTCAACTTGGACAGGATTGTAAATGGGAGTAGACTGAGCTCTGACCAGGTAAACACACATGCGTGTGCACACACATACGCACATGTACATCAACACAAGAAAAAAAGCTCTTGCATTTCCTGAAACTCAAGGCAGTGGGTTGGGTACATTGGATTTAGCTATTATTTCCAGGGCGGTCAGCTTTGATCTCCCTCTGATGTCTGTATTGGGGTCGTCTCATCTCTAATAATCACAGATACATTTCCTCTCCTCTTCCCTGTTAGCTAGATAAATAGGATTTCAAATTGTCTGATGCTACCCCATCAGAAGAAAAACATGATCTATGAAATATCTTCCCGTGAAAACCCGTACTGAAAGATTATCTTCTCATCACACAGACAGCACAGCTAACAGATAAAGGTGAAAAAGGTGATCTGTACTGAAAGGGAAACACGTTGTGTGTGTGTAAAGCGGGAGGAAGCGTGTTCATGGATGTGGATGTGTCTGTGTGCCCGTTAATAGAAAAATTGTGAAAAAGATTTAGAGCGAAAGCAAGAGCAACGCAGTGCCAATGCAATTTCAGCCACTTATGTGTTGTCTCACACCGAAGGGGCTCCCCTTCTAAACAAGCATTATTGGATGCGTTCACCTTGAGATCTCAGGAAACCAAAAAAAAAAACCTTTCTTCTAATATCCACACTATTACTCTGACTCCATTGAGAAGCTGCGGCTCCTTCAATAGCAGTAGGAATACCTATTCATCAAGACGTCTGTGTCCAGGCCCTGCTTAATACCAGATGGAGAGATCTTTAACTGCCCATGAATGAAGGCTCCAAACTTGAGAGAAAAGACTTGCATCAGCAGAGCAGCAGCTAAATGAACTCTGTCCCAGGTTGGGCTTGACTACTTCAACAAAGCAAGATTAATTTGCCTGTGGAATTGAGGCCAATGCCCGAGCCATGGCACGCTGCCTAGCTGACGTTGTGGTGCAGCGGTGCCTCCAATGCACCAGGAACATTGGTATAATGTCAACAGTGCAGCATCACAGCGAAAGACAGAAATTGGCTTCCGCAGCTTTACTGAGAAGAAGCGAATATGCATTTCTTTATATGGCTGAAAAGATATTAAGCTCCCACCGCAGAGCAGACATACACAGAAAAAGATAAATGGATAGTGGCTATACAGAAATGCAGCTAAACACAGAAATGAACACATCAGTGATACGGGAAATGGTATTCAAACAGTGCCAAGCCACGATAAATATTAATAACAACGAGAACAATTACAGCTCTGTTCAGGTGCTATGGCACAAGGGACAATTTAGATTGCAGAGTAAAATACTATTATTATTATTAAGTATGGAGAAGTACCATTAGCAAAAGATTAATTAAAGAGATACTGTTTTTGCAAATACAATGTCTCCACACTATATCAATATCACAAAGAAAATGGTCGTGCCATTGAACACACAAAAAAAAATATCTGGAATATGGCGAAGAGAATATGTGACCTAGGGTGAATTAATTAAATACCTCCACCAGTGCAACATGTGAGATGAGGATGCAGCTAGCGAGACTTGGTCAGCGAGGAAGAAGAAATGTAATTAGTTCAATAACAGCTATACTTGTCCGTCCGCTCGCTCGCTCGCTCGCACGCACGCACGCACGCACGCACGCACGCACGCACGCACGCACGCACGGCATGTTCTTGCGTCTCTGAGCTTAACTATTTGAGGCACTATGAAGCTGTACCTCTTCAAGCAGAGGCCACTACAGTGCTGGCTTCCTTTCCTAACCTCTCTTTTTTTTTGTTCCCACCTCTGACAGGTGTGACCTTTCGCCTCTGCTGGTCGTGGCCACTCTCGCCCCCAGACAGTAGGCCCGGATTAGTCACCATCTCTGAGGATTGTGTTACGCCTTGCACGAATGCGCATGTGAAGCCCAAGCTCTCTCCTGCATGGCCGAAGGGCCTGTTATGAAAAATAGAACACCTAATGCCTGGAGATAGAGACATTCATCAAAGACCAGGGCCCTGCCTGCCTGCTTTGTGTGCTGCCTTCACTCCTTATTCTCTATTCAGTACTGAGATGCAGAAACAACTCACTTATTGGAGAGTCATAAAAGAGAGATGGGGAGTTTTATTATTATTGCTGTAAGAATTTAATATTACTGCTGGACCTTTTTTCCCCCACAAAAGAGAGAGTCCCTTGCTTTTTGTTTTACAACCGTTCTCATGCTTCAAGTGATCTCTTATGTTTAGAAGGAAAAAAAGGATATTGTAGTCTCATGAGGGTAGATATCAACAGATGGATGCGTGTGGAGCCTCTTCACCACTTGATTCAGCACAGCGGGTTGCCTCCATTGGCCACATTTTGAGTGACAATCGCAGGAAGGCTACCGAGAATACCAGGAGGGGGCCAAACAAAAATACCCTGGGAAATGGTAGCCATGCCAACTGGCGCAGATCAGCCGGACCAGTTAACCTCTGCAGTGAACTCCTAAACCCTGGGGTATGGCTTGGTAATGACATCTCTTGTTCTACGTCTTTGCTCCATCACTGCATTCCTTACTATTGATCCTGGCGGCTCACAGAGGAATACTACGGTGGAAGATGTCGCCCAATGTGTGTTCATGCCCAACTATAATGGGATACAGGGAAAGACTGCTTCCTCTTAGTGTATTCAAATTCCACTCTACCAACAAAGGGTTAGCATGATACTGGAGGGATGCAGCTATTGAAAATATCAAAGCCTAAAGGTTCCGTGCCATGGGATTTCTCCTTTGCCTGGAAGACATGGTAATAAGAGCGAACTTCTGGGGCAAGGAATGTAGACAGCTCCGACACAAGGTTCACACATTGAGATCAAGAAATACAATATTTATGTCACGAATATTATCCTTCCAAGTATCGACCACTCAAAACCTCCAATTGCCATTGCAATCTACTGCTTCAATCTGCACTCATTTTACGGGATGGAAGCAATTGGTTCAAAAAGGTATGTTGACAAGCAATGACCCAAAAGATTGGGCTTCTTTCAATGGGTGAAAGTGATTCCTCACACAGAGCCAGTACATAACAAACACAGCAGACTATGCCAAAGGCTAGCCGGCAGGATTTCAGAAGCACGCGCGCACACGCACACACACACACACACACACACACACACACACACACACACAAACACACACCTCCAGGTGCCTCATGGGGCCACTGCCTTCCTTTATCCCTCCATCTATCCACACATACTCGACTCTCTGATCCTCATCTTTTCTCTCTCAAAACCTTAGGTTTACATGGGCCTTCAGTGTGAGAGTGCCTGCTGTCATACCTAGTTCTTCGAAGAGCAGTAGGAAAATGAAATTAAAACGAAAAATGAGGCAATACCAAAACAATAGTTGAGCAGCAATCCAAACGTAAAACCTTCCCTTCCATTGTTGTATTTAGCAAACAACCCACGAAGAGGAACTGCATAAGGGTAAAAGCACTGTTTCACTAATAAGAACAGACACACTGGAATGCTGTTTCGTGTACACAAATGTGTCTGTTTGCTCAAGTGTCTGAACATTGCATCAGGCATGTAGATTGCGTTTGTGTTCGTGCCATTGTGTGTGTGTTCTCTGCCAATGCCAAGGGCCTCTCAGACGTGGGGGGTAAAACACTCTTTGAGAATGGGATTTGGTAACACACAGGCAGCTCTGGCATGGCTGCTTCAAAGCGGAGGCAGGCGGAAATTCCTTCGGCACATGTGTGCCTTCATGCGATTGTGTGCACGTGTGCGTGTGTGATGTACGTTTTCTCATGGATAAACCCACGGCCGCTCCGAAGGAAGCTCGAATTGACGAGCTTCCCATGGTGGTACCGCCACGCTCTTGGATGATTTCTAATATTACTAAATGTATGTTAGACAAGGACACGGAGCATGAGCGGGGGGACTAGGAGGATGCGGTTGGGGTGGGGGGGGATGACGAGGTGAGGCATCTCCAGTTTTAGTGAACTGGTGATTTCTCCAATGCAGATCCTGTCTCGAGAAAACAGCATCGGGGAGAAGCTCTATCAGAATACATGACAGCTTTTCTCGAATGTATTAAAGACACAACAGATGCAGGAGGCTTTCACCAGGTGAGTGCTTTTCAGCGTGGCACAGACTCACAAAAGACACATGATGCTTAAGAACACACACCCACGCATTTATACACGGCAAGATCTATATTCAACCACACACACATAATGAAAATAATTTATTACTCTGTATGTGAGGAGTCTAGATGTAGTCGAATGTGAGGAGGCAGATGTAGAAGTGTATTTTTCCAGTCGTGTCCCTTGCAACACACTGCATCCCTTCAACAAAACACTCAAGATGAGCAGCACAAGCTCCTGGTATCTGACTTTGAATCATGCCAGTGTGTAATAGAACATGAACATATTACTTGCCCCAGAATCAGTCAGCGTTTCATCTCATTCCATTTGGTTTAGCTGACCGTAACTCTGTCTGGTTCCACTACCCCTGCCAGCCACCACAGACTGATACGCCTCCTCCAAGAGCCTGATGAGTAGGCAGAGATTGCTCAAACTTCTGCTCAGTGGGCTACCCTCTGCCAGACAGCCAGCCAAGTTAAAAGATTTATAATTTGATCTGAAAATTAGCTATCTAAATTTGTCTGGTGACAGGGACAGGATTTTATGATCTTTCCATACAGACAGTTTTCTGGGCCGCCTCTAGACTGACAAGGATAAAAGTGAAATGAAGGAGTCTGCCAAGATGCCAACCATAAAATTCCATCAGCCAGAGGACTTTACTGCTCTGGGCCCTCAACGAATGGGCAACAGGAGACCGGAAGAGCGAGAGAGAAAGAGACACAGAAAGAGAGAGCACTATAAAGGAGGAAACAGATGGGAAACGGAAGAGGATTTATGATGGGTGACGGTCTCCTTTTAACCCCAATATTTGCTAAGAGGAAAAAGGATGGTGAAATTACATTACGTGGGCTGCGATCAATAACCACAAATATTAAATAGAGCCCGAGTCCTTCTGCCTATACACATGGCTTTATGTGGAGCAACACCACTTATTATTAGCTGGTGTAGCGATGACAGACGTGTTCATGACACAATCAAGTGTTACTGAGCATCATGGCCCAGCCTTAACTTCATTTTTTACGGGTCACCAGCGAGATACTATAAAACCAAAGCACAGAGTCAATACTAATGAGAGGAGACATATTCCAAGTGGAACTGGTGACAGCAAGTGTATCAGCAGCCTTTCCCACCACTATCTGCCTATCAGTGGGTGAGCAAGGCCATGCTGGAGATTAGGTTTCAAGAGAAATGCGGTGAGTGAGTATGACTTGCCTGTCACTGCTTCTACAAACACCTCAGAGAGTTGTCACAATAATGGAATTTTTGTTTGGAAGGATGGTGGTAGCAGTGGGAGCAGAGCACAGAGATAAACAAAAGTATAGGCTCAGCTGTCAGTGCAGATGTGAATCGGGACACTAGATTATCAAATCTAATTCTACATCAGTACAAAAACATCAGTACCACAATTTGCACTGGATATCATGATCAGTAGGTGATTTTGCAGCTGTAATATTACAGTTTTTTTTTTTTCTTTTGGCTGAAACTCACATTTCTGTTTGAGCCAACTCTAAACACGTCTGCCATAAAACCAATACCAGAATCAATTTGTCACTACTCAACATGCACAAGCAGAAGCAATGGCTTGAAGCAGCTGTTCTAACTTCTGAGCTATGTCTTTTTCCACATCCATATTTAATTTCAATTTAAGCAACAATATGTTCACCTGTGCCTCTTGGAATGTAGCTCCGCTTTGGATTTTCAAGTTCTTCTCCAAAGTATTTTCTCTTTGTAACACGAGTGCAAGACTTGGATGATTAACATGCATAAAGGCGCATTCAACTTGCTATGCACCAGTGACAGCAATAATGTCCCGCCGTGGACGCAAAATCCCCGGGGTTTAATCACCTCAATACAAAGACTCTAAAGGAAGAGCGCATCCTCATTCTGAGCAGGAGTAACATTAGCTCAGTCAGGCTAAGACAAGCATCACATTCATGGACCAACAATGGAACCAAGTGCTGTGGTAAATTGGCCTGTATAAGCCCCATAAACCATTTCAGATAATGCGCAACTAGTTAGTGGGCTTACATAATGAGGTTTATCGCATTGTAAATGCACACAATTGGCCCTGTTTGGTAAAATACGCAGAATGCACATGGGCACTGGGGTGTGAACCTCTTTAAGCGTCTCTAAGAATTGCGGAAGCCGACGATGTTGGTGTGTGCTTTCATTAAAGAAATCATTGTTATCCAACATGCAAGAGGATTTAAAAAGCTTACGTAATTTATCATCAATTGCATAGCTCAATCAAAGGTCAAGGACCCTGTCATCCTCTCTCTGCTCTGTGTGCTTGATATCGACAACATTTGGTATTTTTAATGAAGACTTCCTTGAAACCGCAGGATCTGAGAGAGCTTTACTCTATTTCCCCTGGTGAGGGCTCAGTCCCGGCATGAGTGAAATGAACGCTGCTTCCCAAGTGGCATCCTGAGAATGCACCTGGACTCCTTAATGGAGACACCCACACTGGAACAATGAAATAATTGACAACTATCCCACGAAGCCTTTCAGCTCGGGCTCTATTTGAATGCGATGACAATAACAACCAGAGGAAAAACCAAAAAATACAACGGCAGATAAACAAGTGTGTATTAATGTTGCACTTAGCAAAATCTCAGCCCTGGCAACAGTATCAAAAACATCCAAAGCTAATGAATTAGAAAAGGGGACTTGACCTTCAAGGTTCATTCACTGCAGTTGTTTGTTGATAGAAAACAAGGACGGATTTGCTTATTTGCAATTAGAGGGGTAGGGGGTAGAAATTAATAATATATGAATGGCTGTTTACTGGATGATATTAAGATGAATTCGTTTAATGCTGGGCAAAAAAACAGCAGAATAAGCCAGATGACTGGCATCAAGGGACCGGAGTGTTTTGGGTTTTTTTCATACAGGAAAGCCAATAAAGCTACATTTTAGATCCCCAAGTGACCCATCACTCGAGCTATAGCATTTATAAAACATACCATACTAATACACATACAAACATAATGCCCGACAAGGTTCTTAGAAAGCTATCGATTCAGACATCACTGCAGCAAAATAGATGTAATGAACAAACACATTAGCAGATATTGAATCTAAAGAGCTTCCATTTACATCCATCATTGCAGACACTGTGATTAAACGGACATATATCATACCCACTCACCACATGGCAATAATCCACTGGCAAATATTCATTACTAAATAATCTATTAGAGTCTTAAAACTCCAGCAATCAGAAAATAAAATATGAGAAAATAGGTACAGTAGATTATGAATCTCATATTTTTTTTTTTTTAATTCTGATATAAAAAACAGCACAGGTAATAAACTTGAGGTCAACTGGTGATCTACATTAAAAACCTGATCAAAGCATCTCTATTAATTATATATTTGTTATTGTGTTTAAAAGAGTTTAAAACATCAATGTCACCATTTGACGCATTATGAGTTTACTTGTGAGCAGCATCTCCTAGCTCTACCCAACCTATGCTTAAGAATAAATCAAACATTACTGTTACTGAGGGAGCAAACATTGCTAACAACAAGGCAATCGGGAGACACAAGTCATCAACAGCTTCTTGGCTTCAGCAGCAAATATTTTTTTACACCAAACCACACAAATCACGTCAAATAAAAAAGACCATGAACACAATATGGCCAAGGCATAAAAAACGTGTACGTAATCATTATGTTAATTCAACCACTACTGCCACGATGAATTTATTTTTTAAAGGTATTCGTGGTGCCAGTTGTCAGGGCTGAAGTTTTCATGCATTTTGATTTACCTTGACCCAACTTGAAAACTCGTTTTTACAAGCCATTGATTTTTATGTCAGTAAAGAGTTAAAATGAAACCTTCAAACGCCTGCACATTAATAAGTGGGCTCAATCTGTTGCACTGCTTGTGTCATGTATGTTTGAGCGAGTTCACGGACGTTGTACGTCAAAACTTCCCGACATGTGAAAGGATGTAGGAGGCTCCAGATTCACCACTATTTACTCCACACTACATGCATAAATACTGTTCACGCACTGCGTCATTAAGGGGAAACAGTTGTGGCAACATACAGCAGCGAGTCTGGTGGCTGTATTATTCTCCTGCACTGTGTGCGCCCACATGCGTGAACGCATTTGTAGTTGTTTGTACTTGCACACAATCAGATTTCTGTTCGCAAGCGTGGTTGTGTGTGCTGCACGCATTTGAAAAGATGACAGGTGGTGGGAGGGTAGTAGATCTTTGGAGACTTGTCACAGTGTTCCGGTTTATGAGCCAATGACAGGAGACACACACCCATCCACATCAAAGTTTATTACAGTTCATCACCTCCCCACCTGCAGTGTAATGACATTTAGCCAATCCTATAAAAATCCCAGGAAACCTGTGGGTATAAATCAATGCCTTTCCACCTTTCCAGCTGCTGCTCACATCCATTATTAAAGATTCCACATCATATTTGAACATGAGTGTGCTCCAATGACAAGCACATGTACAGGTACGCGTGTATGCCCGTCTTCCCACAAATCTGGCTCAGGCGAACAAATAAATAGACATTATTACACAAACATAGCACGCTCACGCTCGCTCGCTCGCTCGCGCACACGCACGCACGCACGCGCGCGCGCACACGCACACACACACACACACACACACACACACACACACACACACACACACACACACACACACACACACACACACACACACACACACACACACACACACACACACACACACACACACACACACACACACACACACACACACCTCATAGTGTAGCAACTCCTCGTCCCGTGGAAAAAAGGATCAGTGGGTATCGCAGCTGACAAGCAGTTTATATAAAATCCCATTGGTTTGATCGAGGCAACCCTGGTAAGTGTAGGGTTTGCTGCAACCAACTCCACCTGTTTGGGACTCAGGTTTATCTGCTTTTTCAAAATTAAAGCGCTACGTCTTGTAATCACGTTTGCATTCCTCTCACACTTCCCTAATGCCGAATCAGATACAGATGTAATGCTTAGATTGAGTCCAGAATATGGTGTAATGATCGAGGCAGGTTTGTCTCTGTGTTACGGTGTGTGTGTGTGTGTGTGAGCTTGCATACATGTGCGTATATGTAAGCTTGTGCTTGGCCATTACATGAGTGAGGGGATTGGTGTGTGGTTCTTGATGCAGTCATTGACTACCCTCTGCAGGCAGGCTCGGTGAACATCAGACTGCGAGAGCAGCAGAGGGATGGCGAGGAACGATTGTACGAAACAAGGAGAGTACATGATGATGTTAAATCATATTCCAAATAAGAAAAAAATAAAGTTGCATATTGTTTTGAGTCTATTTGTGATTAGTAGCAGTCATTTATCAGCAGCACTTACTGCGATACCGGATGGCTGCTTGTAATATTTTCCAAAGGACACATTTTTAGAGCCATTTACCCAATTGATGATCTTTGTGCTGCTTTTTGACTACTTACTGAAAACCATTATTTAAAATGAGCCATCAGGGCAGACAAGCACATTATCAAAGGAGAGAAATGTTTTCATTGTAGCTGTGTTGTACACATTCATGTTGTTGGAAAGGGAAAATGGTTTTCCTGTGACAATCTGTGTCTCAAGTGCAGCTCATTTGGAGCATTTTTTCACATTCTGATGTAAATGTTAGCATCTTCCAAACATAATACAAATCTCTGAAAAATGATCATATCCTTCATTATATTCAATTGTGAACTACTGAATGGAATGGCATAGGTTCAATGGTGGCTATGATCATTTTGATAACATGATCAAAATGTCAAGGACCAAATCAAGTGACGTAAAATTCTGTCGTCATTCATTTGCAACTTGAATCAGGGCAGACTTGATACCTGATTGCTCGATATGACTATTTCATAACACATTGTGTTTCTTTCAGCTCGCTCAATTTCCTACAGATCTACATGAAAAACACGAGCAACGTTGAAACTATCAACAAACAAGAGAGCCAACCTATCAATATCGTTGAGAGGTGTGTGCACATCCACAGCGATTCCATTTCCATCTCTGTGAAGATGGGAGGTACATCAAGCTCTATTCCCCATAGGTTAAACAATGCCAGTTGAAGTACCTCATTGCTGCACATCAAAAAACAATGCACCACATGAGTCTTTGAATGAGCTGTTGAGAGAAAACAGCCAGTTTCCTGTCAAGGTGAACATCCTGAAATTATTAGCATTATTTACTGCACTGACATATACTGCGGAGACGATTGAGGCAAGAAACATTCCTTGAAGATTGCGTTTAAAAAGGTGAAATATATTGACTGTGTCTTTAGGGGAAGGAGTGAAAAGCATAATAATTTAGCAGGGTGTAGCATATCCTATGGGGACCTTAGGTTCTTCTCTCACACACCAGGCAACAACCTCCGGATATGAAAAGTGAAGCCAATGGGAAAATGCCTTAAACTTGCATTCTTCCTAAGTCCAATTGTATGGAAGTCAATGAGAAAATGGCCCTTCTTCTCATTTGATTTATTATGCAAGTAAACATTGTAAACATGACTTCATGGTCTTAATAGCTAGTTTCAAGTCTTCTTTGATACAGCATGATGTTCATTTCGCAAACTATGGTCCCATTTAGAGATTAATAAACAATAAAGGAGCTTTAGGGCATGGCTACTTAAAAAAAAATATATATATATATATTGGTTGCCTCAAAATGTCTTATTCAGCATTCGGTTGGACCCTCTTGTGTCACTTCAGGTGGCTAAAAATGCGACGGCAAAATGCCAAACTCAAGGCTTCAAAACCATAGTTCAAAAATCAATGGGTGAGGTCACGATGACTACGTCCACTTCTCATATGCAGTCTATGCCTCACACACACACACACACACACACACACTCTCTCTCCCCTTTCCCACAGCCTGACTTTCTAGTCCACTGCCCTGGCTCTTAACACATGTTAAGTACGAAGGTCAGCTGGATGCTAGGGGTCTCTCTGTTCTGTGAAAAAGAAGAATCAGCTTATTAAAAAGTGAGCTCCGGAGGAAGCACTCATGCCCTACCTCCCACTGCACACATCCACTTTACTAAGCTAATTAGAGGCTTGGGCCAGTAGCTGGTGTCAATGGGGGAAACAACATATGTCCCCCTGTCAGCGTCTACCGGTGACCTTAGCTGAACTGTTGATACACTATTAAAGTAGATGCCCAGAAACGTCACCGCTGCCCAGCGAAATCAGCTCATCTTTATAAATACCTACAGCCAGTGTCATCAATTAGCTTATAGGTCTCCAAACTGTTTTTTCTCTAATATAGTTATGACTGTGTATCGTTGAGTTTTCTCATGTGCTGCGAGGAACTTTGCCACCACTTGTTTTTGAAGGCGGAATGCCTCACGGTACCAAAGATGAGCTACAGGATCCCACCAAAACACTGATGATTGAAACAATTTGACATGCAAATAGCAATTACTGTAGATTCACTTCAATTGACTTTAAACGGCTCTCGCTTTTCATCCACCCAGTTTGCTGTAATCACAGTAGAGGATCAGGCCTTTGCTAAAAACCAAAGTAGTGAAAGCAAGAAAGAAAGAAAAGACTCAGAAGGTTGCTGGATATTTCCCGTGAGTCTCCCTAAACAAACACTTACTGATTGCTTCCCTGTGCTGCCTTCTGGCACTGCAGCCTGGATCTTTGATTAGAAGAGACTCCCCCATAATCACTAGTGTATGATTATGGCATTAGGCCGGATTCTTCACAACAGAATTTGCAATCAAGAAATTGGCGTGAGTGATCGATACAGTGCAGCACCTCATCTGATGGCAGAAAGGGGAGTGGGGATTGTGTGTGGGAGGAGGAGGCTTAGGATCAATTAGGAAGCGACTGCCACATCCAGACATTACTTGTAATCTTCTAATGCATCGGCATAAAGGCGCGGGGGCCCTGCGTTTGTCGACTTCTAACCGGGAGGAATCGATCCTCTCTGCACATCTCGACGCCAGTGAGTCCTGGGCCGTTTCAGCAGCATTCGGGAAATAATGAAAGGAGAGAGTCTAAATCCGCTTACCCTCCTCCCTAAGTGAAGAAAGTGTATTTAATGTCACACTTTAGGTGAGGCTGAAACATTTGAATCCTTTGAAATAGTTTCTAATACATCTGAATACCTGGTTAATCTCTCTGATGTACTGTAGTCTTCTGTAGTGCTGGAGGCTTGCCTACTGTGTTGACATCCTGTTTCATCACACCGATATATACCAGGCGTATGAAGCGAGGTAAGAGGTCGGTTGATTGACCTGCGGAGTAACACAACCGACAATCTCGGAAAAACACAACCAGATGTGGGAGTTTTTCTACTGTTCCTTTTACTATGAAGCCAATTACTGAACTCAGAATTGAGAACCCATGACACAATGGCAAACTATTGCACTGTGGGTAATACTGTTTCACTAGATAATCTAAACTGTCTGGAACATATTATTGCTGCAATTGTGGTTACGGTAATACTGGGGACTCGGTGTGTTGTATGGAGCCCTTATCTGTGTAGTCAATGCGGAGTGTGTGGCTCATTCAATTAATCAGGCATCATTTAAACCAGCAGGCTTGGTGACAGGGGACCCAATCACTGATAAAAAAAATTAAAAAAAAGAAGCCATTCCCGACATTCCCACTCCAAATCCCCTGCACTAATGCACTGTGGCAACCTTCTAACTATCCAATTCCAGACCCAGACCCCTACGGTTTACACAGTCCCTCAGCTTCTTCCCAGTCCCCATCGCTTCACTTTCATTAGACCCCACACCTCTATCAAAGGGAGAACGGAGGAAAGCCGCGGCTCCATCTCATGTCAGAACCGGCCTCTATGGTATGGGAGCGAGGGGGAGAGAGGACAGACTGAGTGGGGAGAGAAAGAGAGACGGAGGAGCCAGGAGTGCCAGGAGCCTCCCCGAGTATTATAATTCTGAGAGAGTTTAGCCGGAGCACAAAAGCTGAAAATGGTCATTTGAGTGTGAGTGTGTGTGTGTGTGTGTGTGTGTGTGTGTGTGTGTGCACATCTATGCATATAGGTGAGCTTACATTTACAATATAAACACTGCATCCTAATGGATATTAACATTTAGGAGACTAAAGCACAACTGCACAGGCTAATCATGTTAGATTAATTACTAAGTTAAGAATCGTTATGTGTCGACAGCTTCAAAATAGTTCTGACAAGCACAACTTTATTATGGGAATTTTTGAAGCAGCATGAGGCAAAAAAGTCATTACCTGAACCACAGGCTCACACATGCTTCACTCACTCACTCACTCACTCACTCTCACACACACACACATAATAACATGTGAAATGTCGCAAAAAAACTGTGTTGAAAGTCGTGACAATAGACTGTATTTAGAAAATAGTTAGCAGTAAGAAGCAAACACAACATATTTGTGAAATGGAGAAACCTTGCAAGTAATTTTATTAAACGGTTGTGGACAGGTTGCTGTTTCTTAAGATTGCTTTCCAGCCAAATGATCTCTTAAATGTGCAAACATGTGTGTGGAAAACTAATCGCACCACAAGTTCTGTCCGACCAACAGTCCAAAACCCACAACAGATACACAGCTGGTATAAACATGGTACCTTTTCATAAGATAAAATAGAAATTGAATAAAATGTATGTGACCAAAATTGCTGGTAATTTTTGGGCATCTACTGGATAAAGCGTTTAATTGTTTAAGCTCCACTGTAAAGCTGTAGGCAGCAATCATGGAAATCACCATGGCTACTGATTATTCTGAGTGTTTTGCATCCGAGGCCGCTTTTCAATGGAAACAGTTCCTTCACAACACTTTTTGCATTTTCAAAGACGACATTGTGTTCAGGTTCACGGTTGAACTCACGAACACCTTCGTGAAATATAAAATAAAATGCATAAATAAAGGTGTTGGTTGTCAGATTATTAAGTGAATTTCAATCATCACTGAAAATAAATAAGGAAGTATAATCCTATTTATTTCCTGATTTCTATCTACAAAAGGTTCAGGAAACAAAAAGACAGCGCTACAAGAAAAACGTCTGCCTTTATGCCTTAATAGCTAGAGATACTGTTGTACTGTTGGGTGTTTGTTATATTTTTCCACAGGCTGTGTACGTGCGTGTGCACCCAACAGCGAGAGGAAAACTAGTCCTGCTGACAGATTCTGAACCTGACCTGACTGATGACCCCAAGCCGCAGCAGCCAATGTAGAAAAAGATGGACAAGCTGGCGGGATGCCTGAACTTGCCAATATCTTCTCTTTTCCGAGGACTCTCAGGAACTCGCGAAGCTTTAAAGGTGCTGCTGAGATGCTGAGACCAGCAGCACAGAACCACCACCCCCACACACACATCTAAGAAGAAAGGATATGCTGTCCTGCAGAGCGAGAAAGTTATAACTCTGAGATCTACACCGGTCCGATGATTAAAAAGGTGGAGTGAAAGTTGAATCGAGTGAAGGCAGAAGAAACTGGCAAATGTTCAATGCGACTGTGTAATTGTAATTGTATGTGCCTGTGAGTGAGTGTGTGTGTGTGTGTGTGTGTGTGTGTGTGTGTTTGAGTAACAGAGGGAGCTCAAAAGAGAATTACTGCTACAGAAGCAGGACAGAGCTAAATTGAGTGGGCATAAAGGTGACAAAGGGGTGCACTGCCTGATGACTCAGGCCTTGTTTTAAATCTTACTGGAGACCCAAATGATGTCCTCCAATCAGACGCTGGACATAAAAAAAAAATCATTTAAATGAAATGTGTACCCGGACAATTAATTGTGGCAAAAAATAAATGAATTAAAGTGAAAAATAAAAGTCCCAACAGAATATGCAATATGTGACCACCATGTGTCCTCTAATTTCTCATTTCGATGCTCCCAGCAAACTTAATGTACCTCTCCGAAAGCACAGCACACCTTCAGAAAGTGAGAGCAGCAGCAGGATATTATTCAGGGGTTCAAAAACATGTGCAATAGCACCACAACACACCGTACCAACACAAGTGACATTTAATATGAGCAGCGGAACTCAAACCATGCTGTACTTGGGTTTTCAATATACATCCACATTTAAAAATGCTGCTAGACAGCATATGTGGGTTATTTTAAGCGAAATAGAGGTGAAGGTGTAAAATGAGATATACGTGGTGTTTGAGTTATGCTGCGTGTCTAAACATAACGGTCTGGCATGGTCATTAACTCGCAAGTTGAAAGTGTACAGGGTAAGATAGAAATAGAGAGTCCCCCTGGGTCCCAGCCACTCCAATTTCAACCGTAGCGTCCCAATTAAAAGAGTTGCAGGCAGAAGAGGTTCCTCTGAAATGCTGGAAGAAAGTGGTTCACAGACCCCCGTCTGAGAGGGACGACGGGTTAGCAGATTGCTCGGATTTAAATGATAAATTCCAGAGGAAAGATAAAAACCCCGTTTGCTAATTTATGTCATAACTTTGCCCAAATATAGATTTCTGCTGTCGAAAAAAAGACTGCACAACAGATAAGTCGACCAATATTCCAAATATCTATGTATATATTTGTGGTGTGTATGTTTATTTATGTTTAATAGAACAAAACACACACGACGTAGGTTTGACAAAGATGGTTCACTTTGACAATAGAGCACAGCATCACAGAGCGTGAAATAATTTCATGCAATAAAAGGTTATTGACGGCGGTGGTAACCGTACTTCAGAGTAAAATAATGTATTGTACTTTAACCAAATCGAAGTGTGGGCTTTTTGTTTGTGTACAAAGTACACACTGATTATTCCCCCCTTTTCCAGAGAGAAAGTGACAAAAAAAGAACGATCCCTACAACAGCATCTTTTTTATTTTGCTTCACTTGCCCTGCGAAGGTTCTTCTAAGCCTGACTGGCCAATTACTGCTTTCTTTCACAGCAATTACATTACTTGGGATTTTTTTTTCTTTCTTCCTATTTGTAGTCATCTGCAAAAGGAACACTCATTATTTTCTTACTTGCTTTCCGTCCTTAAAACCTAATGAAACAGACAGTCACAAATGGGCTGTATAACCAACTGGGCCGAGGAAGGAAGTCGCTTTAAAAAGCCTATTGTTTTCATTTCGTTTTCATTGATGAACATAAATGGAGACATTAAAAACAGCAGAGCAGATTGGTGCTGTTCTATCTAACTGCAGAGTTCACAAAACAAAGAACTGCACAAGATGCTGCTGACAAAAGGTCAAATAAAAGAAAAAACATAAATCCCCTTCTTTACACTGTTACAAATGTCTGTTTTATGGAAGAAATGTCTGTCATAAAATCTGTGTCATTTTTCATGTTGACTAGCCAACAGAAGTAAAAAATAAATAAAAATAGATCCAAATATATGAATCCTGTGACAAAAACAAAGACGGTAGTAAACATGTCATCCTCCCCAAATATTGAATACTCTTCTGGACCTTCCAATGTCCTCTTTGATTTGCAATAGTTGCACTCCCACATTTATGCTATTTCACCGTATTACAATAGGCAAAACTCCGGGAAAATAGGAATCTCACATCACACTATCAATATCACATTGATATCATCTCGCAGGTCTGAAGTCTCAAGTAAAAAAAAAAAGGAAAACCCTCACTCTCCATGAAGAACTGAATTGAGGTACAAAGGTTTAAAGACATGACGTCTCCATTATCAGACGGTGCTTTTCGTCAGAAAAAGTCACCTCACCGGTATTTTAAGGTATTAGAAGGTACACTTAATGATTAGAAAGTACAGAGACCAGTTTTGCCAGTTCTTTTTTTTTTGACATTACATTAACTGAATATCAACTCAGAGATGGCGAATGCAAGCTATTAATCCATTGCCTTCCAGCTGATGCAACACAGAGGCAATCAGTCTGCTCTATCTGTAACATCACCATCTCCTGATGAAGTCCTGCCTCTGCATCTACAGGCAAACCACTCCGGTGTAGGGATGCAGGTGTGCACGAACACACACACAGGTGCGCAGTGAGGATATTTAACCATCTGTCAACTTGTATCAGGGCAAAAGAAGAAGAAGAAGGGAAAAAATGTCCGACTAGGATATATGTGTGCCTGCCTGACTTGATTTTCACCTACTGCCGACAACAAGGGGGTGAAGTTAATGAGGTTGTTCCATGGTCCTATCACTACCAACCCCGGTGTCCTCTAGCACGCTATATATTCTCATTTCCTACGCCACCATCATGAAGTCTGCTCCTTGCCACTTTTTTCTCCCGAAAGACAAAGCCTCCACATATCTGGCGGAATAAAAGCTGGGACATCCTTTGTTCATAAACACAGGCGTTGAAGACAGAATGGACTGAAGCACGGCCGTGTGAAGTCACAGTGACATGGCACACATACACGGGCAATGTGTCATAAAGTCACGTAGCTTCAAGGAGAAGTTACAAAAAAGAGACAAATGGGGCAATAATAAGAACAAGAAGCAGATATGAGTGAATGACATCGGCTATGTGTGCGTGTGTGCACACGTCTGTGCAGACACAAATGCCAGCGAGTGAGCTGACATTGGTGAAGCCAAGTAGGTTGGATCACTGAAAATGAGTGAGCCGATTCCCATTCTCACCTCAGGGTTGAAATGATGACACGGGTTAGTGAGAAATGTGGGGGCAGAAGGTGCAGCACATACTGCCACTCCACTTCCTGGAAGAAAATCCCTCAAAAATAGGGCCGTTGAAAAAAAAAAAAACTTAAATTGTAAACCCCAAAATATTGTGGCCTTGATATAAAATCACATCAGTCTATAAAAAAATGACAAATAAAAAAAATTATCTTACAGATCTGCAGCTTTAAAGACGGAAAAATAGTTTAAATTGGCATTTTTGTCAAGAGTTGTCTTTGGACGACTTTTCAACACAATAATAGACACAGCTCTTTTCTCTAAAATGCTTACCTTTCCCATGCAATCATTACTGTAATAATACAATCTGTAAATTATTAAGTCGGTGTTACAATGGCCTAACCTCATCCAATCACACTGGTGTGATCTATAATTCAACAAGGGCTGCCGAGGTTCCCTTATTATTACCAACACACTGGAATTCCAAGTGAGCTCACTACTCATCCTCACTCTGTGTCACTCTCTCAGTCTGTCTCTCTCGCTCTTTCTCTCCGTCTAGTCTGTCCTCTGTGACTCCATGTCTTTCTGAACTTGAAAACACCACGCTCTCTTAAATTCACCACATACAGCCATTACTGCTGTGCAATGAGAATCATCATTAGCAGCCACTACTTTGCGGGGAAATGGATAATTCGAAATGGAAAATTCGGCATTGGTATCAGTGTTACTCCAAGCGGCGTGGGAGAAGCTGGGAGAGCGAACGTCACAAAAAAAAAGCCTGTTTGATCATCTTCCTAATTACGTCTATAACAATACCCAAGTTGTTGTGCACAGAATCAGCGAGAGAATATGCAAATAGGCACCGCTGCACTGCACTTGTATGCTGTGCCTGGGCAGGGGGAAAAAAGTGCATTGTGGCGCTTTCTTGTTTTGAATTTCAAAAGGAAAGTGAAAAAACGTTTCCAAGAATTCTCTTTATAACCCTAGGCATTAATTCTGCATATTACAATCAATTATAGAGATCTGAATAGCAGATTTATCTATGGAGAGAACATCTGGAGAGGAGTACTTCAATGAGACTATTGTATCAAAAAGGACTCCTCTGTGGAAATGAAACGCTACGCTGCAACCAAAGGCTGAGAGAGAAAAGAGACGGGGTTAAGGGTGCAATTAGGACAGTGGAGACAGAAGACAACTCCCTGATTGATGGCGTTGCATATTCAGCAACACACTGCTAACACAGGAGGACAGGCCACGCATGCATCCACATAAACACACAAGCATATACACTCCAACACACACACTAACAAAGAAAAGTACGACGGAAACTCAATCTCATTCAGTTCCCCAACTTTACTGAGCACTAAACCACAAGTACTCAACAGCAAAGAGAAACACCCCGGGAGATTAAATAGTGGATTCCAGAGAGCATCTCTTGTCTCATATCCAGTAATCCTCAAGGTATCATGTAATAAAAATCTCGCAACATAAGTATCAAGACTAACACTTCTCTCAGTACTTGAATTCCTCAATAACATATGGATTGGTATATGATAGGATTAGATTCCTGTGCTTTGTTATCTTGACTACTTCTGCAATCTACATACAACTATACATCAGCAAGCCTCTGGGAAATATAGCAGTGCGTGTGATATATATATACATCTGCCGTGTGTGTGTTTGTGTGTATGTTTTCAGTTAAAGATAGAAAAGTCACTGACAAAGACAGTTTTGTGCTGCGCAGGCCCCTGTGCACTCATGTTCTTCTGTTCAATAATTAAACTGACAGAGTTCAGCCTTTGACCAGGTGGGGCCTGTCTCATATCTATCCATGAAGGTCCGCTGAGACAAAGACATATGCATTAAGCAAAGCTTTTAACATCCCAGAGCCCAAGTGAGAGCTGAACTTTTGCCCAAAACAGGAAACTGGAGGCCTGAACGGGGCCCTCTGGAGTTTGCACAGACCTGGCAGGACTGCAGCTACAGCAGGGGGAGAAGTGACTCTTTCCCTTCACATGTCGGCTCTCCAAGGGTGCAGAGGCTGGAGAGTGCAGCAAGTTCACCGAGATGTGATGGAGTGCTTGTGAAAACCGGCAAGGGACAGAGAGGGAGAAAACGCTTTGTCTGATGCACAGTGGCATTTCCGAGAGAATGCACACAACACCCGATCATGTGCCAGTGTATCTGAAGCGTATGTCAAAAGCTGCACATCTCTACCGCAAGCATTTAACTGTGAATTAAATGGAAGTGCAGAATTGGATTATGTATAAATCAGGTTTCCACTGGGATCCTACAGAGCAGCTCTGTGAGAGCCAGAGAGAGGAAACCAAACTCGTAAAAGTCAATTTTCAGAATCACCTTTCTCGTAGCCTCAATAAATGTTTCAAAGTCTTTGCAGCCACAAGAATATGACGAGTTATTCTTAAAGAGTAACTCGAGAGTTTTGGCAGCGCATTATTCAATATGGAAAATTAGAGTAGTGGTGATAGCGGTGTGCTTTCCGATGCTGTGACAAGAGTATGTGGATGAACCAATGTGTTGTTCAATTCTACTCATTTAGGGGCTGGCTAGTTAGCTAGCTAGCGTGCTAATTCCACCATGCTACAGTCAGAGAACATAAGAAAATGCACCACATGAACTGCTGGGCTGCTTTAACCTAGCCGGACTTGACGGCTTTTAGCTTAGCTTTCATGAAAGCTGTTACCTTTTTAATTAACTAATGCTAATCGCTAGCGCTAATCACTAATACTAATCACTGGCATGCAGACTATTGTTACGATCATGGTTAGGTAGCCTAAGGGCTGTAAAAGGTCTGTTATAGTGACAAAATACAGAATAAACTCTATCATATTAGCATAAGCGATTCACAGGGTAACAGCTCTACACTACTTCTCTGTCCACGGTCTGTACTGTGCTTGGTGACACTGACTCTATAGCTAAGTTGGTCTTCACCTTTGTTGGTTTACTGTCCAGCTAGTCACTAAGCACATACGTACTCAGATGTTTTATGTGGCACACATGCTCAGGTACAGCTTAGCCACCGCTACTTCAAAAACAGAGCAGAAAGACAAAAAAAAAACACACGCTTTGCGTGTAAAGTGATACGGGTTTGAACGCCCGGCCAAAAGCATACACAAGTGCACCGAGAGAACTCGCATACTCTCACGCAGGCATGGAAGCACAAACGAATACACAAATGCCATAGCCAGCTTGCCATCTCTCTGCGGACAGGAGGAACACTCCCGCCACATCATCTCAGAGTGCTTTTCATCACAGTGTGACAACATGTCAGCTCCAGTCCCCGTCACTACGCCACACTGCATTGATATTCACCAACTGTGCAGCAGCCTGGGACACAACACAACCATGCCAAAAATATGACACTGGAAGAATAACTCTCCTGCATTTACTTGCCCACACACACCCACGTGCACACACTAAGAGTGTCAAATATACACATCAATTTTACTCAATGTATGAAAACAGCAAGCAACTATTCAGACAAAGGCATTGAGTGTCTTCCATATGGTGGTCACCTGTACATACTTGTACAACTCATGTACGTCCCCGTCGGATGAAAGTAGCGGTTTGTTTTTGCGCTCGGCCCTTGAAGAGATGTTCTGATCGTCTATGTACATGATACCAGGGATCCTCCCTCGACCACCTGTCAGCTAGGATGACAGACGGATGTATTGACTGACTGACTGACAGTGCCAATCCGGTATGTATTCACTGTGCAGCACCCACTCACATTTACACCCCTGAGGCAAAGAACAGGAGACTTGGGGTGAGGGAGGCTGCTGTTGGAGAATGGGGCGGCGCATGTGTTTGTGTCGGTGTGTGTGTGTGTGTGTATACATGTGTTTGTGGGATTGCATTGCAACACCATGCTGTGATTTAATTACAATTTTTATCTGTCATTTGTAAAAGAAAAGAAAAAAAAAAAATGGGGCAATAAAACAATCATCTGACGTTCCAGATGAAACACAACAGTGACTGGTAAACAGTTTTATTACTTTGCCATAACTTGAGGATATTATGCATTTTTATGAATTCATTTACATTGCAGGGAGCTGCTGTCGAAAGTATGAATCATTGATGGTCTCCCTTGACGTGGCGGGGATATGAAATTGATGAGGAATCAAATAGGCAGCCAAGTCAATCTGCTCGACAAATATCGCAGGCAGTGGAACACCAGGTAAGCATGTAATGAAATTTCTAGTGTAGTCTAAAAACCCTGCATAAGAGTGTGATTATGCGTCCTCTCTTTTGACGGCTCTGTATCTCTCGCAGAAACACAAACACATTGGCTGGGGAGATGCATTCAGTGGAGCAATTAAACGTCCCTGTGCGTCTGCATACAAACTATCAGCCAAATCAGACTCTACAGGTATCCTCTGTGGAGAGGAGGTAGTTTGGATTAATCCACCTCTGCGTGTCAGAGCTGCATGGCTGCTCCACCAGCCGGGACTACTGGGCTTGTTAAAGTTGATTTATTAGGCCTCTGTTTACTCTGGCTTTCCAAGGCAAGGCAAGGCAAGGTCAACAATAATGGTCCTCTGAATGGGAATAAATCTCGACCTGGCTACATGGCCCACACTGCTTCTCCCCAGCAACCTTTCATGGCATACGAGATCAAATCACCCCCTCATCCCACTCTCATTCACACACCCACACGGTTTCTATCCCTTAGTAACAGAGGTATCACTTGGGAACATTCTAAATTGGTGGCCCTTCTTACTGTACCCTCCAACCCTGCCTCCACTCTTCTAGCACTGCTTGTTGTTGTATGTGGGAGTGGACAACCCTTGAATCAATTAAGGCCTTCATTTCGAAGTAGCCTGAGGTAGAAGGGGGAACAGGAAGACAGAAGAGTCAACGTGGCTTCGACAAACCCGGCCCGATAACCAGTTGCATCTGCACACTTACTTGCTTAAACAGTGTTAAAACAGTGCATCACTTACAAATGAAAGTTGCCAAAACACATCTCTCTCTCGCTCTCTCATACAAGGCTAACAAGACAACGTAATTGTGTAACTCATGACTTAGCAGAGCGAGGGTAGAAGTGTTTCTTTATCTATTATTCCTTTCCAATCCAATCCCTCAATCTCTGTCTGGGAATTGTCACCTGGAACCTGAATTTGTTGTGGTTTCCTTTACATAAATAAAGACAATTCCACCATAAATTGATGCAAAGAAAAGTCAACACAATTTAGGAAATGTAGTGTTTTTATGCTCAAAATGTTTTGGAGGAGAACCCCCAAACCCCTTGCTTATAATGTATCCCCACTGATGAAAAAAATTAAAAACTACACCATTGAGCCAAAAACGCGAGTAAGTGAAGATTCCTGCTGAGAGTCTGCACTTTAAATCTCACAATTTGTCCTGCAAAATCAAACAACCATGCCGATGGACAAATGAAACAGGTGGAGGCTTGGTCTACATGCATGTAAACATGTTCGTGTCAACCTAATATTCCACTTCAGTCAACAAACAACCTTTCTGTGCATCTGCCTCACTTCACCATGCAGCTAAGAGTGAGAGACAAATGGAATGAGAGGAGGTGGACGTGCTATTTCCAGGCCTTTTAACGTTAAAAAAAAAAAAGCAAAGGATCTGTGGGAAAAAAAAGATGATGAATATTTCAATGCCTAGAAGACTTCTCTGCATGGTCAGTATAGAAAGAAATATGGATGCTTTCCCAGAGCTTCTCTATTTACAGATGTAGCCATTATAGAAAGCCGTTTTTTTATTATTATTTCATGCAACACTATTGCAGTGGTCCACTGTGGGCACTCATGAACATCTGAAATCATAATCCAGTCGAACCAGGTTTTCACGACACAAACATTGAATCCACCCTCAAATGTAAAAAAACAAAGCAATGTATTTGTTTTGCAAAAAGCTGTAATGAGAAGCTGAAGAACAGGGAAAGACAGCGCGTATGCATGTGACTCTGCTCTGCTCTTAAGAAGGTACCTCACCTTGTGCTAAGCCACCTTTCATTCAGTGCTGCCAGGGGAGATATGATAATGGAGGAATAAAGGTCGTCATTTGAGCCCTGCCATTAATTCTCATCTTCAGCTGCCCCCCCCCCGCTCAAAGACTTGGCCATGTCTTTGACCGTGTCATTAGGCCATGTGCCACGTGTCGCTATCCAAGGCACTGCGTCAGGCAAAGACCGTCTCACTTTTAAAAGACTTCATAGTTACAACTGGACTTTTAAGTTAGGCCATTTCACAGTGTTCAAACTGAATATGGCTGTATGAGCACATCAGACGAATACTGAACCTTTGAAACACCGGTGGCTCTAAAAGAGCACACCGTCTTAAGTCCCCACCTCAATGTCTATTGACAATATATTACAGCAAAAAATTGATCTGAGAAAGGCTGCGTCATACGAAAGGTGCAGTGAATTAGGGTGTGAATTACACATGCACCAATGTGTGTGTGTGTGTGTGTGTGTGTGTGTGTGTGTGTGTGAGAGTAGTTTGCAACCTTTATCAAATGGCATCCTCTTCTTCCCTCCTACATTTGTCACGTTTTGTGCTGTATCTAATGAAGCAGAAGCACAACAAAATATAATTCCAAATGAATACAGAAGATGCATCCTGGGTGATTTGTCAAGATTCTGACATGTTGGTGCAGAGCTCAGCTCAAAGCTCTTTGATATAGTCATTACCCTCTCTGTGTGGTTGATGGCAAAAACTTAAAGCTACTTCAGCAGCACCCCCCTCCCCTTCCCCACCCCCTCATATCCACCCACTGTTCCTCCATCACACAGCAAAGTAATCCTCTTAATAACAAACAACCAGCTATTTAATATTCCCCCACAAGCGCTGAAAAACGTCTGTAATGCCCCAGGAGACATGCTGGTCAGATTACCATAAAACTCTGTACCAATATGCTTAGTTTAATTTTAAGAAATTAACTCTTGCCTGCAGCGTTCCTCCAAGCTGAAATGGATTGCATGTCAATGCGTAGCCACCGGTGCTAGCTCGTTCAACAGCAACACGTTGTGCCGCTATCTAAAAGCTCGCTGCGTATTTAAATGCTCCTCAGAGGAGATACAAATGTAACAATTAAAATGTTGCAGTTATTTCATCTTCCCTGGTGAAACATTTAAATGTAAAACAGATACAGTTTTGAGGGCGTGTTTATTAGAGGGCTGATCAATAACAGGAAGGAAGAGAGGAAGCAAATCTATTGGTACAAAAGAGGTTTCGCAGCCTGACGCGACTTCAAGACTGGGAGATAGTGTTGCGCGGTTTACCGAGCGGGGCAGTGTGAGCGTGCAGCACTCTGCTTCCTTTTGGGGCATGGTGGGCGTGGCAGCGGTGTTTTGTTGTTTTGATGTGCTCTTAGCGCCTAGTCCACAGATGGTTGACAAAGCAGACGCACAAAGCGAAATACGGCACCACTGTAGCCGATGGTTCGCGTTGCGCCTATTCTTATGAAGGTAATGAAACAATAACACACGGGCTCCGTCGTCTGCACCTGCATCTTAATTGCCCCCACCTTGTCAACAAACAGCGGCGGTGCATTACAGCCTCACTCCGTTCTTACCTTCCCCGATAGAAGCTCTAGACATCCACTGCTTCATTGCCTACCAGAGCGAACTTAAAGTCACTCAGAGCATTTCCCTCAAAGGCAACTCAACAAAAATAGCTTACAGCACTGCTCGCACTCATCTCTGCAAGGATTTCACCTTTTATAAGCAGCGGTGAGACATGTGAAGGTGTAACGAGCTCTTAATTAGGAGCTTATCTAGTTCAGGTTTGAAATGTATGAACACACTCTGATACATTATTCCACTCTTGTTGTTTTATGGCGTCTTTTCACATCCTCCCGCGCCTTGCATTGACAAAACATTTTCAGGTTCTGCCATCTATCATTCCATTACTTCCATCTAGCGTCGGTATCAAGATATTTAGGCAGGTAAGTCATAATTTGGGTATAGTGACATCACCACTAATAAAATAAAGGATATGACCGCAAAAACATCCACTGACTAGACTGCACAATGCAAGACTGATAAAGCACCGGCCTCTGCTGCGAACACTATATGTCCTCTTTACAGTCGGTCGCAATCTGGAAACCTCATCTCTATTAATACAATCACAAAACTTGACAGAGTTGTATCCCTTGCACCCGTAACCACATAAAGTAGATTAGTGAGTTGAAAAAGGGGGAATTCTACTGTGAGGCGATTAATAACCAAGTCCTCACGGTGAAGAGGCCGTTTTACAAGAGTTGCGAGGCTGCTTCTTCTCTCCTGGCAGAGTTACGGGCACATCAGCAGCGGCTCTCACAGTTTTATTCACAACTCCTGCACAACTATTAAACTCTTACCCTCATGATTACCTTGCCCACCGTGCAATCAAGTACACGCATGCAGACATGCACTACGCGTGCACGCCCTCATTTAGAGCAGTCTTCCGCGTGAATCAACCGGTTTTATTCCAGCAACTAATGTGAAGTGTTTTCTCTAACTCGAGAGGCTATAGGATGGCTTTGAGTGAGCATCATTCCAGTCATTAGATCATGCCGAACCACAGCTCTTGAAGCGCTTTAATACCCCATAAATGCACCACTCAGTCCACGGCATTGATGAGGCCTTTGATATGCCTTCACTCCATTAGGCAGTCAAAGGGAATATACTAGCATATAAAGAAGAAATAAAGTCGACTTAATTTCATCCGCACCATATCCTCAGATCAGAGTGAGCCTTTAACAGTGATCCTCCACACGTACTTATCAGTATGTGTGCTTCGTCGTTTCACTCTCTCAGGTGGTATACGGTTTCATGAATGTGTAAAGACAGAGTTGAAACAATGTAACACTTGAGAATGTTTTGCCACTTCTCGGGTTACAGTCACATCAATGGAGGTGTGTGTTGGTGTAAAACTGCTGGCGACACGATGTTGAAGAATCGCAATTGTCCTCATGTTGACGCCTCTTCTCCAGACAGCAAATGGCAAATTACATGTCTGAGTACTGACGGTATCAGATCAGACTACTCTCACTTGTGCCTGTGTTTGAGAGGATGACATGAACTAAAACAGAGTTAGCAGCCTTTGTGAGGATAATTCTGTGCATCTCCTGGTCAGGGGCTTGAAAGGTATGTTTTTCAAAAGCTTGGTTTGAAGCCAGGCGATATTGATGAAGCCCCTATTTTCACATGAAATCAATGTATGGACCACCCCTTCTTCTAATGCTGGGACTATACAGCCTACACTATACATGTTTCAGACAGATCTGAAGCATTTTAAAGTGCAACCACACTTGACAAACAACACGTAGGCCAACACAACGCTCCCTTCCTTTCAAGCGAAACTGTTTCTTTGCAGGATACACTGATGGTCTGCCAGCATGCGGCCATCACAGATGACCCCCCGGGCATATCCCAAAATAAGATAAACCAGATCGATGTTGATGAGCAAGGCCTTTGGTGCTATACGCTATAGTTTGCTTGAAGCAAGACGGACTAAAGCAATGGACAGGAAATGAGGGGAGTGACACAAGGCCTGGAGTGGGATGAGATAGATAAAGGAAGCAGAAGAACGAGATATGAGAGGAGAAAATGGAAATATGACAGATTAGGCTCGTGTGAAAGGGCAGGGGAAGATAAACAGAAAGAGAATTGTTGAACAGAAAATGAAAATGACAAGAATAGAGACCCACAGAGATACATTTCAGCAGCAAGCAGCATAATTGTGTAATTGATCCAAACACAACAGCACCGTATCTGTTAATCAGCTTCCCTCAATGGAGTGTTCAGTACCTCTCACGGAGATGCTCAGTTCAGTTCAGCACTAAAGAGAGCGCACTGTAATTCTCAACCAAGCCTTAATAACGCATGTGTAATGGGTTCATCTCCATCGACTGCTGCTAATGGAGATGTGGCTTTTGAAGTCTGCTTAGGTCGCTATGATCTTGTAGATACAGGTCAGGAATTTTTTTTTTTCATATTCTCCCCACCTTGCCTGCAATTAATTATCTGACTCTTGTCTAATAGGATTGGCTGCTGCCTGCTCATGTATTGTATTGCTGCACTTCAATCCCCCTGCTCATCCTGCACACCACTCCACCCACAAGTGACTCCTCCTCCTCCTCCCCAAACTCCTTCTCCGTTTGTCAAAGCTTTCAGTCAAATTGAAAACGCCTTTGTAGTTTGGGTTTCTATGGTGACATGGCTGGCAGATGTGCGAGACAGCTACCCGGCAGGATGAATGTGGCATCGGTGTAATGTGGTGAAAAAATTGATTACTGTATATGTGTGTTTTTGCATCTAAGATACTTTAATATACGGTTTGATTAAAACTAACATTTGAATTGTAAATAGGTTAGATTCAGCAATAATTAATATTCTCCAAGAAAATATATTTTAAGTTGTAACATCACTATTACTAATATCACTTATGAGCTAAAACTTCAAATGTGCCTGCAAAATATAAGGTAACAGTTAAGGGAGACTAGTTGCATGTCAACACAGGTATTGTGTGTACTAGGAAGTACATCAGTATTCGTTCAGAGCGGAGGTTTAAAGACCGCTGTCCTACAGACATGTAATTCAGATGACCGGCACATAGTTGCTTCCTCCCGAGATATTTGGATATCCTGCCATAATCTGATGATATTGATAAAACAAAACATGTTGTCAGATCCACTGGCGTACAAATGTTTTGTTTGTAAATTATTACTACCATGTTTTTATAAATTCTCAATTGATATTGGTCTTAAAAACATCCAGTATTGCTAATATAATGACATAATCAAAGCAGGGTATGAATAATATGCTAATTAAGGTACATCTCATAGTGGAACCTCTTGTACTCTGGAACATGGACTGAGGGGCAGTTCTTGGTTTCACTCCATTTTTTTTATCAAGCTGATCTTGTAATCCTGCTTTACGAGACAAGCAGACGTTATTGGCTACCAGGAGATCTGACCTTCTGACTGCCGATGCCAAAAACTTTATCAGAGCCTTCTGCAGGAATTGGATACCATCCCACCACTACACACTGAGAACGCCACTGGTTCTATGCCCCAAAGATGTCAAGCTAAAAGCATTTGTTATGATTTTCAATTTTTTTTCCCCACTGTTCTCATGTCTTCATTGTTCCTGCTTAGACATTAGAGGTTGAAATTTCAATCCCAATGCTGTATTTCTTTCCACTTTCAGGATATATTGAGCTCGTCTATATTTCATAAAATATAACAAAGCCCACAAATCTATGAAACTCTGTATTTGAAATATCCCCAATGAATGAAACAAAGTTTATCAGCGACATCTCTTCGACTTCCAGTAGCTAATTTAGGGATACGACCAGGTGGCCACTACCCATTAGTTTCACAAAAAAAAAAAGAAACTCTCCTGGTTCTCTGTAAATAATTAGTGGATTTTCTGCCGCACTGATTTCCACTCTGATCCGCAGTTAAAACAAAGGCCCATTTCATCTGTGGAACCATCAAGACATAATCTATTTTGAAAAAGATGAAAAGAGATGTGATTCTTATTATCTAATTAATCCTGTCCAAGCCCCGAGGTTATTTAATTTGTTGAAAGACCATTAAAAACCCTGCATCCGGCAAATAAAATAATGAGGATCTTAATTTGCTCTAATTCAGGAAAGCAGTGCCATAAACAAGAGCTGGCAATATCAGACCCTACAGACAGGCCAAGCTACTCACAAAATTAGGCAAATGCTACTAACCGAGAACTTTTGGAAATTTAATAACTCTGACAGCAGAGACAATAATTTACTTGTCGTGCCCACATGACGCCCCATAAACAGGAAAACAAAGCATTAACTCATCAGAGGGAACTGATGTCTATTTAACTGACTCAGTTGTGGAGCAGGGAAAACGTTATTTTTTTTGTTCAAGAACTTGATGTGTCTATTACGACACAGGGAAAAGACAAAGTAATTCATCAAAGGGAGATTAAGGGTGTTCAAAATCTTGCTTTGTCAGTGAAAGCACATGAAAGGACAAACCGAAACCCATCAATGATAGATTGGGAAGGAAAAAGGGAATGTTTCAAGCAGAGTAGAGTTTAATAAGTTCCTCCGCAGGGGTGAGAATCAAGGAAATGACAATGAGCGACAAAAGCCCTCTCCTCTGTCTGATACACAGAAAGTACGGCATGCAATAGGACTTCATTTTTGGAAGGACCATCATTCAAAGTACTCTGAATCTAATTTGTGAAAGGACCCATTGAATTAATTTCCATGATACAATAGAGATCAGCCAAGTGACAAGATGGAAAAAGAAAGCAAAAATCACTCCAGCCAACTTCAAAGAAACAAAACTTTTGTTCTAACTTGCCCATCCATGAGGCCCTGAATATTATTAGAACCATCCTCTTAACATCCATCATATCCAAGCAGATGTGGCATCAGAGAGGCAGCACAAAATGCGTTATCTTAAAAATCGATCAGTAGCTTTAATTAATTCTTTCGTTTTCTGAAACCAGCACCCGATCGATAAGGGCTGGGCGCTACTTGAAGAATGTCATAGATACCACTATGATCATTTTGAATATTAAGCTCCACTTTATCTGCAAATGCCATCCGAACTGCAACGACCATCAATATTCCTTAGGCATCCCAGTGACAAGATTCATGTTTTCTAATAAAAGCGTGATTCCCCAGCCCTGGTCTGGCTTGATGCCTAAGAATAATGTCATTCAAGGAAGTGTTTATTGAACCCAGAGAAGGATGGCACTGGGCCATTGCTCACGGAACAAAACAACAGACAATAATCATAAAACAGAAAAACAACAAACACCACTCCATCCTCTTCAGTGAAATAACTAAATTCAGATGGGCAAAGAAAAATCCCCAAGCCAAATTTCGAGCCGCTTTGCTTACTCCTCCGTGTCTATTTCCTCCAAAGCCCAAATGGCCAGCAGCAGCACGTCTGACCAGCATATTAAAGAAGCCTCATTTAATGTTAGTATTACTGCAGGGAATAATACATTCACTTGATAATGAAGTAAAGCTTTCTAGGATGGAATTCAAGTCCCAGCATTATTCTTTTCCTCCCTTTCCATCCTTGCTCTCTCACTCGACCGGCCCAAATCCTATTTTCTCTGTGTGCATTGCGCACATACTGATCTCAGCATGGCATGAACTGCATTCCTACGGCTTTCTTTAGCTTTGTGAGAGAAAAAAAAAACTAATAAATCTAAAATGCCTGCCCTTCTCTCCCCATGCTGGAGATTAGGCCTTGATAGGAGCCATGGTTTTATACGGGGAGAGGATAATACCATGGAAATGGAACCCTGCTTCTGCAACATCGGGACAATGAAAGAAACATTGCTGAAAAGCCCCGGATGTCTCTTTAGGTGAGGGCTGGACACTAAAACCCAGTGGAAAATGGTTCGGATGGACTATAGTTAACGTAACCTGTTCCAGCTATGATCTGTTGTTACGATGAGCTGATAACAAAGCATGTCATGAACTTTTCAAGGATTCTTGGCACGTTTTGTGTATCACCCTTAACATATGCTTCCGCTTCATATCCTAAAGGTCTGCCAAAACATACATGTGTGAAAGTGTACGTTTGTACAAGTAATGCAACTGATGTGTACCAACCAATAAATGCATAGAAAACAGGAGAAAGGGTGAAACTATTCTTCACAATCTTAACCTGAGGATATTGTTCTCATAACCTGCTCCATTCCTTTAAGCCCTACTAATACCCACAGTACATATAAAGCTTTATATTTACATACACATGCACATCAGAGTACATACCTAAACACACACACAAAACAACATGATCTACTTGCTCCCTGTGACCACATGTCAGACATACACTGTTGTGTATTAAGTTAGAAAAACCCACATACGTGCAAGCACATCAGATGCTCCCACAGCAGCAACACATCAGCCAGCTGAATACATTGTTCAGAGCCAAAGACCACCTCCAGCCATATGAAGGTAACATGCTCCGTCTGAGTCTGAGCCAGGCTGCTCCTAAGCAGGCATGTGGGAGTCGACACAGCTCAGCCCACACGGCAATGTGTTTACACAGTGGTACGTTCTCAGCGGGGAATACATTATGGTTCAAGCAGAGAATTATACAATATTAATCAATGTATCCAAGTGTGTCTAACGCAAAGCACTTGGCACAGATCTCCTGATGAGATTTACTCTTACTACCAAAAGGATCCTTTCAAACGATCGTACATCCATAGATGGAAAGACTCTCAGAGCGCGGTAAAAAAGTTGGGTTGTTTTTACACAAAGGAGAAACGGAAGTCCCTAACCTTGCACCTTCTTCACAGTCTGTTGTTCAAAGTTGTAAGGATGTGCAGGTACTAAAGTGAAAGAGCTACTTCCCTCCTCCCTCCCCCTCCTATAGTGTGATGTCTGCCAGCTCACCAAGCCACACTAACACGGAGCGTTTCAGAGCTCCTCTCTCCTTAAACACTAAAGATCGGTCTCTGCGTTCAGTACCACTTACCAACTTCAAGGTGATGCAAACGCCAAAGCGTTAACTCTACAAAGTACATAAGTTTCAGACAGAGACGCATGCTCTCGGTAGAGGGCTGTGAAGAAAGTGTTGGTGGAGGAGGGGAGAGGGGACGGGCATGTGAGGAACACCTTCTGAAGTGTCAAAAGATGGGCTCAGCTGATGAAAGAGGATGGGAAAGAGGAAGGGAGGAGGGGGGAGAGCAAGAGACTGAACGAGCTGATGTCACATCTGAGGCTGTGGAGAGGCTTTCAAGTCAGGAGCATTGGCTCTGTGTTCCACACAGGAGCCTCTCTGGGTGAATTTTAAGGTTTGTGTGTCTGAGTGTGTGTGCTTGATAAAGTACATGATGTATGTGC
Organism: Anarhichas minor; assembly: GCF_050575085.1. Lineage (NCBI taxonomy): Eukaryota > Metazoa > Chordata > Actinopteri > Perciformes > Anarhichadidae > Anarhichas > Anarhichas minor. Next base: position 3,827,428 of record NW_027466474.1, on the reverse strand, counting down.
ATGGATGTGTAACAGTTGCTATGCTTGTGTATGCTAAACAGGGGGGGAAAAAGCAAAAGGGAGGAAGAGGGAGGAGCGTTTGAGCATGCATGCTTGAGAGGGAGCTGCATGTCTGTGTGCATGTGTGTAGAAATATGATACTGCTGATATGGAACGTGTCCAAGCAGGTGTGGCATAGTGGTATTCAAAACATGCAGAGATATCAACCATTTGCTAATCTGCACCGAGGGTATTAATTACACGCGGCGGTTCCTCTCATCAGCACCTGAGATAAAATGCCAAGAGGGTAATGATTAACAGTAATATAAACATAAGACCACCACTCCTGAAACCTGCAAAATCGATCTGCTGGCCTGGGCTTGCATAGAAAATTGCTGCAGAACAATCAATCCCTCTTAAGTTTTGTGAATCCAGTCGGGTAGCTTAGCCATGGAGGAGACCAGATGGGGGCATCAATGTGGGCAAAAGGGAGACCAGGAGGAAGACAAAGCCTCGTCAATAGTACTTCGTTTTCCATCAACTCTGTTCCTTAATCACCCTGGTCTTAATGCGCCTTTCTACCCGACGGGCCCACACCCATTCCAATACATCCACCGTGAGCTAGCCCTAAACAAACATCTACCTGCTTCTTGCTCACTCGCTCTCCCACAGCTGCCCTCATCCATCTAAGCCAATAGCAAAGGTCTTCATTACAGAGTGTGTGGCGAGAGGGCTGGGGAAAAGTTCGTCCTTATTGATGGTGTCTCCATTGTCTTCTCCTTATTGAAAGAAAAACCCTCCACTCCTCTCAGTAATTACCTTCTCTGGCTCCCTCCTTCATGGTCAAGTCACAGCTACTTGAAGTCCTTGCGACAACAATTAGCTCAACGGGAAAAACTAATTCGCTACAAGTTCCAATAGAGTGAACACAATAAGCAGCAATAAAGAAAGTACTCTTTTATCATGTCATGCCTGAGACAAAGTGAAGTGGTATTAAGGCAGCTGCAGCTAAATACAAGAAAGAGCATTACTCAACCCTCTGGGTCAGTTCGTGACTCGTACGTATTTGTATATAGCTATTTGTATTTCAGTGAACAAGAAAGTAATAATGCAGCGAGCAAATGCATAATACAGCAAAGAGCACTCCAAAGAGTAAGACGCTATAAAAGACTGGAGGAAGAGAGCTGGCATTAAAGTGGCATTAAGCCAGATGAGAGTGCAGGCCCACCTGAGCACTGTTTAAGACAACTGTGGCAGAAAGCTCATCTTCATTGAGTTAATTAGCAATACCCCACAGTAAGCATCTCAGGGTGCGGGTAGGAGGACCTGAGGGAGAGCAGACTGTCTTTGTGTCGATTGGAGTAAATGGCTGGCCTCCCTGATGAGCTCCCATCAGCCCTTGGAGCATCCTGCCGTCACGTCCCACTTGATGGTAATTATTCGGAAGGCAAGCACTTGGCAAATGTCATTATTTAGATTCGGGGGTTGATTTACTAAGCCTACCGCAAATTACCATCACGGCCACAAAATTCTGTGTCACCGCATGTTTTCAATTTCGCGGGATATTTAATACTCGCGTTGTAAATGAGCATAGCCAAAGTTTAGTTAATTTGAACGCACTGTCGCTAATTAAGACCTGATGCTGGGATGTTTGAGACATTTCTCGCGCAAACCAGCAAAAGATATTTCACAACTACAATCACATCTTCGTCTTCAAACAAGAAGGAAGACTACATGTGAGATTATTACAAAAAAAAAAAAAAAAGATGAGTGATTACTTTTTAAAAAGTATACTAGATTTTTGTTTTAAACACGACACAAAATACACGCGTGTCTCTTTTACACAAGAGTATTGCTTTACACGGATCACAATAGTCCAAAATGAAGTACGTATACGAATGGCTACTTTCAATACAAGAGACGCAACCTGCTGTAAGCTGTGAAACGCCACAGTAGAGTATTCAAGCTGGAACCAACAGTGGTACAACAATGAGGGAGAAAAGAAGTTATACTGACATTGCGCTGCTGGTCTTTTGGCTTGAGTTGTTATTTCGAGGGGCTCAAGTAAGGTAATCAAAGTGAACATTATGTATATATTTTAATCTGCTTTAGTGTGGTTTTCACTGTCATGCTACCATTGCTGAAATGACAGAGAAAAGGGGCCACATTTTAATCTCTCTCTCTCTCTGTGTGTGTGTGTGTGTGTGTGTGTGTGTGTGTGTGTGTGTGTGTGTGTGTGAGCACTCCAAAAAAAAAAACAACAGCTCTTCAGATTTTATAACTGCTTTCCCCGAAACATAAAGTCAGATGTAATTGCCTCTAATGTAGCGGTCATCACCATGAGCGATTCAGAGGTAATTAGTGAATAATTACCGTTCCTTAGATATTTCATGGACCCAAACACATGAGTTTTAGTGATGTCATTCTGCCAGCGCAAACTTCAGTACAGCCCTACAGTACAGATGGCCGAACGCTACACGACTCGTTTATACCCATAAAACTAAAGCGAAAGGTAAATGAATCTGAAAATTAGAGTCGGGAACAATTCAAGGGAAACATTTGACTTCATTTGCAAAGCGTGTGCGATTGTTGATACATTAGGGTCACAGCATATGGAACGTCAAGCTGTCTCAGCAAGGCGAGGTTGGCAGACACCTCGCGCCGCACGTACAGCAGAGACCTTCTCGCTCTGATTTCGGTTCGTTTCTGCATAATTCAACGGGTAACAACCGTCATCTACCCTCAAACTGTCCGTCTCTGCGCTGATGTGATGCAGTCTGACTGCGAGTGACACTTAAAAAGGTGCCATTCTCTGCTTCTCACTCACGCCTGCACAACCTATAAACAAACAGCGGAGTCTGACGACCGCAGAAGCAACTGGCTTCTTGAAATGTTCATGTTGGGTGAGTCATCGGTGGTTCTCGAACATGGCTGAAATGATTACTCTGCGAACCAATTAGTCCAACAACAACAAAAAATGTATCGACGATAATTCTGAGTAGTTCTCGTTCAGAACTTTTCCAAATGTAGGACTCAGTCAAAAAAATCAGTGTAAGAAAACAACTACATCACTTCCAGGCAAATTAGGTCTGCTAAATCATTATCTAAAACCGTCATTCATTGTTTCAAACAACTGTAAACACAACGTGACTCTTGATTAATAAAAAATAACAGAATAATACATTTGTATTGATACAATCTAAATGGTTTAAAACCAATGATGAGTAAACTAAATGAGGAACGGTGGGTTTCATAAAACAATGTGCAATACAGTTCAATGGGGAAGTAAAGGATGACAGATTGGCATACAGCAACAATCATTTCTGTGTACTGTGCATGTGGGTAATCTATGTCAAAGTGAATTACTATTAAGTGATGCTGCATCCTAATATGGCTGTTTGATGAACGTAAAGCCTAACAGAGTCACAGCAGGAAGTAACGAAGAGAGGGAGACAGGAGAAGAAGATGCAGAGGGGGAAAAAAAGGGAAAAGAGTACGAAGCCCCTGAGGTATTGCAGCGCTCAGAGACTTCTATTTATAGAGGCGGGACTAGAGCAGAAGAATGACAGGCATCTACTCTGTACCTGGAGCACCACTGCGCTCACGGCAACACAAACAAACACACATAAACATATGCATATTGATACACTTTTTGGAACTACTTTCTCTCTCCCTTTTTTTCCCCCCACTATTTTCTTTCTTCCTCTCTAACATATACACTTCAACGCACATGGTCCAAAAATCCTCCCCAGCCAAGCACGATTCAATTTAGCAGAGTGAGAGCAAGAGACTGAGGCAGCAAGAAAGAGAAAGATAAGGGGGGGGGGGGGGGCAGACAGGTATGTGTGTGTGTGTGTTGGGGGGAGCATAGCCTGGCATATAATTTGACGAGCAAGACTCAATCTATATCTGTTAACAAAACTCTAGTGCTAGGTGGAAGCTGTTGACAGCAAATAAACAACATTGGGATACACTTTCTCTGAGCTTAGATTGCAGCACAGCAACCGATAACAACAAACATCTCTGTGGCTGTGCCGTAATAAAAGTGTTTATGTGGAGCATCCATCTGTGCTATGACATCTGTCACAGCATCACAAGCTGGTGAACTGCAAAGTGGCGACAACTCCACCGCTTGTACCTTTGCCTCCTGTTTGATAAATTACCCAGTAACTCACCAACGTTGAAAATGTAATAATGAGGCTTGCACAACTTACGGCACTTATTAATTAGAAGTTTGAGATCGCAAACTCAGCAATCGAAGGTATCCGACAGCCGTTTGATACGAGTCAGAGGCGCTATTCTTACGATGCAGATGCAAACTCATTGAGTACCAGTCCACTTGTGGCCAAAAGCCAATCAACAAGCAGCCTTTGTTTGGTCCTAATTGTATAATGAGAAACACTGATTGACTTAAGTGTCCTTAAATTACTTTTAAACATAAATTTGGATGATTTGGCCACATCTTGACAAGGCTGGCTGCTTCTGCCATCTCACAAGTTCACATATTAATAGATGCATTCATAGATTCATATAGTTTATCTTTAAAACAATACTTGTTTGTTGAATGAGCAGTATTCAGTAATCATCATGCATTTCAGTTTTTTTGTCATTAACAAGATAATCAAGGTAGGTAGACATCCAGTCAAAAACTACAAGGCTTTTTTGTTTAATTGATGAAGTGTTTGGTGTAACACATACAACAACACTGAGCCATATCCACTGGAGAAAAACAAGGTACGATTTGGCAAGGAAAAAGAGGAATATGAGGGTAAAGAGGTACAGGCAAAGGATGCTTTCAAATGGTAGATTTGTATCGCTCTCCTTGGTGCTGAAAAAGTCTGCTTCTGAAGACATGATATGCTTCATTTTTTTTTTATATGAAATTCAAATGAGCTCATTCTTATTATTCTGAGGACTTCCACCAAGTGTTTTGGCTAACATACGAATGCCCCATAAAGAAACTTGAAATACGCCTGATCATCACACAACGCATTGAAGCTTTAATCCACCCAGACTCTGGTTATCATGTGACTACTGGAATTACCGGTATGTCTGTTGTAGGACCTGTGTTGCCAGTGTTTCTGTTATACCAGTTAAAGGACGCCAGTGAGGATGGGGTGAGTTAAGAGGCTTAGCGCCACAGGCAGATCCACCTAGCCGGGCCCTGCTGGCTGCCCCTGGTCCCACCACATGCCCTCATTATCCTCCTGGCACCCTCAACTCATCCTCCTTCAGCAGTGGGACTAATCCAGACCGAGGCGGTAGGACCTGAACCTGGTGGAGGAGTCTCAACTAAGGATAGGCACCTGTACCGCACAAGCAAAGCACAACACAAACGTTACAAACATGGAACGCCCAGAGCGCCGCTTGATCCCAAAACTTCTATCCTCAACAGCAGTCCAGTATTCCTATTCAAGCATAATGTATTCTTATTCATTCCAATATGCAACAGCAGTGTTTATGCAGCCATTAATGAGTTATAACATATCCCAAACTAGACCCAGATACAATCAATAAATAATGCCTGTCACATGAAATGTAATTAATTTTTGCTTTGATATTTTATTTTCTCATTCATTAATGGAACAAAGAGAATGAGGCAGGCGTGGTGGTGGTGAGGCGGTGGGGTGCAACAGATTATTATTTTGCGTAGCTTGTGGTTCTGTAGTCCCACCATAATGGCCTCCGAGTCTTCCGTGCTGTTGGGATCTTGTGTGGGTTTTTTTGGGGTTTTTTTTTCAAGTGAAAGTGAAGCGTGAGGCTATTCCACAGTGTAGCAATCAGTGTGACTGAGGCTTGAAGATGCATGAAACAAACCGTTGGGGGGGGTGTTAGCGTTTTATTCCCAGAGCAAAGGGGTCAGCAGAATTCATATCCCGTGTTGTCATGCATAAAGCTTCTGTCAACAGACCTGGACCATCTGTCTTGTTATTTACCACATCCTTGTTTTTCCATAACCCAAAACTCCACTTCATGTTTTCAGTGAAAAGCTGCATACATGAATAAGATACCGTCAGTAATGAAGAGGCAGTGTTTAAATAACTCGATGCAGAAGGAAACTTTGTGAAGCTTTTTAGACTTCCAACATGTTTGCATTTATTTATTTATTGTTATTTATTTTTTGCTTTAGTAAGTAAAATAGTTCTATTATTTGTGTAAAACAATGTGTGTTTAAAAAGTCAAAAATGGTAATTGGGGAAGACATGTTAATTTGACAAACCAGGAGAAAAAAGTGAATACATGTATCTTCCACAGTATTGTCTATAAACCAGTTTGGAACATTGTTCTGTGTCAAATAAAGCCCATCACATGTACATTAAACAACAAAACAAGTTAGGCAAGAACTATTATTACTTATGACTACATTCACCAAACAACATGTCAACACTATATTTTGACACAAATATTCATGTTCATTAATGAGCTGAGGGATCCTTGTTCTAGGAATGCTTTTTATCTTGTTCTCGATGACTTTGTGGAAGTACTTTGTGTTAAAAGCCACAATCTCAAGACATTTCTGTATGTGCGCATGTCCTTCACTTATCTCGACAACCGTTCAGCCAATCATTCGATCATCTGATCTACTTCACACTTGGCGAGTGCATTACTGAGGGACCCAAGGGAGTGCTTTGTTGAAGTTGGTGCAATACTGCACAGTAAAAGTCCTGCATTCAAACTGTTACACCAAGTGAAGAGTGAAAGAGAGGCAGTATCAGCACAATGTACTTTAATGTACTTTACGCTGTTCAAGGTGGAGCTTTCAAATCTAATCTGATGTAGCTTAATGAATAATAATGCAATATTTTGAATTGTTATATTTTGTGAAAGGTATATGTACTACAACAATGTTTTCCTTGAAAGCAGAACTACACGGTAATTAGTATACTGTACAGTTGAGTTGCATATTTTTGACATGCTTTGGTGTTTTTTTTGTAAGTTATTTTAAAATATGAGTTAGAATAGTAACACATTTTTATAAATATTATATAAATAAATATAATGAATCAAGAGCAGTTTTTTTCCGTGAACCCGAGTGACTTCTATCGGTGTTTGTGCGACTTGATAGGTGCATTGTACAACTTCACACTCGACACTGCACCCAAGGAGGTGCAGTGTCGAGTGTGAAGTTGTCTGTATAAGAAGAGCTGCAAGTAGCTGCAGGCCAAGCAATCATCCCATGTTGACCAGGCACAGTACAGTGAATATATATATGTGTGAGTGAGTGAGTGAGTGAGTGAGTGAGAGAGAGAGAGAGAGAGAGCAAACGGCAAGCTTTCAGTCTTATAGACAATGACATGTGCAGCTCAAAGGGAGACAGAGTGTTTGAGACTGTAGATAAGTAGATGAATCATGTCAAACTCATTTAAATGCATGTGAAAGCCTTTCTCCTCACACAAAAGCTTTCCAAAACTGCCTTTAAAAAAAATAAATAAATAAATGTTGAAAAAGTTTGAGGCACGTTCAACTGCCAGAGAGTTGTGGAGGTGAAGTGAGCTAAAATGAAATAGGAATTTAAGTGATTAAACTAGTACACACAAAAAGACGCCTGCTAACCATGCAGAGCGAATGGCTCTCACACCTAAAGTGAGGGCATCGTCTTTAATCAGAGCGTAATTTATTGACTCCCATTTAGAAAGCCATAATACTAGTGATCAAGCCCCTCAACCGCAAAATGCAATAAACTAGGGAAGTGTTTTGTGAACAAAGGCAAATAACAAGGCCCCACACATCATTATGTTCCCTTCATATCCCATTAGATTAGTCCCAAATGGGTTTTAGGTTAAAGGAAGCCATGCCCTGTACAGCCAGAGTCATGGGTAACAATGTCAAATTATCATTACATGTCCTCACTCCACTGTATGAATACTCAGCACTCCGCCCTACCACTCATACCAACCAGAGGCGAAACTGAATCAATGCACCCAATGTTTTTAATAGCTCAATTTGAAATGGGCCGAGAAAAGAAACAAAAGTTAAATTTGCGATTATCACGTCGCATCCAGAACATCGGCAGTGTTGCTTTGATGCCCTTTCTGTAGATTAAGCCATTATTGCAGCTGCCAACCATCATCATCGTCAAACGTCTGTGCAATTGATGAGCCAGTGGTTACAAGAAAATCATACCTAGCTGGCATAAGTAGAAAGATCTTGCAAGAAATGGCACACACACACACACACATTCCCACTTTCACCTGAAGCAGAAAATTGTCTGGCGGTAGATGGCGGGAAGATGTAGCTTTTGTTTTTCCCCATAGCATTTTCACAAATTATTTCTCCCTCAACAGAGGCACAAATACTTGTCCATCGGGGAGAACAAAGCCATGTAATTGGCTGCTTCCCCACTTGAGCTCCACCTAGCACAATGTTAATAACAAACTGATGAGAAATTCATTAGTGCTCCAAATAAAAACAATCTCTCCTCGATAAGATGCAAGTACATTATAATTAAACTGATGCCTCTCCGTTTTCATTAGGCCGTGGAGCCTGAAAACCTGGAAGACTAAACCACTGAGATGGATGCAATTAAGCATGATTGTTTTACTACACATTTGGGTCTAAAGTATAAAACAGAGGCCCAATGTTAATACAATAGGTATCCATGCAGCAAGAAAAAGTCTTCCAAGAGTCATGTCAGAAACTAGCCGACCGTGGAGGCACGTTGTGGTGCAGAAGGCAGGTTTACACTGTGGTTTTAGGGAATTGGTCAAGTCGGGATTTGAACATTGCTGACTACAGAGAGGGAGGGACAGGCTGGATAGTGTACTAAGTCATTTTACTTCTCCCTATCTTGAATTCTCTTCCCATCACTTTGCATGAATGCTCATTTCTTTCCCTCCCTCCTGGTCTCTACCACCATCCTTCTCTCAACCTTTCTCTCTCCTACCATCTTCCTCTTTACCCATGGGGAGATTATGAGACAAAGGGCCCCTGGGCACAGAATGACAAAAGGCCCCACCACGTCTCCCTCATTGGAGCAAGACCAATTTTCTAGTTGTTTAGCCTGTTTGTTGTTGTTTTGTGTCTCTTTGAAGACGTTACGCATCGCTCTGTGGTTTTGTGTCGTTGTAGTCATTTTGAGTGTCTTTGCTGTCGTTGTGTGTCTCTTTGTGGACATTTTGTCTGTCTTTGCAGTTGTTTTGTGTCACGTTTTAATTGTTTTGGTCTTTTTGCAGTCATTTCTTGTCAGTAGATGTTTTGAACATTTTTGTAGTTGCTTTGCGTCTGCTTGTAGTTGTTTTGTGTCTCTTTGTGGTCATTTTGAGTCTGTAGTTGAAGGTCAGTGTGGGGCCTGGGCCTGGGCCCGGTAGGCCAGTTCAGTAATCCATCCATGTCCTTACCCCATCTTTACACTACCTCACTCAGTATGAATGTGTAATTCCTCGATGGGATCACAGAATTCTGAGATAGTCAGCCTCAAGTCCATTTAGGAAGGGGTAACAAAGGGCTGAGACGCACACGTGTATGTGATGTACGTGTATCTGTGTGTTCCGTGCGTGTTGTGGCAGGAGAGGGAACAGCTTGCTCCTGAGCAGTCAGTGATGCCCTGGCAACGCCTTGTCTGTCCACAAAGTGAGATCAGGACTCAAATGCCTCGTCTAGTAAACTCACTCATGCACAGATGCACGTACATGTACAAACACCACTCAAAAGCAGGACACACGGCAGATGTGGTGGACTACTATATGGGATAAATGACACCAATCCCTTCCCTTATTTCCTGGAATTGCCAGGTTATTGTGGCTTATTGGCAGAAAATGTAGAAACATTAAAAACACATTTGGGTGACATCTCATGAGAAGGGTGGAATATCGATGGTAAGAAACTGTTACAAATACTTCAAGAAAGTGGCTAAAATCAGAGCCACACACCTTACATCAAATATATGTTATGTCTTTTCCCACAAAGATTTTCTGTTTACTGGATTTGGACCAAGTGGACTGAGTACAACATATGTATGAGGTACCACTTTAGCTGACTTAAATGAGTGAGAATATAATGTCATTTATATTATTTTATCGCATCTAGGAGCTTGCTCTAAATACATTTGTTTCTTCTTTTTTTTGTAATGTCTAAGTTGAAAGCTTCCCATGTTCAAATGTAAATAATTAAAGCTATAAAAGAAAACATCTGGAGGAGCCAGACTGTGATGGTTTCCAAACGTACTTCTATTTCTGTGTTTGTTTTAAGAGTGCACATTGCTACGGGAATCTACTTGCAGTAATACTGATACTAAGTTAAATGCTGAATGTGAAATGAATGCATTTCAAAAATAATTAAAAAGAAATTAAAAAGCACACACTCACACACTCACATGCACAACATAAAAGCCTTGAGTGTAGAATGATATGAATGAGACCACTCAGTAACACCAGTTACTCTGAATACTGAATTGTATTTCTGTCAGGTGCTTTGAATATAAAAAGGCACACAAAACCAAATATCCTTGCTTTAGAAAACCTTGCTTTCACAGGCAAGGTAACAAGGCTGATGGACAAACTCATAGCCTACAATATTTTGAAACTGGAACTTAATGTGAAGAAAACAAAAAAACATGTAGTTTTAGCCGAGTCCACCCATTTATAAAAAATAACAAAAGGCATAAATGCACTGTCACTTGGGCTAATTCACAGATAGGGAACTGCGTACACTAAGCATTACCCCACTAATTGACACTAAGACTGGGCTTAAGGTCCACAAATTACCAAGTCATTCCCACTTCCTATTCGCTGGCATCCCACTATACGAGTAATCATGACTGGAGGAAACGGCTACCATACTTAAACCGTCAACTGAACATATGGATGGGTGAAGCTTGTGGTTTGACCTCAGGGAAAGAGGCAGCAAGCGGGTCACACTAATGTGGACCAATAATCTCTCCCAGAGTCATTAGGATGATCAATGCCATTATAATGAGATAACATCTGGAACAAAGGACTCTAATAGCAGACAGCTGCTGGGCAAAGTGAGCTAATTAGGGGAACATTCAGTGATGCTAACTAAAGCTGCAGCCATTGTGCCCAGGTTTTGGACCCCACCCGGTTAACATCCAAAATACAACATGTTGAATATTTCATAACTCCTCTGATAACTAATCACGGCACTGTAATATCAGTGGTAACGCATGAGAGAGAAGGGGGGAGGGAAAGAGACAGAAATACCACAACATCTCAGCTTGACATAAATGCTTATCGAGCGGCACTAAATTGGTCAATTATGGAGAAAATCTGTTTTGAGGTAACCTTTCAGCTTATTAAATAAGCTATAAATCAATCTTTAGGGGAGAATCAGTGGCTGGCTTTTAATGAGCGAACGTGTCTAATCTCTTTCTTTTTCTCTTTCCTTCGTTCTTTCAGTGTGTTTATGTATGTACATGTGGGCACATACTAGAGGCTTATTAAAGTTAAATTGACGTGATTGAGTACAGAAAACATTGTGCTGTGCTGTGGAGTTCTCCACAACTTGAAGTTGCACACTGGTGTTTCAAGAGACTGGAAGTGGCTCTATTGGAGGACAAAAATAAAAAGTGAACGAAAAGGTCCAATTAGTCCTGTGCTTAAGAGAATAAAATAACGGAGAGCAGCGCAGAAAATAAACGTTGTAATAGTGTCTGTAAAGGTGTCTCTACACGTCTTTGGTGATCACGATAAAATATAATTATTCTGAACAAAGAACATTGCGTGGTCGAACGTGATTTGAAGCGACACTCCATTATTAGACCATGAAGCATTAATTACATGTAACGAGTAAAAAAGGGAGAGAATGAAAAACCTTTGAAAGCTCGTCTGCCCCCAAACACAACACGCTGTCTTTCTTTAATGTCAATATTGAAACTTTGTTTAATATTCTTTGTTTTTTTTTCTTTTTCTTTTTTGGATTGCATTCAAATAAACCTAAAGAGCTGGAAAATGAGATTCTGAGATGTCTCATGTCATATTCTAAAAAACTGTTCAAATTGGCATCAACCATTGGCGTTACAGTTTGTAGTTTTGTTTATTTACTCGTACTGCCTTCGATGGAAAATGGATTTTTAGGATACAAGATAGAAATGCAGTGTCAAATATTCCTTTCTGTGAAGCTAAAAATATTACAAACTTAATTTTCAACTATATAAAAATAAAAAATGAAATAAAAATGTACCTAAATCATGACTTCAACCCTGCCGTTTGCACTTCAAAATCATGGCCACGGAATAAAAGGTGGGTTGTTTTTCTGGTACTTTCCTTAGAATTCAGAGTATTCAATTACACAAAACGTTATTCAAATAAATTCATACCAAAAAAAAATTCCTTCAGTGCTCGGTTTCCTTAAATTCAGTTTTTCTATGAACAGTCACGCTGTGTATGGAGGAGGTGCTGTACAGTACCACCAGAAAACTACATTAGCATGCGTGGTTAGGGAAAGAGGAAGACTACACTCAGGTCTGAGTGTAGTCGACAAGGCAACTGCACTATTCCTCAGAGTGCACGACAACGACGGTGAAAAGCTCCCAACTAACAGTAATTGGTTTTAAAATAATAGAATTCATTACAGTTATGGCGCTTGTTCAGCAATGCAAACAGGGGGAGGAAAAAAAAAACATTCACGAGAGACTTGTGCTGAACTGCTTCACTAAAAACCATGGGGAGATGAAAGGCATAATTCAAATGACAATTTTAGAACCCTTAGTTCATTTATATCAGAAGCTCAGACGATGTTGCCGGCATAATAACATCAAGATTTTTTTTCCTCTTCTTTTGTTCTACTTGCAGGGCTTGGAAGGGAACTTTTCTCCCTCTCAATTTCATTCTTTTGTGGAAGCAAATTCCTCCTCCTCACACAGAGACATGCGAGGTGACACACAAACAATCTGGCAAACAACACCCGTCGGCAGCGGAGACAGCCAACTGAAAGCTAACATGGGAAATCTTGACAGGGAAAGAAGAAAAACAGTCCACACATGACTCTGAATTTGCTGCTTGTCTTATTAAATGACTGTGTAATTATACACATCAGGGGTCTGCATTGTAAGGTCCTGTGTTTTTATCACATCCGGTGGCAGACTATATTTGATTCAAGGCCAACACCTCAAGTGTGGAGGACAATATTCACCCAATCAGCATTAAAAAGATCATCTTTCAAGACCGCTCAGGCCATAAAGAGAGAGGTCAGCAGCCATTGAAACATGATTGGATGTCCCCTCTCACGCTGAGTCTATAACACTTTACATCTGACATCAAATCAACCTCAGGCCAATATCTAGGAATTGGCCCCATTCTAAAGAAGTGGTTGATACATTTTGACCACCATTTCATAGAGCCAAAAGCCTTCACTACAAATGTGAACGTAGTACCAGCGGTGGACATTTCTCTCTTCTCTTTATTTTACTCGTATTCTTTTGGCATAATAACTAAAGAAAAACAAGACCACCATATGGCTGTGCATTAAAAATGGATGTAAGTGAGGACACCCGAGTCCAATGACGAGGTGGAGGAAGTTGAAATAGTGAGCGCAGCATATGTGGGGGGAGAAAATATGTGCCCCTCTCTGTCACAGGGTGTCTATGCTAAAAAAAACAAAAAACAGCTGGGTCATAAAGGAAAGCCATACACGAGACCATGTTTCAGGCAGATGTGGCCGAAAATCAGTGTCATGTCAAGAGCTCAGGGTGTCAATAAGCAAATACAGCTCGCATGGAGAGGTAGATATTTGACGTTCATATCTCTGAGGGAAAGCAACTGCAGTGGAATACACAAAAAGAGTGAGACAGTGATGTGGTGTCAGTCTGCTGGCACAATATATAAGAGGGGGTGTACAGAGGGAGCCAGCAGGGAAGACAGTGATAGCAATGGTGTGGTTCTGTAAGCATCACTGATGTGTTGTTGGTGTGGGACTGCATCTGTTTATCGGTGTGTGGGGCCAGTCTATAGTAAATAATTCAGGTATGACTGCATAAAAGAGCGGTCGATACAACAGGTCTCGTCGATAGCAGGTAAGGGAGGATGTGCTTCCTCACGGGCCCTGATCGAGCGAGTGAAGCGTGAAAAGGAAAGGAGACGGAGCGGACCAGCGGAGGCCGGCTGTCTTCCACCACGTCGGAGGCAGTCTCGCTGCTGAATCTTTTCAAAGGAAAGATAATAATGATGAATCTGTTCTTTATCCTTCTTTTTCCACTCTCTGTCTAAAGTAGGAGGGTGAAAGTATTGATCAGAGAAGACAGACCAATTTGAATGCCGCTGAGCTATTTCATACTTATTCTCCCCTTTAAAGATCACACGTCTAACAAATGGCATTAGCAGCACACATAACGGTGTGATACGTGGGCTGAGAGAAACCCATTAGGTCAATTCCATAGCAACAATGTGGCATTTCTACCCCTATGCGCTGCGCCAACTGGGCCAATTCAATGGGCACCCACTGCCACCGAGTGCTTGCCTTCGGTACTACAACACTGGCTGGAGAACTGCAGCGGTTCCTGCATCTGTCTGAGTGGAGGCAGACCATGACCATGCATGTGCAGCTACCGTGTCTATCGCATTGAGAATGATACACTCTGAGCAAGCCAAACAAAACTAAGATCCAAGGCCATTAGCGCTGTTGTGAAACATCCCAGAAGACCTACCCCTTTGCTATTCTTTGCCCTTTACACGGCTACAAACTTTGGCAGGGCATGATGGAGAGGAAAACAAAAGGAGCGACCATCTAATTTGAAAAAAGATGCGACCAGTTTGGCCATTTAAGACCGTCACAGCCAGCATGCATGACGAAGAGGTAGTGCCAACTCAGTCAGACTTAACCCTCATTATCTGGCGCAGCTAACCGATGCTTTACAAAACAAGCTTAACGCAAGTCGTTGCAGCCTGAGCCTTTATATCGAGCACATGGATGATTCTTTCATTCATTCACTAAAGGAGGAGGGGCCAATCAACCATCAGTGTGCTGGTAAACTGCTAAAAAAAAAGAAAAAAAAAAGTGATACTGCTTGAAGGCGGACATTTTAAAACTGTGGCCCATCTCTCCTGAGCACCCTTAGAAAAGGAACTGCAAGCACAGACAATAACCCAGCAAGTGATCTGGCCTTGATCATGTCACCAATCATTACAACAGAGAGCTGTCTGGGGAATCTGGGGGAACCTGGCTGTTGATGAGGCGATTATGTGGCTTTCCTCTTGTGCGTCCAAGTATGACAGCGCTATGACAACACGGTGGCTGATAGGCAGAGACTACACCTTGTTAGTCCGTGTTGTGCTGAGTGGACTAGTTGGCTGAGCAGTAAGATGCTCCCACAGGGTCTGGTGGGCTTACTGCTAGAGCAAGGGGGGATTATAAACAGGCAATCAATGTGACTCTCTCCTAACCCGACAGCTACAACAACTTTGGTTTCCACTCATGTCGACTATAGGTCCCAGTCAACACCAACAGCTGCCTCTCTTTGTCCTTCTTGTCCTCGACCCTTGCATTAGTGTCAGCTGTGAAACAGAGGGTTTAACAGATCGGCAAGGGTCCATGCGTATACGCTGTTGTGGACACTGCCCACATTGGAATGCAAGTGGCACGGCTTTGCCAGTGCGAAGTGTGACTCTGGAACGATCAAGAATGCACAAGAGGACAAGAGCCTGGCAAGGTTACGAACAGAGGTGCATTATCGCATCACCCGCTGCAAGCATTCCCCGCGATAACATCTCGAAAAAAAAAAGCAGACAACTCCATCAACCAGAGCAAATAACTTACTAAATATACACAGATGTAGAGACGATATCAAAAAAGCCAAAGGAGCAAATAAAGAAATCGGGAGTGACGGGAGGAGCAGGCAACCATAAAACATGGGGGTACACAGAATTTCACAGCTGTGTGAACAGTTAAAGCAGATGCGATGGGATGTGATGGTGGCTGCATACAGAGAGGCGGGCTGTAAAAATATGCCATAAAGTTTATGGAGCCTAATGCGGCCCTGCAGGAGCCTCCTGCCGAGCTGAGCATGCCGACAGTGCCGTTGAGTGTGTGACAGAGCTGTGGGGGAGAGATGTACAACTGAGAGCATAGCCAGTATTCACAAGCTCCATCACTGGTGTGGGGATGTGCGTACAGTACATAAAATTCACAGATATGCAATCAACAGAACTAAGAATCCTATTTTTTCCTCCCTCCTCCTCGCTAAAAGCACTCCATCATACTCCATCTCTCCTGTGCAATATCTAAATCCAAGACGTAATATCCAAGTCTATTGGAAAGGCATCGAGGGAAAGAAAGTACTACTTACCACACGCACGGACATACAAGCATGTGCACACACCAACACAAATACACAGAGAGACTATAAAGGACTGCCATAGCCACTGTTCAATCCAATATCAGCATACTGTGACCACTTCAGCCTTTCATGTTCCCTTCGAAATAACGAGATCCAGCTCTCCCCTTCTGATTGAAGAGGAATGATTGTTTCTGCCTTTGAAAAGACATATGCGGAGGGAAGGATAAAAGGTAGCGAAGGAGGAAAGAATGAAAAGAAAATGGAAAAAAAGAAGACAAATGGTGATGGAAAAGAAACCTCTTTTTGTGATCCTCACTGGGAGCTGGAGTTGACTCAATCCTTCCCACACAGCCCACCCTCTGTCACAGCTAAACCTGTGCTGCTTCCACAGCCCGCAAAGGTCAATCCAACCACGAACGCCTGAAGACAAGCCACTCAGCAGAAAGTAGCAACACAATTGATAAATCGTATGTAGACCTTAAAGTTCAACATTGTGACAAATGTGACACAAGCCGTGACACCGTCGCCAGACAAATGCATTAGGTGTACTAGTATATCCGTCCTGCATCAAAGTGACCGTCGTCACATTTCATGTATGTAGAAAAGAATCTTGGGGGGGGGGGGGGGGGGAGGTCACAGAAACAGAGGCTCCAGCACAATGCGGCTTATTGCAATTGTGAGGCGCTTTTGTGAGGCGCTATTCAAATGTTGTCGCTTTCCAAAATCCAATAAGACCTCTGAGAATATTTAGAGAGAGGTGTAATAATCCTATATGATACTGTGTCACACTGGCTGAGCTCTGGGCAACTGTAGTACGATTGCTGGCCCTCACAATATGAAGTGACAATGCACGAGGGGTTAAAGAACTCATGACCCTCGAGGGTCAACTTATCCTCCGTCACAGCTCGGTCGTGCGTTCAAAACAAACACAAACTGTCTGTCGTTAGCATATCCACACACTCCACAGGCCAACGACAGAGGTATACAGTTTTCCAAAACAGGGGGGGGGGGGGGGGGGGGGGGGAATGGGGCAAAGCTCACACACATACATAGATTAAAGCAAATGAATTAGCATTGCAACATTGCCACAACTGTGGGTGATATTAGGAGTAATAACCAGAATGTGTAACCCCTGTAAGTGTGTGTGTCTGTCATCCCTTGATGGAGAGTTTAGTTGTTCGTTGTCACACCACCTCTTTTAAAGCCGGCATAGAAACAAGTACACTGAGGTGTACACTCCACTAGATATTTGGAAAATGCAAACTAAGACTTAACTCAACTTCAATCATCACACACTTGTATTTAAGTGCAACCAAAAGCTTGTGTTTCCAAAACTCTCTATAATACTCTATAATACTTTTATTGTGTATATTGTGCATTTGCATTTTCATATTTAATATTTTTTACTCTGTTATTTTTATTGCTTTACCATAAATGCTGCTGTAGCGGAAAAAACGTCCCCTTGCAGGATTAATAAAGTAACTATCTATCTATAAAATGTTATGGTACCACTAGTGGCACTGCAGAGAGCAATGCTTTGATATGCAGGTGCCCACATTATTGATATTAAATATTCTAGCATGGAGAACATGGAGGTGTTATCGTAGACATGACCGTGCTCTCAAACAGCCGAGTGAAGGAAGAAACCTGGAAACAGAATCCCCCTGTGATTATCACTGAAGAAAGAAACGAAGCATTTGAGGAAGATAAAACGGCAAATATTTGATATCTATTAAAAACACCTGACTACAGATGTGCAGATACACTATTCAAATAAATAAATCTTTCCTCATCTCACTCCTAGACAACTTTCTATGTCCATCAGATGAACTCTAAAATATTCTTTCAGCTAATCTAAGAAACATCTTATTCAAACAGTCCCCTTGAGAGCATGTTTCCTTGATCTTAATTTAAGATAGAATCTATGGTGAACACTGGCGCGGGCACACGCTATTGATAAATTTTTCATTGCCGTTCTTTTAAAGCACCAAGGACATGTGCCACATCAAATCTGCTCAACCCTCAGCCCCCAGTTTAATAGCTCGCTTGAAACAAAAGTCTTTTGAGGCATGTGATTATAAAAGGTAAAGAGGAGACTGAAGGAGGGAGGGTGCCTTGATTCCCTTTCTGGCTCACCATATTTCTTTTTCAAAGGTCCTTCATAAGCACTGCTGGCACTTGATTGGAGTTAAAGAGGAACCAGATGTCTGCGTGTCCTCGTATCCATGTAACTCTCTCTTTCCGTCTCCCTCGTTTCTCATCTGGATGCTTTGCAGCCCTCCGGCCTTCTCTAGAACTACCCGTTTACTTCTTACTCCATGTTCTGTAAATCACGAGCAGTTACAAACACAGGCGAACGAGAGCACACGGCCATTCATTTTATTTACAATATTCATTCAAATGTAGAATGTGAGGATTTATCTTTGCTTCTCTGTTTCATATTATTATAACTTACAAAAGAAGCAATGTGCACACATTTGGACTTTTTTTTTTTTTTTTGTCAAAGCAATTAATTTATCAACAAAAAAAAAAATGAATGAATCGATATGTATAAAATAATTGGTAGCTGTGGAACTACTTGAATATACACGCACTAGAGCCAGGGGGGAAACAACATGTAAGTGTGATACAACAACCTCACATTCGTTGCAGGTAAATCTAATTCTTCATCTCAACTTGATAATGAGGAAAACATTTTAAGGTTCAAGGTTTGTCCAATGCTTTGCTTGTAAAATACACAAAAGCATCTTTTAATTTGAAATGTTGTGGAATATACAGCCACGCCGAGCACTTTCGCTTTGATCAAATGAATGAAAATGGATGTAGCCTTGCAGTGGTTCTAAGCAACGCTCAATGACAAACTAGTGCTAGATTTTAGACGCCATCTCGCAAATGATGATGTCCTCATGATTACCGCCACATTTCACATCTGAAATCTGTCTGCTCATAAACCGTTTTAAATTGGGAGACATATTACCATTATACAACCATACACGCACTAAAAAGGTTGATGTTAAAAACATGTCCTTAGCCACTTAGGAAACTGCCACTTTATAATTCTGCTGAAAAATAAAACACTTCTTCTATAAAAGCCCAATCAGCTGGAGCTGTGGTTCTCAACCTGGGGGATCAATTCTGGGGGTCGCCAGATGGTTGTGGAGAATTTCATTTTTATGACGTACAAAGAAATTAAATAACATATTTTAGACTGGGGAGTGTTTGTTTTACATTACGTCGCCCGTAACGGTGATATAATTTGCCTCCGAATGGATTATATTAAGTGTGTTTGTGAGAGTCATGTGAGTTTCTGACAATGCTTAGGTGCCAGCTGTTAAAACTAAATAAAACAAAAGCTTTATTAATTTGCATTTATCCATCAGAGCGTTCACAATATGGCACCACCTGATTATTCTGGGGCATCGCGACTCGAAAAGGTTAAAGCTAAAAGTAAAAACCAGCACAGCCTCATTGGATTGTTTTCTCTCAGGTCCGGGGCTCTTTGGTCAAATCCACATACTGACAGCTTTACACAGGGATACACATGTTTACACAAGCACACTAACAATCACCGCCTGACGTCTCAGAGCTGACCAGCATGCTGCCATGGAAATAAGCAGTCATATGTCCCGTCATGCAGGTATTGATCACCTTGCTGTGGTCTGGAGATTGCTGCTTTTCAACACACACACACACACACACACACACACACACACACACACACACACACACACACACACACACACACACACACACACACACACACACACACACACACACACACACACACACACACACACACACACACACACACACACACACACACACACCTTCTTTTTCCTTCGCTCACGTGAGCTCTCACTCTCATAGTCTCAGCAGCATTCCATCTGAACAGAGACGGAAGTGTACTTCCCCAGTAACACCGCAGGAGTCATTGATGGATTGTTACAACGCGGCCCTTGACTTGTGACGTAAATCAGGCCAATCTTTACACAAAGACTGGCGCTATAAAGCCGTCGTAGTAATCAATAGGCGCCTGCTGCAGAAAGAAGAGGTGTCGGGTCGGTCTGGGCTGTTCCAGTTCACCTGCAGACATGCTCTTCCCCAGGTGTGTGTGTGTGTGTGCTGCTCATATATTTCCCTCAATCTTGCTTAAAGAGGTGGAGAGAGCACATGAGATTTACACGCTGGTCAAACTGGATTAGAGGCAATTCACACAGTCCTCTATTCCCACCTGATTCTCGATTGGGAGAGGAGGGAAGTGCCAGAGAGATTTCATGCCTGAGACAGAGGAGTTACAGTTGCGTGTTCCCGATAGACAATCCTAACCAACACTCTCCTCCCAGCACATCTGAGAGCACTCAATCCCGCTGACACACGCTGACAGCGTGAAAATGGGAATCTGCCAGCAAAGCGGGGAGCTAACTGTAGCCCAAAATCGGCTAAACGCTATCCCTTTTTTTTCCACTTTCAGGGTGGGTGGTGGGGGGGGGGGGGGGGGGGGAGGTAAGAATGACAGCAGCTTTCAGTATGCACGCCATATCTGTAGGCTCCTGCTGCACGATTGACACACAGGTTACAAAGGTCATATCAAATGCTTCAGCACGGTCTTGAATGAAACTTCCCGAGGGCTTTGAAAGGTATTTATTATCATTATCCCTGCTGGACATTTAACCATCATGGTCACTGCTGTCGGTCATGTATTGTCCCGATGTCCTTTTTGTATGTTTCTTTTTACTACGCCTGCCTCAGAAATAACCCCCTCAGGGATAAATGAAGATTTATTTTTAATTTGACACGGTTTGCAGAACTTCTGAAAGTAGGCATCCTCCACGTCTCGGATGATCAGTCATGATACAAGCCGTCATATTCCATTTACTGAACACAATGTGGCTACTGCTCCTGATCGAGAGCCACTCCATTCACGTCCATACAGGCTAAGCTGGAAAAAAACACTCTTTCCACAGAAGTTACCAAGCACAAAAGAACAGTTTGACGAAGAAGAAGAAAATGCAATCAATACTAAATGCCTCTGCAAAACGCCTCAAAGAGCGAGGTTAGTCTGAGAGCATGGGCAGCGCAGAGGCCATGTCACAGTGTGCTGCTTGGCCTTGGCCTGTGTTCCTGTTAAGCTCTACAGTCCTCTTAATCCTTTACGAAACTCTCAAAAGGCAATGAAATACCATTTACAGTGGCAATTCAACACTTGCTAAACCAATAACAGCGCGTTTCTTCTTTTTTTTCTGAAAGCACCTTAAAAGAGAAAGTCATTCTTTAGAAAAGGCAACAGGGTGCCACTTTATGGGATCTTGAGAGAGAAAATAGGCAATTGGCATATTTGCGTGAGGAGAAATTAAAAACTAAATGTAACCCAATGCATTGACAGCTATTATATTTTAAGATTACGTGGGTCTATTGTTTACGAGAAGGAGGTGAAGTGAAACAAATCTCAACAACAAAACAAGAACATGCATTTGTAAGAAAAGGGTTTCGTGTCTACTCCCACAATATTAAAGTTGTTTGTTATTTCTGTTCAAGGCAGAAAAGATGTGACTGATATCTTTTCCGCGGTTCACTAGGTTCAGTGTGTGTGTGAGAACGTTCATTTAAATGTGGGCTCAAAGCCTTATTAAGTGATATATATTCTCAATATGAGTTATGTCTCAGACGGAATGAACACAGCTAAAGACATTTAGATGCAAAATGCTCTGATAAACAGATTAGACTGCAGATTATGAGTATTTGTGTAAAAGCTATCCCTCTTTGTTGGTAGCACAATATCCAAATGCTAATAGGTGTTACACTGCAGTCTATTCCATAACAGAAATAGCAAAAACCAACAAAAGACCTCCCACTTCCCTTTCAGACTGTATAATTTCAAAATCCGTCATTTGAATGTGCTACCATTTACATGCAGGAATTGTGTTTGCAATTTAAAGCTTTTCCAAATTACAGCCCATTAACAAAATCAGGGCTGAAAATAGGAGTCCAAGACACGGAAATGACCTCACGAGCACAGTTTGGAACATGCTCCTCGACATCTTTCCAAAAGAATATAAATGTGTGTGTGTGTGCGTGTGTGTTCAGGGGGTGAATGAAGACAGATACACAGAAGGAACAAGATTCAGAAGCCAAATAAGTAATGGGCTACTTACCGGAACTTTGCTCCCAGTTATCTGCATGCAGCGATCAGCGGAGAAGGTTAATGTGCAAAAAGACACAAACGGCACAATCATTAGTAGGCCAGAGAATCCTCTCCATTACACGTTGAGGCATTAGCGTAACTTGTGTGACATCACAAACATACTATACAAGAAAAGTATATATAAGCCAACAAGAGAAAACCTATATAGTGATGGGCACATACTGAAGATAATGTCTGTGTTTTGCAGCAGCAATTTTTAAAACATTTTAAAAAGACAGATGCATGAAAATGGGGAAAATTACAACAAGAATGTGTAAGACATGTAGATGACAAATGTATTATCAATGCACGGCAACAACAACTGTGGAGGTGATGAATCGGCATGTTTAGACATGGTCATTTCAACACAAGGGATGGATTAATTGATTAACAGGGTCAAATGGAACCGACAGACTGTTATAGATTCAGACTCATCCCAAAACAGCAACAGTGGCGAGTGTGCACAAAGAGGCTGCAGAGGGGTTGGGCTGATATATATCAGCTGCCATTAACGTTGGGCTTCAGGTGTCAACTTCGTGTGGCAGCGCTACCGTGAGCCCATGCAGTCAGCCCGATTCTTGGAGTTTAACCTTGTTATCTGTCAATAGTGCCGGGGAGCAGGAGTGTTTGTTATTACTGCAACTGTGGGCCTGTTGTTTCACAGAAGGAGTGTGTCTGTCAGCTGAGTAAATGTATTCTATACTGTGGCTGACAATTCTTTCACTGCCACATGTTTCCGAGGAAAATGTACTTTGTTTGCAGGAAGGTACAGGAAACAAACTGGGTTCCTCGTTTGTTACCTCTTCCTTCTTTCTCTCCTTGTTTCATTCGCTCCCCCTCCCTCCCCCCCATCTCATCTAATCTCCATTTCTATTTATTTTATTGTCACTCTCAAACTCTCCACGTCTGTGGCCATTTTATGCTTGATTTCCCCTCTCCATCCCTCCACCAAGAGTTTATGACAGCCATAAAGTCGGTTTTACTCGTGCCACCAACCTGATCACGCACATACTACTTTCTAATATGTCTCTCCACATTTTCCTTTGCTCTCCAGTGAATGCAGCAGCCTGTCACTGTCTAACACTGGGAAGTATTTTTACCTGAATACTGCAGGCTAAACACCTTTGAAATGAGTCACATTGACGTAGCTCACAGCTTCCACAGGTGTTGATGCCAACCACATTGGATACATATTTCTGAGTTTTGTTTCAGAGCAGCTTGACCAAAAAAAAACAAAAAACAGACACTATCTTGAGTGTGCACTGACAACAGTCAGGGAGGAGCTTGAGGGGGACAAGCACAGTTTCATTAACAGCAAGTTTGTATTTACAATACAATATAACACCGTATTCTCACTAAAACAAGGGCAAGAAGTATTCCTTTTCATACTAAGTACTGCTGAGGTATTACTAATCATATCTGATATCTAAAATAAATTAAATAAAGACAGTTACTGTGCACAAGTGAATGCAATTTATTCTCAACAATCATGTAGCTGTTACCACCCTTTTTCTTGATGGGTGTAAAACGATAAACTCATTTCTTTAACACTTATGGTGAAGGGCCCCCGTTAAAGCCCCCCGTTAAAAGAAGAGGGTGGCATCAATATTTGACTAGAACTGTAATAGTGACACTGGACAATCCCCCTCACAAGTCCCTGCCATCACACCCTTCCTACATCTGAGACACAGCACGTTTGACATGAAACAAGAACATAATCATTGACAGTAAGGTAAAGTACATTTCAGAGGAATAAGCAATTGAATTAGTGTAGAAATGAATTGTGGCAGTTCGAATGATGTTGGCACACATTTACAGCGAGGAGAAAGAACCAGAAATGAGTTGAGAGAGAGAAAGGCGACTGTTCATGCAAAGCTAACGGTCAAGGACGTCCACAGACACGCTCCTACAAAAGCAGAGCTGGATTCCATTCAAACGCAGTTCAAATTCAAATGAACAGGGTTAATGCACAATTCTCTTTCATTGGAAAGACATATTTCACAAAACAAAGTAACAATGAGCCATGTTTCCTTTTACCAATGATTCGAAGCTAGCTTAATAGATGTAGCCTTTTTGTATCAACATGCATAAACGATGAGTATACATACAAGAAGGTTGTACATCGAGAAGGCAACCTCGAGCACCTAATGCTATTCAACGAGGTTAAATGTTTCCTTTTTTTTGTTGCAGAAAAAAATACGGTTGCTTTATGTTGGGCACAAAAGCCCTTTGCTCAATTGAGCACGTCTAAAGAGACACATGAGGAAAAGGCCACACATTACTTGGAGATTTCAGATTCAAGCTTTCGAAGCCTTTTAAGTCTGCGTGCTTTGCATCGGCTGCAGGACACGAAGGAAACGCGGCTGTCCGAATCTAAAAACACAAATTTGAGTATTATGTGGGTGTGAGGGTGGCGTTTGACATTCATGAATTTCTAGCTTGTATCTCTGTGCCTACAATGAAATATAAAACCAGATACTCCTGTAAGAGTAGTATCAAAAATCACTATCTTGTGAAATGTTCTACTGGGACCTTATAACGTCATCTAGAAAGAAAGAAACAAAACAGGAAATTGAGACAAACGCGTGAAGCCCTTCCAAGTCCCCAAAACGGCGCTCTTACAATGCAGCACACATCGTTAACAGTGGAGCCACCACATCAAAACAAGACGCATGTCCAAAATGCACCACGCCTACAGTCATCACCCTTTATGCAACACGTTCGTATTTAGCCCACCCTGCATGCTCCAAAAGCAACATATAGCCCCAGATAATACAGAAGAGAAATACATTGTAGTGGTGGCGTGGAGATTCTTTCATACATATAGGCTGCACACCATGCAGAGGTGTAGTTTGGGTGCAAGACTGGACAAAAGCAAAACGATAGCGAAACCTGCCTTAGATGTATCTAAACAAATGTTGTACTTCTGATGTATCTGCTGAAAAACTGTAATGTAGTGTGAGATGATTCTGGGTTTCTGTTAAGAAGTTCTAGGAACCTAAAGCACACTATTTAAGAAACTACAGAGCACAGGATCAGTATGAGGCCGTTTTTAGAACATTCTTACAAGCTGCATGCTGGGATGCTCCGGCTTGATTGTTACTCAGATGTCTCTCTAGGATATCAATTGAGTCTAAGACAGGAGTTACTTTTCAAAATACACTAACTTATATGATGTAATTGAAGATATTTTATTTAAAACAAATTGAAATATCTGCTAATAAATTTTCACAGCAACTAAACATGGTTGCGTACGGCCCTGGGCTATTTTAAACTATTTAGGGTAGGGTTGGTACATTTTTTTACTTAAATGCAGAATAAGCAGGATTTTTTTTTTTTTTTTAAATGGGCTGCTCCAATGTGCGTTGTAGTTACGCAAATAAGTGTGAATACTGTCTTTCACTACCAGGGAGATTTGGTGGCAGCGTCAAATCTATTTATCATAATCATGCACAGAAGTGCCCTAAACTATTAAACTCAGCTAAGTTGTCCTCTTGGTCACTTGTGTATTAGCAGTAAATGCCTATTTATCTGTGCTTTAAAGTGTTCTAGTGTAACTGCGTGCACTTGCATGAATCTGTGTTTGTACAGATACGATTCCTGACACTCGACCATCCCCCTTCCTTCACTCCTATTAAATGTGATAACGGCGTGCTGACAGACATTACATTTTGTCCTCTGTCCTTTGCTACACGGATTACGCTATTCATTTGAATAAAATATCAGCGCTCACAAAGCATAATGGGCCCTGTGAGGAATTCAATCATCTCGGATAATCGTCATTATCAATAATGCCAGTTAATTACCATAACAATGAAGACCGGTAATAAATGAGGATGTCAAGAGAGAGCTACCAGGTTGGGGAAGCGATGGGGACAGAAATCACTTCTTTCCTTCTGTGCATGAAGGGAATTATAGCCAGCCTCGTGAATTTCATCTCACAATGTTGGCTACAAAATTTAAAAGAGGAAAAATGGATTGCATGAAGAAATCTCTACTTTTCACTGCTGTTTTTGGATTAGAGGGATAATCAAGTTCTAGATTACTCTTCAACAATGGGCAACTTAAATCTAACCCTACATGCCATCATGTAGCATACAGTATTCATACACATCATAGGGTCATGTTGAACATAAAATACTTGCTTTTCTTCATTTTTGTAACCGATTTGTTTCCTTTTTCGCTTTAACACTGCTGTTGAACCAAGTGGTTGTCTGAACTTTATTTTTATACTCGATAAGCAAATGATGCGGCAGGGCGCCACCACCACCACCAAACCCCCATGCAAGTACACAACTGAGGCAATCAACAATCTGCATGCAAGCGCCTGACTGGACAAGCACTGATCATCCAACTAGCATAGAGTGAGCGAGTGACAGCAACACATTTCTGATAATCTGCAACAGCAAATTGCTGCACAGTCAAAATTCAAAATCAAAGATGTGGGACTCAAGCGCCTAAGAGAGAGAAGAGAGAGAGAGCGAGGTGAGAGTGTGCAAGATGACAAGGCAAGCCATGAAGCAGAGGGTGAGGTTAAAGTCATTCCGGTGAGGGTGTCACGATACTTCAGCTCATCCACTACAATTATACAGCACACACTCTTCAGTCTGAAGAGGCAGAGGTTAACTCTCACTTACAGATTTGGCAGTAGTTGAGATGTACTGGACCACCATCTCGCGTTTGGTGCTTAAATCCTTTCCACGCAGCGGGGCTTTGCGTTCCTCATTCAGGTTCATGTCCTCCTAGAGACACACAAGACAATGAGAAGAAGTGTTATGTGTGTAATCGTAGATGCTAAAGTGTTAAAGGAAGTGTACAAAATGATAAACTGGAAAGGAAAAATTCAGATTGTTTTCTAAAACCACTGGGCTGACTGAGAAAATTAGACAGAGAATGGTGTGCAAACATACAGAAGTTTGACACTTAAACCGAAAAGAACAGAGCAAAAATAACAGCATTTCAAAACATTGAGGCATATGATTTACAGTACAATAGTTTCACTAGCAAGAAGAAACACCTCGAACCTACCATCAATTATACTTTTAGTTCCACTACAGCCCTTTTACATCAGATCCTGCTCTTCTACAGGTAAATGCATTTCTTTTCCATCTGTATGTGTCTTTGTCAGAATCCCGAGGTTCAGCAACGGGAACTGTTGTCAGTAATAAGTAGTCCTTGAAACGAAAGTAGTACGGCTACAGCGACAGAAACTACTCGACCCAACTCCAAACAACAGAGCAAAAAATCAAACAGCGCTGCTTCTATTGAGGCCATGCAATCACATCTGATAGGCTAGATAAGGCAGTATCTGTGTGTTATTGGGAGTAATATCTTTGTGCTACTTTAATTCTGCATCACAAAAGAGGTCTTTCATGTGAGAGACATCAGGGGATGGAGCGAAGGCCGGACAGAGCACTAAAAGCTAGGGAATGACATGATGATTAGAATGGAGGGGGATGTTTATCAGAAGTACTCTCTCACAAAGAGACGGATAGAATGAACAGAGAGAAAGAAACATTCTCCTCAGGGTTTCAGGAGAGTGAGCCTTAAGTTGTGGAGCCATGCTGCCCTCTGCTGGGCAGCGAGTCCTTTTTGTTTGGTTGATCTGATTTGGCAGTTGTTGTCCTCCATCCGATTGAATGTAAAATTCACCTGATGAATTAAGCGTTTTAATGCAGCGGTTTTGGATTTCTGACTCAAATTATTTTTGCTTCATTTGCTGGTGAAGCATGGACAGGAATCCCATCCAGAGCACCGTGACCTAAATTCCTCCTACTACATGTTCTCTAGTAAATACCCTCTGAGCGGGGGGGAAATAAAAATACCGTAAGTTCCTTTTCGTACGATACAGAGGGGTATAAATGTGGCTGAAAGTTTTGCAATTGGCAGTTGTTTTTTTTCACTGAAGGAAACCAGCAGGTTTTTTAATTAATCTTTGAACCCTGCTAATCTTTCTGCTTAATTGGCATTCAATAAACGAGGCATAATGTGGCGGGCGAGTACGCTGTAGAAGGGGAAGGAGGAGCGGGCCAGCGGGACGCTTGTCAGGGGGCACAGTGGAGGAATGAGCCCTCCATGTTTCGTCTCCAAAATGATTAATGCTCTTTTATTAATTATACCCTCACGGGCGACATAAAGAATCCCAGAGTATCTTTGACTATGCTGCTGGTATAGAACGGAAATGATAGGATTTGAGCTTGTATTAATGACGGTGGAGTTACCAAGAAATATCTCATTTTGCAACACTTGGCAAAAGAAGCATCACGGACTCCATGAATAGGTTTGTGCCGATTGGTGATTGGATTGTATCTTGGCAAATTATGGAATTATCGAATTGTTTTTTGCTACGGTAGAATAAAGGTGATTTTAACTAACATAGCATATTATCAAAACTGAGATTTATTGACAAAAAAAATCTCTAGAATCTGAGTTTTTGTAATTTATTAATAATGATAATTCCAATGCCAATGTTATGAATGACGCTCGAAGCGTCTAACTATTTGATACAGCCCTAGTTATGGTCAGATAGAAGTTTGATACCAAAGATAAGTTAATAATGTCTAAAGGAACGCGATACTGTGAAGTTGTCGCACAAAGCACAGACACAGACTTTTAAAGGGAGGAGTTGTTTCTTGACTGACCACGATTGGACAATATGAAAATAGGAACGATGGCCTGACACCCAATCGTGAACACTGTCCATGCCAGCGGACTGCCATACCGTATATATGTATACACGGTGCAGTCCATAATGATGAGACAGTGATACATTGTTTTCAGTTCTCTTGACTCAGTACTCCAGCATATTGGATTTGGAATCAAACAATGGCTGAGGTTAATGAGCTGACATACAGCTTAACGGTGACATGTCCATATTGGTTAAGCAAACTCATAATTGGACTTGTAGCGCCTTGTTGAATATATACCCCCCCCCCCCCCCCCCCTGAGATTTAAGACGATCAACACATTGATCATAAATACACCCAAAGCAACCTTGTTCTTGACTGGCCATGTGAGCCAATCCAAATGAGCAGGTGTTTCACTTGCTAAAGACCTGCCTCCAAAATACGCAATAAGTGAAGATGGCTGCGTGACAGGCCCGGCAACGCATCAGTAGGAAGACACCAAATCACAGAAAAGAGCATTTAATGACTAGCATCAAATATGTCTGAGCCTGAAATGGATCTGAGGAGTCAAGTCTCTGAGGAAAAGTGGAGGACGTATAAAAATGTTTTGCTTCCACTGTGACGAAGCGATTATTTTGTCCACTACCCTCAAGTCTGATCCATCTGTGTGCAAGGGCACACACAGTAACTCTCCTGTGGGCTGGTTTTTAATGTCCTGGTGCAGAGTGTAACTGCTGAGGGATCACATAGGAGCTTATTACTAGGGGGTGTACATCCTGACAATGGTGCATAGAGGCACATAAAACGAGCCACAGCAGCACTGCAACAGGACATTCCTCTTCCACTGGTCCTCTGTCTCCATGAGCACCTCACCACCATACACTACTCTTGACATAAGCAGACACTCTCTGAAGAATGGTAACAGAGACAAATAGGCACTGGAATCAATTCAATCCTAAGTAAGGATGTTAAGCTCTTGGGGGGGGGTTTCATGCTGACAGACAGGTAAAAGCATCATTTGGGTAATAATGCCATGATTGTTAATGGTCACATCAGCACGGATGTCTTAAATTGCCAATATGTGGCAACTAATGACACAAAGTCACGCCATCAGGGAGATTTTTAGTCTGGATGGAGAGGACAAATTCACGTATATCTAAGATCCTCAGATCCCACTTCTGCTTTCCGTTAATGGTTCTTTTGTAGACAATACAGAGTTGAACCGATGATGAAAGGGGTTTGCATGAGAAACCAAAGTTTAGTTAAAAGGTCTTACAGCTTGCTGAATGCTGATTCAATTTGTTCACATGTTTCTTGTGTGCTACTGTGTTCCTAGTTTGAACCTCTTGGATTGGAGTCTGCTTCTGAAACACAGCTGCCCTCTCAGTGAGGTACAAACACCGGACATTTCCTCAGCGGGTTCACTGCTGTGCATTTAGATGAAGGGCTCTGTATTCCATCTGTACACATCTTGGGCAGACTAACAACAGGACACAAAGTAAAGACAGACACTGCGCCCTTCTAAAAGGCTGGAAATGTTTTGAATATACTTCTGCTAGAAAGAGTTAATTTGGTTTTCCTCCCAGCTGAGTGTTTCTTCCTACATTTCCGCAGATCCCTTTGATGACCCTTCAGTAATAGGGTATGTGCTGTTTAGGCTTTGAGATACAAAGCGCAATGTGTAAACCACTTTCCGGAGAAAAATCTTTTCACTTCCTCCTAGTCATTAATGCACAGCAGGTGGTCTCACAAATATGGCATGGGTCATCCCTTCGTTTGAAGCAAGCTACACATCTGAGGCTGCGGCACGTCGCTCCATAAAAACAGTCAATAACAGAATGGGTGTAAAGACAACGAAGAGCTAAAATGTGTCTGTATCACATGAAAAGAGACAGAGAGATGACAAAGACAGATAGATGGTGAAGAGAAGCGATACTCGCATCAAAAGAAACTACCCAACACTTTCATTCCAGTGTTTGCTGCAACAAAGCAGAAAAGTTTACAGTAAAGTCTACAGAGCAAATAGTGGTGGCTTCAAACGTACATAAGTAAATAACCCTTTTCTTTTTCATTACTAATTGTACTCCAACCTGAAGTGTCAAGGCCTGTCAAATGTCAGACCAGCAACATGGCTTCTGTGTCATCTGTCACTGAGCAAATTGAAGCCTGGGTTTAATGTCACGCCGCTGTGAGCACAAACATAGTAATTGAGAGGTGAACTGAGTGGCAGGGATGAGCATCCAGGCAAGAAAACACTGAGCAGTAGCCTGATGAAAACCAGGAGCCCTGGTCGCATCTCTCTGGCCCTGGCAATAAAGACCATTGTATGAGGGAAAAAAAGGAAAGTCAGGCACCGTACCGCGCACACGTACACACTCAAGAGGCATTACCCACAATAGTACACACAACCATTGCAATGAAGCCAGAGTAATTCAGCTCCCCACTTCAAAGAGATGGGCTGAAAGCTTTTTGTTAGATTTCAATCCTTCAGTACATAAAGTCAAAAATGCATTTCAATGGAGAAAATCACAAGTGTGACAGAGCTTTGACCCCACAGATGTGTGCCAAGTGAATTTCAAAGTTTCGTGTTCTTCTGACAGTGGCCTTGGGAATACGTAGGTGGAGGCCTGCATCACAAAAGCTTAACATCTGAACACCGTACTGTGCACTGTACTACCTCAAGTCTATTTTGGATGTTGTAGCATCGTATATCCTTTGAGATTGCAACTTTGAATCGCATTTTTATGAATATATTTCACACATTTGACCCTAAAGTCAGGGTTTCATGTCACCATGGGAGTTAAGTGCGCTGCTTTCTGGATACGCAGCAACGACAGTTGTGTGTGCCATCGCTCAGGTATTGATTTGCGGGGGCTTTAACCTGCACATTATTTGCATCATTTCACAAACCTCTGCAGTTACATCAGTGGTTCTCAATCGTACATTGGGATATTAAGCCCTGATGGTTTTCTGGTGGTTAAAGGGGAAAGAAAATGACACTTTTCGACGTCATCTCTATAAATCTACAGATGAAGTTCATCCCTGTGTCTGATCACAGCACTGTACGTTTGTGTGGCTAAAATCACAAATCCCAAGAGCTTAGTTGTTTACATGTTTACATGCAAACTATTACTGGGTGCTAGATTATTTATGTATGCAGATGTTAAGATCTTATCATGGTTTCAGATCTAATGCTGTGACACATTTTGGACAACTTGAACTTCATTTAGTTACGAGAACTGTAACCATGATATCTTGATTGGAGAATTCTTTCAGTAAAAATGATTTAGTATAGTGAAAAGATGCTTTGAAACGCATTCATTATCATGGTTCCTGACAAAACTTTGTTCACAAAACAACAATGTTATCAGCATTAGATCTGTGGGTAATATAGGGATATAATACACGACAGCGTGTTTCTCTACTTGTGTGCCTCTTTGCGCCGATTTATTCATCAATTTAACATTAAACGATAGAGTGCGCAGTATTCATCATTGTGTGGAAGCTGTAATAAAACTGATGTGAAGTGTTACAAATGGAAACAGTGCAAGAGAAATACAAAGCTCACCATCATCTTCTCGAAGAGGTCAATGATCTCCTTTTCCGAGAGGTTCAAGGAGCGGTCGTCAAAAAGGGGCTGTGGAACTGGCAGCTCAATTTGGGTAATGAGGGGATCTGTTGGGTGCTGTATAAACGGCTTCTCCTTCTCCTTCTTCGTCCCTGCTTTCCTGAAACTGGTAAGGCGATCACGCTGAAAGAAAAGAGAATGTTTCAAATATGAAAAAGATGGCACTGCTAACAATCCAGTTTAGACTAGGCCAAGTATAAGGCTTGCTGGTTTATGGTTATTGCTGATTTTCACTGGAAAAACTGCCTGTAACCCAAATTTCATGTTCCCCAACATCAAAGAGTTGTTCCGTTTCCTGCTCCCTACAATTTACAGTAAACAGGATCCTCTAGCGGCGAGGAGAGCTCTAAAAATAGGGAATAAAATGCAAAAGAGCTGCAGATTTCTGTTGACATCCCAACAGCAATCAATGAATCAAATGCTCTGACAAAGAAAAAGGGAGCATCTGTGACTGTCGTGGGACTGTAATAAGCCCAAATGTAATGATTCGACGGGCTACCTGCCTGCCTGCTGCGTATTCTGTCCGTACATGCCACAAGTTGTTTACGTTCATAAGGACATGTTCACTTCATAATAATAATTGTGGGGGAGTGGCTTTGGAGAGAGGCCTGAAGGGACGGGCTGTCGATGTTGACGACTTGGCGACTTTCTTGCTAGATTTAGCAACTTTTGCAGCTAGTGCTGCTAGCTACCTTAATTGGAAAAGAGTTGGCAACGCTGGGCTGGGTTTTTCAGTTGGATTATTTTAAGAATCTAACTATTGCTATTACCAACCCTAGCTTTAAAGTGGTACTTCTCAAAGTCGGGCAAAATCAGTTGCTCAAAATCATTAAATTGTGCCGTGTCATTAAAAAGTGCATTTCAACAGATGGGGACCATTTGCACCAATAACACAAGCATATTGTGTCCATTCCTCCCACCCATGCTAGCTTGACTTGATTGTGACACAGCAACGAGTTTTTTTTTTTTTAAGTTGAAGCACTAATTGAAAGTCAGCTTTAGACTGGTAAGTTTAGAAATCCGGTTTTATTATGCCGGTATTCCTACTGTCCATTACCAACGTTTAACAACATTGTAAAATTATTAGAATAAAGAAAAATAGCAACAACAAGTCTTGCTACTATTACATCCTTCCCACTAATGGGGTGTTTAAGATGTTAGGCCATTTTGTTGCCTAATTTAAAAAGGTTCACTCTTTCGTGTCTTCTTCGTTACTATTTGGCCAGAGGGTGGCGATAGAGGGACGATCCCTGTGGCAAGCCACCATCGAGAGTTTTGGTTATTTTGTGGTCTGCAATTTGCAGCTGCAATTTGCCCATCTAATGGCACGTCAACATCACTGACCAACAAATGGACCAACAAATGGACCGACATTGCCACCTCTGGAACCTTGTGTGAGGATAAAAACAAAACTACTGAATGTTTATGCAGTGAATATTTCAAATACATTTTTTTAAATACAGATACAATTTATTCCATACTAGTGGTATTTGACATAGTATACAGCATGACATTCATTAGGACTTTACTTACCGTCATACCTGTAGGATTACCTGGTTAGTGCTCAGTGTTGCACACAATAACTTATGCTCACTGTCATGACACCAGTGAGGTTCCGTTGAGTTTACTTAAAATATTCATCAGTTAAGAGATTATTCTACTGAATGCAGTATAGTAACGTTTAGTGTGAAAGCAGAAAAAGTACATGAAATACATGCAACCAGTCAATGTTAGTTGTATTTAGTCAAAGGGAATGGGAAGAACATGCTGGATGAATGGACACATGTAAATGAAATGGAAAGACAAATGATGTCAAGACTCTGTTTGCTGAAATATTACTGGATGGATCAAACATGCTGTGTGCCAACACAAAAACAGCATGAGCTTTCTAAGTTAGGCTATTTGTTAACTATGGGTATTAAAAAGGCCCCGGGCAGAGACGTCTAATCGGAAGTGCAACTGATAATTGCACACTAAATGATCTATGAGCTGCTTATAAAAGTCTAGATGCTATGGGCTGAATTTAGTTCATTATGAAAAATGTAAGACACTTGTGGTGTCAAATAATAACGCCATAAAAATCTTTTATTTACACCGCATTATGGAGGACAAGCAAAACAATAAGTGAGGCAGGTTTAAGTGTAGCCTTTTTATTGTAACCTTACATGTAACTTATCCTCCGTTTTCCATGTTGTGTTTGGTTATAATGTTAATTTAACTTCTGGCACATTTGAAACCCATCCACATATTTCAGTAATACGTCCCATGCAGCCGTGACATAACACGAGATGATGCAAAACAAATCTAGTCACACCAAAATTAAACCGATCACCTTACCATATCATCAGCCAATGTTTTTATGTGTATGTTCTGTTGGAGGGAGGGCACAGTGTGAAAAACAAGATCCAACAGAAAATGACACAACCCTGCAAACTGCACAGTATGTATCCCATCGGAGGTGCTCACACATGTACAGTGTCCTCTGGTTACCGTCTCATTGTCCTCTCACAGTCCAAATCGAGTTTCCAATAAACACACTTATGGCGCTAAATATCTTAGATCCACAGCTAGTTTTGTTGTTTTCCAATGAGGGTATATGAGCATACGCAGGACACTAAACATGTGGAGGATGCGACAATACTTGATGATCCCAAATAAAAGACTTTAAATGTATGTAAACGTAAATGTGTGTCCAAGAGTGAACATCCCAAGCACACACACACACACACACACACTTAAAAGAATATATAAAAGGAGACTTTTTAGGGACCTAAAATCCCACAGCCGCGGACATAATGAGCACACTCGCTCACAGCACTCTTTGAAAATGTGAAAGTTAGTGCTGCTGACTTTTCGGTTTGGTGTATCCCTAAAATAATACATTTTCGCAAGGCAATATGTCACAGCCTAGCAGAGTCAACCACCAAAGACTTATTTTATCTCTGTGTGTTCTAAAGAGCATCTCCTGTAGTGACAGTGGCCCAACTGCTATTATAAACTCCAGACAAAGAAATTCCCAACTTTTCAACTGTCTGTGCTTTGCTTGCAAATCAAATCTTTCAAAAAAATAAAAATAAATCGCCCCAAAATTAACACTACAACTTCTCTTTCGCTACAGATGTTTATCTTCATCTCAGACACAATAAGACGGGCTACTGCCAAAGGGACAGCCGTTGGAAAACACACCTCAAATGGGAAGCAGAAGCAACACTGCCATATGCTGTGGCGCTAGGCTGTGAAGCACTAATGAGCAGGGAGATGTGGGGTGGTGATGGCCATAAAGCCTGCCTCCAGCCGAAGATTTCTCCACTATTGTAATCAGGAAACCACTGATGCTGGGGCAAGCAAACAGATTGGCTCTAACCTGCACCTCTCTCTGCATGTGCATCTTCATCAGCTGTCGCTGTGGGCATCGCTGAGCGGGCACTCAAACTGCCATATCTATCACCAGCTTCGTCTGCAACCGCTGATCAACAGTTGGGAGATAAAGCTATGAGCCACGGAAAAAAACACAAAGCTTCAGTTTCTATGCGCAGGCATCATGTGTTGTCCAAGCTGTTATTTCAAGTCAGGACAACAAATATGTCATATTCTTGCAGCATTATGCAAAAAAATAAATAAAAGGGGGGGGGGGGGGTTCTGCCTAAGACGTCCAGGTATTCGTGTCACTGTCATTCGTTGCCTTTGGAATAGCTGCTCAACTTCTCACAGTATCAGTGGAACTGAGGATTTGACCTGGGCAACAACTTTTTTCCCCACTTCCAACTCAGAGAGTATGTATCATTAAGCCCAGCATTCTCTTGAAGTCTAAAACTGCGTGAAACAATAGCAAATTTTCAAATGGAGTACTTAAACATTTTCTAATCAATTTAACAACAATCAAACCACTGTTTGGTTAATTGCCTTGACTTGAGGGCCTTTCCTTGCCCATTATCTTGGCAACATCGCAACAATGCAATTTAACATCTAACAATTAAGCTTGCATGTCCTCTGGGCTTCTCCCGCTTATTAAAGTAAACTTTTTCATCATAATAAATGTTTATTACCAAACACATATTCCTCTAAATAACCTAATCAAATTAGCTCTGGGTCCCTCCTTAATCAAATATTATTATGACTCCATGCAGATCTTTAAAAATGAAAACACAGAGCAATATCCCAGAACTTAAGAGTCAATTTGGGGACACAGAAGCATACCAGTATGCACATTTCACACAATACATTTTTAAATTAATATTATAAACTATAATTAATGTTAATATTACGTTAACTCATTTAGATAATAGCCTTTCATTTATCTTAGCTTCATTAGGTGTCACAAACAAGACGGACACAGGACAAACTTTGTTTCTAATTGGCCACCATTGCGCAGCTTTTAAATAGCAACGCCTGTTATTCCCAACCAATTTAACTAGACCATCTGTATGATGTCATTTTAACTCACTCACTGGAACTATCACTATAAAATCAGTAGCCACGATGCCTCAGTAAAACGAGTTTAGAAGGAAATTAGGTTTTACTTTAATTAGTTCTAATAATACCAGAGGATTACTGGGAGTTGGCAGTGAGGACTATAATGCAATGGGCTTGTTAACAGTTCTTGGCAACTTCATAAAACTATCTTGTGTCCCTGTTTAATCAACTGCTTGGTTCAGCTACAGGCAACGGGGGAGGGGCGGGGGGGGGACCGATGCTGAGGACCGAGCTGTGAGAAATGAAGGAAAATTGTGCACATTTTATAATTACCCTTGAACACATTTCTCGCACCACGTTCGGTGTTTATTTGTTTCATCAACTCCAAGGCTATCTGTTGCTTATTCAGAAGGTAACAATTATAAACATACCTCACTATACCTAATAGGCACATTTCCTTTTCCCTCTCTATCGTATTCAGTGGAGTAAAGCGCATCTCATCGCTGCAAACATCAACGATTCAGGGCAGGAGGACTGACGCTGCATTGAAGGCATCTTAAAGACACTGCTCAGAACCATGAGGCAATATACTATTATTAACTCATCAGAAGCAACAGGGATTGACATACGAGAGCTGTTAGAGACAGACGCGTACTGCACTTTACCCCCAACAACAACAACAACAACAACAACAACAAAAGACATGAAGAGCTACTTGCACAATCAATGGCTGAGATGTCTTTACTCAAAAGGAAAGCATAGTATCGACTCGCCAGAAGAACGGGAACAGACAAGTATACAACTCGTCATTCTAACAAAGTAGACACGTAAAATACTGTAATATAGGCTGTTAATCTGCAGCGCACTCTGCTTTCACAGCAGTGTTACTGATCTTGATTTCAATGTCCTAGATAGTGTTTAAATAGTGTTGATGCACAATGTGAAGCTGAAATGTGTGAAACTTTGCAGCCTCAGTCGGGAGAAAAGAAACATTAGGGAACCCCGACATCAGCAATGTACAGTCTGGGTTATTCAGATGTTAATTCTGCCAATACAACACTGCAGTGTGGACTTCTTTTTTTAGTTACATGCATTACTTCAGTAGCTCATTTGCAATTAAACTAAATTCTCCTATTGTGACAACAAAACTAAGAGGTGGAGGAGTTCACTCCAGATGAAGCACACAACATGGGGGACTACCGTTTTTGTTCCAACAGTTGCTCGGAAAACTTGGGTTTGCCAATTCGCCACAGCTTGTAAACATTACAGCACCCTAAAGCCCAGTAACAGTGCAAAGTATACAGGATGCAGAGACGCATACGATGATCACCTTAAAGTCCTACAGCTCTTTTAAAGCAGAGATCTACCAGTCAGCAGAATGAACAGAAGCGATGATACATTTGAAAAAAAGAATCGTCGTCCTCAAAACTCACAGCATGTCTTGAATACAAAAATATATATAAATGTATAAAAAATATGACTGCAAGTGAATCTGATACACACTGGCTACAGTCTGTATACAAACTCCTATAGGAGGGACAGCTAATACACGTTTGTACCAGTTAGGGGGTGACCGTGGCTCACTGGGTTAAGAGGGTTGTCTGGTAACCGCAAGGTTCGATCCTCGACTGGGACGTGTCATGTGTCGAAGTGTCCCTGAGCAAGACACTGAACCCCTAACTGCTCCCCGGGCGCCTGTCATTGGCAGCTCACTGCTCCCTATATATACAGGGATGGGTCAAATGCAGAGACAAATTCCCCCCTTAACGGGATCAATATAGTATAATAAACAAATTACCAAATGACAGATAAGATACACATTTAAGATGCTCTTGTTCTGAATGTCTCTAAATTGGGTTGTTGCTCCTTGACATTTCATCAAGGTGCTCCAGAGCTCTTACTAGATAAAGGTGTGCAGAGCCCTGACAAAATATATCTGATTACAGACTTGACCACACAGACTGTCATTTTTAAACCATTATCTACAGATACTATTATTAGAACGGGGTATTATGTGAAGGAAACCAAAAACAACTGAGCTCCAAACTGTGGAAGGCTAACTTGTAGTAACCTTACAGACTAATGTTCGATAGTCAGAGCGATAAAAATCAAAACAACATAATTTGTCTTTGTGTAATCAGATGTACAGCATATCCAATATCATGCTCAATGTTGGGGGAGTGGCATCAGAGAGCCCCAAATACCAACCGAGTAACTGAATTAGACATAGTCTAAATAAATCTCTTTGTCTAAATGAATCTCATTACAAAGTCTTCTCATTGGCTGCTTGTAAACTCAGAGAGTTAGTGCACTGCACAGCCTGCGCTGCTACGAAAAGATTTATGGAGGCATGAAAGATAAAATGCATCTTTATGTTTGCACTCTAAGTGCACTGTTTTCAAGCAGAGCAGAGAAGAGAAGAGGGGGGGGAAGAGTAGCAAAGACACACTAAAGCTGCCTTCAGAAGGAAACTGTGAGCTCGTGGTTACGACACGCGAAGTCACGTGCGCAATAAGCGTGCCGTTCAACTGCTTAAGTGCTGCTGGGCAACGGAAACATCAACGTTACCGTCAGCATCTAGAAGTCATAGAGGCTAAAAATGTTGCAAGCTGGCAAAGCGGGTAAGGTAATGCAAAGGCATAATGACAGAGGCTGCTGTGAATATCGACATTTTCCACAGACATATTACTAAATTACAAAGTTTTTAAGCACCCTAAAATGTCTTCCATGGCCTCCAAAACCGTTTTTTTTTAGCAAACACGTCACAACTCGTGAGCTTTGAGCATTTAACAAAATATCCACTTCCGGGGGGGTCTTGTTACCACAGTACACACGAGCCCATTTGAAGGCAGCATAAGACCTTATTCACATCTGGCATTTCCTGTGACATATATCCAAACTATATCTGGCGAGCCTTTATCCATTAAGAATATATATGTACCAATAAAACTGACTTCGGCAGCCAGGTAGAAATGCAAATAGTGTTTTTTTCGCTCACACTATGCAAATAATTCTTCCAGAACGTTAAATGACGGTAAACATCTGTTTCATCTGCGACACAGCCTTGAGTCTCATTTTTATTCCAACTTTGGTAGATGTGCTCATTTCGCCAGCTCTAGGGCCCGTTCCAAGAAAGAGCTTCTCCGAGGTGTCTGAATAACTTTCCAGAGTTAAATCCTCAACATTTTTATGCTTCTGAATTTTACTCGACAAAACTGAGATAATTGAGGAAACCTGCTGCTTGGAACAGGGTTCCGCTCAGTTGACAACACAACAGCAGGCCAGGGATGTACATTGTTAATAAACGATTCAAAACAAAAAAATGTATTATCCCACTGGTTCACATAAAACCTATCCATATAATGTGTTTCTATGTGCATGGTGGCAACAAAATGATGACAGTCACGATGCAATTAATCTTTCCTAAAGCACCAGTAAGGTTATATTGCCACTAATCAGGTATCAGACGTATGAGGGCATATAAAAGTTGAGTTGTTTTTTTTCAGTAATGTATATTGTGATATGATAAATACCCGAATATTCACCGTCACTGTTTAGGTATATAAATATTTCCTTCGTTGAAATGTGGTACGTTTATTTTGCTTCATTATCAGACACAGCAACTTGCCGCTCGCACGCAGTGCACCCTGGTACATGTAGGCACAGCCAGCCAACTCCGCAGCAGGACAGATCAGCTTTCTCAGTCAATATAGCACGCACTGGGGATTTCTTTCAGTGTTTTGATTGACAACATTTACTATCGTCACAAATTGGACATCCACATAAACGGTGGAACATTGTCCCTTTAAATTGCCGACATTGCACATCCTGCGATGCGACAATTGCGAATGAACACATCACATAACGTTGACGCTGGAATGATTTATCGCGTGGCCCTCGCCTCCAAATCAGAAATGTTGATGTCAAAACTTCTGATCAAACTGTCACTTTAAAAACAAGGAGTCCCATTTGAGCTGCTTCTACCTGCAATTAAAATGAAGACATCCACATCCAAACTCCTCCGTCTGTGAGTCAGTCACCTCACATGGGAGTAAAACAGAGAGGAGTATTGAGTGGATTCAGAGTTCTAAAACAACACACAAGGTACACAGTGGTATAACTGCAGGCAGTGCCACAAGCACACTCATGTGGCACGCTAACACACAGACAACACGGGACACCGCCTCTTATTCTGGCACAGTCAAATCTATCAAACACAAACACCGTAATCGCACACTTGTTCTCTCTGGAAACGGGATCAGAGGCAATTTAATCAAGCACAGGATGTCAAGTTGTTCTAAATAAATAAATGAAGTCTTGACAGATTCCGTCTTTACTTTCACTTGTTTATTCCAAAAAAAAGTTCCGAGAACTTTTCAGAACTTGTCATTAAATTGAGAAAGGAAAACAATAAAGAATGCACTGGGTTTCTGCGAGCGCTGGAGTGCCTTTAAAAGGGCACGGCTCTGTGGCAGCCTCATTATTTCAGGAGAGTGCTGGTACTGTTTACAGTTTCCTAAAACAGCAACTATTGAAAAGGGGAAGAACACAAAAGCCAGTCGAGCTCGGATTTGAATGGCACCACACTGGACGGCCCGGACCATGTGACTGCACACTAGCACAGCGCTGCCCTCAGGTTATCGCTGAGGGGTTGGCCTGATATGCAGCTATTACAAAAGGTTGAGCTTAGTAAGAAAGGTGGGTAATGTCGGCATATAGAGATATCCTTAAATTGTTTCATGGCATCACAGAGAAATGTAATTTATATTTACAGACTGTTGTGCAAGGACTATTACTGCTATTACAGCCACTTTATGATGTCACGGTTACCTATTTTAGCTGCTATTTGAAATGAAGCTATTATTGTGCATTGTTCACATGAATTCAACCATTCAACAATTGCTTGCATGTGCAAAAACATGTGAACGTATGACCTCTGTAAGCTGTTTTCTGATGATAATTAGAGTGCTTGCTTGCTTGTTTTTGTAAAAACAGTAAAATTCCAGTAATTCCTTTTGTATTCCTCACTGATTATGGCCGTCACATGCCTCTGTGATACTAAATTGTGAGTCTTTTAAGAAAAGATAACTCAAGGCGTCCCAATGTCGAGCCTTTTTTTCATTAGACATGTACAACGCAGTGCATCAAGTCTACTCTGTCAGACAGTGAGTTGTGCTCATGCGTTGACCTC
Source organism: Anarhichas minor (assembly GCF_050575085.1). NCBI lineage: Eukaryota > Metazoa > Chordata > Actinopteri > Perciformes > Anarhichadidae > Anarhichas > Anarhichas minor. The sequence goes on along the minus strand of NW_027466474.1, from coordinate 3,785,182 downwards.
TTTTCACGGTGTCCCACATTACACCAACAGATTTACTCAACAAATACATTTTTTTATAATTTAATGATTAAATTCTCCAGTTGAAATACTATGAGTGTGATCTATTCTCTCCATATACTGCTAGGAAGCCTTGCCTCTAAGCACATGCTTCTTTGGTCATGTTGTATTGCACTGTATATCACAGCAAATGTCACATTCTGTCTCACATTTGCAACCGTCACTGATTTAAAAAAAAAGTGTGAATAGAGCTGTCAACTTACACCGATTGATAGTAAACTAAAGCAGGACAGTGAGAGTGACAAATACCTCCTCCCATCAGAGAGGGAAGCGTTGCAATCCTTCAATATCATACAAGTGGAAGAGCTCGGTCATCCCGGCCTACATCAGACTCTGCAGTAGCTCAGACAAAACACAGTCTACCACTCATGAATCATCTAACTACTGGGCGCAACTATGACCAAACCCAAAGGTAATTAATGTATCGTTACAAAGATAAAACTTGATGCTCAAGTTATGTCTTATGTTGTTTGTTTGTTTTATATATAATAAGTGTCCCATTCTCAAGTCCTGGATCTCATCTCAGAGGGTGACATTAGAGCAGTAAGTCTGTCGGTTTCTTCCACTGTGTGACTAAAGCATTCTTCACCACTTCCTCCCTCCAGCTTCCTGCATGGCAATAAAACGCTCACATGTGGTCCGTTTCCTGCCTTTTCTCACACGTCTCCCGAACACAGTGGCGGTTACATTCTGTCAATAATACATAAAGTAAAAAATGTAAAAAGAACTTTAAAAAAGCAGCACGTGGAAGAAAAATAATAAGTAAGACCACAGAACAGAAACTTTTTGAGGTTAGCCAAGCAGGAGATAATGTAGAACACCCTCATGTGTCTGACAAGCCGACAACCTGTACTAACCACACGCTAACATGACCTAAAAATTATCCCTGAGGTTTCCCTAAAGCTCATGTATCAAAGCATCAAAGGCTTCAAACGCCACAGCTTCCAACAGCAACTGAAAAGTGAGCCATTTAACATGATTCTCAATGTAATACTGTCAAAATTGTCAAAAACATGAAGGTTAACAACACCGTTGCGTGGCAGAATACTTCATTCTGACACAAAGATATACTACTTTCAAATGTGGGCTCTGGCCGAACATGTAGCAGAGCTGAGTGATGTGTGCAAAAATCATGAATCCTAGCCTGTTCCTGGTGAATCACAATATATCTTTAGGTGCGGTAAAACACTAATTGTACATCACTCTGGACGTCACTCTGGAGCCGTCATTCAAGCGTTTCATAGAGAGTGAAATTGCCTAATAATGTTATTCAAGGCAACAGAATTGTATATGGGGCTTTAAAATAAATAAAAAAACTCATATGATTCAACAATTATAATTCAGTTTAAATTACCCAAACACACTTTGAAGCAGCTGCATGTCTATACGATGAAGGAAAAGGAGTGTCTGCCGTTCCACTAAAGCTCTCCCATGTCCAGAGTGTCTCATTACAGACGCCACAGCTGAACTGTCCGTTCATCACTGAAGCCCTAATTACTTTAATCACCAACGAAATGACAAGCATGATTAGAATCATTAAACCCCACTTTAATTAATAAGGGTTCATTACCAATTACACTCAAAAAAACCTGACGGATAATGATGGACATGTGTCAATGTCGACACTATGCCAGCCTCTCCTTCTGCTTAATACTTAGGCAATTTCTAAAAGGTATTTGTGATATTATTTCAGAAACACTTAATTCCACCAATAACACAAAAGCATGACAAACCATGTTTAATATATACACAGCACCACTTTCTGTGCCTTCGTTGCTGCTGTGCTTCCATGATTTCATATTCAAATTCAGGATTAATATTAGCTTCAGCAGATACAAAGCTGCTACATAGCCTCACCTTATTTGAAGCCACCAAAATGGCATATGTCTACAAACTACTATTAAACTATTAATTGTAATAATTCATACCATTTTTTTTCTTTTCACATTCCCATTATCTGCAATAAAAACAATGTATATCTATAATAACAAAAAGAAATGGCGGACTTTTCATACTCCCCTAAGGTGTCACTTTCTTTTATAACAAACTAATTATTCAACATTTCTGATCTTATTTTTACGTATCAAAGCAATATTCAGTCTCTTGACTGACCGATTACATTCTGGCATAAAATGAACCAGCAAACACACTGCAGAGGATGAAGATTGGTTCTAAACATGCGTTACTTTAAACAGAACATCATTGATTGTTGAATAGCATCACGTCACAATTTTACAAAGTTGCTGACGTGCAGCTAAAGCCATTGGTACATAAAAATGTCTGCTTCCGCATGACAATGGCTCACATAATGAACAGATGCAGAAGTTAAACCTAGAAGTCCTCAACATAAGCTGGTACCTACACAGTCTGTGATGTCAAGTCACATGTTTCTATGGATGCACTGGGGGTCCTTTTCCCTCTCTCTGTCCAGTGAGGTCATCTTTTACTCTGGAATGCAGAGCGATAATACATTTCCCTTTCTGTCCAACCGGCTCCCCTGGATTCCTTTAAAAAATACCTCATTCCTTCTGCCTGTTTTATTGGATTTCGTGTTTTTACAACATTAAAAAAAAGAAAAGGACATTATCACAAAGTACAGCTACAAACAGAAGAAAAGTTTGGAATTATGTGCATCTCTGAACACAGTGGTGTTCTTCTAATGTCCTTGGCTGTGTTGGGTATCTACATTCTGGGCCTGAAGCCCGAATGGTACCTCTGTGATGTAATCCTGCCCAGTGACTTGTTAAACAAACATTTCAGTGTTTCTCCTCTAAAGACTGATTTGACTTTGCTGAAACTAGGCGGTGCCAGTGTCTACCACTTTGTTTACTAGCCATGCAAATGGTACTGTACCTTTCAGCAGCTTTCAGAGTGTGGAGAGGCAGTTACAACCTCTACTTTGATCCAGCTCATGACGCATTTCATTCCTGGGTCTGGACCACGTTTACACAAACTACACTGCATGTCAGGAATGTAATCCTATAGCCCCAAATATGGTGAAAACTATAAATAGTTGAGTACAAGTTAATATTAAAGTGTCTTTTGTCAGTGTGAGATGACATAATCATCTAAAGAATCTTGAAACACGAATTGCATTTTTTTGTTTCCATTTCTCTTAACAGATGCTGAATTGCAGCTTCACTGATCAAAGCTAGCACACACCTTCAAGCGTGTACACTTCAGCTTATGTACATATCTGCAAGCAAACTTGGAGCTCACAGTTTACGTAGGGGTAGCTAAAAAGTTAGAGTAAACAAAAGGGGATCGTGTCTCCACCCGGGGGTGAATGATTACTTCCTCCCCCCTAAACTCTGTGCTGAGATTTGTGCAGCAGTGACAGTTCAGGCTTCCTTTGCCTCCGACCGCTCTGCCTGGAGTATTGAGCAACGGGGAACAGGCCTGAGAACACTTTAGGAACAAAAAGCGATGATCTCACACAGACTTTTCACGAGAGACTTTTGCTGAGTGCTTATGTCATCCAACACTCCCTTGCAAGCAATTCACAAACTCGGGAGGCAGGACATTCAAGAGTTGCAGGCTGTTAGGATTTCTCAAGACAACACCCTTTGGTAGCTCTGGGAGTGCATGTCCTCTCAGTCCATTCTGGGGTTTCCTGTCAAAAAGCTAATTTGATTGATTTTGAGTTTTACCAATCCGAAAGACACGAGTGGGACTGTTTTTCCTACGTCAACAACTGAGGAGTTAATGAAGTAATTAGCGATCAGTCCAACTCGGCTCATTGGTCACTTTCTAGAAAAGTAGAAGCACAACTCAACAGGCCTATAGAGGCCAAATATAAAGCAACACTACTACTCGTCAATTATTGTCTGTAGAGGTTCAGCTGTAGTCAAGCTTTCCATGCTGACAGATATGGAAAAGCAGAGACAATGATCAACAGCAACCAAAGTGTTTGGTCCCTGATCACGGAAAATGACTTTCAACCACTGGTTCCTACGGCTGCTGACAGTGTGTAAGCAGCGACATGCACTTAACACACTCGGTTGTATAGTTTAGATGTACAGGTTTACTGTGGCACTTAACTGTTTGCCTTTGCAAAGCAGCTGGATTCTTGCAAGGTCACAAGATCACACGAGAACCGCAAGATCCCTTATCACACAAAAGAAATCCATCACGTCAGACTTTTTATTCAATACAACAATGGCGGCCCCTCATAGATGCTGCAATAGCATCAGTTACATCACAACTGGAGAGTATTTCTTCATTTAAAGAAGAGCGAACAAACGGCAGAGTATGCATTTTTTTTTGCTTGATTGGAAAAGATGTTTTTGGCTCTTCACCAGACTAGGAGTTTGATTGGCAGATGGTTCATCCAATCACCTGCCACTTACTTTGTGAACGTGCCTGTCATTTTCCACACAGTTTCCAATGACTATATGTCAGATGGTTGTTTGTACCAATCAGGTGATTTAATTGCAGAATGCTCTTGGAAGTAAGAGACACTGTTGTTTCTGCACAGCAGGAGTTGTCAGTTAGAAGTGATTGATCCAGAAACACCTGCACCACTCCCACCAACAGTCCACCACCCCCCCAAGTCTTGATCTCTTTCCGGGCAATGACCAGCATGAAGGAATAGCTCAATGACACCACAGCTCCAGTGATGCAGGCCCGGGGTTGCCCACTTTCTAATTAAGCACATAAGCCCACTCTACATTAAACTTGCAAAGCCAATAGAGAGGCTATGAATGAAATGAATGTCGACACAGTTGCGATCTAATAGACAATGTTCTCCTGTGACTGTCATTTATTGTGCTGATAATACTGCTAAGGCTGACCAAGCATACGTTTCATCAATCACACACACACAGTTCATAAAACCACCACGAGCCGCACAGCTATCATGCTCTGCGATGAGTCACCCTGTAAGTGAACTTTGTGCATCAACAAATGTATTGAAGTTTAACTGTCACAACAAGAACGCTCTCCAACAAACTTTCAGGAGCTGTGTCAGAGGAGGATAATCACACGATGCACTGAGTGCTTTGAAAAGTAAAGCACTCAGAGTAACACTATCTCTTTTGCTCAGCTGTAACAGCTATCAGCTGCTCTGTATTGGGCAACATTAAATAGTAATAATAACACATTGATAAGTAGCCTCATCCTGCACTAAAGCAGAGCTGTGCTGTATCGGTGCTGTTTACTAACTGTACAGGAGTTATGTATCAACTTGGTTTTGATTTTGACTTCATTACACTGGCTGACTAAAAACTTTAAAACTATCAGAAAGGGAAATCTTTCAGTGCAATGTGCCCAATAAAGACATTTTTTCCAGGGGGAGAAAAAAAAGCACAGTAGTTACATTTTCTGCAACTTTTCTCAGTTGAGAGTGAAATGAACCCTTGCTTGTGAGAATACAGGATGTGAAAGTTGGCAATTAGTCCGTCTGAATACTCACCAGCTTCTTGTTTTTACCCTCGTCCTCGCTGGACTTCTTTTTAGAGGGTTTATTCGGGTCATCCCCGCCGCTCGCTTGATCCATTTCGACTTTTAAGTTACTTTCTCTCCAGAAAGACTGAATGCGGACCTCCTCAAAAAGTTGGCAAACTCCAGCAGCAAAAAAATATTGACAAGTACAGCAAAACCATTCAGCTTAGGTCCGTTTAAAAGGTAATGAATAAATTCAAGTTGACCGCTTCCAAATAGTTCCCGAATAGTATCCAAAAAGTGGGTTGCTCGTAGAAGAGGTGTGGTAGGATATGGTATCCGTCCTGGTGTCTCCTCAGCTAGGCAGCAAGTCGCTTCACACAGCGGGTAAAGGCTTCCTGAAATTACCAGAATAATATGCAAACAATAAATAACTAGATGGAGACAATTACTTGGGCGTTCAGTTGCACGAATGTTTGCTTTAACACGTGTTTCCCCGTGCAGCCTTGTTAGTATGATGCATGCAGTGAATACTGTGAACGGTAAACAAACATGTAAGAGGAATAGACAGCTCGCAAAAACAAAACAATTCAATGTGTTTTTTACGTTTACATACAGATCCCTGTGTTTGGACTGGGCTACATCTTTGGAGGAAGCAAACTTACAACCGTGTAACTTAACAATAACATTGTAGCCACCGAGAAAAAGAGGTTTCATGTCCGCCAGGATGCTCTGACAGACTTCAACGTGCCCTGACGAGGCTGTTATTCAGCGGACAAAACGGCCATTCATCTGAATTAATGAACAATTGTTCTAATAGTGAGAATCACCGTTGTTCTCTTTGCTTGGTATACTTTGCAGTGCTGTACACTTAGCCATGCTAGCATAAAATCACGACCGTAAACAGCCGAACAGTATTTATTTTGACAGCCACCGTAAAACGCGAACACATACAACACTACGCTATAAAATACAGAATGAACCGTTAATAAAATGTCAAAGAAAACTCACAAAATCCCATCCAAAGCTGACATTAGCAACCAAGCTTGATAGCCAGGCCCACGGTGAATCCCGCCCTCCTGGATTCTGATTGGCCTGTGAGATACGGAAGGAGTGGGGACTCCACAGCTGATTGGTCAGCTGCGTAGACCGTCATAAGGTCGGCGTGGCGTCGGGGGGGAGGAGACTGTTGTGACGGAGAGGTCAGTCTGATCTCGCAGCAGACGGATGAGACTCATTCATTTGTAGGAATAGATCTTATGAAAGAGCGGATAGGAAGCAAGGCGGGAACACACCCTGAGTGTGTGTTTGAGTGTACCATCATATGGGCCTACTGTGTCTGTGTGACAAAAGTATATATTTGTTTCTGCATATGTAAGAAGGAAATAGAGCTTTAAAAATAAATCACAAGCTGATTAATTGATTATTAGTCAATTCACAGAAAATAACTTAACAAGAAAATAGAAACGTTATCTTGACAAAAATAATATCTTTATTTGCATCTAATACTCTTCATCAGCAGAGTTATCATCATGTGACCTAATGATGGAACTTCAGTCATGAAATAACACATCGCCATATCATCATACAAAAAATGTGGTGATCAACTGATCATTTAAAGGAATAGTTCGGCATTTTGGAAACCCACTTGTTCGCTTATTTAGACAGGAAGATTGATATCACTCTCCATTACCTGGAAACCAACAGAGACTCAGGGAAATATTGGTCCCAGTCAAGAAATAAAGTTATTTAAAAAAATATAATTATTAATTAAATGTAAAAAGTTGATATAACGTGGGTTTTATTGTCGTTGGACAGAGCCAGGCTAGCCTTTTCTGCCCAGCTAACCAGCTGCTCTATCTAATATTTATCATATAGACATGAGTGATATTAATCTTCCTCTCATCTAACTCTTGGCAAGAAAGCGTATTTCCCAAATGTTGAACTATTACATTTTTGTCATTCAATGATGAATGCCGTATATTTGGTTGTTCCAGCTTCTAACAATGTGCTGCTTTTCTTTGTCCTGTGGGAAATGTAATATATTTTGGATTTGAAACAAACGAAATAAGCAAATTCAAGATATTGCTTTTACATTAACTAAAGGTGAATACGATTGGGGATAAAGTTACATGGAGCACAAAAATAAATTCTTCTCAAGCTGGTCTTTAGGATAAATGAGTCTGGCTCATTCTTTGAGGTCACTTATTTTCAAGTCTAGATCATATTTAAAGGGCACCTCTTCACTGAAACTAGAAGTTAGGTGAAGAGGAGTAGAATATATCAATGTGCATTTAGAAAGTCAAATAGAATTCAAAGGTTAATTGCAAAATAACTAAATATAAATGGCAAAATATTAAACTAAGAACATTCTTGTAGTCACAGAATTGTAACCTTTCTTTTTCCAGAGTTAAAGTCCTGATGTTCACGAGGAGTATAGTGCATTTTGAATGGAGACAGGGCTATAAAAAAAAACAGAAGGATCTCAATACTATGTCAGTTAAGTTGACATGTTTCAGCAAACAAGCCTCCATCAGGGCCAGAGTAGCAATGATTGACCCCTCAGCAGCATGAGTTGGGTGATATTGAGTTAGCTTCAGCATCCCTGGCTGAGTGATGGTCTACCACTGCGTCTGGTGGTTCACAAACACTTTAATGAAGACAAGAGATTGTGCCCTTGTCAACCAGGAGATAAACAATCAAAAAAGACAATTTTGCCCTTTTGTTGGGAAGACATGGACGGAATGATTTGTCTACTTATAGGATATGTGTCCAGTTGTCTGATTGCCCCACAGACACGAGGAAAGTAATCATTTAACCTTCCTGTTGTGTTCAGATCTATATTGACCAGTTTTCAACTTCACATTGAAATAAATGTGTGTTCTTTTGTCTGATCACCAAGAGGTGTTGTGACACAATTGACACTTCAAATGTTTCTTCCGTTCTTCTTCTTGCCTTGCGACACGTAAACAAACTATTCCAATATTGAAAACATTTCAGCTACAGTCACACTTGCATCATTTCCTTCCCTCACACAAATCTCACTTCTCTAATCAAAAAAACCAAACAATATATTACATATTTTAGTTATGAGAACAACACGATGTTGATCCAACCACAACATGACCAGCAAACACACATCAGTGTGATGAGGTTTGGTCTATAAATAAGGCTTCTCTCTCTTGCTCACATGTCATTCTGTTGCATGTGACCACCATGTGCAAGCAGCTAACTGTAAATAAGACACTTGATCTCTGTTTTGGATCATTTCCCTGATGAGCAGAGGAATATGGAGCGTGAAGACATGGTGGAAGAGGAAGTCTCTATGATAGAGGAAAATAATAAAAAGGATCAGAACCCGGAGTCAACTCATTTTAAAACGTAAAGAAACACACAACTGTTTTATAGACAAACGAAAGTATTGTATCACAAGTATTGAAACATTTCATTTCTAACCACAAAGGCACTAGAGGAAAAGGTGTCACAGGGGTCATTAAGAGTCATACTCAAGAGAGCATGAATGTCCGTAGAAACATGTATTTCAATCCATACAAGTACAGCAATTTCACAGTATACGTGATGTTCATTTCTAGGTGCTATTAGCACCCAGGTGTCAGAAGCCAACAATACTATTTGCACCCAGGCGGTACAGCCATATGTGGCAATTTACACCCGGGTGTATAAAGTAGATCAGGCTCAGAGAAGGTGAGGGCCAGTTTGGTCAGAGATGCAGGGTGAGGGAGGAAACAGCTCCACCTGAAAAAACAAATACAAACCACCAAAGGAAAATGGCAGCATACTGCTTAAGTAGAATGCATGAGCCACACATGCAAAAAGTTCAGCAGCCAGCTGCGTGCCATCATACTGCAACTCATGCAAATGGCCATCCAACAAACACATACAAGATCTCAATGCAGATCTTCAAACAAGCAACTATATCCTGCAGGAGGGCAGACCTGAACTAAATTGTGGTTAAATATATGATTTTCAAACATAGTAACAATAAGTTACTAAAATGCTTTTTTGGCAAATTATCATTTTCAGATTTAATTGTTCCTTTTTCAGGATATTAAGTATACACAGCAAGTTCTGTAAATTGATTAGAACAGCAATTACGCTTTGAGACCGGCATAGTGATAACCTAAACAGACGGAGTATGAAATATGACAGCGAAATGGACCTTTGTTAGTTTACCCACAGTTGTTGTTGTTCTTCCGATTCTGCCTGATCACTTTAAAGATAAACGTCCAATTGCAGTAAACATGTTAAGCATTTTGGTCCACGATTTTCAGTTTCCTCTGTATGATATTACAGTCCAGCTGCTTCAAAGCAGCTCCAAACATTAAATTAGGTCATTCAGCTTTCCATCTGCCCATGTTGGACCAATGTCATTCACTGTTGGGTTGGGCCTATTGAATATTTTTGCAAGAAACTGCAGCAAAGCAGTGCTTGCAGTTTGTGAATCTGACCATGAGGCTACTGCACAGTACATTTCAAAATAAATTTGAAACATTAAAACTTTTAAAATAGATTAATCTAAGAGCATTATGAACACAATCATCCCTATAATAGTGTTTATTATTTTATTATGTCCAATTTCTTTGTCAAACAGGTTAAACAAAAAACAACACAAAATGAACATGCAGTAGTGAAGCCGATTCTGCAGCTCATGAATTACATCTTGCACTGTGTGTTTCTTTTGTTAATCCAATGTTAATCCAAATGCCACGATGTTCTAGTAATGACCCTGGTGAGTCTGTGTCTATTTTTTGGGTAGCTAGCGTACACTGGAGTCAACATCCCCTCGCAAGCTCTATAATTATATTCAGGCAGCTGCTCTGGATGTGGGACATCATTTTCCCAAGAGTCATTATTCCATTCTGACATGACTGACCATGGCCGTGAAAAAGAAGATACTCCAGGATAATAAAAAAAGAATAAGGTCTGAATACTTTTTTAAAGTATGTGGTTAACTGTTTTTCCATTGGTGTCAGTCTCATCACTGCACTAGAGTTTGCTTTGCAAATCTATCACCACATTAATTTAAAAGCTGTTGGTTGAAGATGGTTGGAATCCCAACGCGCCCTGTTGCAATCAAAAGAGCACTCTGCCACTGCTGGAAAAAATAAATCTGTATAACGGGGGGCTGTTTGAGTCTGGCAGTTATTTAATTCTGCCAAAAGTTTTTCATATTTACTGTTCACATCCTATTTAGCACTTGAGCCAAAAGATCCCGACTGAACCGCCCAGCATGCTTTGCACTTGTTATGCAGATCCAATCCTCTCCTATTACAGTATGGCAAGACTTGGAAAGATATGAGGCTGTCGTAGGCAGCGACGTCAAAGAGCACTGTGTTTAGACCTGAGAGATGAAAGAGAAATTACTTGTAAATTATTCATTGCCCCCCCACCGCACTACAAGGCAGCACCACACTCGTCTCTAGTCTGGCAGAGCTCACTACGAAGTTAGGACAAACTCTGCTTGGTTTCCTTACCACTGCTAAACCCAAACATAACATATTACTTATATAAACTATGCACTAATAGGAAAATTCTTAGCTCATTTTGTTTGCTCAGTATGTTTATGAGATAAGGGCCTTTTAATCATATTGGATAAGTATTTGTATCACTAATTAGAATATGAATGAGTCTTTATTATAAAGTGTCTAATGCTGTGTCATTTCACTGTCACATCAAGGTAGAAATCTGAGGTAGAAAATTCCAGAAAGATGTGAAAGAAGCGAGCAGTGGCTATATCTGACATTTGTTTTGTATTACCATCGTTTTGCAATAGCAACTCTTTTTTTCTCGTGTCAACTGTTTATTTTCCATAGCCTACTTTCAGATAACACCAGAAACACATTAAAAGACAGGATACAAGGACACTGACACTTTCATTGAGCCTCCACTAACCAACCGCATTAAAATGTTTTTTTCATTGAAAACTGCAGATAGATATTTGTATACCAAACATTCACTTGAAGGTCGATTTACCTGTTGCTATGGAAGCCAGCGACACGAGTGTGCTGTTGAAAGGGCACTTTGAAACACTGCTCGTGTGACAACAAGGAGTCAATCACAAAGATGCGTCTGAGAGGAGCGTGTCAGCTCTCAGTGTTATGCAAATACAATAGAGACTCTGAGCGGCCGTCTTTATATGGTTTGCAGCACATCAGATGAAGTGGCAGCAGAGTCTACGAACAATATCATGTTGACGTCAGCCTTAATAGGACGTCAAGCATGAAGACCTTCGCTTGACCTCGACCTTAACTCTACTCGGTGTTTGCACACGCACCAGCTGAGAGCGCTTAATGGTGACAACAAATCAGGGAGATTTATTGGTAACAAACGCTTCTAGGAAATTAAGGAAATTACGTGTTAAACTTCAAGTCAGAAAAGTGACATTATTACTCTTGCATTCATGAGGAACATATTGTACGAACCGATGATAGACTGCACAACTGAAACAGATTTTCTAAAGTGACATTGCAATCGCAGATCAATTATGCACACTTAAACAGATGTTTACGCATTCTGACATTCTTTTTCACACAACAGTAAATTCACAGCTTGGGCTTTTTTTTCAGCTTTTTAAATAAAATTACAATATATTATTGTCTGAATTTTTTTGACAGAAGCATACATCTCAGTTACCGAGAAATGAGCACTACCTACTGTGTCTAAACTGACACATCTCAGTGAAGAGAGACAGTAAAGGTGCATTGGAGATGGTTGATGTAAGGAAGCAATAAAAGGCCGATTTTGTTTTCTGCAAGATGTTGATTTCACAATAGTTGCTTTGTCAAGCTGTGCCTTTCAGAGTTTGCTCACACTCAGACTTACCTCACCGCTTGCTACATGTATCCCATTGCTTTTCTTGGCAAGATCTGCCCTCCGTGGTATTCAAGCGCTAGGATTGGCCAGGCTTCAATGCTCGCCAGCAGTGGGATTCATCATTTTACTTATAACTTATAAGTGGTTGTTGAGGCACCAACCTATAGAAGACAGTTTACTGAGCCTGACTGCAAACCGTTTTTTTTTACCACGTTCAGTTGGCAGCAGCTTAGTGTTACAGACTTACATTTACTGAAGGGTGTCCTATAACTTACTACAGGTATATACATTTCCCAGATGTTTAACATATGGCAAACATCATGAAATCAAACATTTTATGCACGCCCTGAGGCTCATGTTTGTGTGAGGAGTTGATTTATTTGTATTATTCCTGACAAACACCGACGGCACAGCCATCATTAGGGACACCTACTAACGCGCTGTTCCAGTAGTTTTTCAAAATATACCTTTATCAACTCTCGACTTACCCTCACGTAATGTCACTTGACCCTTGAAAGCCACAAGGGACAAGAAAAAGACGACCAAAAGCTGCTTGCTTACAGTGTAAATATTTAGTTTAGCTTCTGCAAAAACATGGAACAAAAACATCAGAGTCTCTGAACAAAACATGCAAATACTGTACAAGGAGCTTCCACATGTCTTTTTTTGTGGGTATATTTGAAAGCCATTTTACCCATTACTGGATTTACCTATTACTGGACATAGTAAATTGAATTCAACACTATTGTGATTGTTGACGTCACTCTTTTGGTAACAGTGTTCCAATCACAGTCTAAGTGATATTGACTGGATTCAATGTTGAACCGCACATTACATGCTTCTGTGAACCTTAAAAAAAAGAACGAATGACACTGAAAACAACATGCAGCTGAACTTTTGAGAGATTAATAAACAAGAGCACAACTTGATGCTCCGGATTTGTCCTTTTGGGGGTCAGGATGTTCAGTTTAAACAAGCTTAAGTGGATGGCAATTAAAGTGCACAGCCCATGCAGTAAACAACTTGACTCCCTGTCGATAATCGGCTTCACCACGAGAAAGACCCATTGTTCAGGCCAGGCAGCAAATGAATACAGTACAGTACATACTCTGCAGTTTCCTTTAAAAGGGTGCAGACAGGAGCAGCACAAAGGCGCTGTACCTCGCAATAGTTCTACTTAGTGCTTCTTTGTAAGGACTTAAAAAGACTTGTAATTACTCATTTCCAACTTGACGGTCCCCACAGGTGACTGTGACCTTAATTTAGATAACAACAGGCAGATTTGCGAAATGTTCACCACTTTCTGTGGGGTGCCCATGTTGATTTTTATTGTCCCTGCAGGGGGCTTGTACTTCTTTTAAAGTATGTGATTTAGGTTGACATTCTACACAGGGCTGACCAAGCCCCCAATTTAAATTCATTGTTGGGGAGAAGTTATGCTCCTGAAAATAGCTCCAGTCATTAATTTCAGGAATAATTTTCTGAAGTCTCCTTAATTAGAAATCATTCAATGCTCATCATTATTGCCAAAACCACCTTGTAATTAAAATGCTAATTCAGACAGGATGTAATTGTTGCAGAGAAACCTGGAATCCCCGAGATGACAGCAAATATATATTAGAAGTGCCACCCAATTCAAAAAAGACTTTGGATTCAAATAGGCAAATCAGAATCTATGAGAAGTGACTGGGTTCAAAATACAATAACCTTTTTCATACACAAACTGGCTCATGCAGAAATTCTCTTTTCAAGCTTGTCGAGTAATTCCTAACCCCCACTTATATCTAGTACTCAAATCCTACAGAGTGCACATTAATATCAACTTCAGCCGATTACCATCATTGCTTTTTTTACTATTCTCTATCATTTACATGTCTGCACTTGATATGCACACTGGTGCTCCACACAACTCTTCCGTCATTCAGAAACCCTGTGGCTATGTGGCCCTGACCAACGCATTTAGTCTTCAAATGCTCCACTGGGCCGAAAGTAGAAGCCACTGGTTGTACAGTCAGAACTGATGTTTGAATATATAAAACTGTAAGAATGTAAAGCCAGCATTTAGAAAGCATATATCCTCATACCGCAGTGGTCCAAGTAATACAGTATAAATGAGTCTCTTTTTGATATATTTCTACTGGTATATAAATAGACAGTCTAAGTCAACCACAGAAGATAGTCCTCATAATGTAAGATGGAATTTAGGAATATATTCCACATTGAAATACAAGTTAAAATGTCGAGGTGGGATTGTTATACCTCTTTTTATTAGTATTGAGTGCTTTGAGCCTTTCTGTTGAAATGTCAAGATGCCTGTAAAAGATTATACAGCATACAATAACTACAAAGAGGATAATAGAGACATGAGTTACAATATGAATGCACTCATCTGAAACTCGAAGCTGCAAAGGATACCCTGTAAAAGCAGTAACACAGTGGTATACGCACAGAGCACAGAGCAGCATGACAACTAACTCACCCACAGATCCAAGGTATTCAGAAGGTGCAGTTGAACCTGAGCCCATAACACAATTCCACAGTGCTTCCTTCTAGGGTTTATTGAAGTTGCATTGTGTGGGTGTTTGCATCCAGGACCAGCATGACCCGAGTCTATCAGTGACTGGTACTAAACATATTCCTCTTCCCGTCATAAATTATATATAGCCATACTGTTCTAGACTCTGAGGGTAAGGTTGCTTTCCTAGAATGAAACACATATTCAGTAGCACTTCCTTCCCTGAGTAAGTGTTAAAACTGAATCCCAGCGTCGCTTTAGCTGCTTTAGTAAAGAGCATGTACTGTACTGTAGATTGGGGAGAAATCAGGTATACCAAATGGACACAACGGTGTGGCCAGATGGCATGGAGGAAGATATCGTTTCTTTTTTAATCACACTGCATTTAATTATCATGAATGGCATCAACTGAGAAGAAATTACACCAAAATCGACAATTATTTTGTGGGGTTGTTTTAAGGATGCCTTTTTATCGCTGTTGGATCCGTCTTAGATTATTCATTTAGGTAACAATGTATTGGAAACAGTCAAAGTTGATATTTCTTAAACAATTTATGATAATAATTTAAACTGGTTTTTAAGTACAAATATGTGCATTATTACTGTTCACTTAACCAAAAAATACAGTTAATGTATTTGTTCCACAAATTCTGGATGCAATGGGAGGGTTTGCTTAGTCAATACATATTATACGGTATATTACACATTCCCAGGTCAGGTCATTGCGAGCCAGCATCTGTGATCATGGGTAATGTAGATTCAAGCCCCTCAGTCAGTACAAGACTAAAGGTGGTGCTTTAGCCCTATATGACCGAACAAAATGACAAATGCTCACTGAGCTATGTGGTGCATGTGGAGCAGCAACATGAACTCTGTAGAAACCAATAAAGGTGCACAGTGAGGCGACAACAGTACAAACCATCTAATACAGTGTCATTCCAGGTGCCCAAGGACAGGAAACTCCTGGTAGCAGGAAGTATGTAAAATCTAATCTACGGGGATGTGCCCCTCTCATGACCCTCACCCCCCGGCAAATTAAGATGCTGTCAGTCACTCAGAAGGTAGCCGTCAACTCAACACACGGGTGACAGGGCAGAGTGGCTCTGTCTGTTGCTCTGTCTCACTAGCAGAATTGAATGCTGTCAACTTGTTGATTGTTAACACGAAAGGGAGAGATATTTGTTTGGAAAGATAATTTTTTTTTTAGACCAGAGGGTAAATCCCAAACCACAAATAAAACCACATATATCCAGAGAACATCCTCTGAACTTCCCACTTGGGTAAGCAGGTGAGTGGGAGTGGCTGGGACAAACACACCATTGGGTCATCTTGGGAACCAACACAGGCCGTCATTGCAATTCAGCAAACTGCTTCCCAGCTTAATCCACCTGAACACATCTCTCCAGGGCCTGCTGAGCCTGCCTGGGCAACTTAGCCACACATGTAACCACTGGGAGAGAGTGGAGAGTCAGTCAACACGCAGACAGTGGCATGCCAGGGTTGTGACATAAAACATGTAAGTGAAGGAATGTCTTACCTGAAGAGTATGAGCTGAGAGAGCAAACTACCAACCTCCTGTATGAGGAGGATGTCATTTGTTATACAACACTTTAAGCTTTAGGGACAGCTAGCATTATGTCTGAGAGACTGTCAGACCCAATGCATTTTTTTTCCACGAACACTGCGAGGGAGGCAGTTAAAGGTTCAACCAGGGCCACATAATTCAGCTCGTTCGCTCATTCTTCAGGCTGGAGGGGAACTTAGGGTCTCGTCTGCGTCTCTGGATTTTCTAAATATTAAGCTATAAGGGAAGTACAGTTAAGGTTTAAGGCTGAATTCGTAGGTGGAGTAATATCGGGCTTTTTGCAACTGTGAATGCTGTAGTTTCAGGTCGGTTTAATTAATTGCAAAGTCAAGATCACAGTTGATGTCGTCTCAGCCTCTGTGAACGAAGAACAAGGCCCTGAGCTTTGTGTTACAAGGTTGCCAGCAACTTGGCCGAAAACAAATCATTTTGACTCACTAATGTTAGACAGCATTGTTGTAACACAGAGGGAGTAAATTATTTGACGATGCAATGATTTCATTGCAGTCGGGAGGATTCAGAGCGACCAGTGTTGGTTGATGAAGAATAAATAAGAACAGAAGAAAAGGGCAACTTAATAAAGCAACAAGAATCTCTGCAATTCTAGTCTAGACCTTTCATAATAGTCATGGAGGCAATATCTCAGCAAAACAGTACAAAGCTTTTCTTTTTTCGGTATGTTTTGTTAGTTAAATGGACTACAGTTTTAATACAAAGTCCAAAACAAAGCACCACTGGAACCGGTTGATTTGTTCCCTTGCCAGCAGGAACTTCTTTTGATAGTGTGTGTCTGTGTGTAGGTTAAACAATCGCCGAACGCCACCCTCTTCCCATGTTGTGCCGAATTTAACAGATTAGGTGTGATATGCCGCAGTCTATTTTCGGATCTTCAAACAGAGTTGCAGCGAACCCCACCTCTGCTTCTCCGGTGTGGAGAAGCAGCAGGCTGTGGGTTTTCACAGAGAGAGGAAGAGGGCAGCTCTGGGACAGGAAACACCAGAAGATTTCCCTGGTGGGGAGCCCTATTAGTCTGTCATAGATTTACAGAGGAAAAACACAATGGAGGCTGCAAACACTCCCTGTTGGAGATCCCCAGGCCCACAGCCATGAATATATACCCCTCTGAATTTGACGGACACACAATGTGAATTCACCAGTAAATTCTAGTACATTCAATTTATTTATTCATTAAAAAGTATTTTTTTTGAAGAAGCTTCTTAAGACAACACACACCCACCCACACGCGCACACACACACATCAAATAATGATCAGAAATTAACTATATGTATGTAGCCTTTATATTTTAATGGTATTTGAAATGTTCAGATTTAAGAATATGTCCTGTATGTAACTGATTAATAATTACAATATTTACAGTATAATAATTCTAAAATGAATACAGCACAAATTGTCAAAATACAATGCCTGCACTGTCTCACTGAAAACATTTCCTGGTTTTTCTATTAGTACATTTTGTGAGAAGTCAGTCTGATATTGTATCTCCAGCCCATGCACATATATCTACTGTAAGGCGAGGCAATTTATTTATAGCACAGTTCGAGCACAGTGGGAGTTCTAAGTGCTTAAAAAAAAAACAGTATCCCATATTAGTATTGTCATTAATCCAAAATGGTTTGCAACTTTACAAGATTGATGGAGCCAACTTATTCACTGAGGTAAAGTCAGGATTCAGTCAGAGCATCAGACCAAAACAAGCAATAACCAGACAAACTAAATCTCTATTATGTCCTCATCAACTCTTCAGCACTCCCTCTTCATATCATCGCCGCTGGTTTCCTCCCTACAGTCACCATACTTCCTGTGTACACGCAGTTCAATTCTGTGCTAGCCTGTCCGCAAGGTCCAGTGGGACTACATGTGTGCAGTACAACAGTTGGCTTTCCACAGACATCATTGCCCCAGCTATCTGATCTAACAGTGGGTGTGGAGCTAAGCTCCTATCTGCAGTCATTTACCGCTGCTCCATTTCAATTATACAGTGCTGATTGGCTCTGCCTGCATGCTGTGGTCCCAGAGGGTTGTTCTGGGCAAACAAAGCGCTGCTCCAGAACACTCTGACCCCGACTTTCTCATGGGTTAAATTTGAGAAGGGGAAAAACTATGACTATCTGAAAAAATCTGATCATATACATCACTTATTAATAGTGATAACGTACAATTCCCTCTTCCCTCTGTCAGTGCAAGATATAGCATAATGTACCTGTGTTCAAACCAATATGGTTGGATGTTTGGTTGCATTTTCATCTAAAGGGAGAGTATAGAGATTGAGAAAAAGAGAGAAAGAGGAAGAATGTTTCACACCCTTTGAAGGGCTGTGATACAGTATGTGTAATAATTAGCAGTGATCACTGTCTCTCATTCCTGATTCCTTAACAGGGGAAAGTGAACAATGTGGGATAGATGATGGATAACAATCTCCGACAGAGTGTGGACAACGCCGAGCATGATTTTCTCATTTCCATGGGATACCTCATCAGGATGAAGTGCTTTCCTGAGTTACTGACTAATTGTCTCGGTACAAGATGAAGACAAAACAATCCATTTTGTTATGAAGAGGCGTTTGAAGAACTACGACCGAGGAAAATGGATGCTCCAGCCTATTTGTGGTTTGTATTGGTCTCCCCCTAGGGCGAGACATGAGACCACACACCTGAATCGTTTCAACTTAATTGCGGGTTCAGACTGTCAGCCAAGCCCCCGTATCTTATTGTCTTTGATTAGGAATAATTGCATTGAGCTAACATGTACCGTCAGTTGTATTGTTTATTTATCTGGAGGGTGGTATTTCAAGAGGAGTAACAAAGAAAAATGAATGTGATTCGAGTCGTGATGATCAGCACCATCTGCTGTTGTGGAAGTTGTGTGTTCCATACCAACACCCTGCCGGATAGCAACAGACCACTGGTTAATCAACAGAGACATCTAGAGGTTGAATATACAACTGCATATCTTGTCATCTCAAAACAATGCCTTGTGCCATTCGGACAAAATCATTAAATAAGTGTGCGGAATACCATATTTATTAATGTAAAAGCCAAATTGTACTTAACAAGGGAAAACAGGTATACGAACCTCTTTAAAAAATACCACGAACTGCAACTCTGCAACGTAGACAATCCAGTTAGATTCATTTTTGCTTCTGGCTGTGGCCACCCAATTAGTCATGCACCACTGTAATATGGTGATCAGTGTGAGCTCGGAGGCAAGAAATAACAACATAGATGGCTTCATGAGGCATGGCAGACCGAATGACAACCATTTACCATCAAATTACATCGCTCTGCAAGGTCAACAGCTCTGTGTGGGGAGCTTTGGAGGGAACATTTTTAAAGCGATTTTCAAAAGCAGAGCAGGAAAGTGCACAGATATACATGCAAGTTGTTATGATCTCTATGCTGTACAGTAGTCAATAGTTCTGGATACCACCAATTAATAAATGCAATGGTGATATAAACAAACATATACTGTGATACTGCTCTGCTAGCTATGCACCACACACTTTCATACAATGAGCTGGGTGACCTAGTCGCCCCATTTCACTTTTGATTCGATTAATATATATATATATATATATATATATATATATTTATATATATATATAATATATATAATAAATATATATATTTATATATATATATATATAATAAATATATATAATAAATATATATATATATAATATATAATAAATATATATATATATAATAAATATAATAAATATATATATATAATAAATATATATATAATAAATATATATAATAAATATATATATATAATATATATAATAAATATATATATAATAAATATTTATATATAATATATATATATAATATATATAATAAATATATATATATAATATATATAATAAATATATATATAATAAATATATATATATATATATAATATATTTAATAAATATATATATAATAAATATATATATATATATATTAAATATATAAATAAAACCAAGAGTTAAAGATGAGTTGAAATGAGAAAAAAAAGAATGAAGAGGGATTCTTTTGTAAAAACACTTCAAATGTTTTGACATATTTGGTATCTACCAAGGCACAAGGACACAGGATTAGAAATTTTTTTTTGTATTTTATTTAAAGTCTTTTTGAGGGTTATGACATGTATTCAAACCCAACTTTGTGAGGTTGCAGCTTCTTCTAAATGGAAACTTCTTATTCTATAAATAGGACCCATTCATCCACTTCGCCCCACAGCCAGGTCAAGGATGGTACTCAGCATTTGTTATTATCCATTTGGTGCAGGTTTAGGCTGGGGGAGGGAGATTGGTGAATTATGCTTCCAGGCAGGGGTCCCAGCAGGCAGAGTGGTGCTGTTTAAGGGGGCGCACAGTGCCCCCAGCAGCCCATTAGGATTAGACCTCATGTGTCCCCCGTCAGCACTATCATACCTGAGCAAAAATGCATTCCTGAGAAAGCAAAGTATTAGGCCCAGCAGTGGAAGACCTTGCTTTTTAAGACACACACACTAGCTCCAGCAGCGGCCATAGATGCTTCCCCCACTCACTGTCCCTTCCTCTTTTATCTCCCACCACAAACAAAGTGCTACCTACCTTAGTGCCATTTTCATTCCTCACCCAACATAGCATTTCACTGCTTTAGGGAAGCAAGGGAGAGGTCCTCGGTGTGAAATGGATGTGCAATCGCAGCCCTTTCCCTTGAAGGTTATTACCCACACTTCCTGGCTTGTCTTGACGGCCACCATAAAGACGATGTGAGGAAACGACAATGGTCAGGTTCGTTGAGTCAGAGCGTTAAGCCACAAGCAGGAGAAATAGCTTTGACACTACAGGCTCCTCAAATCACCACACTGAGCCACCTAAATGCCACAGCAATAAGCAAAGAGACAGGCTGCATTTTTCATCACAGAAGGGGTGCTCGTTTCGGAGCGAAGGAGACCGGCGCATCTCGTTTTGCACATTTCTTGGAACGGGGGATGTGAAGTGTTGTCAAGGAACAGCTTCACAGCAGTGGGACGAAGCTTTCATTAAGGCTTAAATTGAGGGACATCACTAGAACCCAACATGTCCTGGGAGCTGTTTAGTTGAGGTAAAGCAATGGTGATAACAAATGGGCCAATTGAAAGCTCATTAAACTGCCAAAATATACAGTATATTAGGGAGTCCAAGGCGGAAGACACAGAAACTATTGTTAAAAAAAGAACCTCTGGTTCATTGTCCAATTTCTATGACACACACTTCTGGTTGAGAAGCATGATTAAATTCAAAAGACCCAACTAAACCCATTTTAACTTTGTACCACTTGGACACTGAACATTTACCGCGCCTTATTCTCTCCCTCATCAGTGATGTAGTTAACAAGGTATTTGCCTTAGGCTCCTGTTCCTTTGCAAGAAATTCAATGTTTCAGCACTCATGTGCATTTAAGTATAGCTCTTCATTTCGCTCGCAGTAGATAAATGTGTATTTGAAATTAGTCACTTAAAGCTCCCCAGATTGTATTGCGTTGTGACCGATATACACCGGGTCATATTCCAGCTATTGTTATTCTCCACGAAGGCTACAGAAAAAGCACAGCTCTGACTTCCCAAAATACTGAACCCATTATTTCCCCTCCCAGGTTTGTCTTGCCATCTCATGAATCTTTAAAATCCAGAATCGAAGTGATGGAGGCACCGTCCTGAAATGATGAATGTCATCTTGCATCAAATGAAACAGATAGCACAAATTGCAGGGCAGAAAACTGTAACTCAACATTGACGTTACCTAGCAGGCACACACTCATTTTCACTCGGAGGAACCCTATAAATACAAGGGAGCATTTGAAATCTGCACACTACCTCTTTGTTGAATAATTGATAAAGGGGTGAAGCTATAAACACAGATTTACAAACAACGCACTGCAAAACTTTCCTGGAATATCAAAAATAGGGTCTGAATTTATCTGCTTGCTGGTTCCATGTTGTTGTGTGCATTTTTCCTTCCGTGGTCCTCTTCTGTCCTATTGTCAAAGCATTGTGTTGTTCTGCTGTTGCTTTCCTTAAAGACGAGCAGAAAAGTCTTTGCTGTCCTTGACCTTTCAGAGGCTTACAATTGCAAACTGAATAAACTAAATCTGCTCAAATGCTGCCTACTGTTGTTGTAACAAAGATAGATTATTCTCGGCAGAACTACATCATGGTTCTTTTCTTTTTTTTTGGTGTGTTTTTTTTTTTTCAAATGAGTAACCAGCTCAGACACATGTGATTATACAGGGTATACAGTAGTATCCTTGTGCTGCGGCGTGTATATATTAGTGTTATTCAGAATCGTATTACATGAAAACACTTCATAAGGTATAAAGGAATATGACACTTGAGATATAGCACATTGTGCATGAAAAAAATACAACCGTAAGTCATATATAAGCTCTAAACTGCATGTTTTCTGCTCAAATAATCACTAATCAGCATTCTGAAATACAAAACACAAGCATTTCTGAATGTAAACTCCATGAAGATGATGGATTATTACTGGCACAATTGTCTGCTGAATCCGTCCACCAACCCAACACTTTGACCACTTGGCACTGAGTTATTAAGCCCCAACAGCTCCCTTTGATCAGGAAACTTATTATGAGGCATCATGTTTTCATTATCATGAAGATGACATCTTGATCACAGTATGATTTATTCTGCCTCGTTCAATTCGCTTAAGAACTCTGGAGGAATGGGTGGAAACACACACACACACACACACACACACACACACACACACACACACACACACACACACACACACACACACACACACACACACACACACACACACACACACACACACACACACACACACACACACACACACACACACACACACGGAGTGAATGAGGACGTTGTAGAAGAGACACACATCCACTTTGGGGACAAAATCCATTATAACCCACCTGTCAGCTCTTCAGTTCACTCCTGATGATTTCACCCACCAACTCATTTGCTGAAAAAGATTAAATTTTCTGGAACACAATAACCCTGGCAATTAATTAAATGTTTTAATAGTACATGTGTCCCTGAAATATATTATTCCCCACGCTCTGCTCTGCCTGATGAAGGGCTGTTTGTTGCAACTGTTGTATTAATGGAATAGTTCAACATTTTGGGAAATACTCTGATGTCTGCACGATGAATATGAAGCAACAGCCAGCAGCCAGTTAGCTTAACTGATCATAAAGACAGCTAACCTAGCAGCTAACATCACCGCTAAGACTGACCAAACAACATTTTGTAATTTTCTTTTATTTAAAAAAAAAATGAGGGGTTGTGGTTTCACAGGGGGTTGCAGTACATGTCTAACTATTTCTTGGCCGTGAGAGTCTGGACAGAGTCAGACGGACTCTTCCTTTAACAGATTTGGTATGTAGGATAAATCATGTATGAAAATGTATAGAATGACTTATATGGCGACTGTGGATCAGTGTTAGAGCAGGTCTTCCTTCAATAAGAAGATCGGCATCTCGATCCCCGGCTCCACTAGTCCATGTCGATGTGTCCTTAAGTAAGACACTTAACCCCAAATTGCTCCTGTAAACTGTGCCTGCGGTGTGTGAATGTGTGTGACTGTTAGTTAGTTGATGGGTAGATGGCAGCTTCCATCAGTGTATGATGAATGGGTGTGAATGGGTGAATGACATGTCGTGTAAAAGCGCTTTGAGTGGTTGGAAGACTAGAAAAACACCCCAGTTACCATTTATATGCACTTTTCATAGCCATAAAAAATGGTATGATGCCTCTTGAATACTAGAAGGGTGTTAGATTACATGTTTACAGGATGGATGTGGTAAAAACCCACGATGCTCCAGTGACCAACAGTAGAATACTCCAGGTTGGAATATATGAAATGGAGCAGTGAGGAAAAATTGCCCTGAATATAAATTAAAAGAGTCAAACTAGTGTGGTTTTAAATTGCTTACTTTCCAAGGATAATCGGTCACTTAATATGAAGCATAACAGTTGGTGGTAAAGAAGAAAATACAAAGCTATTCTCCACTAAATGAGAACTAACCTCTGCCATGCATGAGGAAACACAAACATAAAGCCAGGAGCATCATGCACTTGTACAGTATCATACAATACAGTGCACCTTATAGTTAAGAAATACAAATGTTATTCCACCAGTTATGTATAAGCCAACAAGAACAAAATCCTTGGTAAAGTAAACATTGGCAGACAGGAAATCTGCAGCTTTGTTGCCAAAATGAAGAAACTTTAGTTTTGTGCCATTAAATGCTGTCTACCCTTGAAAACTCATGCGCGGAGCTGTTAACTTTTGATCCTGTGGAATGATTGCAGCATAAGGACGCATTTGTTTTGAGCTGCACGGAGTTCTTAAGAGTGAAGTTTGTCAAATTGCTGTTAGGCTTAATTAAAGAAGGACACCTGATGTTTGGCATTCACTTGTTCGTGCTAGATGAATTTCTTTCAAACTAACAGCTTTATTTAGCCGGCTAGGCACAAATGGACCCTTAAAACAACATTCTTTATGAGAGTGAGTCATTGAAGGTCGGGGAATAAGCGCTCAAAATGAGAGGCTCATTTCTTGTATCACAATGCCACCCTGTGGTAAATCTGTGTTATGTCTCACCTTTCACTCGCTGCAATCTAAAACCTACTTTCATGACACTGCACAGCATAAGGACTTAAATGTGAATATAAAATGTTTCCAAACCAAGCTGCAAAGAAAGGCTGCATAGGATGGATCTTTGTTTGAGCTAAGGGCCACATCAGAGGCACACTCCACTGAATGTTCTCATGAAGGTCAGCTAACTCATCAGGTGAAGTGCTGCTCAGCCTCTGAAACTGAAAAAGACTCTAAAGGAGCTTCACAAAGTCTGAGAAAATAACTGACGAAATCATCATCTCAGTTTAGAGAAGACTAATTAATAACAAAGAGTCTGATTTATAAACGGTGAGAAATGTGCATTTACCAGACAGGAGTACAATGAAAGATGGTATCAATTTGCATCAGAGGATTTATCTATAAGTTTCAGGGAATTCTGGTAAAGTTTCTGTGAAGCACCGGCAATTCTTTCTGGAATTAATGGAGCATGAAGCAAATCTCTCAATGTTTCAAAACTCATATTTACTTTGCCCTTGATCCGGTAAACCTCAACAATAATGCATTTACCAAACAACCAAAAGAGAGCAAGGATAAGGTTAATCTAACATTTTACTAGTCCTATTCTTCTGAAAGTTCGAGCCTTGTGATTAATGGGCTGGAAAATCATTAGAACATAAACAGTGGCAGTTGGTGCACAGTCCTCGGGGGGGTTGACAGTGTGACAAATAAGACTAATTAACCCTCCGAACTGACCCATGACCCGCTCAACTGTGTGACTCAAACGAGAGTACACCAATCACAATCACAGCTAGCAACACGGCCGCCTGCTCGGTCATCGTAAAGTCACACGCTAGATTATTAGATGAAGCAAACACAGGGCAACCAGCACAGTCAGTTGAACTAGCTGATAGTGAATATACAGGTAATAGTCACACAATGTTCTAGTTTTGTGGTAGGGAACTTTAAAAAAAGAGGAGACCACATGGTTAAAGAGGACGACAGAGTTTACAACGGAAATGAGTTTCAGCAGACTAGGACTAAGAATCACTTTAAATCTGTACTACAGACTGTTGCTGGAAGGACTTTTTAGCTCTGGGAAGAGGAAGCGAGACCGAGTAGAGAGACGGCCATGAAAACTCCACTCTCCACAAATCAATAGACGTTTGTCTAAAATACAGTAGAAAGAATATAGTCTGTCAAAATTGGATAATTTGTTCAACGAGACAGTCTTGTACCGGCAGAATTGTCCTTTATAAAGATCACAGAGACAGATTTATCCTTATAATACAATTATGGCCATAATGGAGAGATTTATGACAGTAACGGGCATGCTAATGCACAGGGATTTAACTTGTTTTTGACAAACTGTTTTTCTTTCGGTTACCACTTGGGGGCAGAACTAGTCTACAAAAGTCTGTACTACCCCTTAATGGTCCAACAACAGCTTAAAGAAAGGTACATGGGAAAAGAAATGATTGTGTTTTTTTAATTATATCTTGGAGAGGAGCTTAAGGTGATAGCTGAGGAAGCTGAGGAATTTCAAGGGCTGTTGATTGCATTTCTTCACACACACACGCACACACTGTTGCATCCTCCCTTACAACACCAGCAACAAATCCTTGGGGAAGAATTCAAAAATACACACACAAGCACAACAGAACAATAGCTGGTGAGAAGAATACACCAGCTACAGTCGATAATTAGGGTGTTATTGAAGAAGAATAGAGGGGACCCCTCTCTTTTCTCAGTGACACCTTTAATGCCACCATTAAAGAGAATGCAGACTGGGAAATAAACAAAGTACAAAGAGAATAAAGAGAGAAAAGACAGCAAATGTTACCTAACATCTATGGTATTGCAAACTATTGAGCTTTGTAGCACAAATTTCTGATTGACCCTGTAAGCTTCACGCTGAGGATGATTAATTCATGATGTAGTCAGCCAGATACAGACTGCTGTCATGGACTATTATATGCGTGTGTATATCATAATATAAAATGCTTGTTCCAAAAGATGTCGAACAGCATTTTAAAAGAAGAAAAAAAGTCTAGCATCACTTCCACAGACGGGCACTGAGGTCGTTTTTAGAAACTGAATAATCAGCTGTTTTCTATGAATATAGATAGATGCAATACATGGCACTTGACATCTGTTGTGATAAGTGGCGTCTAATGAGTACTGCATCGCTGGCAGAAAATCTACTCTAAATTGTTAAAAAGGGTCTTGGCTGTTGGATGACAGTGTTGACTGTCACACATTGAGCTGTGTGCCGTCCATCTGTGCCTGATTTTAATGTATTCGGGGCTGAAAGTGGGGTCCCTCCACCTGTGAAATCGTGGCTACAAACTGCAGATGAAAAGTCCTTTATTGCCCCCCCCCCCCCCCGCTTCCACAATCAGTCTGCAGAGAAATGAAGTGATGATGGCCTACAAAACACCTGTGGAGAGGCTGAGAAAGGGACTCACGCTCCCGCAGAAAAAGATTCCCCAAAGTATTCAAGCACATGCACAAGATTGTACGTTTATACAATCCCACTACGAAACGCAAAACTAGACACGTACACAAACTCAAATGGGAATCCTCTGGAAGTCAGGATGTTAGACTGACACACTGTTGGACTTATCGTTGACTTTGCCCGTGCAGTGCAATAAGTGAGAGAAAATTGCAGAGAGTTATAAACTAAACATTCTGTTGTGCTACTCTGGGCTGTTTGCATGCATGCATCCATGCATGTGTTTGCGTATGCATGTACATATGTGTGCAGGCCCATCAGACAGAATTGGACTCTATGCTTGTTTCTCTCGCTTGCTTTACAGGCTTATCCTCTCTCTCTTTCTGAGGGTCTGAGAAAAAGTGTCAGGGGAAGCTGTCAAATTAGAATTAGGGCTGCCCTACTTATTCGCTGAAAAACGTCCTGTGCGCCTTGCTTCTGGATGGAGAGACAGACTTTGACAAGTCTCTTTCCCTTATCTCCATGACACATTTACACAGAACTGTAGCGTCTTTATTGAGGTTAACCTTGTAAAAAATCCCAGCTGAGCTGTTGATTCAGCGGTTAGTAATCTCAGTCAGGCCAGCGTTACAAACAGAGAAAATAAAAGCTCAATTAATAAAGCAGAGACAAATCTCAGTATTCATTAGACTTAATTAATTGTACATGTACAACACCTCTCAAGTAATCTATGAAAGGATGCCAACACATTTTTGTAAAATGCACAAATGCTTCATATGTATATATAGAGAGAGATATTACCGTTATCTGTATGATGCAATGGACAGGACCCCAACCATTTTCTAAAAAAAAAAAGAAAAGTCCAGCATGTTTTACCTACGGCTAATTAAAATGTCCCTGAAAACTTCACCTTTTGTTACAATTTATATTTTCATATATTAGTTCTGTAAGAATCAAGCTCAACCCAGTGAATGTATGCTGCTCTTGCTGTTCGCTACTTCAAAGTTCCTGGTTATACCTGGAGCTGATGACCACTAAGTGACTCCACTAAAGCACCCAGAGTTTTGGTAAAAAGGGAAGGCCCAGATTGCCCAGATTACAATGCAAGTGTTCACAACTTGTGAGATACACAAGATTGCTTTTGCTTTTGGTTGCCATTGCCCCATTTTCATAAACAGTTGCATAATTGAGGCTTTGGGGAGAAAACACCACAGAGATAAAATCAAAAACATTTCCACCTCCTAAGAACCATCAAAATGAACTCTATTATAAATGACCTAGAAATTCAGACTTGGAGTAACAAGAGACCAGACACCCTATTTATTACAATGTGAACAAGTCAGCAGCTAGTTATACCACCATTACCTGCGTCAGAGCTATGCTGGCTAATCCTTCCCATAGCATTCCTGATAAATTGTTGGCAGGCAGCTTACTCTGCACAATTTAATTTCCCCACCAGGCCATCCAAAGCTTCACACCAGGCATCTTACAATGACACAGTAAGCTTTCACACAAACCACCATCATTTCATAGAGGTACCCTGCTGAGATTCCAACACTGCTCACCCAAACATGATATTTGGCTTAAAGCCTTACAAGCATGTTGAATATGAATAATACCCTTCTTCATAAATCACTTGCAAAAATCTATATTTATATTTTTTTGCAGTATTTACTGTCAATTGTGTACACATCTCCTGCTTGTGGCATCCATGTGAATGTTTTCACTGTCCTGGAAAAGAAATATCAACTTTTAATGAGCTACGAAAAAAGCCTTGTTTTCAGCTTTGTCTGCGTCACAGAGCTTTATGTCGAGTTTCAGCTCATTTGTTTAGCTGTCCAGCCCTCAACTTTACCGTTTTAGTTTACCGTCATCGCTTTCATAGAGTTTTCGGCTGCTTTTTACAGTGGAGAAAGCTCCAAAAACCCACAGTAGACAACGCGTTATGCACCAAACCACACATGGACACAGTTAGCAACTAGCTGATAAATGTAATGAAGCATTTACATGCTAAATAGCCAGGTGGTTCCCTCAGGAGTTGGAGACCAAAAACAGAGTTAAAAGAGCGTGAAAATGAGACTCAACTCCAAATCAATGATAATGATGCTGATGGAAAAACGACGTGTGTTAACTAACAAATTTGATAAATCATCTTAGAAGATTAGATACGCTGCGTTCACAGCTTGTTTCCGCTGCCCAGGTTTAAGAATGAGAATTTTCTCAACCCATAAAGGAGCACTCGATCCAAACGCTTCAGGATATCAAATTTGGATATTTTCTTTGGACAGGGACAGTGTGTTGTTCCAACATGTGATACAAACCAAACAGGGACCTCCTCATCGAAACATTGCTCTTCAGCACCACTAGCGGTCAAGAACTCCTCATGTTACCTTTGACAAAATAACCTTAATATTTAAACTCCACGGTGAATACTATAATTAGTAAAGCTCTGGAGGCAGAAAACACATAAACATGCAAGTCAAATAAATAATCCAAAACACAAGCCCCTTGGGATTCTCAAAATATGAAGGAAAGTCACATATCCTGTATATGCATGGTGAAAAAATAACAAGCTTCACTGAGCCCATGGGTAAAATATGTGGAGACAAGGGGATAAATGAAGAGGAGATGCACAAATGGACCGGCTCCAGTAGATTTCAGAAGTGCAGGTGACTTGTTATCCGTATCTCCCTGTCTTCTGCTCTAAGAATGCCTTCTTGTGTAATAGAGACAGATACCAACTGTGTATTTGTATGTGTGTGTTCATATGTGTGTGCATTCTTAAAAAAAAATTTAAAAAATTCACATTACTATCTTATCTCTAAAAACTTCTCTGACTGCGTCCTGCTGGATTCCCTGAACAAGCACACAGAACTTTGCGATAACGCAGTTCGGCCTGAGAAATAGGAAAATATTCATAGTAAAAAGGTAAATACGGTGTGGGGTGAAGCAGGGAGGGGGGAGGTGACGGCTGAGAAAGGGAGAACAAAAAAAGAGAAGACAAGATTGAAAAGATAGAGAAAACAAGAAAGGGTGGGGGGGGGGGGGGGGGGGGGGGGTGCACAGAGCGAGAGAGTGACAGAAATATCGGAAATAAAACACCACAGAGTCTATTCAGCGAAAGACCTCAGCTGCAAAACCAATGACCTTCAGTGAGTTTAAATAATCTCACTCGTTTGGCCCTCGCGTGTGACTGAAGCTGATGGACAATTTCATGGGGCTGAAAAATAGATGTGAAATGGTATAGTGCTGTTTCAAGATTACCAACGCCTGGTGTTCAAATCCCTCGGTACCAGTAAGGCTACAGTTCTGCATAATGGTTTCTATTAGACTAATGTTAAGTGTTGTGTTTTCTCCCCTCCTGCCCTTCCTTCTTGCTCTCTCTCCCTCAGTCTCCTATCCTGTCAATCAGTCGATTGGGTTCCACTTATGGGGGCCGGTCGTGCTGCTCGGTGGGTTGCACCAACTGCAGACTGGTCAATCGGCAGAGGGGGAGCCAAAGATAAAAGCAGGAAGCCTCAGAGTTCAGCTGGTCTTCACTTCATATTGTTTTCTGTCGATGCTGAGAGTTGGACTTCGTGTTAGTGTTTGTGGTGAGAGGTTGCGGACAGCAGGTGAGTCTGGGGTACCCTTTACATTGGCAAACACGTAGTTGATTTTCTGTGTCTAGATACACTAGGCGTATTGGCCGGTGCCCCATCTGTATTTGGTTTTGGTCGAGTACATTTAGAGAAGATAGAGAAGCCATTATGTTTTTGTTTCAAAGGTAGATAGTCGGGCTTAGATTTGGTTGCATTGATTTCAATTGTTTGGCACGACCACACCTGTCCCATCCTCTCCCACTCGGTTAAAAACTCACTTTTGTAAAAATGGATGTGAGTGAAATAAATATCAGTTATGGTTAAATTCCATGTTGGTTTATTTGTGTATTATTTGGGTTAGTCCCTAATCGTCCCCTCGACCAGAAGAAATAGGGACGTAACACTAAGAATCAATTTTGAAGTCTGTGGTCAACATTTTCTTTTTATCTTTAACGTTTAACATCTTTGGACACTCCGTTTGAAGAGACAATATTTTAACTCACGAATTGAATCATTCTTCTACAACTTGAATGAGATCAATAGTTGCAGGCTTCTATTTGTAGCTTCACAGATCCCTCCAGGCAACTGCAAATTCTCCATCGTCTTTTCCTCAGTTGCACCTCCGTTATGGAAGTTATTTAATGAGAAAGTGTTTGCCACAAGGGATGGGCAAAAGAAAGAGCTGAGGTGATGTTTTTAAGGCAGGGTAACGTTGATGAGTCTCTAATGCATTCCAAGGGGATTGTTGACTGGGCTCTTTTCAGCTCAGGGATACACATCCCTACCTTGAAAATATTGCTGTTGTCCTCAGAAAATGTGGGCAGCATGGATGAATCAAAAGGCCATCCCTTCAGCAATGAATTCTTTTGAAGACTCAACACAACAATCAGCTAATAATTTCAAAATTAGAAGTGTCACATTTGAAGCAGCTCACACAAACAATATGCTGGAGGGTTTAGTTTTGTGTCCATGTCTTTTTTGCAGTTTTATTTTCAATGGGCCAATCTTTGTGTGGGCAGCAAATGCATTTCTCATGTTCTCTGTCCATGTCTTCGGTGTCATCCTAACATGGCTTGCTTTCAAAACAGTGGGGGTTGTTGCGACAACAGCAAAAAACGTTAGTCAAAACCCTCCCAAACACAATACGACAAGTCCCACCCTTGGGTGTCTGTGCGAAGGATCGTGGGAAAAGCCCTGATTCCTTCATTTGTGGGTTTGAACATGGTCACTCCAGCCTAAGGACCCTCATGAGGAGACACACAGTCTAACAGCACTGAGATCACTGTTCCACTGCAACCCCCACCATTTTATAAAAATTTTCTCCCCCTTCTTTTACTCTATTTCTCCTTATTTGATTCTCTTTCTCTGACATTTATTCTCGCTCATTTCTTTTGATTTCCATCCCGTCAGTCTGCATACCCCTCCCCTCTTCCCTTCTTTCTCTGGCTGTAAATGACTGAACTGTGTGTTCATTAAAAATGGCACTTGGAAATAGAATAGCCTGCCATTGATTGAAAGGAGTGGAGTATCATAATGAGAGGAAGGAAAAAAAACACAACACAGCCATTCTTCATTTCGAAATGAGGCACACACAAATGGGCATCATTATGGCCCAGTCCATCGCTGCTAATCTCACTGTGCTGTCGAAAAACAAGTATAACAACATAAGTATGTATGTTGCTGATTACATAAGCATGTATGTATAGCATGCAATGCCATCAATGTGGGGGGAAATGCGTAGTAGACAATAATGGGGCAAAATGACATTCTATGCAATCTCATCTCTGGCAATTCACAGGACTGTGTTGTGTACAAATTTATTTACAATGTCATCAGAAAGCCACAAATAAAGTCAATGAGTCATTTCAGATCTACAATAGAGGGGCCATTATAGACCACTGACTGCTGTCAGCTGCAACAGCGGTGGCTATTTATTATTGTACATAAATATTTCCAGCATGCATGTGTAATCCATTTCTACTGCTGTAAAGCCAGAGATGTGTGTCTACAGCAATTCACGGGCTATTTCACTCCAAGTGGGAGACTCTATTGATCTTCCAGACAGAAAATTAGATGGAAACCACGAGAAAACACAATTTGTCACGTTGAGCAAGATGAGAAATTGTCAACGTTCAGTCAGACATTGTATATTCAAATGGAAGCTGCTGAGGCAACAATGTGGAGGTGTGATTTTAAACCTTGCTTAATGCATTTTGCAATATATTGTTTATGGGTGAGTAGCATGGAAACATTTTCTGTAAGATTGAACACCATGTATCAAACCAATGATGTAGAATGTAGTAAAACCCAGGAAAAATGTGTCTGCAGAGTGGGGTCAGAAGGGGAAAATCCCTTTCCAATACAGTGGATGGTCCATTTAAGTCCCTGAGGATGAGGATGTGGGAGGGCAAAGAACATGAGCTATTAGTGCAACATGGGGTGTGCCATTAAAGCAGCATGCACAAGTGATCGAGTAATCACTGCTGACATGCTTAAACCATGAGTGCACACTGAGCCTTGACGTCAATTTGTCTCTTGAGAGCCAGAGGTGAGCTCCGTGTGCAAGCAAACCATGTTTTTATAGTAGTGAATAAATCTTAAGTTATTTATATTTAAATAATCTAGTAACATAACTTGACCACTTGAAAACAAACTACCATGCATTTACATCAATAGTTAAACATTTTGGTAAATACCCTCGCCTGTTGAGTTTATCTCACCTCTCTCATGACTGCAAGCTAAATAAGCTACAGTAGGCAGTTATACAACACTGGAAACAACTGTCTAAAGCAGAGGCAGAGCCAGAAATGAAATTGCAGCTGAGCCTAAATAAAAATGTATGGGTCACACAATTAATTTCATAAATAGCTCAAAAGCATTTACATTACATTACAAGTGCTAACGTGTTGGATCACATAAGTCTGAAACGATCCTATGCAGCCAACACTGGAATATAATTCTATAAATAGTATATAATAATAATATCAGTGTAGCCTGATCTTTATCTGCACTGTACATAAATAATGGGTTCAAACTGAATGAATACAACATACAAAAAAAGAGGCAGAGCAGCGGCCATAGACAACAATTAAAACCATCTTACTCCATGTCGTCACTATTTTGGTATGATGCAGAAACCATCTTACTCCATGTCGTCACTATTTTGGTATGATGCAGAAACCCACACTGACTATGGTAAAAAGTCAAACATTTTAGGCTTACATTGTGTCATATTATTC
Organism: Anarhichas minor; assembly: GCF_050575085.1. Taxonomy (NCBI): domain Eukaryota; kingdom Metazoa; phylum Chordata; class Actinopteri; order Perciformes; family Anarhichadidae; genus Anarhichas; species Anarhichas minor. The sequence continues at coordinate 3,750,934 of NW_027466474.1, read as the reverse complement.
CATATTTAGGCTTACAGGATGAGGCGTTGACATTGAGGCTTACTGTGATGGATATGATTTCATCGTAGTCCAATGAGTTCCTGTTCTTAAGACAGGAAAAACGGGGGGAATTTGTTCAGGTGGAGCGTTGACATTGGTGCTCAGTTGATTTCGATTTTTGTCATTATATTTACTTATTTGATTTATCATTATATTAGAAAAGCGCAGCTATTTGATTTGATAAGCTAAACGGCTGCTTGCTGTAGCTTCAGTCCATCTAACTTTTGGCAAGAAAGCAAAAAAGTTTATTTCCCAAAAAGTGAAACTATTCCTTCAATGATGAATTGTAATACTTTAGTTGTAAAATGACTAACTCAGGATTAAAACTAGGATGTGTGACATCATAAACCTAGCAGCTGGTTACTGAGTTGATTACTTCACAAGGTCTTGTGCTAGACGCTGTGAAAACCAGTGGCAAAAAAAATCAAAAATACCCTCTTCGAGTTATTTTCCAAAGAAAGAGAGATAATTAGGTCTACGAAGAAAAAAAGCACCCTAAAGGTAATGTGGGTTGTACTGTGCAGTCCCATGTGTCAGGTTGGATCAGGGCTCCAGAGTGGTGGGCTAGCAGGCTGACAGCAGGAGGGTAACATTGGACTTTATGCCTCTAAGCTGCTGTGATTTCTTTGACACCCGTGGCATTCCCCTGTTAGAGAAAAAACAGAGACCACAGGCCCTTTTATTCAGAACGATGAGAGTGTGGTGGTGTTCCAGTTGCATCCAAGTCATAGGACTGAAGAAGTGTACCTTCATAAAATATGGAGGATGTATGAAGATACATTTTAAGATCATGGTAATTGATGCATTGTCTGGTGAGATCACAGTAATCATAAAAATGTGAATCATAGATTGGAGGTTTCAGTGACACATTTCTTGAGGAGAAATGAACGTTACTCTTTCTATTCATTCTTCTTCACTCTTACAAAATATTTGTATCCACAAAATCATGTTTCCTTCAATAGATGGAATCCAGCTACCCGGTGGCCACATGAGTTAAATCCAGACACACCGCATTAATCTAGAAGTCTCACCTTGGCACCATCTCCTATTACACTGCTTCATGCAACTATGGGCACAACCTTAATTGGGAAGTTGCAAAGTTTGACGTCAAAAATTGGTTTAAAGTCAGTATGCTTTCCAGTGATTGACAGATTTGCCAAACAATTATGGTGCAATAATAATAAAATGTTTTGGTTGAAGAAATATAGCAGAGTAGCATATTACGCTAGGTTTTAATTATCCAACCGAAAACTAAGCCAGGTGTTGCCAACTCTCAACTTCTCATGAAAGTATAGCCAGCTTATTACAGTCCTGCAACAGCCACAGATAACGGATTTTTTCAATCAGTGTAAAAAAAAAATATGATTACCAACCTAATTGCATTACTTGAGGGTAGCACAAAGCCCAAATATTGACATATTATAAAATCAAAAAGTTAATATGGTGGAGTCAAAACCAAATCGCAATTTATTTGGTCATGTTTCAGGTGAACGTAAGCCCAACTCCTGAGGACAATATGTCTCTTTGGCTGTTAAATGCTCCACTTTGTTCACCAGCTAGCTGCTTACTGTTTGGCACTGGGCAGTTAACGTACAGCACAAATATCTGATTTGTAGTCGGATATAAAACTGACCAACTCAACAACACAGATAGTTACTGAATATTCATTTCTCCATCAGGATAATGGCGACATACTTTTCTAAGTTGACATCATCCTCCATTCTGCACACTTGAATAATATGTGATGAGTTTACATTCGGAGCACATTTGTTCTACAGATACAGAATATTATCTGCAGTGTCTTGCTTATGTGACCGACATGAAACAACTGTCAGCGGACTGAATAGTGCTGCGAGGCTCAAAGGGGCAGAGAGCATGCCAGCTGGTCAGAGCTACTTCACAGCCATAAAAAAAGTATTTAAGCCATTATGGTTAATGCAAAACATTTGGCATCTAGTTTTAAAAAATTGACTTTATTGACCATTTCGGGAAAAAAATAATAATAATCCCCCCAAAATCTGTATTCTATCCTTGAATATTTTGGTAACACTTTATAATAACTACACACTATGAAGCATTAGTTAAGTACGAGTAAACACTTAATTCATCATTTATAAAGCATTGTTCCTACATTAATAATTCATTAGTATGCAGTTCATAACAGTTATAAATGTTTTATTCTTGATTAATAAGCCCGTCTATTATGTGTTTCATTATTGTGTTTTCATACTTTATAAATGATGGATTCCCCATTTGTAAATGAAGTGTTATATATTTTACAAACCAATTATTAAGGAGTTGTAGATGATTAATAAGATCATTTATAAAGTGTTAGTAAATGATTAATAACTTATTTAGATGTACATTATTCATGCATTTATATATATATAATGGTTAGGGACTATGTTAATATATGCTACATAAACGCATATTAATACTGCAATTCATGATTTATTAAGGTAGTTACTACTCGTTAGTAAAGTGTTTTATGTGACCTCATCTAAAGTGAGGACTATTTATGCCTTACAAAGCATTTATAATTAATCTGATAGAGAAGGTGATCAGGATAAATACTCTTTTCAATCGATAACAATACATTTTTATAACCTCTAGCAACAAAATAAGAAAATGACAAACATCAAAAGGAAGTTCCCTTTTCCTTTCATGTTGTCCTGCTTTATCCTCGCTTGAGAGAAAGACATGTGGACTTTAGGCACCTAAAAATGTATTCTTACATCATTGAACTTTGTCAGAAAATGAATGCATTATTTAACACAACCGTGAGGCAATAACATTTCCTCTGAAGTACATAAACAGAAAGAAAGTTCTTGCCAGATCTGTTCAGAATACCTAATGAAATAATGACAAATAAACAAAGAAATTCAACAAAAACACCAACAGACAGACGGTATAGTCCATCGCCTAAGCTAAATCCCCTGGTTCAATTTAGCAGTGTAATATTTATAATCGGTCTGCTAATCCGGCCCATTTAACCCTATTGCTCTAAGCAATGAAAGCCTAACAACTAGCTTTACATTGCTAAACATGGTCCATCCTTCTTGCCTTAAAGAGGTTAGTCCTGTCATGAGTTATTAGTGACAAGAAATTAAAGTGGCAGATACGGTTTTCAGAAATGACTATGATGAGTAACCAAAGGTGACAAGAAGTGTGATTTCAAGACCTCATTACTGCTGATAGATGAGATGGTGCATATTATGCTATCAGTCTCACAATCAAGTATTTATGATATAAGCTTTATTACGTCCTGCGGGGGAGTGTACACTCCAATCACTGTGCATTTTAATTAACTACTTGGCAATTAATGCCACAGTGAGAATTAGGTTGTATAATCGCCTTACCCCTTGGCAATTTACAAAACAAATATCTGGCAAAGCAGTGGCGTGAAACAAACAACTCATTCCCTATCACCGCTGTAGTGTATTTACGGTTTAGTGCAGACTTTGACTGGGGAGACAAACAGCCCTGGGCATCTTAAAGTTAAGAGAAAAAACAGCTACTCTGAATTCTTTTTTTTAGTATCTATAATTGGAGTCAACGCACCAGCCAAATAAATTGAATTTATTCAAAGTAAGGACAGAGCAGAGGGTGTCAACCTTCACTGAGAAGCTCTAACACTCTATCTCAAAATGCACACCAACATTGCAGATGATATATTTTAGTACTGTGAATTACAACTATTTTTATTTGCCATTAAGTGTGATGGATTTGTGAATTGAGAGGAAAGTTTTCTTTAACACCTGACTTACAGGCTTCCCGTCTACCTGCTCCTGTCGGCCGCCTCCAATTGGCTTTGCTCAGCCGAGTGGAAATGAAGAATGATAGGCCTTGTAAGTGTCCGGCCCCAAACCACTCTTTCTAAACTGCCCTCTTCACAAGTGTGCCACTTATTTATAGATGATGGGTACGGTGGATTAACAAGAATCCCCAAGACTACAGTTGGGAGAAATGACTGAGGGCTTTTTGGCAGGGTCCAGCAGTCCATTTCCCAGCACAAAGCCCAGCTGAGCCTTTTGGCCGGGGTTATAGACATGGTACCCATTGGTTTTAGACAGCACATGACGGACTGAGGCTCTTGGAGGGGGATTCAAGTTTGTGCGAAACCCTGATGGTTGCTGTAGAGGTGCTTTGTTACACCATTTGCAGAGAGATACATCAGCAATAGTATCACATTTTAACATCATATAATTAGTTTAATTTGGATCCTGATATGTTTTCAGATTATAGAGCATTTTAGTTGCAAGATGGAAATGAAATAGTTTTTACATAATATGACATCCTCCCCTTCCAGGCCTCTCTGTAATATTATATCTGTGGAAAACAGCTCTGAGTGGTGTTTTTCTTTTTTCTTTTACATTGAAATGCTAGTTAAATTCACTGTGAGACAGCAGCAAAAAACAGCAGTAGGGATTGCACTGGATGTGTGTAAATTAGTGAAAACTGTGCCCTGTCCATGCCCGTCTGTGCTAGATTAGTTCTGGTTGACAGTGTGTCCTCTCAAAGCTCTGGGTCTTGGCACATATTGGCAAATCTATGTGGAGACTTTGTCTGACAGCAGTTGGCACAACTGCACAGCATCAGCACTGTAGCTGCAACATTTTCACTTCTCTAAGCGGTTCAAACAGCCTTGTGGCTGGCCAGAACATGAACCTTGAATCTGCTTTCTGCTTTTCACCCATGTAGATACGGAGGGCTGCTCTTGGTCTTACTCAATGCAACACATCCTTTTAGTCTTGAGCAGAGATACTAAGTGCAGTCATGCAACGCAACCCTGGCGCTTTCAGGTCGTAGGGCGATATTTCATATTTATCAGCTTTCCAAAGAAAGTGCAAGCCTTGCTATATGCTTACAGAGAGGGACAAAATAAAGCGTTAAGGTCTTACAGAGTACACACCGAGAGATGTTTACAGGAATGAAACAGAAAATGGTTCTCCTGTGAGTTGTTTATTTATTTTGAGTTAAAGATTTGTCAGCCTTTTATAGATAGTTTATCGTGAAGAGGGATGTGACTGGAGAATGAGAGGGTGATGAAAGATGTTACACATTAGGTCTCAGGCCAGGAGCTAAGCAGGCCTTGTTTAATTGAACCATTATTTCAACAGTTTAACTTCACAAAATTAGCTTTAGCAATTCATAATCTCTCATTAGGCCTGGGGGAAAAATACTTTAGCAGTGACACACAAAATTATTCCCATTATCATTGTGCAGAAATGTAAAACAGCAGGGAAAAAACAGAAAAGAGAGAGGGAAAGAGAGACCATATGGAGCCCCATAATTACATTCCCAGGAATTGCAGTTATTTCTTGTACCATTCTTATTCGATTATATTTATTACACACATGGCTTTGCCTTTATAAAATGGAGCATACTTGTGTTGGTGCTCTACACAACGTGAGAAAAATACAGAAAAACACAGAATAATTAAAATAAAGAAGCCATGAAAATTATACTTAAACTGCAAATTAAAGACAAAGGAGGCTGGTGACTTCAAGTCGGTTCCTAATTCCTATCAATCAGATTCCTCATAAAAATGTTTGTTTCCCAATCAAACTAAAGTGATTTAACTTGCCTAATATGACCTTTAACTAAGTGACAATTCATATTTCCATATTAACAATGAATCCCATGAGCACTGAAAAAAGGGGTCACCTGTAGTGACAAACCAACAGAGAATTATCTCAGGACTCTGTAGTCCCCCTCAGCGTCACAAAGCAATCAGCGACAGTTTTGATTCGCTGCTCTTAATCAGCTCAGGTTTCTGCTAAAGGAGGGGCATCTGTTTTCAGCGAAAAAGCTCTGATAAACCCACCGTAGCGACACAGTGGAGCACTTACAAGCTAAAAGGCCATATATTTCCCTCTTTAGTTGGTGGAGACCACAGCAGACCTAAAAGGAGAGTGAATATTGGCTTCAATACTCCTCTTAAATGAATCCTCTGTAACGACGAGATGTTTAACATTTGCTAACAAGTTAACTATTTCTACTTAAAAGGGGGTCATTTGTCAGTGATGATTTTGCTGCCCCCAAGTGGCTAAAAAATGTTGCTGGTTTAGAATCCCAGTGAAACGGACGTCAAAGCGTCTTTTATCTTCTGTATTGAGACATATTCCCAGTGAAACGGAATAGTTGAGGGGTGTCCAGTTACAAGAGGGATTTAAATCAAATCCCTCGCATTTTATTAGACCGGTAAAAAGTGAGCGGGCTCAGAGTTTAGCGCAATAATGAGCTACAGAGGACTGTTGGCTCCACACACACACACACACACACACACACACACACACACACACACACACACACACACACACACACACACACACACACACACACACACACACACACACACACACACACACACACACACACACACACACACACACACACACGAAGAGTTTAAATAAAGATGAAAGGGAAATGTTGCCAATTTTCAACTGGCTGTGTGTAACTGCAAATGCTGAAGCTCAGTCAGTGCCCCTTTGCATCGGAGATTGGCGCACTAGGCACCCCTCTAGCGTTACTAGTTACTTCACTGACTCATTCTAGTCTAACTAAAAAGCAACATTTGGTCTCACACACTGACTTGTAAGAGAGAACGCAGAAAGTGCTGCCTCTACTTGATGGCTATCATGCTGTGAATCACACAGCGCAAATCTGTGTGCTGTGGGGAATTCACATCAAGGCTTTCCGATTTCTCTGGTTGGACAGAAGATACGTTTTTCCATTTTAATCCTCTGGTTCAGTGATACCTATCAGTGAGATAGAACTCCATTCACACAGTCTCTCCTCTACCACAATTAAACTCAGTCAAAAACTTGTGTAAGTACAAACTGTCCGTCTTATCAATAAATAGTTCTTATGAATTTAGATTTTCTGCCTCAGAGTGCTGAATTGTTTTGTTTTATCTCGCTATTTGGGACTAATCAGATTCTTCTTCTCCTAAGGGAATCCTGTAGGATCTGTTTAATGAGTTTGTCCCCTCACATTGTAAAAAACCAATGGGAGTGCTCTGACCTCTCGGCTGAGGGAATTCTTCAGTAACCTCACAATCTCTGCAAACTTTACCTCTTGCCCATGGCATCATTTCAATTAAGATTCAAAGGGCATCCCTGAGCAGCTTCATGCTACAGCCAGTCCTTCTCTTCATATTGAATGCGTTACCCTGGAACTGGAGGGTGCAGGAAAACAGCCTGCAGAAAGTTCAGACATCTACCAAGAAAATTCACTTGATCGTTTCTGTCATTTTGCCTTGTACTTCACCTCCTTATTCAATAAAGTGCGCCTCATACCCGCCGCCCTCTCCAGTGCTTTTCAGCTCAGAAAACAGTCGGAGCTGAAGATTAGCGAGCCCTCAGTGAATATGCTCATGCTGCACATTTCCCTTTGATTACAGCTGAGAGAGAAGCCTTTGCTACGGGATATTGCGCTAGAGGGGGGATGAAGAAATGCTTTAACTGCTCCCTCACAAATTAGTCCACTGCATAAATGAAAAGAGTCTACGAGGGGATGTAATGAGGCCAGGCTACAGTCCAAGTAATATGTTCTCCATTAATTATTTAGTGTCATTGTTTCTCCCTGTACAGTATAGCTGTGTACCTAAAATGTAATACCTGTATGCTCTTTTAAAAGCCCATAAAACTGTAAAGGATTACAAAAAATCATTCCACAACTTGAGTAAAGTATCTCTAATCTGATGCCGTCTATCACATATTTCACCTACTGTATACCAGCAACACAGAGACATGCAATACTGGCAAGGATATGGTGTACTTTCCTTAAGCCAATTTAAATATATCTCCTCTACAATCCTGGGCTCGGCGCGATTGAAAAGAATAGGTGGGTGCAGCCTCCTTCAACACCGATTGATCTGAAGGGATTTCAGGTCGATTACCATGTTGTTCATCCGAGATGCCACGAAACCTCATTTACGCACCGTATGAAAGGTGAGAGCTTTCCTCCAGCTTGGCTCGTCTGGATCTCCTCTGGTTTCAGGTGATACTGTAATCTGTGTTCAGCGTGGTATGTGGCGGGGATAAATTACAAAGCTTAGACTCCACAATCCCTGTGTAAAGAAATTAATTGTCCTATCAAGCCGGGCTAATAATCACGCTATCAATACGATCGTTATCTACTGCCCTCTCCCTGGGTTGATTGTACCTTCAGGTAAATCCAATTTGGAAACATAATACATGTAGCATTAATTTAACAATTAAACCTTTGACAGGGAAAGTTAGACAAAAACCAAAGACAAGTTAGTGGAAGTCTCGATGCAGCGGGATCAAAGTTGGCACGACCGACTCGCTGACTGTGCAGACCGCTAGATCATTTGACGAGGACGCGGAAACACACGAAGTGAACAAACAGACACAGCACACCACAGGGCCCAATTTATCAGCACGCATTTAAATATTCTCTTTAAAGTGCTGCGCAGCTGCAACCTTGTTGTACCCCGGTAGCAGGCAGGAGGCCTTGGCTTGCATTCAGAAGACGGCAGAGCCAGAGAGCAGTCTCACACTGCCACGGTAAGTAAAGGCAAACCAGCCACTTCAGCAGCCATGTTTTTGCCAAGTCCAATTGGATGCTCCCTGTGGTTTCTCCCTGTATGGTACCTGCTGGTTCAGATACTGTGAAATGTTATTCACCAAGGGAATATTTATTTAGATTGGGTGCCTACGCGTTTCAGGTAACGGTGTGAAATAAAGTTATGATTTATCTTGCTGTTTTGGCCTGATCATGTGCCAACTAAGTAACTACATTTTTTTCTCTTTTTTTTTGGTCACACTAGATGGTTTTCATCTATTCCAAACAGGGAGTCAGTCACGTCAAGGAACCACAGGGAGGTGAGGATGTTTGAGACATCAAATGCGTGTCCTTGATGTGCAGTAGTAGCCAGGATGCTGCATCTATCCAGTGGCCACCGAGTCCTTCAGCACAGTCTGCAATTTAGTGCTTCTCAGATCTTGTGACCATAACTAGACGGATAAAGTGTCATGTGAATCTCCGACCTTCTAAAATGGTTGTCAGATTGTAGAAGCAACAAAGAGAACAGAACTTTTCTGAACATTTCCCATCAGAGATGGGGGAACAGTGCAGTTATAATGAAGCTATCATGTGCTAATATGGGACTTTCTATGTCCACACAGTGAATTAGGGGGAAATAATCACTTCACGATATGTTTTAAAACTAGACAGAATTAAGCTGGTACATTAGCAGCATATATTTCTTAGCAAGTATGCAAATATAACTTCAGCTTCACAACATGCTGTTTATGTTGTTGTGTTGCACGTTTAACCTACGATATTACACTTCCATGCTAAAATATGCAAACAATATAAAGACTATCCTAAAGCACGAAAACAGCAATTCACACACAACCGAGTGTGAATTGCTCTGAGCTCAGTGCCTCCCAGTCTGATGACAATCTGTAATGTTAAGCTGTTTCTTAAATGTCAGCGAGAAAAAGAAAAACCTGACCTGGTTTATATGAATTGCCAGGTTGCTGGCTAGCTGTGTCAATATATCAAGCTGGAGGTCTGTTACTCATATTAAATAACGCCCCAAGGCAAACTGCATATTCTCAACCTGGGATGTACTGCGTAACCAATGTGACCTAACACAGATCGTCTCATATATTGAATTGGATGGCCTTTTACATTCAGATAGACCTTCATCAGCTCTGTAGCTCGCTCTTGATGTATTCATCTCAGTATCAGGATATCTGTTCTTATTGGAGATGCATGCATGATTTAACACACAGGATGTCCTATACAGTCCAGTGCTCCTCCTGCCATTCAGCCGAGGACGCTATTAAAAAGGCTGAGTCAATAGGCAACGTGCTTGTGACCTGAAAACTGTTTACTGAAGCATGTATCGTGGAAGAGGTCAATTATTCTTCTTGAAAACAAAACAATGCAATCTCGCTAATACAATGGGGGCTGAAGAAATGGGAGAGTGAAATTACACCTCGCTGTCAAATCAATAGGAGCTCAAACAGGGACAAAGGGAAAACATTGAGGTCATTCATTTCATCTGATTGACCTAATGTATTTTCCGTGGACTGGCACATCTGAGGAGAATACAACTATTGGTCAAATACATACAGAAACCCAACACAGCCACATGGGAAACATGGGAATAAAATGGACTTCTTATGAGTTAGAATGGAATAACATGAGCGGTTTGACCAGCACACAAGTAAGTAAGTATCAAGACTTTTAAGTAAGCAGTCCGAGCTTATATACATAGAGCTACAGCCGGATTAGCGCAGATACAGTGTCGTTGGGCGTGAAGATGTGGGTTAATGGAATAATGCAATGTGGCGGGCTCCCCAGCCTGCAAGCATCAGGCAAATATTTACCTTTCCATCTCAGCAGAGCAGGATGAGCAGCACACGTGCATCTCATTTACATCACAATACCGGGTGTACAAGAGAGATTTAGGCTGGGACACAAATGATGGGGAAAAATAAGGTCACATCATTTCTACCCTTGGGAGATGGAGTTTTTATTCCCCAACTCATGCGGTGAGAATTTTTGCCAAGCACAATGTTGAGCATATTAACACCATTTTTTTGTGTGCTCATTCTTTAATCCTTTGCTCCTTCATAGAACACGATGAAAAAAAGAAATGAGCATTTCATTCAGTTCCCCCACTGGTTTCCTAACTCTTGCAATTTACACTGAGTATGAAGTTATTTTTTTATTAGTTCTCTGGCTTCAGGATACAACAAATGGCTGCTGTAGTTTTGCCTCAGGCTGTGTTTATCAAATGACTCATCTGCCGCTAGCTTTCTACGCAGATGTGCTCAATGGATATGTAGCAGTTTCATTACTTTCACATATTCATCATTTGTTTGACAGTGTGTAGTTGAAACAAAATGCACTTTTAATAGCTAAAACCTTAATGAGGAAATGAAAAATTCATGAAAAAGATGACCATTAAGGTTAAAGCCTCGCTGAGGTTACCTCTCCAGTGTGCTTCTCCAGTCGCTTATTAATAGACCCTGTGCATGTTTTTGACACTGGCTGTCAAAGAATCCATTTGCAAAACGTAATGAAAGGGGAGCTTTTGCATTCTGCAAATTCTGCAGAAAGATGGCAGAGCGCAGCACTACATTTCATTTTATTAATCCATCTCAAACTATAGCAAAGAGGTGTGAAAGCCACAAAGAGATTTGAGAGGACTAAAACGTGAATTTCTAAAGGGTGGGCACAAAAATGCAACAACTGATAAATCATTGAAAGAGAATCCTATCTGCTACAGCTGTGTCATGTAGAACTTCATTCTGCTTTCGTCTCATTTCCCCCTGTAATCAAAGTTAAATGTATAGATGTTTCTGGGTCAGTTTGCACTATTCAATTAATGGGTGTTAATTGTACTGCGTTTTCACACAGGAAAATACAGCGGTTCAATCAAGTGAGGGCTTGTGGCCATAAACGCCACAAGACTGGCGCTCTCCTTCAAACAGGCCGTCCTCATTGATATGTTGCACAGGTAATCAGGTTTTTGGACACACTTCATTCACTGCCACTTTGATGCAAATAACCATTTATAATTTAGGGTTATAAAATGACCTACGAACCATGGCAAATGAAAAAAAAGAAGAAAAAAAGTGATCCGGCTTTGAGGATGAAAGGAAAGCCTCGGTACAGAAATGTTCTTTTCCCCACATGTGACAGGTATTATTCCAGCTTCAGTATCTTTTGTCCTCTTCTCCTTTACGTCTTCTTATTTTTTTTCCCCAGAACAAATTTCCACGTAGGGACCACTGGAATCCATCGAGGCTATCTAAACGGGATTTGAGGCTTAAAAGTCAACGGTTATGAAGAGCCCACCTCTGTTCTGTTCACACCTAAAAAGACTGTCAAAGTCTTTTCCTGTCAGCCTCACCCTCCTCTTCAAAACATTAGACTCTAAGGAATTCAGCCCGTCAAGCCTCCAGTAAGAGTGATATTTACACTACAAGGTCTCTTCTCCTAAATTAAATTGGAAACAAACAACTACAGTGCTAACAGCAGCTATCCTTCCCTGTTTAATTCAAAAGCAACTTGCGCCTCATCTTTTTTAAACACCTTTTATCCGGAAAGGCGAAGAGGGTATTTGACAGTGGAGTTTGTTCATACATGAACGCACGCGCACACACACACACACACACACACACACACACACACACACCATTGATGAGTGGCAGACCGATAAGGGAGAGGTGACAGGCTTTTTAGTCGCACACACACACACATATGCATGCCGTTCCCAAGTGTGACTCTCCCTCTCCATCCAAGAACATTAAGAGATTTCACCACACCAAAGGCCTTTCTCCTCCGCCATACTCATAATCGCTCCCCTCATCTCCCAGCCGCCGTATTTGTCAGCTCTGTTTTGCTGGTGAGCCTCAGAGATGAGTCCAAGCTGGGCTCATCTGTTCACATGATTATCTCAGTGAGGACAAATCTCGCATCTCACCTTTATTTGTCTCCGATATGCACTGTAGCTTTCTCATCTCTTATCTGCGTCCCAGTGAGGATGTTAATACGCCTTTGCTGCAGGAATTTTCTCAGCCATCGGAGTCTGTGTAAAGCCCTTCCTTATGGCTGACCAAAATCATCCTTTCTATATGTTCAGGATGTGCCAGAGGGGATGAGATACACTATCGCATTGCTCATTTTCCTTACTCCGATTGTTAGACTCCGATAATCATCTCACAACTTTGGCATGACAGTTTATTCTTAGCTCTACTCTACATAATATGTGAGGGATAGACTGTGTGACGACTCGTTCTGTCGAGTAAAATATAGAAACCTTGATAAACAGAAACACAGATGAATGCCAGCATTATTAATAAAACTGTCTTTTAACGAACACATTGTATCGCCGAATATGCATTCTGTTAGAGGACTCTCGAGTGCTTCTTCTGGCAATCTAGTGTTGCTACTGTACATGCCGGCATCTATTATGAAAGCGTGACCCCTTTCTCATTGTCTTTTTCTCTCAAGGCCTCCGAGAAACAATGAGCTTTGAAGTGTAAAAAATGATCCCCCCACATGTGCCGCTGTAGCTCGGCTTCATGTATAAATAAAGTTGTCAAGGAGACGAAATGCATTTTGCTAACTTTACACTATGCCGCACAATGTGGTGAATTAAAGCAAATGCACTTTTAATGGAACAGTGCAGTATTCAAGAGGCATCAGTAAGGTTTGAAGGCACTTGGCAGTGTTTTTCACAGGTAGAAGTCCCCTGAGACATTACATAAACCTGCTTTTAAGGGCACCATATGGATCCACTTATGTTGTACCACTGTTGCTTTGCCAATTGGATTTTTCTGAATGCATATTTGGACACTAGAAGGCTGTTTTAATATCCATCATATGAGAGAGACAGCGAGAGACTCTATTGACTTAGAAACAAGCAGCTTCAGTTTTGCAAACTAATTGCAGGTTAGTGAACCTGCACAATGGGGAAAGCATTTATAGTAATTTCTTGAGATTTTAAATCCTGGGCCCAACCTTTGTCTGCTCATCTGTTCTGTTACATACGATTTCAACAGACTGAGGAAGTGACAGAAACTGTCAAAACATGACCAGTGTCGTCAGCCCCAAAGAAGTCAGCTGAGGAAACAAGATGATCAGGACAGGAGGCTTTTCGGTGTTGCAACTCAGCCTGACAGCCTCCCTGTGAGATTTGGCTCTGCTGTAGCACAGTCGCCTCTATCTCCTCTCTCTTTTAAGGATAGTCATCTACTTGTCAGGAAGAGAGCGAGAGAGAGAGAGAGAGCGAGAGAGAGCTGTAATACCTGTCTCAGCCTTCAGGGACTCCTCACTTGATTAATGAAACAATTGACTCAGTGATTAACACCTGTGCATCGCGTTACTAAAAAAAAAGCACAGGGAGACCTGAAATGTTGAGATATTGATTTCCTCTCTTCCCCAAGCGCAACTCCCATCTCCCCGTCACCCACCCTCTATGGCCATGAAGAAAAAACCGAGCACAATGCTGTCTAATTAATCAGCTCATTTGCATACACACTGGGGTTACTTTACATTGGTTCACACAGCGGTTAATACAAGAAGCGTGCTCCTGTATCAGCATGTAAAAAAAGGGAAACTTGAAACCGTTCCCTAAATAGTGTTGCGAGTGTTAAATGACAAGTCTGATTTGGACAGCGTGACTCTTTGATGTTTCATCAGTTGTCTGCTTTAATAATGATTGATTGAAGTTGCTCTCTGTATTTGACCCTTTGATCACAGTATAACATGTGTATATTCAGTAAAGATGTGATGAATGACTGGAGACAAAAGGAAATATCACTTCAAATTGCTCAACTGGATTCACAAAATTGAACTTACAAGCTTCCATGTCAATGTTTTACTGTTCATGTCATGTTAAAGTGAAATCGGGCACTTGGCAAACTGGCTGCCGTTCTCACATTTTTGTCCATTATTTCTTTTGATCATGATGACATTTTAAATAGTACCTAGAGATGTGGGGAAGCGTGCATTTTGGCAAAAATAATGGATCTACAGTTCTATGCAGTTTGCTACAACAGCTGCAGGGATTTCCAGGGGACTACCTTATACCGTTACCTTCGGTCAAATTAAAAGACTAACTGTGTTTGACGTGACTTCTGTTGAATTTAAGGTTTTTGGACAGCTGTAGGCTTGTTCGCAACGTAATTCTTGCCGTAGTCTGCGTTTCTTACAGACACATTTTACAGGTGTTGAGTAAAATGACAGTGTGTTCATGTTGTCTGATTTCTGCTTGAAAGAACGGGTATTTTGTTTTGACCTAACCAATCAGTAGCAAGTGATGTATCCATCCAATTGACTTCCAACCTTCCAACTTAAGAGTTGTTATTTCTGTAAGCAATATAAAGTTGCCTAAAGCCTCTCTTGTAGTCCCTAATGGGCGTGTACACCGACAGCTGCAGACACTACAGACACATAGTAGTTCTGTACTCACTGTCCGTTTGGAGGAGGCTTTTCACACATGCCGAGTAGATCGCCACGCTACCACTTGTAGCATCCACACAGAGCTTATACTCGTAGACTGTCTGATGAAAAAATTGAAGTCACGCTTGCTCCATCAGAATTGTGAACTGTAGTCCAAAAACGGAGCAAACATAACACCAAAACTAAATCAAAACATCCGTTTACAAACCCTCACCTAACTCATGCCGCATAGTCCAAGTCTTTGATTTACATATGTCCGTTATTCTGTCACATGTATAGATTAGAGAGGTTAAAAGTTCCCATCTCTTTACATGGGGTGCACACCTTTCCCTCTCAATACTCCTTAATGAGGGAGAAGGCAGAAAAGTGTGGATTCATTAATTGGAATTCTGTGAGTGGGTAAAGGCTTTGAAAGGGAAAGTTAATGGCAAACTTTCAATGTGAAAGTCAGTTGTTCTTCGTACACGGACCTTGGCTGAAATCCACAGTAAGCCTCCCTTTGGTGGCAAAAAGGCTTCTATTATCTACTGTAAATACTAAAAAGGGGGATTATGTTACATGAAGCAATGCATCGGATGAAAATGAAATATGTGTGAGCGATTCATGCATCATCGTAGTTCTTTGAGACGATGGCTCATGAAAAATAATACAAGAAAATGCCTGTTTTAATTGAGTTTAAGTCCCATGGAGTGACGATGGATATGGAATTTCTCACTCATCAAGTTACAAGAAAGCTTTTGTTCATGATGTATTTAAAGGTTTTTCTTTTTTATCTTCAAAATGATCACGGCTGAATCTGTTCATGGAGTTTTATTTCGTAATGAAGGTTAAAAAGGTAAATAAATGAAAATGCAATAAAAAGATCCCCTCCCAAATCTCATTGGGGTTATTTTTGTTCAAAATAAACTCATTGCCTTGTAATGAGGAATTATATTCCAGAGAGACCCGCATGGCCTCCAGGTGTGTTTTGTTTTGAAATGCACACAGTTGACTGTGTGCAGCCCTTGAGAGGAAGCAGCAGCAGTATCTCTAAAGCTGACACTTCTAAACATTCAGACACAATTACATTTCATAAATGTGGGCCTGTTTATTCAAACCATTTTATTTATCAGAGGACATTCAAGAATGGGAAGCTGAGATGAGAAGACATCTAATACCAAAACATAAAATCACTGGAAATAGAATAGGCTATAAGCTATTTTCTTTTATTTGGGTCTCTGATGAGTCTACTATTTCCAATATGGAGCAATCATGCAAAAACACAAAACAATTGTTTCACGAAATGATATTATCACTGGGTATTGCTCTCCCATCATATTTGTATGCACACAAAACTCCCAAGAACAAAAGACGGCATCAGTTGTTTCAGCAAAAAGCACCAAAGCATCAGTTTACGTTCAAGAGACAAAGCCCTGTCATGGCCAAAGTAATTATTCCCTTGCCGTAACCAGGTATTTTTTCCGTGACAACAGAGATCCACTAAACATTAGTAGTAATTCTAACACAAACTACTGTGTGATCTTTCACTTGTCCATGGTGGGGCTAGAGCCGATCACAGCTGACATTGGGCGAAAGCAGGATACTTAGCCAGACTATCACGCTCACATTCACACCTATGGACAATTTGGAGTAGTCAATTAACCTAAGCGTGGGAGGAAGTCGGAGAGAACCCACGCTGACACGGGGAGAACATGCAGCCCAGCCCGGGGTCGAATCCAGACCCTCTTGTTGTGAGGCGACAGTGCTAGCCACCACGCAGCCCATCGTCTTTCACTTGTGCATAAACCTAAACGAACCTTAACCGAAGAAATGCAAATCAGAAAAAAAAGGTTGTATTTTGGCAACTCATTTGCAGTTTTGGAAACAACTGACAAACTATTCCGACCTGCTGAAAGGACGTCTAATCAGAAATCCTTCACGTGTCGTTCTGAAGCAATGACATTATGAAAGTAGTTCAAACAACTCAGAAGTTGGTACTTGAGAGAGAGAGAGAGACCAGCAGAAGTGACAGCTGCACTTTCAGCTGAGTCTGGCTCTTACACCAGCAGATAGAGGACAGCCAGCTGACCACATGTACTCTAAAGAGAGTCCCACTCGGCCCCTCTGCCCCTGCTGCCCATCCAGACTCCACATCTCCACTGAGAAATGAGCCGGTCGCCGTGGGACAAAATGGCACGGCAACATTCCCCGACAGATGTCACTGCTCAATTCATCACACACCGGTGGACCCTCATTGACCAGCTGACACAGGTATCTATATCTGTGTGCCACGCATCTTAACTCTAGGACATCATGAACTGAAGCTGTTCCGTGTCATTGCTTATGACCAAATACACTGTATTTTGTGAGTTCAACGTTAAAGTCAAGCGGAAAAAAGGGTATTCTCAACAAAGTGTCATTTGCTTTTCTGCTCCATCTCTGCAGATGATGTAAATCTGACCGGACTGCATTTTTTAAAACTAAAATCCCAACCCGAACACTAACTCAAACTCTAGTAATGAAGCGTTTACACTAAACATAACTTGAAATTCAGCAGTCTTTTAGCGTCACACACTTGACAGTGTTCTCGCTGTCGTGTACACATTAACTATAGCATATTTAGCTACGGTGACCTTGCATACAAATGTAAAAAAAAGCAACCGATATCGACATGGCTGGTGCTCTATAATATGTTGTGCTGTTATTCAGCGTCACTCACTATGAAGACTCCCCTGCAGAGTAATACAGCACATGGTAATAAAGCATCGCTGAAATGAAAAGAATTTTATGGCTTTGAAGAAAGCCTTGAGGCATCGAAAAAAAACGTATACGCGCTGTCATGATTTCATGATATTCTGTCAGGTGTACATTGATTTTTTTTTCTCTCTCTCTGTGATGGGAAACATGCCACTTCAGCTGTGTTTTTATTTCTTGCAAAAGCAACATATTGATCTGAAAAAAAGCAAACAGAAAGTATTTTAAATTGTAGCATTTTTTTGTCCTTTTCTAATTTATGTAACAACCATCCTCAGTATGAGGAATACATACTTTGTGATTAAACAGGAGCTAAACACTCGATTACTGCTTGAAATCTCTTCTGGCATTGCACATCAGTTTGAGTAGCAATATCATTGATCTTGCGCCAAGTTTATTACATTTATTAACATATTTGGAAAATTCTTCCTCCTGAAATATTTCAAAATGCTCAAAATCACCGCGTGAAATGTATTTGTTTTAATTTAAATGATATCTCACCCACTTGATTGTACATACAGGCCATTTGGAGACTGAACGATAACCGTTTGTGTTTTTATTTTCTTTCCGTGCGACAAAGGGCCATGAAGGGGTCTCTGTTTACTGCAAACATGTCACAGTGATTGCAGAGACCATTAAATGTTGCTACACTGACAGTTGTTCAGGGTCATTCATTGAATGATGGAGTGAGAGAGAAAGTTGGAAAGACGAGGCGAACAGGAGGGGATGCCAATCTGCTGAGGAAGGGAGCGCACAAGTTGATGAAACATTTCTTGGACGATTACCCCCAGGTTCAGCTCGCACTCGTTGGCCATTCAGACAACTTTCAACATTCAGTTTTCTTTACCGAGAACTTGGCTCTCGCATATGTGCTGTACTGAACTTCAAAAACTTTTTTAATCATGACTTTATGGAGAGTGGCAAACTTATATTATTTACGTACGCAGGAAATCTCCTGAAAGAAATCCATTAAAAAGTTACCAACCAATTGCGCCACATTGTGTCGATCAAGTCTGAAACATTCGGCCCACCCTGATCAGATCTACCTGAACTACTTTGAGTGGCAGCGTGATTAGCCCGAGCTGACACTTTCTCCTCCTGTCACACAACACAAACAACGCTCACCAGCACGCACGAATGCACAAATGTCCACACGACAAAGGTGAGGATCATGTGCCGTTTACTCTTTATTCCCCTCTCAAGGACACAGACCTTTATCGGGGCTGACCAGCGCTGTGTGTCCCACCTTCCTTGCCGCTGAGTTATGGAGTGCTTGCTGATGCTCCTTAAAGGGCAGCGGGACGAGAGAGAGATGCAGCGTATGCTTAACACTGAGCCGATGGCTGCAGACACTCCCCATCCATCACTGTCTGCCCTGAGCAACCTCTCTTTGCCTGCCATTCCACCGCTGGATTGCAGGCCCTCCAATCCGTACTTGCATATAGTAGATTTATGTTAAACACTTCTCTGAAAGAGCAGCCATTTAGAGGATTTCTGGTAAACACAAAAGGAAAAAGGAAATCATTTTGTATTTGCAAACAGCAGATTTCAGGTATACATCAAACGCTCGCATCTTCAAACATCACTGTTGCCTTTAGGCATCAGCACCTGACGCCTGAGGGTCTGCTGAAGTGGAAGACTCATGCATTCGTTCAAGTTTCGAGCGATATTAAGTTCCTCTCTTCTTTTGAAGATGTCTTTGTTGTTCATTCTTGTGTGGGACCCTCTAAATAAAATCCTTTCATCTGAAAATGTAAGGAAGCTGTCTTTTTTCTGTTTTTTGTTGATCGCCTAGACGTGGGGTAATAACATATAACATCCCTCATTTTATTTGTAATGCTCTAGTTTCTCTGCACCTCTAGTGACTGTTGTGCAATTAAAACTAGAACAATGTTAGTGCATTAAGGTAGAGGGGCAATCTGAGGTATTTCCTCCAGGGTAAAGTAATATTACTTATCAACCGTTCAAGGTTACAGCTCACTTGGTGATAAGGAAAATGTCTGTTGGCTTTGTGACTGTATGGGAGAACTAAGGCTAAGATAATGTATGTATCGTGGTGAGAGCGTAAACGTACGAGATTATGATCCAGTTTAATTGGAGGCCTGTGTCATTCTCTGTGGGTGTGACTCCTCTGGTCAAATATCATTTTCTCATCAACACTGCTGGGCATCAGCAGGAGCCAGTCAGAACCAATGTGATTCCAAATGAGTTGGAATTAAGAAAATGACTCAATTAGCGGATATTTATTCACAGCTGCACACTGCCCAGGGAGGCAATTAACTTGTTTAATGCCGGAGCATGAGTCAGAGGTGATCTAACAATGTGCAAGAAGTGAGTGACATGGTCAAGTGCATGTGTTTCAAGAGAGGGCCAGATGAATTGTTATGCACAATTAAAGATATACGTTAGAATTGAAATGTATTGCTGTAGATTACTCAGTCACTTGAATTGGGGACCACATCCATCTTCAAACTCTGCCTTTCATTTTGACCTCAACTACGCACCTGTAAAGTTCCATGACTGCATCCTGCACGGTTGGAATTCTATCACAGTGACAAATGTTGTCCACAGACAGATGGCAAAGTACTCAACCACTTCTGTGGTGGTTCCTGCCACAGTTGGTGTCTCCAGGACCACATTTTGCCACACAGACTCACAAAATGAAAACAATCCCAGCTCACTCTAATGGCTGGTAAGAAGGTATAATGTGTTAAATGGTGAGCTTTATGTGATATCCTCAGGGTATGTTCAAACACAGAGAGGCGTGTAGTCTATTGGGATCTCCAAAAAGACCACACAAAGTTATCTTCTTACTCTGTGTTATAATAAAAAATAATAAAGCCGAGATAATATTTAAATCTCAACATGCATTTCTGTCTACGGCCACTAGGCGGTTCAGTGAGCCCCGTGATACAACGCAAACTTGTCTCAGGATTAGTCTGTTAAATTGTGCAAAGTTAACAGCCCACCTCTAAATTTGGCATTCATCTAAGCACTTATCCTGACTGGCAGTACAGCACAGTCGTACAGTCAATACTGGAGTAAGCTACTCCCATTGAAAATCATTGTTCTATTAATACAAGGCTTAAATTGGAGTATAACATTTCAAATTCTTTTTGCATGTTTACTTATCAATGGTAATTTATTTTGAGACATTCAGGGGAGGGTGTTGCAGTTTTCATTTCAGTCAGGGGAAGGATCCAAAGGATTATTAATTATGTTGTGGAATGTCTTGCTTTTTAAGAAAGTGAAACCTACTCTTCAGCCCAAAGGGTAAAACGAAGTATTTAGTTTGGGAATAATTTATAAGAGTTCAGATGGAGTTCAGAGTTTTAGCATATTCATTATTCAAAATGTGAATTTGAATCCAGAGCAAACTGCTTTGCTTCTTGAACCATGTACTTACTGGTTTTGACATGATCAGTTCAATTGGAAGTTGCCACTATATCCAGTTGAACCATCTTCTCTCTTGATGATGCTTCTGAGCACTACATCTGTGTTTTTGCCGTGGCTGTATCTACTGTTCATTTGCCACATGCAGAGATGGCAGAGGTGCAGACTTCGCCTGCAGTATGCAAGTCTGCGTGTTGTTCCAGGTGATAATTAAGGTGACATAAAGTGGATCGCTCGCTGCTCACTCATGCAAGTAAGTACCGAGTTAATGTGCAGCAGGAAATGGAAAACTTTATTTTGCCACACTGTTATGTCTTAATTGTGTGCACCAGCCTTGACACATTTGCTGTAGTTCCGTGTTAATTTGGACGCTGCGCCCATCTGACTGGTTTTCTTTTTAATCTGTTTTGTCACCAGTGTCACTTTCAATGGTGTTTGGTGTTGAATCTTGATTTGGAGACATGCCGGCGGGCTCCAACACTACAGGAAATGTAATGTTTGCTTTTGTGGTGTGTTGCTGTGGGATTCTGATATATTTTCACTGATGTCATTTCCCATTTTGTCTCTGTTGCTTATTCACTTACTGGTAGCCGACAACGTTCAGCATGCATTGTGGCAATTCGTCCTTTTTTATGCATGCCATCTGAAAGCAAAATCTCTCTCCACGCGGCTCATGGACTGAAAATGTTTCAGTCTTTGTGCAATCGATAGAGGCAGTGAGGGTGAACCTGAAAACATCCAGACTATTGATGTTTCTCTAATTCACAAACACACACACAGCAAACACAAACACACACGCATGCACATAAAGACTGGATGTAAATAGAAACTTTCACATCCACATCAATACACACACATACACACGTAGTTGTGTTTCTATCACTTTAGAGGACATTAGATCGACTTATATTAGTTTCTACATGACTTACCTTAACCTACAAATCTTCACCCTAAAATGTAATGATTTACATTAAGGGGGCATTCATCTTTGAGTGCCACACAGTGTGACAATGTGTTAACAGATTTATGTCCCCACAACACAAATAATACACACCCATATATGCACACAAACAACCTTGAGCTCCTCCTTCAACACTAACAAAGCCTCCTGTAAACCTCTTTTTTCTCCTGCAAACACATACAGATTACATTTTATTTTATGTGGAGCCGTCTGTGATTCATGAGAAATGGTGCATGTCTATGTTGTGCATCACATTCATCTCATGTAGTGTCCCATTAAAACTTGTATCAGGCTTTACAGAGCACTAAAATGGATGTGTAGCAGCAACTGAGGTATTTTAAAGCGAATAAAGAAAGCACCGGTTTAGGTGCATAACTAAAGGTGCTATTGTAGATAAATTTGACCTCAAAAAAATACAGTATTGAAGGCTGAATAAACAACACTTGAGTGCTTAGCTTTGAAGCTGATCTTTACTACTTGGCGGCTTCTTGGCTTGAGCGTCATTAAATTATTTAACACGGCAATGGCAGGAGCACAGATTGATAATGAAGGCGTTCATAGAGAAATGATAATGCAAGGAAGCTGTCAGAATGGTTATAACAACTGAGCCCAACGGGATTATAAAACATGAGAGAATGGAGAAAAGATATTTTTTTACTTCATTCTTTACAACTTCCTCTTTGTCCTCATTTTCCTTCAGTAAGAATGCTCTCTTCAAACAAAACATAAACAACACTTCGGCTACTAAGTTTTGCTGGACGCTAATCATTGCAGCTTTAAACTATTAATTACATTTCACTGTGCAAGAATATTTAGGAGAGTGTAAACAAAAACATCAGAGAGCCAGCCTTGATGTCCTCCAGGATCTCCATCACCTCTGGGGCGAACATATCACATAATCTTATTCACCATCTACCACTGGGTCTCTGCATTCTCCTTTTTATGACTGTCGAGGGCGAGAGCTTTATTGGGCATCCTTCTTCAGGGTGTTTCCATCATGATTGCCAGAGTGGCAAACGTATGAGCGAAACAGAATTATTACGCAATTACATCTCGACTCTACTCTTTGCACACCCCACATTGACGCTGTTGATGACATTCTGAGCTGCTGTCCTACATGCCGATCCCATTCCCTCGCATATAAATCCCAAAACAAGCTGCCATTTGGGGTTTTATGACGTACATAATCCAAGTTGACAATGCAGCCTTGTGCAAGCTAAATGGTGCTTGTGTACGATTAGAAAAATGACACAAAAGAGATTGAACGGCAAGAAGGTTATTTTATAATGTTGTATTTTTGCCAAAACAAATGCATTAACAACAAACACGTTGCAAATACACTGCAACGTCAGAAACACACAAACCCGAAAACAAATGCAACAGAAAAACACTGCATATCCAGTCTACACAACGGAAGCTCTGCGGCGACATGAAGAGATATGTATTCTTTTTTTTACATTTGGCCTTATTCTTTTTCGATAGCTACGTACATTTGTTGCTCTTTTAAAGTATTTCTATTATAATAGAGCTTCCGTTGTGTTGACTTGACATGCAACGTGTTTCTGTTGCATTTGTTTTTGGGGTTTGTGTGTTCTTGACTTTGCATCGTTTCTGTATTTTCACAGCGTGTTTGCTGTTAATGGATTTGTTTTGGCTTTCTGCAGCACATTTTTTAATTTGCGGCAAGTTTACGTCGTATTTATTTTAGATTTTTGAAATTGTTTTTTCAACTTCGTTTCTGAAGCTGCAGCATGTTTCTCCTCATGGAAATGTTTTGCCCCTGTTGGCCACCGCATGTCTCCGTTCATAATTCAGCACAACAGCAAATATATTCCGCAGAGATTAAGAACATAATCATGATTAAATAAAATGCCTTTCGTAGCAAACTCGAGATATCTTTCACAGAAAGACAAACCTTTCCCCCACTGCATGAATCACCTGTCATTGCACACTAGGCTACAACACGGGTTTGTGTCCATGTACAGCATCTCTGTGTGTGTCTGTGTTAAGGTGGTCTTCAAAAAGCCAACAGTTGCCATAGAGACGGTTGCCATAGAGCCATAGAGAATTTGGGGTGGAACAGGCGCTAAGGGAGACATCACCGGTGTTTGTGTTCCAATATGCTGCCTTCCCTCCTCCGTTGTTATCTATCGCAACATCCTTAGAGACAGAAATGACCTCCATGCATCCCCAGCACTATCTTGATTTTTTTTTACAAATCTTTAACAGTTTTACGACACAGCTTACTATTCTGTTGACATGTAACCCCTTCATATGCTCAGACTTGTGTTCCCATTAACCATACTTATTGGTATAATTCCTCACTTTTAAGAAGCGATGAGCAACGTTGCATTCCCTGGCTGCATTTGCTATCATTCCATTAGTGTCTGCTGGTTTCATTGTAACGTAATAGCAGCAAGCCGACGTTAAACCCATTGTGTGACCCTCCCCCATGCCCACACCCCTCACTCTCCTCTCAAAGTCTTGAGGAAAGTGTGATTTAAGATTCAAACATTCTGTGATGCTGTGAGTTTGTGAAGTACGGTCTGGCTCAGGGTGACGCAAAGAAGTAGTCTAATTTTCTTGCTCTCAAAGAGACAGACAGCAAAAATTGGCAGCAATAATTCGGTCCAAACTAACCAGATGATATCAACAAAACACTACTTTTCCCTACTTTCATTAATCAGTGAAGGAAAACAGAGGTTTCAAACCTGTCTCTGAATTCAGTTTGTGGTTTCTCTTAAGGACCTCAGCTGATCGTCAAATCTAGAGCGATGTCAGAGTCCAACATTATTCTCTTTTATTTTAATTATTCCCATTCTCTCTATTCCTCTCTCTTCCCTACATATGTATATATGGCCATCACAAAAAAAGAAAAAAAAACACTAATGTGGACATTCTGTCTAATTAAGGGATTAGATACACTTCCCTGGTCTTGTAGAAAAGACCCATTTATTTCTCACTATTGAATCTCGGCTTGTTTTGTTTCTGTTTTATTCAATTTTACACTGCAGTTTGCAGTCATTACGGGGGCAGCAGAGAGATTCAGTGTGTATCCAAAACAATGCCACGCAGAGTTTAAGCATCTCAATCTGAGCATTGACCGGAAAGTATTTGCGTGCATTACCATCTTAATGTTCTTGACTCTCCCTCCATCAAAGAAGGCAGGGCAGACGGCCAGACCTGAGTCATATATCTTGTAAAAACATTCCCCGTCTTTTATTTTTGTAATCTGCATTGGCTGCAGGGTCAAAGCGCATCAGGCGGCTTGTCAATCATAATGCTATATTCTGAATACACGGCACTGTGCTTTCAAATACTTTGCTGTGAGGATTCAATTATGTTCCAACATGTGCAAGCATGTTAGAACAACCTGAACACCAATCAATTGTTTCAATGCCCAAAAGTGACATCTGTTTATGTTCAAGTGACAAAGAATTTATTGCTCTTGTCCGTCTGGAGGAGGAAATGGCGTGATACGTTATAAAATTACAAATTACAAAAAGGGAAGAGGATGGATTGGTCAAAAAACTCCTCATCAACCAGCCACCCTAAGCGGACTATCTGGCACTTTATACTCTGTTGCTCTAAGCGTAATAATGATGCAGTTGGGTTTACATTTGGGCTAGTTATTAAAGCTCGGTGTGTCGCATACAGACACTAAAGGGTGCCTTCGTGCTTTGGTATCAGACGCCGAGGGGCACTGGCCAAGTGGAGGTATTTGATGAGTTGGGAGTGAAACGGGTTAGGGGAAATAAAAGGAAATTTAAAGAGTCAATATATGTTACAATTATTTAAAACCTCACCTGATACCTACTAAAACCTGGTAGAATCTGTAAAAACCTGCACCATCATCACTAGTGTATGTCAAAGGAATGGAGGTATTTGCCATTTACCCTCCTCTCCATCTTAGGACAGCAATACAATTATCTACATTCAGACTTTGAAGAGAGAAGAGAAGAGGGAGTTGCAGACTTTCCTTGTAAGAAAGTGGATTCTGTCAGTTAGCTCCATGGCCTTATCAGTGTATCTCAGCAGGGAGGGCAGAGCCAATCTACAGCGGCTGGTTTTGCCAGGATCCATGCCACGTTCAGGCTTTTGTTCCTTCAGCTTCCCCGGAGAGCTAGCCATGAGCCTGAGAGACGCAACTGAATGTCAGCTTCTCTGAAAAGGAGATCCCCCAGGTGTCTCAGCAGGACACTGTCTAAAGAAGGCCTCCAAGACAGTTGAGCACAAACCGGCATCTAGGTGCAGAAGAGTTTCTGCGAGCCATTAAATTGAAGCTGACATACAAGTTCATAGCTGTAAAAATAAACGAGAAATTAAAAATAGGAGGGTATTTTTATTTTTTTTTAGGCTCACCATCCTCCACAAGCAGAGACATAGCTTTAAAGATGCAACTTCTTGGAACTTGGAAAGTGTTTTGCAAATTTGAAAAAGGCTACAGTGAGACAAGTCCCAGAGGCTGACATGTCATTTACGGGATAGAAAAAACACAAGGGTTCTCTCTGAGGCATGAAAACCACGTGTCAGGAATTTGAAAGCAGGACGATGATAATTACCGGCATGATGAAGATGCAAACAAACAGGAAAGCAGGAGTGTGGGATTTTCATTAACTAAGACGTTTATGTCAGAGGGCAAAAGAACTAGAGTGAGCACGACTGAATTTTGATAGGCGGTAAACAATACACAAAAAAAAGAAGGAAGAAGGAAAATTCTCCAGTTTTTTTGCGGTCCCTCCTGAGTGGGTGGTGTATCCTTCAATAGAGACACTAGCTGCAGGGCACAAAAGCCATCTTAACTAAAGAAGGGTGACCTAAATGTTCATGTACGACTTGATGATTAAAAACGATCAATTCTGAAGAGTAAACATCTTATTTTGTCTGTGGATACCGATTCCCCCATCAGTATAGTGCATATTACACAACAGGGTGAATTATACATCCAAGAGACTTTAACCAAAGTAGTTCAAAAAGAGAATCTGAAATATGCATCTGGGATAATTTTGAGGTCCAGGCAAACCGTTCTCATTTCCAGAAGTTGCTGTGCAATCGGCTTGCTTCCCCATTCATTTTAAAAATAGGATGTTGTGCCTTCCCATGTCATAAACCTAATTACCCATCATGATGGATGCAAGACAAGTTTCTGACAAGATCTAAAAACTGTGTTGATCATTCCCTGAGAGTTTGCTGTTTCCATTTCCTCCCACACCCAAACCCTGCCTTCCATCATGCCTGGGGATGCTTTGACAAAATAAACCCACAACATGCTGATGAATTATTCAAATTTGACTCAGGGATGTATGAAGACGGAGTTGCAGGAGAGAGATGCGGGTGGCGCTACAGGACAACCTCTCCCTCTCGCCGACTAAACCTCCAATCAAACCAATTATCAGCCGAACCCCTCCAGCCCTCGAGTCTCATGCGAGAAGAAGAAAGAGATGCGGCGATTTACATTATTCCAGAGTTGCCGCAGTCGAATACTGCTGCCATGCAAAGATCGAGGTGATGGAATTGGCGGAAAGTGATTTCCATGTTGTTCCACCAGATTGTTGATGGCAATCTACTCTATTGAGAGCAACAGGGACATCGATGTGATGTTTTTCTGTTTGCATGGCAAATGATTCTGACTTCTATCCAGCTTTTATTTCAAGAGAATACTGTTTGTGTGTGTGTGCAGGGCTCCGAGGATGGCAACGTCTTCAAACCTCGTCGGTCTCATTGGTTGTAAATTGAAGCAAATCCCCTGTCAGCTATGTACACATAACATACGTTGACACTGTACCACTGTGACACTGTGCTGTGCCATATTGTTTTCATTGATGAAACGTAATAGCCATTTGGAGTCGTTTAGTTTTGCTTGCAAATAGGGCCAATGTTTCCTGGTGCTCAACCAAGTGGAGTCGATGTCACAGCCCACCGACTGACTCAAGATGCACCCCTCCCCTTCACCCCCCTTGTAGCCCAGGGGTTTATGGAGCTTACAGTGAATCGTATGATCGTATGATTTGGGAGGGAAAAACAAACTGTAAAGAGGACTTTTTTCATTCATCAAACATGATCAGTTGTAAAGAAACATGGTTTACAGGTCATATGCAACAGCATGCCTAGGGGATCTTGAACCAATAGAAATCCACTATTATATTTGCACTTTATTAATTCCCCTGTATTTAAATTGCCTCGACAGTGTTAAATTTCCAAGAATAATAAAAAATCTCTTTGCTAGAAACAATCAAAGCATAAGCATCGGTGGAAGCAATTGGTCAGCCTTACGTCACTATGTGAGTCACTACATTATATTCGATTGAACCCCTTCTGTTTCTTGAGAGACCACCATCTCTGTCTGCTGCTGCCCATTGTTGTGTTGAGAATATGGCATCATCCCACAATCTCTCACTTTCTCACCCTCCTCACTTTAAATTCCCCTCCCATTGTCCAAAACTATAACTTTCTCCCCCTCTCTTGTTGCTCCCAGCTGCTGGTCTGAAGCTCTCTTAAATATTCATAACCAGCGCGAAGGTTGCAACCGATGTGGAGAGCAACGAATCACACACACACACACTCTCAGAACAAAAGTACACCAGGTTTTTTCCCTTGTCGCTAAAGATGTTGCTACTTTCATTTGACAGGATTGTCGCTGCGTCACCAGAGTGGCGCTGTGGCGGTAAAAGAGGGGGATGCACTTGATAACTGTGGACGCAAAGTCGCAGCAAATTGCTTACATCATGATGACAGGATTTTATTATACGTACACCCACTTTGACCACTATGTGGTTTACAAGGGCAGAGTGGCACTGCAATTTGTCAGTAAATATTAGCTGCTGCTAGCACTCTTTAACATTAGGGGACGTTCACATGTGTCTGAAAATATGCGGAAAATGCCAGGCGGGCAGAACCAGTTGGATAAAAATAAAAGTCCCCACAATGCGGTGCACATTTACTGCCACAGCAATCGTGCCAAATGAAACTAGCAACATCTGTAGCACGGTAAAGTCACCTTTTGGACCGAAATGTACCTTGAAACAAAAAAAAACACAAAGTGTGCTACCTTTTATTGAACTATTATACTCTTCTTTTAGCAGTTTCAGCATGATCACTATCCCCTACAGATCTCTGCCTCCTCTACGGACAGGCGGCAACCTCTGGTTCTGCCGAGTGAAGCCAATGCGGAATTGTCTTAAAACTTGAGTTATCTCTCCTGACCAGCAGGGGGCGCCTCCTCTGTTCGCAAAAAGAAGTCCGACTGTATGGAAGTCTACAAGAAAATGACCCTTCTTCTCACTTGATTTATTACCTCAGTGAACATGAGGTTATGGTCTCAATCGCTAGTTTTAAGTCTTCTTCAATGCGAAATTATGTTAATTTGGTAAATGATGGTCCCATTTAGAGTCAAATAGACCACAAAGCGGAGTATGCCTTATGCCCTATACGTCACTGCGGCTACCAGAGATGTATACGGTGTCTCTAGGTCACTCCACCGCATTCCAAATATGGTCACTTCCGTTCATTGGTTGCACAAAAGCCAAGATGGTGACGGCCTATTTACCGAACTCGAGGCTTCAAAATGGCAGTCTACAAACCAATGGGTGACGTCACGATGACTATGTCGATACTAAGTCATATGATCCCTCACTGGCTTCCCACCTCTAAAAATGGGACTTATGACGGGCTTAACTGGATTCATCTAATGTTGGATGAGGAATTACAATTCTCATTATACCTTAAATGTTAAAAGTGGACGGGATGGAGGAACAAAAACCCCCAATTGCAGATAGAATATTTTAACTTGAGAAAAATATTTTCAAACCTTTTGAAATAGATATAAAAACATTGTTAAAACCCTGTCTCCTACAAAATTACTTTCCCATACAACTATTACCAGGTTGCCTATATTGCATGCTGGAAGACTACTACTTCAGTTAAGGTTGAAATAGTTTTTGAATATTTGAATAGTATCCCAAACTACTTAATATCTATAGCGCATAACAAGCTATGAATCTGGTCCCAGGAGACCCATTATGTGCTTGCAATAGTACATTTGTGAAAGTATACTCCCTGGTTAGAGCATGTACTCTCCTGAATCTTTATTTTTGAGCGTGCTGCAGTGAGTGCCCGGCTGAGCTGTTAGTGTGAGTTCTTCTCCAGGTTTTCTTTTGTTGGGGGGGTTATAATACCAGGAGGTTACGACTATAAAATAACTCAAACTTGTGTTGTTTACAGTGTTTTTGAATCTCCTGTTGTTTTCCAGCAGTGATGCCAGTGTGAGAACACTGTTGCACAACTGAGACAGATGAAGGTCAGGCCCCCCCCCCCCCCCCAATACTGTAAGAACACTTAAGATATGTTTTCTACAGAAGTGGCTGCTCATCGGATAGTCATTGTTGTCTTCCAAAGATTTAGAGAAAGAAAGTATCATCTTTTCTTTACCTTAAGTTACTTTAGTTTGTGTACATTTCAGTGTTTAAAGACACATTTAAAAGGACTAACTTAATCTCACCCATCTTGAATCTTTTCTCAAGTAGTCTCCTACATTCACACACAACTTACTGTATATATGCTTTGAGCCTAAAGCACAACAAAGTAAAAACTAAAATGAGTAAGTGATTAAGTGATTAAGGTAAAACTTTACATTAATATACACAAATTTCTGAGATGCAAGGACGAAAAACAGTAACTGTTAATTCTAAATCATATTGCGAATAAACCCATTGTAGCTGTTGGTTGTTGCACTTCCTGCCAAGCAATAGAGTACGATATCAAAATGAACTATTTGGTATTACTCTTGAGAGATCTTTATCTTGACCCAAAGTACTGAATAGAATGCACTAAGCTTTTTTTTTAAGCTTTTTTTAAAATCTTTTAACCCATCAGTAGGCACGGACTTCCTTCTGCTTTGGGAAATATAATGATATAAGATAAATAAATGATTATTAAATGTAGTAAATAATGTAAGAAATGTAATAAACATCTGCAGCCATGGGGTTTGGTCGTTTGACCTCAGCAGTGAGAAAGTGAAAGAGAGAAAGTGAGTGGAGAAAGTAAAAAAAGGAAACTTATGAACCGTCTTCTGCAATGACCCCACAGACGACCAAATAAATCACAATGAATCATTTGAATGCTATAAAACTCTTTTTCAATATATCTAACCTTCAGTTTTGGCCTGGTACATCCCGTGCCACCTCACGTAAGCACATTCCTGATACTGCACCATGAATCAACCTCTCCCCGTTTACTGCACATGGTTTCTTGTTCTCTTATTGCAGGCACAATTACATGTTATCCCCCCCTTAAGCTCTGCCTATTCTGAAATGAGTAGCATTAGTTAACAGTCTTTTTCCTTGAAAATTTGCTCTTTACCCCTGAGCAGTTGGTACATAATGTGCAAAGCAAATGATTTCTGGGAATGGTAACCTCTCAGGTCTGTTACCTGCGTAAGTAGAAAACTACAATCTCGACCTTTTCCATTATAAAAAGATAAGGTGCAGTTGCTCCTGGTTTCATCATACCTTATGTAAGATACATTTCTTGTTGAACTCTATGGGTTTTCTGGACACTTATGGCAGCTAAGAAGAGCTTCTGCCTGTTTATTTTATGTAACACAACTGAAATCCCTCCTGGACCCATTAACTTGGAGAAACATCTCCAGACCCCCTCGCATCAATAACAATTGAGAGCAGACAAATGAACCTGTTAAGATTAAAGGATCCTGACCACAAAGGGGTCAATCAACTGTGTGTTAATTGGCTCAATTTCACCCCGACTGGTTTCGCGCCTGATTTGTACAGCAGCTTAGAGTCACTGATCAATTATCAAAATGTTTTTAGAATCCATGCACTCAAACGCACTTTCAACCGTGGCGGAATATGAATAAGAGGAGCCTATCCATAGTGAATTCCAATTAATAATTTACAGACATTTTCATTTCAAATGCCCCTTTTGGGCTGTTGTTGTGCTCCGGTCCCTGTAAAAGAAAGATATCTCCTCTGAGTTGTCATACATCTTTGTGCTTCAGTCTGAGACACTGACTTTATGGAACTAAACCAATTTCAGGTGTATTTACTCAAAAGTCAGATGGAGCTTATTGCATCTGTGCTGGTTTATATGGCCAAGTAGGAACATTATTCATGTTCAGACATCACAGCCCGCTGCTTAATCAGACTGTGCCAGATTATTCTCTTGATATATAACAACATAAAACATACCCTGTATATCAATGGACATTTTGAGAGTGAACCTTAATAAAAATGCTCAATAACAACATATGTGACAAAGCCCTCCTGCACTTGTCCCTCGGGAGGAAAGGAGGAACAGTGTCATATTGTTATAGCGCCAGAGTTTGGACAGGGAGGAGATCAGCGAGGTTAAATGGGTCAACAAAATGTTGGACTTTAACATTTTCCTGTTTCTTACCAACAGAAAATGTTGGTTTATTGTAACTATAAATGTTCTCCTAACCTTAAACAAGTAATTTCTCTCTTCACAGTGCTCGATGCAACACGAGTAGCTCAGAACGGACAAACCAAATACTGGCTCTAGAGAGGGCCTTGCATGTTTTTTACGCGACATGAAAGCCACCGTAGTTCTCAGACTTGTAGTTCTACTGCTTGTGAAAGTGCAGTAACGTGAGACGCAGAGGGCAAAATAGTGGTAACGCCAGCCGCTGTGTGAATGTTATTGCTTATAAAGTAGGTAAGGCAAAGGTCCTGAGAGATACCACTGGTTTACCCTGATTTGCACTGGGCCTCTCATGTTACCACAGTCTCTTGAGCAGGTTGGTATTTAGTTGGTGATGCCACTAAATGTGGAATTATGAGAATAAGAATATGAATCAGATTTGCGTGCATTTTGCGTTTGTAAAGTACAATTACTTCCGAACCACTGTGCCATTCGGAATTAGTTATTTTTTCATCAGATTTCTTTTGTGGCATTTTGCCTTTATTGTTTACTCTCTCCACTGTTGAGCGTCAACAGTAGATGTGGTGGTTATGTGGTGTGCACTTTAACCATTTGCTACAAAAGGCATCTCATGAATTATTTGTGTTTCAAAGAGCATTCTTACTGTTTCAAATTGTATTCTGTGCAGCACAGGTGATTTTCCAAGAAAGGTAGAGGTTAAAAATGGATGTGTACAATACTGTGGCTGCTTCATGCCGTTATGAATCATACTTCAGAGAATACGAGAACTTTAGAGCATATGCTTGATCTTAAATCTATAATCATTTAAAAAAAAGATGCAAGGACAGAAGTTCAATACAACTCTTAAAAATATACACAGAAGATTATGATACCGTAGTTCCCATAAGACTGGTGTGAAGGAAAACTCTTTCCTGCTTCTGCAAACTAATTCAAATGTAATGCATCACCACATTGCTTTGCATTCGATTAAATTCCATCACATACTCACAACAGCAACATAAAAGAAGCCACAGGGCACGGTATTGTTGCCTCTCACTGTTTCTAGGCCTGCGAGTGTCACAGGCATTATGTGGAAAATAGGACAGCCATTGAATGCTCCCTCAAAAACCACTCCAACAGAAATGAGTCACACAGACTTTTCAAAACTGCGATCTTCAAAAACAATTATTTTAGGAGATTTACATATTAAACAAAAAAAAAAAGATCTAAATGTTTCCCCCAAGAAATGGTTCCACAGCCAATTAAGGACATTTTGCCTCAACACGTTCAAAGGAGAACAAAGACGCTATGGAGCTCCTTGTTTATGGCTGCTGCAGGATCCTGCCCCATAAAGCTGCACATAGACAGCTGCACGTTCAAGTCAACACAAATAGAGTTGTATTTCATGGTTACAACTCTTTGATACAGCGGCTTGTGTGTCATAAGAGACGCTGGAATTAAAACCCACTGTATCGTAGTTGGAACATGACTCAAAGCATCTGTTCAGTGCACAAATCATTACAAGTCATCTATAGAGAATGGTTGGTGAGTTGTGTAGTAAACATAAGAATGGATATCTAGAACTTGTTAGGTTTTTAAGAACAAAGGATGAAGGAGCTTGCAGGCCGCAGGTACTCTTCTGCTGCGAGCTTCTTACTGCGCACGCGCATCAGAAGAATGAGCTGGACCCGGTCCAAAATTAAAACAATATTTAATGTACTACACAAAGTTCACTTACAAACTGAATTAACTATCAATAGTAATGTTCTCGAGAGCAGAGACCACATGCACGCACCTCACTCACAGGTCTGGCCAGTCCAGGTTCTGAAAAACGAGAGCGGAAGTGGTCTGAGGAATGCTCTCTCGAACGTTGTCTTTTGTATCCCCTGACAGTCGGAAAGTGTCCGACACTGTCATAAAACATGTGAATGACCCTCCGTGGCGATTAGTGATTGGCTTCATTTGAATTCTGCCCCCTCCCATTATCGATCCCTGAGCAAAACATCTTGGCTCCTCGCAAAACATCTTGAACTCCTCCTCTCTGTCCTGCTGGTCAGCTTGGCATTTGACCGTCCCACTGGCCCCATCCTCCATCGATGAGGTCGCCTCCATTTGCTGCTGCATGTCCGACACCTCACTCAGAATCCCTATCTGACCCTCAAGACTATTCTTAGTGTTTTAATACCTACAGTGACTATACTTCTATGATGTAATACATTCAATGAGTTAATATACTGTAACATATAATATCCTCTATAAGTAAGAATATTGTAAACCTATAATACATTCCATATGGAAACATATTGTGACTAACATATTTATTATTGTGACACTTCTACTCACCACTAGGGGTGTTATTAAATCCTACTAATAATGCATTTAATACTGAAATTCTCCACAAACTCGAGGACACGAGCATGCCGTTTATTCTTGGTTGTCTCGAATGTCATTTACATTTGTCTGTGTTCAATTTAAAGGCAGAATCTGTATTTTTTTTTACCCACGTAAATGTTATATTCACATGTTAATGAAAAATATGAGTTAGCAATATACAGTTAGCACTTTTTCTGTTTTCCCACCAGTCATAACTCAAAATTTTAAAACTTTCAAACATTTCCAATTAAACAATACGTTGTACCCTTGAGAGCACTACATTGCTTTTTCTTGACGTGATTGGATCACATTTGCACTTTAAAATGCACATGAGTTCATGTCTGGACCATCTTATTCAGCAGTTGGGAGGCTATCTCTGTGGGCCACCGCCACACTGCTTGCGTTCCTGTTTTTAACACGAAAAGGAGGAATGTGGTTTGGTGCTGCAAGGTGGAAGGAATGCAAATGCAAGTGCGAGGGGTTAAACATTGTCCGGCTTATTATTTAGTCCTACCCTACATGGCTGGTAAAAAAAGGGGCGTTATCAGAGGCAGAGACAGTCTCCTCCTGAAGCTGTAAATAAGGCTGTGAGAGTGTAAAAAGGTGCAGGGTTGGCCTTTTCCTCTTTGAGAGACGGAACAGAGTCGCTGTTTTGGTTTGAAGCTCTTATCTGGACCTGGACCACTATTGTATGTAAGACCAAAGCACCAGCATCTGTGCCACAAAGCACTTACTTTGCTATTTTGTTTGAGGTAACTGTTCAAGTCAAACATCCGGCTATGTTTAAGACACATGAAGCAAAGATAAAACACATCATCGCTTGTTCAATGACTTCTATAGCATGCAAGACGGACCACATAGTAATGCAGAACTGAAAGGAGACAAACTACTTTTGATCAGGCCTCCAAAGCATTCAGTTTTGACCTTTCCTTCAGTGGCCTGCCTAACCTGTGTCTCCATATACATATGTCTGCACTTAAATTTGACCTTTTATTTCCATTTTAGTCTATGGAGCTATTTATACTACAGTTAAACATAACAGGCCCCCAGTCAAGCTTTGACCAGCCTCTGTGTGGCTCTGTGCAGTTGTTTGGTAGCATCAGGAGATGCCGTGCTCTCCTGACAGGGGTCATAGGCTGGAATATAGCGGGTCAGATAGACAGAGCAAAGAACCTACAGGACATACTATATTTTATCTTTATTCTATTTTGGTAATGCATATTTTGCAGAGACTATGCAGCACTTTGACATATCATTATAAATAAAACTCACAATCAAGTGATAAGTGCCTCAATGGCAGCTTGAGACGGAGTGAGGTGAATAACACTGCGAACATTTTTTATTTTTCTTGTGCGTTTGTGTTGTCTTATATTCATATATTTGGATAATTTAATCCCCAGTTTTATGTAAGCAATTCACGGACATGATGATACTGCTAAACATAGCTTGACATCAGAGTGCACACGGTATTCCCATGTGAAGGATTAGACAGTGAAACTTGAGTCAGTAGGTTAGGCCAAAGTTAAACCAGGAGCCAGTCCTGCACATCAATGAATTACAGGAGACAATATGGCTCATAACAATGACATTAATATGTGAATCAGATCATTTGGATAAATGGGGACTTGTTATATCTCTAAAATAAATGTTATCACAAATCATAACATGAAGTACAGTGTGTTTCTTTCAAGTAATAGTTGGACATTTTGGGGAAATATGCATATTTGCATCCTTGTAGAAGGGTTGAATAAGAAGATGAAACCACTCTCATGTCTGTACGCAAAAAGATTATAGTGAAGCCAGGAGACCGTTAGCTTAGCATAAAAATTGGAAAAGGATTAACAGCTAGCCTGGTTCTGTCCAAATGTGAAAATGCTAAGCTACTCATCTCCTGGCTCCGGCATCATATTCAGTGATTGTCTCATTTACTGGTGGCAAGAAAGCAAAATCATGTATATTTCCCAAAATATTCCTTTAATACAAATTGAATGGATGCTTTATGCAAGCAGACTGATGGTCATGTCTGTCTGGATTATTTCTTCACTTTATACGTCTGTGAAGACCTGGGGAGTGTTATCTCGACACATTCATGTATACACAGGGAGAATTCATCCCTTTGGGCCTCATACATCTCATCAAATGATTTGAAAACAAAATATTTATAAATCGCTTCTCTCTTGAATAAAGTTCGTCAAGTTTTGTTGGAGTTGAAAACATGACCGCAAAGGCCATTTGGATTAAACTGAAATGGGTTGATTTATGTATGAGGAGTTTAGATATGACCAAGCACGTTCTTCATTGAATGATGGATAGTTGAAGAGGTTTATCCTCCTAACTTTCAGAATACCTTATCAACAAGTTTCTTTTATATTCTTATTTTTAGTTGATTATTTATAACAGCTCAAAACACTGCCTGGTTTGACATATAAATCCACTGCAGTACTTCATTTCAGGCCTCAGCCTTAAAGAATTAGACAGCAGAACATCATACAGTGCATTTCTGAGCACTTTGTAACTGAGATTTTATACTGTATCTTAAGTTTATTGTCAACTGACATTATTGTTACTAGTTGTAATATAAATTTGATTTGAAGCACCTTTCACATAATGCAAGGGTTACAAAACGAACAAAGCAAAAAACTAAATTATTAGAATCCTTGACTAAAAGGACAAGTCCGGA
Organism: Anarhichas minor; assembly: GCF_050575085.1. NCBI lineage: Eukaryota > Metazoa > Chordata > Actinopteri > Perciformes > Anarhichadidae > Anarhichas > Anarhichas minor. The sequence continues at coordinate 3,713,402 of NW_027466474.1, read as the reverse complement.
TTTATGACAAAAGCTGCCAAAAAACACAAATTACATGCAATGGACAAGAAATTAAAAACAACATGAGCATCATCTTACATCTGGGGACTGTTATGACTATCGTTGTGAAATGAGTGGAGGAGTTTATTAATTATACTGACAAAATTAAATATCTTTAAAAGTTTATTTACTCAAGAATATGACAAATATATATAGACAAATAGATATTTATAGGCATGTACATACATTGATGGAAGAGGACAGTTGTAACCAAAGTGCTATCAAATCCAGACAGCTGGGATACAACCAGAGAGAATGGCACCTTGACCTTGTCTCCATGTAAGTTTCTCTAAACATTTTGAGGATAATCACATCTTTAGGCCATGAACAGCATGGACCGCTGCACAAAGCCTTTTGTATTCACCCAGACCAACAGCCATGCAGAATGTTATTTCCTCCCCAGCTGATGATAAGGAAGAGGTTAGGCCACAAACAGGCTACTCTAGCCACATGTCAATCCTTCAGAGGTAGGGGGGGCAAATGCAAAAATGCTGGACATGACGACAACATACTAGATATCATATAGTCATTTACACAGAAATGTTGGAATGTCCAGTATCTTTCTAGTCTAAATCATTTTCTCAGGATCTTTCTTTCTTTCATTATAGACCACAGAAAAGTAAAGAAACATGCCTGTGATGCAATGTGGGTAAATATTATGGCCAATCTCAAACATATTCACCCTCGGTTACTGTGTTTAAAGGTCAAGTTTGGTATGTGACCATGAATAAAACAGAAGCATGGCTTATGGTTACATTAAGGTAAGTTGGTCAGAGAACACTTTCCATTTGACTGAATGGGTGATAGGGGGAGTGATCACCAGAGCTGGAATCTGACCTTTCAAGCCAAGCTGAGCCACACATTGATAAACAAAACTGAGATCAGGGCAGGTTGAGAGGTGAGGGAGTGACAGGCAAGATTGAAGAGTTGACATTTTCAGCATTCGTTTCAGATATCACTGAGTTTTTTTTATATTTTCAAGTGGCAACAAACAAAAACCTGCTTATACTGACTGACATGTTTCTTCATAACCAGAAACATGGGCACTGTGGTTTATTTGAGTCATCCCCACATACAACTTCCTGTTACAGTAAATACTCACTAGCAGACCAAATGTGTATTAATCCGCAGCTACAAATAATCTCCAACAAATGGAAGCCCCTACTAACAGGTGTGATTCATTTGTTATAATTGCTCCTAACCCGAGGATGATAGTCACTGTTATTCATAAAAAAGTGTTTACATAAGTAAACATTCCTTTTGTGTCTGAGGCTATTTGTTGATCAGGTACAGTGTACTGTTTTGCCTTCTAATAGATTGGAGTGAAGTCTGCCTGCCAGCTCGTATAGCAGAGCCAAACACAAAAGCAGCATTCAATTAATGCAGTATTAAAAATCTAGTGTAAACTAATTATCAGAGCGAAAAGCCAAAGAGGCTTATGTTTTCTGTCCTTCATAAGAAAAGCAAAATCCAATGCATCTTTTATACCCATGCTTCAGTGAAGGAGGAACAAGGAGATTGAGTAATTGTATGAAGCAAAGGTTAATCTGCTGTGTTTTCCCGCTTAAAAGAGGGACACCTCTGCCTGCTTGGGAAACACTAGATCTGCTGGGTGTTATCCACTCGCAAAGACGAATGACTGCAACAGAAGCAATTTGATGGTCAGTCCCTTTGAGTAATCGGTCACATTGTGCAACTGCCCTGTGATTTCTACTCATACGGATACATTGATCTACAACCTGAGATACTGCACATCTGAAAGTCATTGTGTACATTCATAATGGACTATTAATTAATTTGCGTGATTTTGTACCCACAACTTTTCTCCAATTCAAAATATCCCTTAATTCAGTGCAAAAAGTAATGCCATGGTTGATAGGCGTGTGACTTTCATGCTAAAGACCAGAATTTGTTCAGGATTTCGGACCTTCAATACATCTTTTAAATCTACGACCTCACTCTCTTTAACCCAAAACCCAGTTATTTTAGCAGCCAAATATGAATACACTTATGTATAGGATTTGAAAATGTATTTGGAGGCTGTGCAACAAGTTAAAAACACAGCACTAATATTTGCCTTCTAATTGATATGGCAGCCAAAATCCCCATTTGCACATGCAGCAGATAACTGAAACATTAACCATTCATTCATCAACCATCCATTCAAGCTCATGTTTCTGTCCACCTGATGAACGTAAACCTACAAACACTCATGCCCCAAGCTCTCCTTTTGGCTCTTCGGCTGCTAAATGCTGCACTTTGTCCAGCAGCTATAGGCGCTAACTTTGTCTGTCTGCCGTTTGGGGCTGGGCAGGTTGTGCACCATGGATTTATCAGAGTTTTTTAGTTAAAAAGAGTTGCCTGCTGCGGATGAAAACAGGGTAATAAAAATGGAGTATGTACTGTAGGTGAAAAACCGAAACAACGTTAAAACAAAGCAACATTGGGTGATGGCACTACAGTACAGGCGACTGCTCTTACGCAACACCTTGTTATTTGACCCAGGTTTTATTTGAAATATTGATAAGTGCAGCTATAAATTCCTATTTTTGAAACATTGTCCTCTAGTAGACGAAAAGCCAAACTTACTGTATGAAAGGAAAAGACTCAATAACCCTCCAAAACTAAAAATAAATTTCGATTTAGAGATATACTGACACAATGAATTAAAAAAGTCGAAAACTTCCCAGAACCATTTTCATCTTATCAGAATCCTCTCTAGGCTGCACTCCTGCACACAAACGCACTTTATCTTCCTGACCTCCTCCTCCTCCTCCTCCGTCTAACTGAAATGTGTATTTGGATGCGTTTCACAACTCCCTCCATCCCAATTAAGATGAATTACACATGAGGCAGCCACCAAAACAAAAGCTACCGTTCCTTTATATCGTCACACCCTTTTTTAATTTTTTTAGAGCAAGGAGGGAAAATACACGAAGAAAAAAAGCTGGCGAAACCACAGTCACAAAACGCACACGCAATCCGACACTCCCCTTCAACACACTGACTGACCAGTGCCGTCCAGCCGCCTGAAGCAGAGAGCCTGCTGTGTGGATGTGTGCAGCCCTCTGGACTTGGTGGGAGGGGGAGAAGTTTCCCCAAAGACGAGCTGCTCGGATCACAGAGAGAGAGACGATGTTTTCCTCTTTCAGCCGAGTCTCACAAGCTGCTCAGTGGATTTGCTGATTTTCGAAATTAATTTCCTGCAAGTTATTCAACGGGACTGAGGAGAGATTTTAAAGCAGAGGATGCTCCCACAGGTCATTCGGATTCTGTATGTCTTGTCTTTCTGCTTTTTCCAAGGAGGCTTTATCAGGTGAGGCGCACTAACATTTATTATTCTCATGTTTGTGCGAGCTTTTTTCTCTCTTATTTTCTGCTTGACATCAACTTTTCAACCATCAGAGGCGACGCATTTACTTGCTGTTCACATCATCTGTCATTTCAGAGACTTTTGACTTGATTTGTATGCAGCTCTCGAGATAATTAGCCTATCCGTTGTTTGTTTGTTTGTTGTTGTTGAGACGAAACGGGATTAAGCTCCCTTCAACTAACTATCAATATATTAGGTGTTGCTGCCATTTAATAAAATGTAATTGAATGTGAAAACCGCTGTTATAAAGCGGTAGGCTATATGCGAGATGCGAGCGGAGGTGGGCATGATTTCATAAAATAACCAAGCATTTTACGCGTAGGGAAAACTGGAATCTCTCGTCACCAACTCAAAATTATTATTTTTTAAAAATCACAATACCATCCCGTTTTATCATTACAGGGCATGCAAATGTAGAAATAAGTCTACATGCAAACACTTTTTCATGAACATACGGCATCAGATATCAAACCTTGTTGTCTTCGTGCTTCGAGAAAATCTGTCCTGGTCGCAAACTACCTGTGGAATTCCCGCTCGTATTGCAGGACCGATTAATGGCTTTTTGAGGTTAAAGGATAACGTTAACACTCCAATGTAAGAATAAGAAGAATTTGCATGGCTGAGGTTTTCAGAAACAACAAGAAAAGTGTTTGGCACATGTGCATTGAGGAGCCTTTTAATTATTGTAAGAAAAGGGGGCAAGCTCCAGTCAGTGTGTGTTCAGTGCGCCAGGGGACAAACAAAACAAAAACACGTCCCTCTCCCCCGTCTTTCCCTTCTTTGTTCTCTTAGTTGTCCTACCACACACACACACACCTCATGTCTCTCTCTCTCTCTCTCTCTCTCTCTCTCTCTCTCCTCCCTCATTTGCTCACTCACATCATCCACCAGCAACCAAGCTCCCTCCTCTCTCTTCCTTCCTTCCTCCCCCTCTCTATCCTTGGTGGCAAAAACTTTTATTTTCAGTGAACACGTTCCTTATTTCATGCCCTGCCAACCTCAGGTGGGAACGAAAGGGAATTAAGATCTGCATAATCCTGGAGCGGAACAGAGCCGTGACTCCGTGAACCCAGGGGCGAGGAGAGCAGCTCTTAGCCTGGAGAGCAGTCAACTGACAGCACCTCCTCTCAGAAATTACATGCTCTCCTACTAGCCTGTCTGCTCGCCACGTAGGGAGGGAGCAAGACAGGAAAGGATCGGGGATGAAGAGGAGGGCAGGTGTAAAAGACAGGCAGAAATCTGATGGTGGGGTGGAGAGATAGAGGGTGACGACGGGAATGGAGCAAACTGGGATGGAGAGAAATGTGATCAAGGAATTGATGATTCATTTAGCTGGAGGCTGCGTGGAGATTAGTAAAGTGGAGGACGGGGCCGCGAGATAAAGAGAAATGGTTCAGAAAGGAAAGAGGAGATGAGATTGAGCATTGAGAGGGGGGGCGGTGGGTGTCAGAGACAGGAAGCATAGTAAGATATTTGAAAAAAAGATTGTCATGGAGAATAGTGAACAAGCTGGATTATATGATGGGTTTTGGACTGGATAGACAAAAGGAAATGAAAGGGTGTGGTAAATTAAGTTCATATCATATTCTGAGAGGGTGGTGGCTGAGGGTTTGGAGATGTGTGTGTGTGTGTGTGTGTGTGTGTGTGTGTGTGTGTGTGTGTGTGTGTGTGTGTGTGAGTGAGAGAGAGAGAAAGAGACTGTTGTGTCTAGTGCTGTTGCTACACTTCTGGTCTATTTGTCTTGAATGTTGGTTTAAAAGGAAACCCAGAATCTGGTTTCCTGAACCTAATCGGCCATCCATTTTAGTAGCATGTGGGTTTTCTCAGCAGGGTTTGTTGAGGGATTTTTCAAGGGAGACATATAATACAAAATTAGAGAGAGCGAGAGAATTTGAGGGGCAAAGTGGTCGTTTTACGGCCAAAGTGATGTGTTGCATTGGCCTTCATTGTTGCAGGACGCATATGCTTGTTTGTCGAACTAGATGACATATTCTTTTTTGTACACTTTTTTCCAGGTAACCATTATCTGCAGTTACTTGAAATGTTGCTCCTGATTGGTTGCATTTTCATTTGTTATATTAGGCTGCATGTTTCTGGTTTCTTTCATTGGTTTACATTGCAATTCTCTTGGTTTCCCATGATGAATTAGTTTGGGAATGGGTATAGATCAGTGCCGATTTGATAACTAACTTTTTTATACTTTACATTTAGAGATCTAACCATGTTTTTAAGAAAAAAGAACAACAAAAGAAGTCAAAGTTCTGAAATGTTAAATGTTCATCCCGCTGTTGGAGCCAATATAGATGTTTTCAGTTTTTGGTGAAATTGCCCTCCAGGGCAGCAGGGGGCAAAAACATGGTAATGGTGGTGGCACAATGTGATAACGGTAACACCTGCTTTTCTACTCTGACAAGTTCAAATGTGGGCTGTGAGAAAGGCTTACTTGGCCCTTTTAACATATTTTTTATATAAACATTTTGAAATACATTATCAAATAATAAGGAAACAAGATAAGAAATCGAACAAAACATTCAATGCCGACCTTTGCTCAGTATATGGCAGTTTTGACTGCAACCAACTGAAAACCTCCCCGCTCACTCCTTCCTTTCCAAGACTGTGGTATCGAGAGCCGCAGAGTGCAAAACCGTGGTAGCAACATTCTTCTCGCTCAGAGGCCATCGTTACAACGATAACACTACATTAGGAGCAACGGAATCAGACGGCGACTTGCGTTATCACGGTTTTGCACTCTGCGGCTCACATTGCCGCAGTTTTACAAGTGTGTCGCTTCAGGTAATGTATGTATGATGAAAAGATGAGTTCATTGTAAGCTAACAAAAACAGCAATTGTTAGTTTCAGGTGATTACACACTAACCAAAACATAATAATAAAGGTCATATTCCTTTTCTGCTAATAGATCCCCTGAAATCCTACGCACCAGACCTTTACAGTGCTACGCCCAGCACCAGTTGAAGAAGTTAGTGCTCAGTTGGGGACAATAAAGACAGTTGATGTATCGTATTGTTAACTCTAATTTGCAACCTCCTCCATCTGGTGTGGAGTGTCATTAACAAGCAGAAGTCAAGTCAGGCTACTTGCATTCGTTCACAGCGGGGTTTTAAACAGCAGTTTGGATTTGTGCAAGTGTGATTTTGTTTCTGGTACACACTGCTGCCCTAAGAACTACACACCGAGAGGCTTTTGTTCACCGAAATGATCACACGTGCCGACTTCACCAGTATGTGACGATGACAATGGCAGACACTCAAATTGTGCAAATGTATCAACGCCAAACAGAAAACAGAGGGAAGTGAATTGCGTTGAAGTGAAGGGCAGAGCATCCCTGCTGTCCTTGCCTCCAGTCAGTGAGAGGTCATGAGTCAGACTCCAAACTGGAAATATCAGAGAGGAAGGCTTATCGTTCGATGCAGTTGGGTCCTTCATGAGCATGGTTTTTGGGTGTCCACTTGACTTGTGTATGCGTTTGTGTGTGAGAGAAAGAGAGGCAGATTTGGGGACAAGGCCCACTGTTCTCTCCTCTTAACTGTAACAAATGAATTCAAGTAGATTTACTTACAGTCATCACATCCTCAGAAAGTGGGTGAGTGGCATTATTATCTAAATAAACAAATTGTATGACTGACTTCTTTGAAGAGGAGCATAAGTAAAATGATTTAGTCATGTTAGAAGTTATTTTCCACTTTATTGTTGAGACATGTTCCGTTTCTCATATTTGGTTTAAAATAATGTGGATTGTGTTTGTACTGTCACAGGGCATGCAGGAAAAATCTAACCTAAAACTTTGAACACTTAAATAACTACCATTTTGTCTCCTGTTTCCCCATGGATGCCCAATTAAGATGATGCATATGCCACTGAGATACTTCTAGTGTTTCTGTGCTTTGTTGAATAACTGAATAATGTTCAGCAAAACAATCATCTTCAAATGTCAAATTTCAGAATCACAGAGCAAATCCTTCTAGACTCTCCAGTTTGCACCAATGTCATAAAATCTGTGTGCACGGCTGAGAGCTCATTATTTTCCCTTTCAAATCGTAGTTTACTGTAAACTGTGGGGAACAGAGTCCTATTATAGCAGAAAGCAGAACAACTTCAAATGCATTCTTTTCTAAGAAAGTTTGTTGACTTAAAATGATGAGCCCTATTAAGGGTCCATTCATACCTTTCATAATATACCACTTCATTTTGGCCCCAGTTTGAGATTTTTGTTCAGTTTAAAAAATTGCAAGTCAAGAGAGTGTGAAGTGCAGGGAGAGGAAAATGTTTTGTGACTGGCACTGGTGTGAAGAGAAATGGATGATAACATTTTGTGCCAAATAATGTCCCTTAAGATAACACTCCTTGAACACAATTCACTTTTTTCTTCCAGTTTAAAGGACTGCTGGGCGAATGGTTGCAGGTTTAGTGGGATAGATGCAAAACATTATTTCTCAAAGGCTCATTATACGAGGTGCATATGTTGGATGTACTTGATACTTATATTGTACAAAATAAATACTTGGAGCTCTTGTAATAAACAGTTGTTTAAGTGTAGAGTGGCAATTCTATCTTTTATTCAACTGAATAAATGAAATGAATCACTTAAAATCAGTGGATTCACTTGCAGAGGCAAAGTGACACAGAAATGTGTTGTGTTCAACTTTTGTTGACTTTGATGCACAAAGGTAAGGCGTCAACCAATAGCAAACTGACTTCAAAGCGCTGTCCTTTGTAGGAATGCTGAACGGAAGTATTCAAAACTGGGGGAAGCTATTTCTCCTTATTAGCTGTGTTTCACCATCCACTTTAATGGAATAAAGTAAACTATACAGTTAGAGCATAAAGTGCTCAAAAAAAAGTTGACCAACTAGCCCCTTGGAGTAGTCTCACCAAGCTTCTGGAAGATGAAGTTAGCGGTGCCACTTTTTGGTCTGACTGAGCCTCAAAGTTCTTTATCAAGAACTAAAGCTGCTGTTGCACTCGAGTGTATCAAGATGGTGCATCACAAACTTAAACTTAAAGTGAATAAGGGCTTCCTCAGGAAAAAGGTTGTGAGGCAAAAGTTAAATTGCTTTTTGACACCTACAATAGATCTGATTATAATTACATGTGTGCATTCCTTTAAATGAATGTGTTGCTCTGATGTATTCTTAATCTTTCAGCTGCAACCCCAGTGATGTGAAACGGACTTGGGAGCAAATAAAAAAATAAATATAAAAACATGATTCTAAGCAGGTTTCCTTCCATAACTTATAATTCACCCACATCACACTTTAAAGTAACCTGAGCAAAGCAACGCTGCATCCAGTCTGTGACTGTAAGACACGACTCAAGAAGCTGACACACGTAAGCGAATACATGATATGAATATATGATGAGAGAATATATACAGATTTTTTTTTACACCGCCGGGGTTGCAGCTTAAAATAAGGCTAAAATATTATCACACACGCCATAGGAATAGATCTGCAACACATTCATTTACCGGAATACACCCATTATAGTCATATGGTGTTCTAGATGAGATATTATAAATCTGTTTATTTACGCATTCACACAGTCACATTCATTGCCAGCTGTCTTTTTTGCATGAGTTTGTTTAAACTGTGTTACTTTTAGTCTCGATTATAACTTTAACTTCTTTGTAATTGTACAACATTAATTAACGATCCACGTACCCAGCTTCGATTGGTCCGTAGGCGGTGCTTTTATTCGAGTTGATCTCTTATCTTGAACATTACCTGCTACACGGAGCAGGTTAGGTGTTCAGCATAAGTAACCATGCCGTTCTATCTTGTTAAGAATTAAACCTCCGTCGTGGAACTGAAAACCCAGAGTTAACCCTGAAGTTACCTCGCTAACCCCAAATTCTGCTTTGTGGTACAGGCCCCTGGTCAGGATTTCTGGAAAGGTTTTAAAACCTCACATTCAAATGACTTGTGTTTTCCTTTGAGGCTTCTAAGTAACACCTGTTAACAGCAGAGAAATAACGCTCAAAGGAAATCCTCTGGACTGGTTAAATTGTGTTTACTTCTTTCCAAACTTCAAAAGCTTAGTTTTTGGACGAGAACACAATCTTTCTGTGGTAGCTTTTAATTAAATTCTGATGGTAGTCCCAGCTGGTATGGAAGTATCTGCAACAGCGAAGTAATATCTAGAGGCTAGTAAACACTAGAGAGAAAAGGAAAGCAATGATTGTGTGCCTTAATTTCAAATACTTCACAACCAACAAAGAGTTGAAACTGTAGCTTGTCCCTTTCAAAAAATAAATAAATTGCATATAAAATCTTGGGTGACAAAACTCCATTTCCACCTGTTAATTTGGTAGGCGGCAATTGTGGTTTTACTCGACTAAGTTCTCTTGAGCCGACACGTCAGGTTGCTTTTTGCTTTTTCATGATTAATGACATTTCCAAGAATCTTTTTGGTAAACACAAGATTTAAAGCGATGCCTTTGTGTGATTCTTTTTGGAGAAACTGAGTCGTTTAGTTGACAACTATTAGGCGACTAAGAATGTCTTTGATCAAGACAGCCCTTAGAGAAAAAAAAAAACGTGCAAAAAAAAAAGCAGCTTTGACATCACATGCAGTGATTAATCATATTTTTAGTATGTAGTAAAGTATCAACTGAATGTTACCGAGATGTCACCTGTCACAAACACTTTTAGGGCTCTCGTATCCTTCCCAAAAAAACAAATCCCCGCGTACATGGCTGGTACACAGAGTAGAGCAGCAAGGAGTGCTGACGAAAAGGAAGCGTGAAAGCAGGACAGATGGGATGTTTGCATGAGTTAATGACTAAAAAAATGAGAGCCAAGCTGGAGACAAGAGTCGAACAGACGGTTTGCTCTCCACTTCCAGCGCCACCATGAAGAGTAGTGGTATACTTAGTAATGAAATATGAAGACCAGGGATACAAAGATTATTCAAAAGATAATTAAAGAATTTGAATTATTGTGCTGGTAAGCTTTAACTTCCATTGACGATATGTCGGAAACGTAATTGTAGTGTGTCAAAAAAAAAAAGACTTCAAACAAGTCATTATTTATGCTTGTTCTCAGAGGAATATTTGGATTTGTTTATTCTACAACTGGTTTCATTTTCCACAGTAAAATTCACTGAGACACTCGCTTTAAGCAAAACGAACTAACCTCCCTGCTTTTTATTCTTCGTGAGAAACTTTTTATTTAAAAAATAGGGAGTTGGGGACCACACATACTTGGCCACACAGTCAAATCTTCAATCCCTGACAAGAAAGCAATGTCTGCCACAGATCTGCTCATAGCTTCAGTGGACATTAGATGTGTGTTTTTGATATAACGGTGGAGGTGACAGCCTACTGATGGCGCCTTCAGTGTCAAGCTGACACCTTGGGTTGAGAGATGTGACTGACGTTTGCTGCCCATTTCAATCAAAAGGCATATTACCTTTCCCTTTTTCTGTTGTATAAAATGTGCATAACAACCTTCTTTTGACATCTTAAAACAGTTATTTGGATGCTGGCGGATTGGATGTTTTAGGGTGTATATCCCCTTAAATATGCCAATCATCTTTTCTCTTATTAAGAGTCACACCATGAGTTTAAAAATCATAGTCATATACATCTTACAAAAATGTTATTTTTCAACATGTAAAGCCTATTCCTTGCCCGCTCTAAACCATGCGTTTGTGACATGCCTCTGCTACCAGCCGAAATCAATACCGCAAGCCACTGAATAATAAATGCATCATGAAGTGTAGCTGATGGGCATTAGCTCAGGGTAAACTTTTAATCCCCACAGATATGTAGCCAGCTAATGCTAAGTTGGAAGAGCATTAAAAGGCAACATTCTCCATTGGTCAGACAGGGAACCACAAAGAAAAAAAAATATCAAACGCGTTTTGTGCTTTCTACACATCACTCCGTTCACACATATGCAGGAGAAAAAGTTATGCCAGAGGTAAAAGAAAGCATTGAGTTTAATTTGCACCTCATGGCCACAAGTTGTTCTAGCCTGCAAGTTGTTCTAGCATTTTTCAGCTCATTGTTATAGTTATATAACCCGTAACTTTATTGTTCACTTCCACCAGCATAGTTTTCATCCAAAGGCAGCTGTTTCCAGTGAAAAAGCTCTTATCATACCACTTGTCCTGCATTAAACAGCAGAGAGACAAAAATAGTGACTAGCTGGTGACCATAGTGGAGCATGTAAAGAGCCAGATGTTTCCCTCAGAAGGCAGTGGTGACCAAAACAACTCTATAACTCTGAACATTCAAACATGTCAGTTTAAACATCTGCTTCTCACATGGCTTTAATACTTCAAACACAACAAATTAAGTTGTGTGCACAGGCTTTGGATTTGACAAGCTTTCAGCTGAATGTACATAGACACACATTGGTGTCCCATACCACAGCTTTTATATTAGCACTGTTATCACTACTGACAATGAAGATGTGGGAGCACTGTAGATGTGCAGGCTTCAGGTGCCTTCGCTGTGGTTACAAAGAACACAGTTGTACATAAACATCGTTCACTCTGGCACAGATCAAACCACGGCAGTGTGTGAGTCAATGTATCTAGGTAAGTAAATATGTGATACAGTGGTAAGGTTAATGTAATTAAGTGGACATTTCCACTCTTCAGATTAAAATGGCCACTTTTTGACTCGCGCAGCACTTTGGCTCTGAGGTTTACTGCTGTAGGTCATTGTGTTCTCTGCAATTAGAAACATGAAGTGGAGGGCCATTATGAAACCCTCCATCATGTCATTATGTCGGACCATACAGTCAGTGCTGATTAAACTTCACCTTCGGGGTGAAGGAAAAGTCTGTCCGACAAAAAAACCAGACCTCATAATATATCGTTGGACAAAAAGAAACAGTCGGCAGTGGAGTCAAACTGAAGCTCTGATTTGTAATTGAATCAAAACGGAACCATTTACTGAACCATTAACAAAGACCGTGCTGCATTGCATCAGTATAATTACAGTGGCCTGTAATTTATCAGCCAAATACTGCAGGCTAACGCTAAGAGGAGTGGAGCATACTGCACATATTAATCCTGATCTTAAAGTCAAATTTAAACCTCAACAAAACCCATTGGCTTCAATTTTGACAATTTCGGCTTATTTGTAAGGAATCTAAAATTCGTCCTAAATTGACCTGAAATAACTTTTTGCATTTCAACCAATAATTGGAGCATTCCTATGACTATATTCTAACATCTCACTGATTTAAAAAAAGCCTACACACACCGTCATCCTCTTTGAGATGGCACACAGTAGCACCCAGGTCACTCATATCAGGAAATAGGCCCAGCTGCAGTGAAAATAAAAGCCAAAACAAACAAATTGCCCCTCTTCCTCTATTTTACTCCAGCCGAGGTCACACATGACCAGTGAATCAGAATTTGTCAGGCGGTAAAGGGGGTCGTTGAGGGGGATTACAGCTGTGTTCGTAAGATAACACAATGGCAGTAAGGGGGTCTCTCCTCTCCAGGAGCATGAAATGAGAGTGGTCCATGTTGGGATACAATGCAGAAGTCTTCGTAATAATCGACATACTGAATTAATTACTTTCTGTTATTAGGGCACACAACTCTACACACACGCACCCTACAAGAAGAACCAAATCACATGCCCGAGCCCCACAGTTTCAACCTCAGTAAGAAAAAAAACATTTATGTCCATGGGTTGCTTTGTGTATGAGGCAGAGTATACCATTGAATGTTTACCTTGTTGACATTCAGCTCTTTCTGCTGTAACAGCAAGATATCCAATAGGGTGTCCAATAATCAGTTTCCAAAGAAATAGCTCTGTATTGATGGTTGGAGGTGTCCATTACCTGACACTTTGTGATATAAGTGGGCTGTTTTTCTGCAGGTGGCTGTCTTTTATACACCGTGCAAAGCTGCTTCAAGGGTAACACAGATCATGTACTTCCACAAATCCCTCGTGCACTGACCTCTGGATCGCTGGCAGACGTTGCTCCCCACATTAGTGAGATGACTAGATGTCCTTGACAGGTGAAGTCCTGTATTGATGATATCATAGTGTGCTCAAGTTAAAAAAAAAATAATTTAAAAAAAACTGACAGACGAACCAAGTCTTTCTTAAGAGGAGAACACAACAGTTTTGAGTTTTGACAGCTGTTGTTGCAAAGCCCAATGAAATTGGGGTTGCAGTGGTGCACAGCTTCACAGAGAGAAGTATAAAATATTTGACATTCTACCTCCTCACAGTTTCATCATTTACCGTCCGCCATTGAAAAAAAAGAAAATACAACTCCCCGTCTTTGTTTACTCCTAGAACTGAGAAAGAGAGAAGTAAGCCTCATTTTGGACAAAGACCATTTAATCTCTCTCTTTAGTGCTGTTAAATCAATGTTGTCAACCTAGTGAGCGTATTCATTTACAGCACCGATTGCTGACAGGAAGTCTGAGAGTTATTTGAGACAAGAAATAGTTTAGAAAATAGAAAGGATTTTGAATTCTTGCTGCTGTGCTGTTATATTGCAAGTGCTGTGTATGTAATTTAGTAGCCAGTTATGAACACGGTTCAACACATACAGCATACATCCCTTGTTTTGCACCTCATTTAAGTTAGTGGATGGAAATGGAGTACTAAACACATTACTAGTATGGCAGGCTACTCTGAAAGTAGTCTGAGCCATATTCATCTCTATTAGATCTTATCCTGAGCATTTAATTAACTCTTCCCCCTTTCCTTGATTCAATCAATGGCCTGCCAGGCATTTGTCTTCCCCTGAAAGGACAGATTCATGTTAGTTGGGCCAGGCTGATAATCATCAAATACACTCATTGTATTTATTAACAGTAACATTTAGAAATAAAAAGTGATATTTATATTTTATCGCCGAACTCAAGGGAGTAAAGGCTTATATAATTAATAATTAACTCTATATGTTAATTCTGTCAATCTAGAATATTCATAATTTATTTTTACTGTTCAATATTAAAATATCTTCTCATGCATGCTCTTGATTTTGGAAGGGTAAATGTAATGGTTTTTTTTGCAACTTTATTTTTTAGGTAAAAACTGGATTTCCTTTCAATTTATTGAAATTGCCATAAAGTACAGTGTTTTAGTGTCAACATTTTCACCGTGGGTGCCTGGTTATAGTTAAAAGTAATGGGTGCAACATTAATATAGGGCATGGGGAGGTTTGGCAGGAAAAATGTTCATTTAATTAACACCTCAACGTACCATTTACCTCAATATTAAGCCTTTACTCATGAACAATGAAACTGCTCCCTCACTATAAAGCTTAGTTTATGTTGCACTATATATTAGAAATATTTGTGTTCTCCTTTTGTAACGGCATTGTTTTCTTGCCAAACACTGAAACAAAGAACAAATCAAAGAAACAGAACCCAATTGATATAAACAACAAAAAACTATTGAAATGGGCATTGAACTATTAGCATTACCTTGAAATGCCCAAGTCTTTAAATGTCCTAAATTGTAAATCGTGAGGTTTTCATATCTTTTTTTATTATAAAGCAGGTCTAAGTGCCATATATTATTGTGAAAGTATTGAAAGCATATACACATGGTCTAATAGAAACCAGACCTGTAAATGAGCATGATACGTTTCCTTTAATGATGTCACATTTTGAAGTCACATTGACATTCAGTAAAAATTGTAGACATCACAGTCAAGGAGAATGTGTTCTGCCATTTTATGAGGCTCTTTGGAGGGCACAACTTGATGTTCGAGAGACGCGATTTTATCATGTGTTTTTTTTTTGGGCTGGTGACGCACACACACTATTTGTCATGCATGGCCATACTTTGTTTCCATGTTATCTCAGGCCACACTGGACTCAGAGCTTCCTAGCCATCCATAACAGGGCTGGAGACGCATCTTTTTATCATGTTAAACAGATGCTGTGTGAGTCCTGAACGTATTCTCTCTCTCACTTTGGTGCTCGACCACTGAGACCCTCTCCATTTGTCTTTGTTACCACAAGACGCCCACATTGTTTCCTGAAAGAGCGTGTCAAATCCTGTGGTTCTCTTGGGATGAGAGATGTTTGCTTTTCAATAAATGGGTGGTACGCTCGATAAATCTGTTGACACCCATTTATGCTGTTGTTATTAATTCCACCAGTAATTCCTGAAACAGTTTAAATATGTTTTTATGTGTCTGCAGTGTAGGACACAACCTGGGAGGATTTCCTTCTCTCTTGTATAATCTCCTGTACAGTGAAGTATGGGGTTATTAGTGGAGCAATATCATTTGCAAATGTGCGTGGAGGGATGTGGAACTGTATCTCAATCCCTATCTGTGTAAGATTTGTGAATCTCTAAATGTCCGCTCAGATGTGTAAATGTGTATATGATTCTGCAAATGTGTGTTTAAATTTGTAAATACGTAAAATAATCAGAAAACAGCGACTCCGTTGAGTTTGAGGTGAGAATATTTTTTTCAACAGCTATTTTCCTGTATCAATTTTAATATCTTGTGGGTCAACATTACACAATTAATTCAGTTCAAAATATCAGGAAACGCTTAGTAATTTAATGTGCCTCGGATTGCAATTTACCTTTTCATAAAACATTTGATGATTTAGGCAAATGGAATTTTGTCGTTATTAGAGCTGACAGTTTCCAATTAATGCTTTTTTCTTTCTGAATGCTTCTCATTCTTTCAATGATTACAAAAAACATCATGAGATTCTCACAGTAGGAAACGGAAAACATTGCATATAAATACCTCCTTAATGACTTTTTCCTCAATAATTTACTTGACAATGACAAATACTTGACAAAGTGAGTAAATGCATTCATCTTCTGCTCAGCAAAGATGAATACATTATTATTTACTGCCGCTTTATACTGCCTTGTACAATAGACTTCATTTTGAGATATGTGGTTATGCTCAGTTACAATAACAATCATCTTCAATAAAGACCCTGACATTTGCCTTAAAAACTGTGACAATACAGACCATCCTTACAGAAAACTTCATGACACATCCGTTTGTGGTCAAAAATCTACCAAAATAATTACAAAAAACTCAAAATGTGAAGTCAAAGTTCCCATCAAAAGATAAAAAACAACCTCTACCTTTAGACATAGTGGCGCTCTACGTTAGCAGCATGAGTGAAATAAGAAACATTTGACAAAGCATCGTTAGTCTGCTTCCCTTATGGGTGTGATTCAGAAAATCCCTGGTAGACCCAGCTCCACGGTGGCTTTGTCATGACGCTGTTGGTTCCAGCCAGCAGTTTGATCAAGCGAAATAGGCCAGCGGCAATGCCTGCGACTTCCTTCGTCCTTGCTGTCATGTCCAAAAATATGGGTCATGTAGAGTGCAGTGGCTGCCTTGGTGTGCGCGTGTCTAATGTGCGTTTCTGTGCAAACCATTTGCTGTAAGACTCCTGAGCTGAAGCATCACTTCACTATACAGATTGACAGTAAAACTCCAGTAGCTTTTATTCCTTGGTTTAAGGCACAGGTGGACCATAACTGGGGCCAAGCTCACGCTGACTCGCCCGCTGGCCCTTGGCTTTCTCATTGCTCTCTTTTAATGCAGTAACTGCTATGGTGCCATGGTCCCTGGGGCAAAATGAGAAGGCCACCAAACCGTATTTCCTCCACAAGCAGCCACTGTTAGCAGTTAATAACTGTACTGGAGTAGCCAGAAGAAAGTCAGAACTGTGGAAGAATAACTATATATAAAAAGGGAAAACACAGTTGCATAAACCGCTCAAAGCAGCTAGCAAATGGCTAATAGAAGAAAAAGATTATGGCAGTTGGAAATGACTTGCAGGTAACAGGAAAAACAAACATATGCTATCAAAGGATGTGATTTATACAGCGACTGATGGGATCTGAGACCTCTATCCATATAGGTGCATTTAGCAAATGGAAGACATTAATCATCACAGCAGTCTAAGGCTTCTAATTACATGTTCACTATAGACAGACTGTTGACTACTTCTGTAAGAATCCAGCTGGATAGATTTCCCAGGGGCCTTTAAAACTAAAGACGGATAAGAGGGTTGGGTGGCACAGAGCTCCAACATGTAGAGTCGCACACAGCTGGCACCCTTTTTTTATACACTAAAAGCACACACACACACAAACGATGAAGCGAAGTGCTTCATTATGTCATCCAATGACCATCCCAGTTTGGTTGCTTCGAAAAATACAATCTTACTCCTCAATTCCCTGCATTTCATTACCTTGTCTACAGTACGAGAAGATGGGAGAGACGTATCCTGCTTTGATCATAGTGTTTATACCTCCTGCATGTAAACACAACCATTCAGCTTACAGCACGATTCATAACGGCAGCATAAATTGGCATGCATAAGATATGACAGCCTAAGAAAAGGCACAAGAAGTGTTGAATGTGCAGATGATGAAAAGATATACAGTTGTGTGAAAAAGTGTTTGCCCCCTTCCTGATTTCTTATTTTTTTGCATGTTTGTCACACTTAAATGTTTCAGATCATCAAACAAATTTAAATATTAGACAAAGATAACAAGTAAACACAAAATGCAGTTTTTAAATGAAGGTTTTTATTATTAAGGGGGAAAAGAAATCCAAACCTACATGGCCCTGTGTGAAAAAGTGATCCCCCCCCTGTTAAAACATAAATTAACTGGTTTATCACATCTTTGGAAAGCTGAGTTCAATTTCTCTAGCCACACCCAGGCCTGATTACTGCCACACCTGTTCTCAATCAAGAAATCACTTAAATAGGACCTGCCTGACAAAGTGAGGTAGACCAAAAGATCCTCAAAAACTAGACATCATGCTGCGATCCAAAGAAATTCAGGAACAAATGAGAAACAAAGTAATTGAGATCTATCAGTCTGGAAAAGGTTACAAAGCCATTTCTAAAGCTTTGGGACTCCAGCGAACCACAATGAGAGCCATTATCCACAAATGGCGAAAAACATGGAACAGTGGTGAACCTTCCCAGGAGTGGCCGGCCGACCAAAATTACCCCAAGAGCGCAGCGACGACTCATCCAAGAGGTCACAAAAGACCCCAGAACAACATCCAAAGAACTGCAGGCATCACTTGCCTCAATTAAGGTCAGTGTTCATGACTCCACCATAAGAAAAAGACTGGGCAAAAATGGCCTGCATGGCAGAGTTCCAAGACGAAAACCACTGCTGAGCAAAAAGAACAAAGGCTCGTCTCAGTTTTGCCAGAAAACATCCCAAGACTTTTGGGAAAATACTCTGTGGACTGCCAAGACAAAAGTTGAACTTTTTGGAAGGTGTATGTCCCATTACATCTGGCGTAAAAGTAACACGGCATTTCAGAAAAGGAACATCATACCAACAGTAAAATATGGTGGTGGTAGTGTGATGGTCTGGGGCTGTTTTGCTGCTTCAGGACCTGGAAGACTTGCTGTGGTAAATGGAACCATGAATTCTGCTGTCTACCAAAAAATCCTGAAGGAGAATGTCCGGCCATCTGTTCGTGACCTCAAGCTGAAGCGCACTTGGGTTCTGCAGCAGGACAATGATCCAAAACACACCAGCAAGTCCACCTCTGAATGGCTTAAGAAAAACAAAATGAAGACTTTGGAGTGGCCTAGTCAAAGTCCCGACCTGAATCCGATTGAGATGCTGTGGCATGACCTTAAAAAGGCGGTTCATGCTCGAAAACCCTCCAATGTGGCTGAATTACAACAATTCTGCAAAGATGAGTGGGCCAAAATTCCTCTACGGCGCTGTAAAAGACTCATTGCCAGTTATCACAAACGCTTGATTGCAGTTGTTGCTGCTAAGGGTGGCCCAACCAGTTATTAGGTTTAGGGGGCAATCACTTTTTCACACAGGGCCATGTAGGTTTGGATTTTTTTTCCCCCTTAATAATAAAAACCTTCATTTAAAAACTGCATTTTGTGTTTACTTGTGTTATCTTTGTCTAATATTTAAATTTGTTTGATGATCTGAAACATTTAAGTGTGACAAACATGCAAAAAAAAATAAGAAATCAGGAAGGGGGCAAACACTTTTTCACACAACTGTATGTATATGCTTGGTACATTTGCATGAATCCAGATGTTCTGTATTTTGTGTTTGATCCAAGAGAACGAAATGGACAGTTATTGTAGCATTTTACAGTGCCCAGCAACATGACAAAACAAACCTAAAGCTTATGTGGTGAGGAGCTGTGTGAGGATAAAGCCGCAGTCCATCTCAAGCCCCTAAGCAGACACAAAGCAATCTTTTGCAGCCAGTATAGTCCCTTCTCTCTATCAGAAATCCTGCTAGCTATGTTTCACAGAGAGTGACAGGAGGCAATACGTGCCGATATCAGATCTTTGACGTGGAAAAGGTGGCCTGAATACAGAGAGGCTTGGAGAGACATCTGGAAGATGGGTAGGTCTGAGGACGCTCTATATTAGATTTATCTCCCTTAAGGGGAAAGGTCAGCTCCTCGGGTTTTTACAGAGATTGCCATTTAAACTGTGACTGTTGGAAACCATTTGTTTGTTTGATTTAGCTTTGGGGAGAGCTAACAGGAGGTAAATGCTGAACACTTCATATGCAGTTAAATACATATTTCTCCTTTAAAGATTAATGCTAATGGCCAGTTGGAAAGGTTTGTCATTTCAACGGTCTTGGCTTAGTCACCATTGATTCAAATGTCACTGATGATTGTAGGTTTAAAATAAGAATATATGCATTTGCCTCATGTGTAGCACACATTTAACAGGAACAGAAGGACTAAGCAAAAGAACTCTGAGGCTAGTATATAGTCAAGGAAGCAGGATTTTCTCACTGTTTGTAGTCCTACCAGCGAAAAGTAATACACAATAACTTGTATAAAACCCTATCTATATCAATTTGTATGTAATCTACGTGCTTGTGAGCCAAGACGTGTGATGAAGTATAAAGAGGAACACAGTCCGCACAGGGAGAAGGTAAGGTCTAAAAATACAACTTTTACCCTGCAGACTGCCGTTTGTGTCCTGTGTGAAACCCAGAAGTCAACTTTAACTTAGTTATGTAACTTCCGTACTTAGGCAACACCACTTCCTTAGTTATTTTAACCCAAACTACAATCTTTTCATTAACCTAACCAAGTAGTGTTGTCTAAACACTGCAGGGCCTTGCACGGGTGCACTTATTGCTTGGTTTTAAAGTGTTCGAGTTAAATTCACAATGAATGGCATGTGGCTTATGGGGCATAAAGAGGAGCACTGAGGAACATCCACTAAGGGCTCCATTTACATGGCTTCCAAGGATTGAGGTGCAATGAAACTAAAAGGCCCGAAAGCACACAACCACCCGGCAGGCTCCTATATATCAATATATAGGAGGCTAACATTACACTACTTCAATCTTAGTATCTAAAGTAAGCATACGGCATACAGTGAGCTCTCGTAGATCTGTAATTGCGTCTATTAGAAATTGAAATTCAGTTCCTCATATTACCAAACTTATTAGATGAGCATAAAAAGTAATATTTGCTAGATAATGTGAGTGGGCTGAACAATTCATTTTGTTGTGACATTTTGAAAGCAGATGTAGCAATTAGGAGTTGGATAAAGTTTTGTACCATTTTCTTCAGTTTTGATCACACTGTTCAGAAACCCAGCAGATAGAAAAATGAAATCACAAAGAGAAGGATACTATATTTCACATTAAGAAGAATTTTAAGTCACTCGACTGGAATATGTGATCAGTGCCGGAGATTAGTTAAGGTTGCATGGGGAAAAACCCAGGGTGGTAGCTCAGTGTAGTAGAAACAGGCCATCATGAGCGTAAATCTGTCATCAAGCCGGAGCTCATTGTGCCCGTGTCATTCCTGTGGCACAAGCCTAGGAACATCATTTCTGCTGGGTACTCCGCAGATGTCAAGACTCACTCCCGCAAGATTAAAGATTGCATTACAAATTAGAACGCATGAGCAATGGCACAGAGTTGTGACTTAGTCTGTGTTAGCATGGATTAATCTGAATCATTAAACCCTGGGGTTTGCATTGAGAAAGCTAAATATACCTGATTCTACCATTAGCATTGGCTCATGGCTGAACTAATTAGGCTTTACTCCAAAACAAAAGATCAAAGATAACACAGAGGAGAATAGAAATAGCTCAAAGATGGGGGTGGTATTAAAAGCAAGCCCAGTAAACACCACAATATCTAAAGGGAATGAGTCTTCTGCCACTATTTAAAGTATCATTAATCCGCCAACTATCTTTGTTCCTCTGTTCCGTCAGCTGTCTCACCCTTTGATCCACACATAAACTGATGTGGCCCGAAATAGTCTTCCTCTATACCACAGACCTCCATTGTTGTCCACAAACTATTAAAAATACATTAATGAGCCACACCGTTGCACTGGCTGACATCTTCCCTCATTACGATGAACATGGGCGCTGTAATTTATTTTGAATCGATTCCACACAAACCCCACTGGTGCCATAAATACTTGCAAGCACACTGAACCTGCAGCTGGAAATTGTCCCCTTATTATTTACTTATTAATGAGCAACATTGGCTGAAAACTGCTAACCTGACCCACCAGATGGTTTGTTACGAAGAACCATCAGAGAAACTGTCATTGGAAACTATTTGGAATAGGGCATGCTGTTTCAAAAACATACTTGGCAGGTGATTGGATGAACCAACTGTCAATCAAACTGTTGGAAAAGCTAGTGGGGAGAAAATATAGTTTCTGTGGAGAAAAGCCTTCAGTGTTATTCTTTGATTTTCTTTCAGTGAGGAAATACTCTCCACTTCTGATATAAATGATGCTATTGCAGCTTCTATACGCTGACAGTTGCCTCTCTGCATCGTCTCGCACACATCTAAGCCACGCCCGTAGCTCCTCACAGGAAGCCGATTGGTCCAAGCTCTGGCATATCAGACACATAAGCATTACTTGAAGCCTGACTAAATGGATTTTTTGTGCGATATGTGGTCCCGTGATCCTCACGTGAATCTGCAAGAATCCAGTTGCCATGCAAGGTTAAAAATAACTGCAGGCATTTGTTTTATTTTTTTTGCCTTGTATAAAGTATAGACGAGAATTATGAGACACATTTAATGACAAAAACTAAAAATATAGAATGGCAGCAGCCTCATCTTTAAAAAAAAAAGCAGCAAAAAGGATTGTAGCTCGTTGTCATTTAACTGTAAGCAGCCGCCTTTATCAACAGTTTTTTTGCTCGTCAACCTCCTCCTGCATAATGATAGATATTGCTCTTCAGAGGTGGGCCACATGCAAAAATTAACTGAAAAATTCAGGAGTAATTTCAAATCCATCATCTTAGATTTTATCTACTGTAGATTGAATATGCATGTAGGCTTCTCCCATGACATTGTAAAACCATGAAACAATTTCCAGTAATCTGTCTTGCAAAGGAGACCCCTTTACTGAATACTTAATGTACACATCATTTCACCTCGGCCTTACTAAACTCTGGCTTATGTTGACGTACAGAAAGTGTATTGTAGTATGTATTTTGTCACAGAGTTTTACATTCTGACTGCATCTATTTTGGGTTGTTTAATTATGTTTTCGATCCTGATAAAGTCTGAAGTTGTGATCCATGTCTCCACCATGTGGTTTGCTAGTTGATGTTAACCAGGTAACATGCTGGTTAACATCAACCAGGTAAAAGGTTTCTACTGTAGGAAGCTCTGTATCTATGTTTCCACACGTAGAGGTTTCACTGTGCAGGAGTGGCAGTCATCATGTCATTGAAGATAAATGTGCAAGGTTAAATTGCAGTGTGTTCCAAATCCCATTCCCAGATGAGCCGATTGATCAAAAAGGGGATAGTTGTAGACATCGACCATCACATACAGGATCGTGAAGACTAGGGCTGCATAGGTCATTATTAAAGACAAAGAAATGACATGTCGATGTATTATTGGGAAGCATTCTGTGGTTGAATGTACTTCAACAAAAGCCCCGTCAATGGCACGAGTCACTTCGTATGGTTTGATTGGCCTGGTAGAAAGTTGTGTTGATTGTCCAAAAGCCCTGCATTTAACCTCGAAGTGAGAGCCCTTCTTTGAGAGCAATACGTTAGGCTCAAGTGAATGTCAAGGACAATTGGACTAGTAGGAAATTAGAGCAATGTGTTTCAACAGGCGGCGAGAGCAGTTTTGTTCCGTTTCCCATTATGCTAATGGCACTAAAAAGTTAGTATGTTCCTGCATGGATGTCTAATGGGCATGATATCCCCCAGTGCTTCCTTGTGGGAAACCAGGGAACAGCCACACTGTGATATGATGTGCTTTTCTGATCACTGGCTTCTTAATGAAAAAACAATTAGAAGAATATATTTGCACTCCATGGGCAGAATCCCATCCCATCTAATTAGAAATCATTTTCATCGGTTACCTCCGAATTTGAGGCTCTATGAGGTAAAACAAAATAAGATAACATACAGACAAAGATGCTTCTTGTTGTTGATGGGCTGACAGCACACTCCTGACAGGTTTGTCAGAACAGTGTTTCCCTCTCATAGCTGTCGACGGAGCACGGGGTGATAAACAACTGCTATACAAACTCCATCCAGAATAGAAGAACTGAATCTTTAATGTGGTTACTTTGCAGGTCTATAGCTGCAGAGGATGCCTAGAATAAAAAGCATGTTTATTTGTCATGTCTATTTAGGCTTCTCCTCAGAGACAACAAAATATGTACAGTAGTACCGGCTGGGATCCAGAAAGTTCAAAGAAAACTAAATTATTTCTAAGCAGCCATTTTAATTCTTCATAACCACCTCTATTTTTCAACTACTTGAAAGTGTGTATACACAATTGGGTTTGAGCTTTGATTCAGCTTTGCTGCCAAAGCCAAATTAAGTCACTGAGTAACAAGAGTGACAGCCAAATCTGGCTCTATAGAGGAAGGAAAGAAAGGGTTGTTATGTATTCTTGACAGCAGTCTGGTGCGGATGCTCAAATGAAAAGAACGTAGAGGAAGCCAAAAAGGTCAGGCTCATTAAATGTCACCAAAGAGCATCTTAATAATTGAATCACTCAGACAAAGAACCAAATAATTTAGCTTTGAAGGGTTCTTAGGAGCCACTTGCAGTCAGACTTGTAGTTTTATAGTCATTAGAAACTGCTGTAATAATTTTAGGATTGACTGTTGTACAGTGCATTCAATTAAAAAAAGGACGAACATCCAAAAAATTGCTTAAGATATAAAGTATATTGTTTACCAATAAAGACATAAGATTTTTGAGGGCATCCAGTTCTAGTTTTTCACCTCATGCACTGCTCTCAAAACCTGTCAAGAGTCATCACTCTGGATGCAAATTGTCAAACAGGCTGTTTTGTGCCAAAAAACTTAAAAGTAAAATCTTTTGATTCGGGCCGTTTCTTCTCTCACCCGCTCTGTGAAATAACAATGTTGAAGCATCGATGAAACAATAGTGAGGGGAAACGCACGAGTCCAATTAGAAATGCACGAGGGCTAATCGGGAGGTGATGTAAACCCTGAGGGAAAACAGAAACCCACAGCTCCTCCCACAGCTCAGGGTGAGAAGTTCAGCTGTAGACCTCACCACAAAGAGTTCACAACGAAAAAATAGCCCTAATGCAAAATAATATATAAAAAAATGTTGTGTCTTTGTGCTCCCAAATAAAGAATTTAAAGATACAAGCTATTTCTTATCATTAATCCACCCAGAACCACAACATTCTGCATGTGTCGGGAATATTTTGTCATTAGACAGATGAACAATTGCTGCCATAGAAATAATAACAATGGCATAAATGTAAGTTGTTCTCCTACTGTTGTTTATTAGCATCAACAAGCAGAAATGACTCACAAAGACAGCGCCCCAGATCCAGACTGTGTTTCGCTGGAATTTGCTGTAGAAGTGTTTGTGTTGATTAATAGTTTTGACTTTAAGTACTGACTCATGAATCTACAGTATATAAATTAACCTTATCTTATGCGCTAGACTTGATATGTCTTGGTAAAGATGAGTTCTTTGACTGCAGTGAATGACTTTCACAGCAGAAATTAACCTCAGTCATCAGCCGGCTGTGTGAAAATGCATTCACAAATCTCTGGAACATGCAGTCGTGTTAGAGACCTTTTCTTCTGTCAATATATCTTGAAAACGACAGAGTTTATTCTCACAATCGTTTGTCCCTGAAAGCTTGTGACCTGTCAGAGGATATCACACTCGAGACCAAACAAGGTGTTTTATTGTTTTGTGTTGATCAGTAAAACAAGCACAACCCGAGACAGAGAGTTTATGGCTTTCTGTTAGCGCAAGAGTCTGACCATCAATCCACCTCGCTGTGTACCGGTGTGAGTTTGTAACTGTGTGTGTGTGTGTGTGTGTGTGAGAGAGAATGAGAGAAAGGGATGAAAGGAGTACCAACATACTGTAAAATCAGCAACACTACAGAGTGGACTTTAGCCAGAAGCAGTAGAGTGGAGTCAGGGGACCAGTGAGAGTTGAGCTTTACAATGTAAGAAAGACAGACATGCATCACAGTTCCTCTGGGAGAATCAACAAAAGGTGCTAGTGCTTGTGTTATTTTCAGCAGTACTAGTGGTGGTGCCTCAGGAATGGAAACCATTGGATGATTAGCACTGAAATGTGGTACCTTCCATGATAACTGTTTTTATGTTAACATACTAATGTTCTAGTGCCAATATGGTAGATGTCAGCTTTGTAGAAGGCTAAACATGCAGACAATAAAAATGTTGAAATTGAAAAACACAAAATATTCAAGAGGCATTATCACAAATCAGAAAGATGATGCTTAAAAGTTGGACCAAAGGTATTGTAAAACGTAGAAAAACTGAAAAAGTAGAATGGCTATTCCAATTCAAATAAACAAACCAACATGGTCAGAGCATCAACTATTTTTTAATGTGTAGCCTACCGTTACAACAGCGGAGCAACAACGTGTGACACACTTCACATCCCCACTGACGTGTGTCGTCACCAAAACAACTAACAGTAATCAACATTTTCTGTTGAACGAGTCAAAGGACCACGGCAAACTGTTCAACGTCCCAAAAAGAAGTCTGATTGAATAGAAGTCGATGAGAAAATGACCCTACTTCTCACTTGATTGAACACCTCATTAAATATTGTAAATATCAGTCTATGGTCTCAATCTCTAGTTTCAAGTCTTCTTCAATAAAGTCAATTATGGTCCCATTTAGAGTAAAATAGACATTTCAGTGTTTTCGTCTTACAACTAAAACCCTTTCACAGCCTGTTTTCAGTTCATGAAATTTATCGTAACATTTATGGTCGCCTAAACATATATTTTTCTGCATTGGGTTGTACTTAGCTCCACCCTGTCATGTCACTTCTGTTTGAAAAAAAACTAAAACAAGACAGAGGCAGCCAAAAACGGAGGCTTCAAAATGGCATTCCAAAAACCAATGTGTGACGTCATTGGACGTAAAAAATAAATGATTGGGCCATTTTTTTAAATTCGACGTGGTTTTGACGCAACCTGCAGACGAGACAAGACGTCAACTTTCTGGTTCTGGCAGAGGTTTGGCCGCGATGGATTGGATTGTGGGGTAATTATGCCAATGCAACAACTCTTAGTTATTGTCTCAATTGATTTACACAGATGGCTGCATTCATTCAAATTCAGATATCGAAGGACAGACAATGTCAATGTAAACCACTGAGGAATTGGCAGCATGCTGGTTTCCATCTGAGACTGCGAAGCATTGACAAATCATGGATCAGCAAGGACACTTAACGTGTCAGGAAGCAATCTAATTTATTTAATCATCTTTCTAAAGTATACCTTATTGTTACTTGACATTTTGTGGAGAAATACTCCATATTATATCTAACCGTAGCTTCATAAATATTGTAAAGTAGTCAAAATATCATATAATCGCCATCAATGCAGCTACATTTCAAAACAATTCCTAATTGTTGCTAATACGATTAAAAGTGGAAGACTTCTCAGAATCAGCTTCACTCTTGACGTCCCAAAAATATCCTACGCGCACGCGCGCGCGCGCGCGCGCACGCACGCACGCACGCACGCACGCACACACACACACACACACACACACACACACACACACACACACACACACACACACACACACACACACACACACACACACACACACACACACACACACACACACACACACACACACACACACACACACACACACACACACACACACACACACACACACACACACACACACACACACACACACACACACACACACACACACACACACACACACACACACACACACACACACACACACACACACACACACACACACACACACACACACACACACACACACACACACACACACACACACACACACAGGGGTGCAATCAGCTGTGCTCCAACAGGGGCCAGTGAGAAATCAAATCCATTGTGAACATGAAACAGTGTTTTCCTTGTTTCCTCATATACTTCCTTGTGTCTTTTCCTTTGGTTTTTCTTTCAGATCTTCTCCGTCTCCCTTCCTCTCCTTACTTTCTTTCTGCGTGTTGGTTATTACTGTCAGTGGCTGCCTGAGCCTCACTGGAGCTTGTATCAACTCCTTCCTCTCCCCGGTGTGACATTCACAGCATTACAATTGAGCCATCAATCTGTCAAGCTTTACCCCTGCTAAGCCACGAGCTGTGGGAAGCGCAGGAGAGGGACAAGTTTACCTCTCCTTCTGTTTTGCGTCTCTGTAGTTAGGGCTTAACAACTACAATATGTCTCACACATGATGTGAAATAGATACGCTTTTAGCTGCCAACTGAGGCAAGTCATTTTTCACACTCATTCCATCATCCACCGCTGGGTATTTTTTGCTGATGACCGAGTTGGTGACTGTTGGATTCTCATTTTATTTTATTTTATTTTTTTTTAGCAACACCCCCACACTGCTATACCTATCATACACACACACACCCTTCTCTGCAGTTTCTCAAATATTCTCTTTTCTTTCCCTTTGTTTTTGTTCCCCCCTCTCTCCCTAATGTTAGACTGAGCTCCTGTAAGGAGGAGATAAAGCCCCCCGGCAGGGCAGGACCACAGCTGTCACCGTCTGACTTCCTGGACAAGCTCATGGGAAGAACATCAGGATACGATGCCCGCATCAGACCCAACTTCAAAGGTATATGCCAAGGCAGAACAACACGGTAGCCCTCATGAAAATACAGTAGCAAGCACAAGAAAAAACAAAGTCCGTTCGATCCGTGTTGTGAAAGCTTAACAGCTGACCATTCTTATGTGTATGTGTTGTATGCTGTTTTGTCAGAAACCACAATATGATTCCAAGATTTCCAGCTTCCCAGAACATACATATTGAATCAGCTCGTCTACCTTTTCACCCCGTTTGGTTTCGCACAGTACTAGTTCAACTAGTTCAACACCAAAAGCTTTTCACGAAGTGTATTTGCTGTTGCAAAGTATCATATAAACATCATTTCAAAAGTCAGGTTTGCACACAATGATTTTCATAGATGCCAAAATGGACTGACACGTCTCCGTGGCCTTCCTCGCTCTTAGTCTTAACAATCCCAGTGTTAGACATTTCCCTTGATTTATTTTCTGAAAACGTTTTTTGTGGTTGGTTTTAGTCAAGGAGATGTCTTTTGGCTGTAATTACTCATGCAGAAGTGCTTGAGAAAACACATACTTTCTCCCTAGTGCATTTAAAGTAAGGGCTCTTCACTAGCAGAACTGGAGCTTGCATGTCTCAAAATGAATGAAGAAACTGCTGTAAATCATTAAAAAGCCACAGGAGATATGCATTACATTATAATAGGTATTTCTTTGCATGTGGTGCGATTTCATGAATCCCATCTGAGGGGAAAAATTTGTGAATTCAGTCTGTTTTTTCTTTCCTCAGGCCCAGCTGTGAATGTCACCTGTAATATTTTCATCAACAGCTTTGGGTCCATCACAGAAACTACAATGGTAAGAAGGCCTTGAAGATTTCAAATGTTTCACGTTAGTTTTCTTAAAAACAGCATTAGTATGATTTTTTTTTTTTTTTTTTTATTTCCCCTGTGATATTTACAATATCACACAGGGGGAATACAAAAATAGAGAAATCTTGAACACTAAATCCTCTTTCTTTCCTACCAACTTCTTTGCTAATCCATTCAGGGCTGAAGCCGTTCTCTCATTTCTGTGTTTCCTGGAGCATAACAGTGCAACCTTCAGAGACCAATGGGTCACTGACATGCTGATAATGAACTGTCCACTCTGCAATTAAAATGAAAAATTGAGAAAATGGATGAAAAGGAGTATGGGAGAGAGGACGAGGGGTTCAGGGAGAAATTACTGTCCTCAAGTCTGCATTTACAGTGTTATAGCTGCTGGGTCAGCACAACACAGAACTGTTTAAGGGTGTCTGAGGGAGGCCCATGGTCAGACCTCCAGTCCGGTCAGCCGAGAGAACAACAGTAGTAACGGTATCAATGTATGCGCTGGTGAAGCATGCTTTTTATTCTGATAAATGAAATGAACAAGCAAGAAAAAGGAACAATGTACAAAGATGAATTCTGAATTAATTGGACAGATTAGAATTCTAATTAAATTACTCATGTATGTTGGCTGCAGGCAGGAGTGAGTGTCTTCAGTACTTGTCCTTGGCATGGCTTGCAACGTCTGAACAAACACTATACCATCTTATTAAATCGTTACTTTAGGAATATCTGATGAATGTGGTGAGGCAAGGGCCTTTCAACTAGAGTGATGTCTTTATTATCATGAACCACTGAGGTTACATTACAAAGATTGATCATATGTAATAACTCGAGTGCTTACATCGGTCATTACGATTAGGAAATGTGTGAACGTTAAAGAGTATTTTTATTTACAGAAGCACCAATAAGGAAATTAAGCACAATGGACGGATGTACATCATAGCGTATTTATTTGTTGTGTGGATTATATCATTGCCGATATGAAAGACAGAAGAAAGAAAATTGTAGATTTGGTCTTTAAAGTGATATTCCATCCAAAAACGTTTCATCGTGGTTTCTTTTTTCAAATAGTACAATAGCTTTGGTCATCATAAATTCATCATCAGTCAGAGACAAGTAACAGAACATTCCCAGAAACTTCTCAAAGCGCTACTGCAGAATGATCCACTTCTCAGCTCTCCATCTGTACTACAAAGTTCACCGCCGATATATTTTCCATTAACTTCCCCGAGTTCTTCCACAGGACTACAGGCTCAATGTATTTCTACGGCAAAATTGGAACGACCCTCGCCTGGCGTACAGCGAATACCCCGACGACTCGCTTGATCTGGATCCATCCATGTTGGACTCTATCTGGAAACCTGATTTATTCTTTGCAAACGAGAAAGGAGCCAATTTCCACGAGGTCACCACTGATAACAAGCTGCTACGGATTTTCCAAGATGGCAGCGTTCTGTACAGCATTAGGTAACTAAAGAGAATATTCCCAAATACCGTTATGGCCAGTTTGAGAATGACATCATGAATGACATGTAGCTGCAGTATGATGGGAAAAAATGTCATTTATTCATTCAACTGCTTTGATATTATCCGATTGTGGCTCCGATTGTGGCTACCTTACTCCGAGTGGCTAAATAAGTCACTTCACTGACGCACAATGAACATTATGTATGTTCAAAAAATATTTTTAAATGTAATTTTTAATGAGATGACAATAATTTGGCAAGTGTGTACTATGAAGTGAGTTTGTTAAATAACACTCTACACCAGACAAGAAATTTGCAAATGGCTTATCAAACCACAACATAGGAGGAGATGACACCCGTGTAGTCCCTGCTTACGTTTCACACAAGTTTCCTCACAACTTTAATCAGAGAAATGTAACCAAATTGTAACCAAAAGTAAAAGTGTGCAAACATTTAGTTGAGCAGTTCTTGGCACATTTCGCATTGTTTTGGTCATTTTGCCTCAGAAAAACACATTCATTTCAATTGGAAGCCTTCTCTTTGGTGCTTTTCTGCATATTTTATTTTTTTAAAGTAAGTTAAAATTTTTATAATTTTTTAAGTCCTACTATACGAATTAAAAGCATATATTTCTACATTTGTTTTGAGAACAGACAAACAACATAAGTCCTCTGTTGCAAATACAGATAATCACCTCATCATACCACTTATTCACTGCATCTTCTAGATCTGCCTGCCAACTAGGTTTCGTAATTACAACATATTTGTGTGCACTAAATACATGACACAATGAATCCCATGTTAGGAGAATCAATCAGTTGGCTATTTGTAGTCTGTTCTTCAGCTGAAAAAGACATTGTGTCATCAGAACACAGAAGCAAATGGATGGATGTCTGTGTGTCTGTGTGTGTGTGTGTGTGTGTGTGTGTGTGTGTGTGTGTACTGCTGGCGGCTCTTGTCTCGCCTCTGGGCGATGCATTAGAGCAGGTAATTACACAGTTTTCCTCCAGACAGACTACCAAATAGCTCTTACACTCTCTCTCTCTCTCTTCTCTGAGGCTTTTTGAAGGCTTAATGCATCAACACCACAACAAATAAGAGCAGGGATGCCTGCACCAATTACTTTGCCATTATTGTGGTGCGACAAGTAATCAAATGGTAGAGTAACTCAGTGTTTTCCAAGCTACTCATTTAAAAAAAAGAAAATCTTTTTAGTTTTCTCATTTGTACAATTTTATTGAATTGAACACGTACTCCTGACTCCTTTTAATACTTTGCAAAACAAAGCAGCTTGGCACTGATATATGTTTCCCTGTAATCTGTTAACCCATCTTGTGCTTTGATGTCTTTTCCTTGAGCCCCTTTGTGCTTTTGGGCCACTTTTGACATCCCCTATTGCTTCTCTTCTCCAATCTGTCTTTTCTATCTTAGGCTGACTCTTGTGCTGTCCTGCCCTATGGACTTGAAGAATTTCCCAATGGACATTCAGACCTGTACAATGCAGCTTGAAAGCTGTGAGTCTTCTCTTTGACTTCCTCTTGTCTCACTTTCCCCTTTTTATCTGCCCCTTTTTCTGATTTTTTTACATTTTGCCCGGCTTGTAAGGTGCTTTATCTCGCTATATTCCAAGAGATAGGAACTACATCATGACTATAACTGTGTCTATAGCTGTGTCAATATCTGGGATGTATTTACAAAGTCCATATGGAGAAGGGTTTATGTTTTCCAATTCCATCTCCTGTGTTCTCCAAAACCCAAAATTGAACAGCAAAAGTGTAAGGAATGAATTAAACAGTGTGCGTTTGTCAGCTACCATCTAATCTGCTGTGCCAGATACCGTTGAATGAAAATTATTTATCACACATTTTCCTGTATTATTTTAATGCTTTTCATTATACATTATATATGTGAGATTCTGCGTTTTTTCCCTCTTCACCTTACATTACAGTCACTTGCCATCATTCGTACTTATTTTTATCCAACGGTTAATTTGTTTAAACTGCCTGCCTTGCACTCCGCCATTGGACAATCTGAAAAGCCACAATGCATTTTGAAGCAGTTGAGTATGTCCAGGAGCTCACGTCTCATACTCAGAAATTCTTGCTAATATAATCAGGCATTTCTTGCATACACAAAATTCACATACTATGCAGTTTGAGCGCACATTGTAAACTGCACAGAATGCAAATCTTTAAAGGTATAGCAACAATAAGGGCTGGTGGGGCTTAGAAAATAGTCAGTTTACCATTAGTGTTCACATTTACTGTACATATATTGAAAGTGTTCAAGAAATGTATAAAAAGGCAAACCTTTAAAATTTTAATACATAGATAAAATGTCGGGAAAGAAAAATATTCTTCCCTTTCAGTGTTCCCTTTAGCAGAGATAGGATCTGCTCTCGTGAAACCAATTTTCCAGGATATAAATAATAAAACTTTAATTGTGTGTCCCTTTTATTATACGTGACCCACCCTCTGTGCCTAGAAGTGACCTAATTTCCTGTCATAGGGACAAAAGAATTTAAAGTGTAGCAACAGGGAGGAAACAGAAGGAGCACTCAGACCGTGAAGTCCCTGCACCTTTTCAGAAGCATCTCTCACAAAATAAATAAGTCAAGCTGAACGCTGGTATCTCCACATGCATCCTTATCTGATCCAACAAGAACAAGAGGTATTGGTTTGTATAAAACTCCCTCTTTGTACAGGAGGCGGCATGATTTATATCTGCAAATGAACACAGGGACAAACAGATAAAAAAAATCCAATAAATTGTGTGCACAACGTACATCAGGCAGAATAAAAACAAAAATATAAAGACATTTTACCCTTTAGAAGTGGGACAGGTACATAAGGGAGGGGACTCAGGCAAACAGATGTGGGCTTGCAGCAGTGTGTGTGTGTGTGTGTGTGTGTGTGTGTGTGTGTGTATATAACATCACACCGCCATTAGAGGAGGCGTAATCTTTCCTGATTAAAGGCCTCTGGTGACGAAACTTGGCCTTGTGTTGACAAGTGCGATAGTACGCCACCCAAAGGTGTGATCACCTTGGCTAGAGCTTGATCTTGAGAGGACATTAAAGGTTTTACTGCCGTTACTAGAGCTGCAGAAACATCGGGAAAGCACGAGAGAGGCGTGTGATGAAAAAAAAGAGAGAGCCAAGACCAATCTTCTTTTCTGGCCTTATATGCCAATGGCTTATATAGATATATAAATAGAACCAACAGTATGATTCTGCCTCATTCTGACACATCAAAGCTCCATATATGCAGTTTATACCGCCACGCTTTGCCCCGAGCCATTAGCCACCAGTAACCTCAAATCTATTTTGAAACTTACACCACAAGTGAAAAGCACGTATAACAATCTGAATCATAACCATGGCTGCGTTAAGATGGTGGCTTTCATTAGGTGAACAGCTTTTTAACGTGAAAAAGAAGACATGTGACCAACGGTCATTACTCTACCTTGCTGAGGTATTCCTGACATAGTGCCTCATGAATTTAATTTCTATTGCACCTTAAACATTATGTCAATTATGTTTCGTCCCCTCTTAGCTGTAGCTGGCTCGTTATCTTGAAGCCTTGCTATTCCCCTTGCTTGTTACAGCAGGATGTGTGAATGACAGCGAATCCAGAAACGAGATTAGTGTGTTTTAGTTGTGTTGTTTTTCCAGGCGTGTGGGCAGGACATGGTGTAACATCTTGAATAATTGATGACTTTGTTACTTGGGCCCTAAAAGGGTCCCAGTGGACATCAGTATTATTCATATGTGCAAGAAATTCTGTGGTGTTGCATGAGGCTTGAATTTCACATATTTATAATCAGGTAGCTTTGAAAAGGAGCACAACCCTCAAAAAGAGCAACCTTGTGTGGAAGCAGAATACTTATTGACTCATCCCGAGTGGTTCACTAAACTGTATATTCACTTGTAAAAATAGATATATATGCAATATTGTTCGTTTGTTCATTCTAATCAGCTCAGTATTTGTTGGCACATATAGCATCTCCCGCTGTCATAGGATATGCTCCTCATGTCCTCCTTTATTCTGTAACCTTCAAGTAACCACAACAACATGACTGGAGCTGTGGTGGGTGACCTTTATTGTGACAAACATGATGGCAGAGGGTAGCTGGACAGTTGGGCGAAAGAGACATTATATCGCCACAAAGTTTCATTCTCTCGGTCTGATTAGCCACGGTTTCCAATGTTTCTCATGCACAGACTTTATGCTATGGCAACAAGATCCCAATTACAGTCGTGGTGTAGGAAAGAAATCAGGTTAAGGAGGAGGAGGAAGAAGGGGATGAGGATCACAGCGAAAGTGATAGACAGAATACAAATATTTAACAGCTAGGACGATGATACACCATGCCATCTTTTGAAATATACAGTAAAAGCATTGTTTTTGTGAAACTTATAGCAAACAAGAAATGTTAATGTTATATCCTGCGACTGATGCATTCCCCCTTCATTGTCAGTAATGGTGTAAGTCCTTGTTTTCATGTCTACTTGGAGAACCTTTGCTGAAATATTATAAATATAAATGGAAAATGATGGAGTGCAGTTGCAAGTAAATGCATCTCTCCCCAAAATCTTATTAGAATCTGAGCTGAGGCATTTTAAAATGTTTTGTCGAAGACTTTATAGGTCTTAGATATTATATACTCTCAAGGCAAAATAATGAACTATAGAGCATCGTATAGCCCTCTTTGGCAAGTCAGTGTCATTTTTGAAAAATGTATGCCACGGTGAAAAGGTATGCCACAATTTGTCTTAAATTATGTGCAAAATGCATGAAAAGAGGAACAATATGTGCCTTCGTAGTCTATTCAATATAACCTAAGATAAAGTGAAAAAATATGACATTTCATACCATTTCTGTCTTATTTAATCTTCTCTTTATCTCCTCTGTTCTTTCACAGTTGGTTACACCATGAATGACTTGATCTTTGAATGGCTGTCTGAGAACCCCGTTCAAGTGGCTGATGATCTTACCCTCCCCCAGTTTGTGCTAAAAGAGGAGAAGGATTTGGGCTACTGCACTAAGCATTACAACACAGGTACATCATAAATTCCACATATGGTGTCAAGAAACCAGGGACCCCACGTTGAAAGTCCAAATTGTAATTGAGTGCTTCAGTTTATTTCTTCTCCAGAGATGAAATCAGTTAGGCATGCAATAGAGATGATTCAGCTACTACAACAACTCAAAGACGCCGTTAACTATTGGTTCTGGGATTGAACTTATAACCTGCTGTATGGTTTTATTAAACAGTTGCTTGAACCAGAATGTTCCTTTACCATACAGCCTATTCTCCCAGTCCCATCCCAACAGTTTAAGCAATGCTAAGCATGCCAGTTAAATATACTATGTCATGTGTCTGCAGGTAAATTCACCTGCATTGAGGTGAAGTTCCACCTGGAACGTCAAATGGGCTACTACTTGATCCAGATGTACATCCCCTCCCTCCTCATCGTCATCCTCTCATGGGTGTCTTTCTGGATAAACATGGACGCTGCACCAGCCAGAGTGGGTCTGGGCATCACCACTGTACTGACGATGACCACGCAGAGCTCTGGTTCAAGGGCCTCGCTGCCGAAGGTGGGTCTGGAGACGTATGATGGTTTGAACGTAGCGGAAGGTGGATTCTTTGTTTGTTTACCGAGCAAACTGATCAGCAAGAACCCAGAGATGCCGGGGATGTATTACCGGCAGGGCTCAAAAACATTTCTTTATTCTTTTTACTGGGGTATTTAGTCGTAGTTATAAAATGTTGGGCTATTTATATTTATGATTTCCCATGCACCGTATGTCTGAAAATGAATGGTGCACAATGACATTTAAGTCACAGAAACCAATAAATATAAATGTAATCATATGCTGTTCTTCCTCCAATAAGCAAGTCTGTGTGAGAGGAAACAGGACTGCAATAGGTATCCTGGTTGTGTCAACCAATGTTGGGTAAAAGAGGCATTTGAAGGATGCTTTGGAAAAGTATGACCTATTAGAGCGTATTTAGGCATGAAATGCTGACTTTGCACAAGGCAGTTTCTAATTAAGGACAAGGCTAGAGATTAACGAGCAGACAGACAAACAAAGGCCAGTAGGCCGAGGACACTGGCTTGTGAAAGACATGCAGGGCAGTGCACACAGATCCCTGGGGAGAAGGTCAGGGAACAGGTGAGAGACGGATTGTATTCTACCTTCATGACGGTAAACACTTTTTTCTGATTGGCTAAAATTGTGTTTTTGAATACCTTGACGATAGACAACCGGCTAACAGTTTAACCATCATTCTAGATCACTGCATAAGGTGTATTAGATTGCTCAAGGTATACTAGATAGCTGGGAACCATAGCAAACGCACTTCGGCCCAGTGTTACAACCCAGCTCTATTTATGTTTTAGAGTTTGACTGCTTTCTCTATATTTTTTTTTTTTTTAAATTTGGCACAAACATTCACCTGGACTCATGAAGGAACCCATTAGAATTGGGTGGTCAAAGGTCACTGTGATCTCAAAACATGTTTTTATCAAGAAATTATATGCTAATTATGACAATTTCACACAAATGTCTAATATGATAAAGTGATATAGTGATGACATTTGAGACAAACATGGATGTAAACTGCAACATGAATGGTTTGCAGTAGTATGCCACCTTTATCTAAAAAGGGGAATAATCTCAAAGCCAGGTTCTCCATTTCAGGATCGACCAGTTCACATTAAAATCTGAACATTGAACAATCACAGTCTTATCTGCCAGCCACTAAGCAGCTCCACTGGAACAGTTAGGGGTTAAGTGCCCTGTTCAAAGACACCCAAGTGATGGCAATCAGGGAGGTGGAACACTGCCCTTTCACTCTTCCCTTACAGATTCAACCGACGTTCCCAAACTTTATTGCTTCCGGCCCCTCAAAATGAATATGTCTACACACTGGTTCTGGCCGTAGTGTGGATGCAAGCTGTTCCTACTTAGAGTGTTTGATTTTAAGACGCCTGAAGAGGTCAAAATATCCAGTATTTGACAAGAAAAAAATATATATATAATAATTCTTGAAAGAATCTATAGGTACAGCGACAGTTTCAAATGGTTTCCTATAGATATCCACACAATGCACGCTCAGTGGGCGTTGATGATTTGCTGTGACATATATTCTCTCTCGACCGACCTAGCACCGCAAGTCTTGAACAAGTGACCTGTCTCATGTGTCAACTGCCCACAACCCACTGGCTCATTACAATTCTAGACCTTCTCAAAGATGTATGTCATACGTGCCAGGGCGGAGGAATGGGTAGATCATGCAGCACCCACGGATAATCCGTTGATAACTGTGACCGTGTCTGTTTCCCAGGTGTCCTACGTAAAGGCTATCGACATTTGGATGGCGGTGTGCCTTCTGTTTGTGTTTGCTGCCCTGCTGGAATACGCAGCCGTTAACTTTGTCTCAAGGCAACACAAGGAGTTCATCAGGCTGAGGAAAAGGCAGCGGCAGCAAAGAATAGTAAGTAATCACACGCACACAAAGGCCAATGCATGCTCACACACACACACACACACACAAATGCTTGAACACACATATTGTGGCAGATTTTAAAAAGGAAGCATGAGGAGGCCTCAAGCACACATGCATGCACACACTCCAGTCCTTGTCGGTCTCTATAACATTGGCTTATGCCTCTTGTTATTGTGGGCTGCTGTATATCCAGGAACTGACATCAACACGCTACAGCTGGCTGTCATATTACATGAGGCAGATCTGTTCATCTCAGTTCAGTTTGTTTCCATCATGAGCACGACCTGTGACAAGCCACTGCCATCCTCTCCCTCTGTCACTACATTTGGCACAGAACAGCAGCCTACCTACCAACCCTGTTGCAGTGGGATACCCTAACCCTCCATTCATACTGCAACACTGATACATTTCTGTATTCTGACCCATTGTGGTCAGTTTGAGACACTTTGACTACATTTGTCATGCTTTTGTATAACAAGTTATCCGTAACTGACCAACTACTGACAAATCTTCTGGTTGAAAAAAAAAAGAAAATTACCCTACTTTTCACTTGATTTATCACCTCAGTAAAACATTGTAAACATGTGTTTATGGTTTCAATCGCTAGTTTCAATTATATCCAATACAGCATGATGCTCATTTAGTAACTTACGGTCCCATTTAGAGTCAAATGGACCATAAAGCAGAGTATGCTTTAGGAAGGGGCTACACAGTGATTGACAGGTCGCTACTGCTACCAGAGCCATATACGGCTTCTCAACATCACTCCTCCGCATTCCAAATATGGTCACTTTCGTTCACTAGTTGCAAAAAGCCAAGATGGCCACAAACCAATGGGTGACGTCATGGCACGTGTTATATACAGTCTACGATCCAAACATACATCCTCTGAATTGGATCCATATGTTGAACGACGATTATTAAGGCAAACAGCTTGTAAGTTGACAAATAAAAGTGTTTACAGCATGAGAAACCTTGTGTGACACAGAAAGGTTTGTCTCGAGAGAAACAGACGGGACATCTTGAAAATCCCATTAAACAGCTCACTGGCTCGGCAGCTTCCCAGGCTCATGGCAAAGTTCCGTTGTAAAAGCAGATTTACCGGGCAGTGTGCCCTCCTGCGTCGATACAGGAGAGAGAAAATAAGGGTCTTCAGAGAAAAAGACTTCCCCTGTCCACATTAGTTGCACAATTAC
Organism: Anarhichas minor; assembly: GCF_050575085.1. Taxonomy (NCBI): domain Eukaryota; kingdom Metazoa; phylum Chordata; class Actinopteri; order Perciformes; family Anarhichadidae; genus Anarhichas; species Anarhichas minor. Next base: position 3,673,904 of record NW_027466474.1, on the reverse strand, counting down.
TCCCACTCTGGAGTTTGAGGTCACTAACTATCCATCTGAGAGGTATTGACGCACGACTATGTGTTGTGCTAGAGAGAGGTTGGGAACCTGATGGAGCGTACAAATCCCAGACTGACCATGGTTTAATCAATGCACTTTCAGCTTTGTGTTTGACAGCTCTGGTGATCGCCAAAAAGCTATAGCAAGAATATCCACACAGCCTTCAAAATTACAAAATAAGTTGCTTTCATTTATAATATTTACAAAAATAACTTGAGGATTCTTCATTCATCTTCAAAGGCAGTTCCCGAAACAAACAGCCGCAGACAATGCCCTGTATTATCACACTCACAGTGTAATTAAAAGTAGAGAGCGTGTGCTTGAGTCTGTTTGAATTTGAAGTTTGCATCTTTAATCACTTTATCTTTGGCAAGGCAAAGGTTGATTTTTCATTTAAATGAAGCAGGGGGAATTATTCTTTCCAGCTAAATGCTAAGGCCCATGTCCAAAACTTCTTTTTTTTTTTTTATTATAAATTCAACACTAATTCATTTCCCTTTCAAGAGACGACCAAACTTTACAGCTAAAGATGAAATAAGGAGCAATAACTCTTATTTCAATGTGTCTACCTTCCTTTCCAATGGAGGTGTTTGCCATTCAGCCTGGAAGTGTTGAGTCGTTGCGGAAAGTGAATGACATCCCTGGTAACAACTCAACCTACAGGAACCTGAGTCAGCACTGCAGCGCCTGTGCCAGGGTAAAATATTTAACCCTTTGTCCACCCTGACCTTCGAACCCAATTTTTGTCCAGGACTAAGTCATCCAAATTGATTGTGTACTTTCACTTCAAACCTCAATATTTCCTGGCATTTCTCCAACATCCAAAACCCACTTTGTGCTGATCTCGCCCCGTCACTAAAGCCTTCTCTTTCTGACCTCCTGGAATTCTTGCCCTTTATTCCCTCCCGTGTGTATCCTGTTTTCAAGGCTAATTTAAAATATTACATTCCTACCTCTTGTTCTCTCCTTTTCAAACGTGTAATTCTTTTTTTCCAGGACACTCCAAGAATTGTGGCATTAATTAATGACAAAACAATACTTTAGTTTTTATTTTGTATTGTCTAGTTTAAAGAAACTAGTTAAACATTTTGGGAATTTCCTTCTTGACAGGACTTAGAGTAAAGGTTGATACCACTCTATAACTATGGAGCTACAGCTGGTAGCCAGTTAGCTTAGCATAGCATAAAGGCACAAGGAACTGCTAGCTTGGCTCTGGCAGAAAATAACAATCTGCCTCTCAGAACCTCTAAAAATCTGAAATGAACAGGTTACAATTTGTTTGTTCAATCTGTACGAAATCAAAAGTGCAAAAATTGTATTTGTTGCCTTTGGACAGAGCCAGGCTAGCTGTTTCCCCCCTGGTTCCCGTCTTTATGCTAAGATAAGCGAACTGCAGCTCCATATTTACGAAACAAATATGATTGCGGTATCAATCTCCTGATCCAACTCTCGGAAAGAAAGAAAATAAGCGCATTTCCCAAAATGCCAAACTATTCGTGTTTAATTTTTTTCAACAAATCTTTTCGTTTATTGTTAGCATTATTAATATATATAATTTAAAAAAAACTGTCACTGCTCACTCTCTGAAAACAGCCAGTTCCAAAATCACATTTTGCTCTGTGGAGAATAATCAGTCTCAACTGATCTTATGCCAACAAATCAGTGTGTAGCTGCTGCTGAGAGCACAGAAGATGAGCACCTATTATCTTTAGAGAAACGCACCATTAGCCTTTAGCACATGATGTACTGTATCGTTTAGGAAGTAGGAGGGATAATTAAGCTATGCTAGAAGAGCTACAACTCCCTATCCTCCAGTTGTATGGTGCAATTTGTCACTGAGGCAACCGATAGTTAGTAACCATAACATTACTCACAACCGGGCAATTGTAAGGAGGAGGAAGATTACAGTAAATTAAGTTAGCGGCTATGTCTTTAGCTAAACAGTGAAAGTGCAACCAGGGGGTGTTGGCAAGAGATCAGAAGTCGTGGAAGTTTTTAAAAGGACTAAATGAATATACTGGGCAGTGACAGACCAGTGGAGACATGTGTGAAATACATTAGTAGCATTGGACCTTTGACAAGAGCTGGTAGTGTCTCACCTCCAAGTCTGTCCGGCACAGAGATGTGAAGTTCAGCAGAGTACCAGAGAGCTGCCAGGGTCAGTGAGAGAGACGTGAGAGTGAGAGGGGGACGCAGGGATCAGATCTTTCACACTGACTACTAATCATCCAATTTAGATCCCACATCTTCACTTTCCGCTGCTAAAGTGAATCTCTCAAAGTGGCAGAGGACTGTCAGAGTTAAGCTGCATGTCTATTAATATTCTCTCCAAAGGGCGGGAACAGTGTCTCGTTTTTTGCAAAAGAAAAAAGAAAAAGAAAAAAAGAAGTGCCCCTTCATTCATCAAAGCATAATGCCAAGTGCAAGGTTTTTTTTTTGGCGGGGGTAAGATCATGACTTTTTATAAATAGGCATTTTGAAAGGTCTGTCATTCTGCAACTTTGAAGAGCTGGAAAGGAGAGATGGAGGTTCATTTTTTGATTAACTTTCAGAATTAGAAATTCCTTTCTTCCTCCTAATGATGATGCCCTCCGATTCCCCTCTTTGTGTCATAGAAACTTCAACAAGCTTAAAGATTCTCTGTATGGAATTCAGAGCATAGTTATTGCCGCCACGCGGCTCTTCTGACGAGGACAGCTGAGCCAGCAGCTAACGGTGCTAACAGCATGAACAGTGCAAATAATGGCAACAGTGCCGACAGAGCTCTGCAATTATGCTGTTGGTCGGGTCACCGTTATCAGCTGTAACCACCGTATTAGCACAGTGCAGATTGGCAGCCATGAGGTGAAGCCGGAAACACAAAGGGAGAGCATCTTCATTATCTGCACACGACGACATAACTCAGCTATATCCTTTGATATAACAAATAGTATTTAATAATCCAAACAAAGATGGCAGCAATGACATGCCTTTGCTTAATTTATACATGATCCAAAAAAAATTTATGTCATTATTTATCAATTTTGAAATGATTTTACTTATTCGATATTTTCATACGAATAAATGTGTTAAGATTTTCTTGCGTTGTACCAAAACAGTAAGGACATCGGTCATCTCAAGTAGTCACAATTTGAGAAACAGATTTTTGATATTCTTTGTCTTTTAGGCTGTTAGAAATACCTCGTGTTGTTGTGTGATCATGTGGGTTTACATTACCAGGCACTTCGTTCTTGGAGCAATAAATACTTACCTGTGTGACATGAATGGACTGTAATGGTGACACATGGGAAGCACAAACTACCCGTTTTGCACACAATCAGTGACAAACATTTACTGTATACAAAAATGCAATAGGCTGTAAGCTAATTTGGGTCGACAGCGAGAGGCCAATCTGTTTTCCCTCTGCTTGACTCCACAGGAGGATGAAATGGTGAGGGACAGCCGTGGTTTTTACTTCCGGGGTTATGGACTGGGTCACTGCCTGCAGAAGGATGGTACCGCTGTGGAGCCGGCCACTGTGTTCACCCCACCGCCGCCGCCTCTTCCTCCTCCAGTTACCTTGTACGACGGCGAGGTACTTCACAAACGTTTTGTGGACCGGGCCAAGCGCATTGACACCATATCCAGAGCCGTCTTTCCCTTAGGCTTCCTCGTATTCAACATCTTCTACTGGTTCACCTATAAAGTGCTGCGAAACGAGGACATCCATGCAAATTTGTAGAACGCTCTCTGCCGACTCCAGTTACTACATTTCTTTTTTCTTCCTCAGAACCAAAACTGCCTGTCAGATCTAAATTACAAAGAGGAGATGTGTCTGGCGGCATATCCGCTTCTCTATCTGCTAAAAACTTTGTGCTCAGGTGCGTCTTTTGGGATCTCAGACAAAGAGTGATTAAGCCGAAAGACAAGGTTAAACTGCGTGGATTCATGGCTGGTGTTTGCGATTGCCCTCTCGTTTCTGTCTTGGTTGGATTCATGCGGATTACAACAGAGACAAAACACTACTGGTACTTTTGTGGTTCATGACCTTTGTGTGAGATGATGAGAGTCCAGAGAAGTCCATGTTGATCCTGGCTGGATGAGATATACTGACTTGAATTTTGAATGAATGAATGTTTTTGAAAACTCAAAAGATAAAAAGGTTCTTTTTACACCTTTAGATTATCTAACGGGTACAAATGGGTGCAGGGGGGAGGAATGAATCTTTGAGATTTAATATTTATTAAGTGGTGATAACTCAATTAATATTATATATATATATATACATATATATAAAACAGTGTAAAAAGTGTATATTAAAAAAACTGTTCATTAAACTGCACAAAGCACAAATATGTATTTCCTTTTGTCTAAATTTAAATAAATTGTTATTCTGCAAGGAAACCAGAAATGATTTGTTGCTCTTTAAGCTGAAGATTTGATGTTGATTACTTTGAAAAACGATGAAGGGGTTGTGCACAGAAATGTTTTCTTTTAAGTGCGTAAGAATTCAGTGACAGAATAAATGCATCACACACACACAATTACTTTTCCATTGCAGTCCTTTAACAACTCCAAACCCCAAGAGGGAAGGGAAAAACCTTTAACCGAAGGTGGAAATCAAACTCTACAGTAAAGCAAATTGTGAGTTCTCGGATGCTAAAAAAGTAATCAGTTCACATCAGTGGTGCTGGGTCTTTGTCAAGCTTTTTTTGTGAAACCATACTTGCACTATCAATCTGGGAGGAATCTGGACGAACTTGTTGAGAAAAAACGCATAAGAGCTGCCATTTCTTTACCAGTCTCAGGAGTGGCTTTTGAAAGTGTGGAAATGCGGCGGAGGGGGAGCATCGCCAGCTAGGGAGGATGAATGAATTTTTTTAATGGGAAATCAGAGGGGTGTTTTATCAACTAATGAGTTTGAAAAGGGCTTGGTGTTCCACTGCTAATGACAATGAATTCAGAGAGGCAGCCGGAGCCTACTGTCCTTTTGTCGGCAATCCTAATCAACTCCTCTGTATTGTATGGTTCCCCAGGTAATGAAAAAGAGTGAGTGTGTGTGTGTGTGTGTGTGTGTGTGTGTGTGTGTGTTCCTGTGCTTTCAAGCATGCCTTTGTTTCTACTTTATCCTCTCTCTGTTGTTATATTGATATAGATTTTCTTTAAATGTATCCAGTGTTCCATATCATCCCTTTGAATCACAGCCTACTGGACTGAAATGAGGGCGGTTCTGTTGCAGAATTTTATAAGGGTTGATGGCATATACGTCTTTGGAGCATGAATAAAGACAAACAAGAGGAGCCGACTTATTGCCACAGACAGCTGATGGTTTGCGGAATAAGGAAGGAGTGGCTTGACATATTCACTGAAGTCCTTCATACCGACAGCTAAAGTAGATTTATAACAACAGAATGTGAGGGTATGCAAATGTTGAGAAGATTGGCTGTTGCTCGTCACTGGCAGTGCATTGCTCGTCACTGGCATTTTTCCTTCAAGCCACTTATAGGAAAGAACAATAAATGCCAATTTCAATGTTAACACACTACACACTCAAAACATTGCAAATGTCAAAAAAAGGCATTTTGTCACTGCTTTCAAAATCATCAAATCAGACTCTGTGATGATACTTTCTGATGAAAACATTGACTTTCTAATAGGTCACCCTTTATGAAACGTTTTCTAAGTTGTAACTAATGACTTAATTGTTAATAAATAATAATAAGCTGTATAGATCAGTTATAACCCATTATTACATGCAACGTTTGGGTTGCCAGATTCAAAAAATTGTATCCATGTCTTATCTCTTTAGTTCATCTCCAACTCCAACGTGCTTGGAAAAGAAGGGGTGAGCGGAGTGATATTCAGTTGGTTGCAATCTGCAACCTCACCACTAGATGCCACTAAATCCTGCAGACTGCTCCTTCAAAAAAGTTAAAATGCAACGCTCTGACACTACAAATAATCATCCATGTCCTTAAACAAAGGTGCAGTATCAACAGTAGTAACGCCGCCTTGGCAACTACTCTCCTCTCACTGCACAAACCCTAGCTAACACGTGCAAAATAGACTCATGATTTCTAGCACGTAACGCTCGATCACCTCTTCCAGAAAACTGCATGTCCCCCCACAATGTGCATCATTTCAAGGACACGGAAAGATTGATGGATTCCAATATTGTAGGATCTTCACTCGGCGAAGCAGATTCACACGCTAACTTTCATTTCACAAAAAATCCCAAGAGTGTAATGACAAATACACCTCCACAACCTGTCACAAGGGGCCAAAGAGAAAACCACAGCTATCAGAGCATCTAATTTATAAAAGCAACCCTCCAATAGAAGGATGGACCCAAATGAGAACATTAAATCTTCATTGTTCCACAGACTTTAAACATCTGACGCTGTGTTGTGCGTAGCTGCTTATTTGAAGAGTCTTATTGAGTTATTGAAGGACACATGTACGCGCAAGTAATCCGATTGTGTATAAACGAACACACAATGAGCCGGAGAGAAAAGAATGAACATTTGAGGCCGCTGCTGGTCATAATGTCCAAGGCATGCCCTTGCTGTCTCTGGGTAATCAACATGCTTTCCCCCTCCTCATTTCAGCTGAATGTCAATGGTGCCAGAGCAAAAACTGATGTGTGAGCTTTGACAGAGCAGCCTAAGACCTGCAATCAATACTGCTGTCCCTTAGAGCCACCGGCTTCTTACCCTTGCATGCACATAAAAACAGAAACACATACATAGACACAAAAACAATACTCCTATGTGTCGGATTTTCCCACTCAATGAAATTTTACAACAGCAATCAGCGCTACATTGTTATTGTATGAGCCGTTATCTTTCATTGGTGGGATTTTCTCCTCCATTGCTTTGAGACTTTTTTCGAATCAGTATATAAAAGGCAACAATTTCCAATTTCTTGCACGGAAAATTAAGCCCTTTGCCAGTCAGAAGCTTAATGTTTTTTGTTTCTTTTTTTTAACCCATCTTTGAATAAAAAAGGTACAACTGTAAAAATATTAGAATTCTTGTAGTGTAAAATAAAATCTGTTGTACTAAACATTAGAAATATCCCTGCATCACCAGGAAACTGTAGCCTGAGACGACTGCTGGATAAAAAAAATAGCAGCCGAGGGGAATATATTGGGTTTTTTTGACAGATGTGTTAATGAGACAACGCTAGACATGTCATCTTTAAATATATGAGCGTAAACAGAGGAAACTGCTTGCTCCACACAGCATTATGGATGCAAATCTTGCAAATTTCTCCCAGCATGTGGAGACAAATATCCTTACACTGTAAATACACCTTTTTATCTGCGTGGGTGGTGTCAAGGTTTAATACAAATGTCCTGTCTATCCAGTGCTTAATGATCAAATCCTACACATGCAATAGTCTACTTGTGTTGGTTTGGTATTCAGTAAGATTTACTGTGATTGTGTCGTGTTATTTATATTGTTTATATTTTTCATTTATTTGTTTGCCTATTGAAAAATATTATTTCAAAATAGAAGCCACTTTTACCTCCATATGCTCACGAATCCAAGAGACAGAGGTATGAAGCTGAAAGTTCATACAAACTTATTACAATATTTACTTCAATATTAACACAACCCAAAGTTCATTTTAGCCTCATGTTCAAGGAAAACATATGTAATGTCACGGTTCTAATGTGGGTAATAAATACTGAGCCGAGCGATTAACTGTAAACAGTGTATGAGAGCGATGCTGCGGTTTGAAGTCTTTTACCTCGGCCCTACCAAAACAAAAAACACATGCTTTCATCAGTCTACAGGTGGATGTCAGACAGAAATGCAATGTGAATGTACTTTAGTTCCTACTGGATGACACAACAGCCTGCCATTAAAACAGACACACAGCAAGCCCTGTATCTGATCTATACAGTAAACACTGGATTAACCATTTTCTCACTTAAGCGGATCCAAAGTGTTGCTGTTACTTTGAGGTAATAATGGTATGTAAAGAAAACCATGGAAGTCATTCACTGTCACTGCAAAACGATCCCTCTATGCCAAGTAATGCATGTCTTGTGTCTTTTGCCTAATGTGTTTGAGCCACCAATCCCTGACTGAACCTGACTGAAGTGTGTTGACATGGGTGTAGACAGGATATTGTGGTGATAGCGAGGAAGGCAAAAGCCATCAAACATTTCTGCTGTTCGTGCATCTACAGCAGCGGGTTTTTTTTATATTCTACCAGATTTATTCTCTGAATTCGAGCTCTGTTGACACTTTTCACACAAACAACCCCCCTCTAACAGACAACCTTTTAGCATCAGCCAGATAGCCAATCTTAGCACAAAGCAAACATGAAGCTGAGAAGAGTTGACAAGTCACTGTTTGTCCACCCTTTTTGCAGGAGTCAAGAAGGTTGATGCGCCAGTGTGATCATTCCTCAAAGTAGGTCAGATCGGCACCCAGGCTGTTCAATTTATAAACCTTTTTTAAGCTGGAATCTAATCTGGAAATCAGAGTTTTTTTTCATGTTTTCTTCCTTTTTGTCTAATTTGAATAATAAAAATGTGAATCTTAAAATGACATGCTTTCGAGAACACAGCAGGGAAAGCAGCACTGAAAAACTCATCCTTGTGTATACTCACACAGAATATCCTATGTGGTTCATTTCCACTAATCCCTTGCTGCGCTTCAACATTTCTGTAATTCCAACAACTGAGAGCAGCCCTACAGCTGGGAAGACAGCAGCTCTGGGGTTTACGTGGATAATGGTTATAAACATATATGCGCACTGCATTTCCTTTTTGTTCAAACGGGAGAAACAAGGAATTAGCCCCTTCCCAATCCCTCTGTAGAGAAAATAGGCACCAGTCAGAATTATGTCAAACCCCTTTTCAAAAGTCCCTCGCTTTATGAGATATTCAGAAGAATTTCTTGGAGAGAGCCGGAGCTTGAAGATTGAATTAGGTATGACAGCAATTCTTCACACACGATGCCAGAAAATTTGTAAGGGCTCCATTCTAGAGCAACAAACTGGATGTTAACTCATCTGTACAAAAACACGCGTTTCTCGAACTAGGTTTAAAAAGGAAAAGTATGTAACATTTAGGGGGATTAATTGGCAGCAATGGAATATAATATTCATAACTGTTTTAATCAGTGTATAATCACCTTAAACTGAGAATTATTTTCTTAGAAAAAGCCATTTATATCTACTTAGGGAGCGGGTTGTCTTTCACAGGGTGCACCATCTTGCACCGCCATGTTTCTACAGCAGTCGAGGACACGCGCACACGCACACACACGAAATGGGCAAAGTGAAGAATACTTGACATAATTTGCAACAAAAACAGACATGTAAACAAAAGTGAAACCTAATTCAATCATCCACCTCCGCTATGTTTACACAAGCACAGCAGGCATGAATTTCTTTCTTATTTCTCTGCTGGCTGATCAGCCAGGTGGACAGAAGACAGGAGGAAGGACTGATATTGACGGATGTCTGTGTTATTCATTCTTTATAAACTTCACTCTTGTTTATTTTATATTTGTTTTCAGTGAGATATTAATTACTTCATATAGTGACTTTGTTGTTGGAAACATAACTGTTGCTGCTCTAGAAACAATATTTAAATACATTAGAAATATTAATTCTAACCCTGTTCTGAATTTGTGCACAATAAAATGTCCCACTCAGAATGTATCTGGGTCACAATCCTTTTTAAGGATCTTTTGATAATGTAAACAAAATTACAATTGGCCGATATATTGTTGTCAGAACACCCAAATATCAATATCCTCCAGCAGCTCCATCAGCTGCAACAGTCAAATGCTAAAACTTTGATGCATGCATGCTGCAAAACAAGTATCTTTACTTTCTATTACAAGTTTTAATATATAATGTTTACATTTAATTAAGTATTTTTTACATTCTCATATTGACACTTAATCTAAATTCTTCTTCCATTCCTAACAAAAAAGCACTCTAACGTTATGTCTCCTCCCTGTACCTTCTTTGCCCTTCAGTTCATCCCCTTTCTTGTATTTGTCCAGACTACCTGCAGTGAAAAAGTATCTAGGTAAGTACAGACGTGTCTGTATGGGTGGGCATGTTTGTTGCCTTGCTGAGTTGCTCAACACTATGTCCATCCCTCATCCACCGCTTTCTCGCAGCCCTCTGCTCCCCTGCTTTATAGCTGCTACTTAAGTAAACAGGGGATTTTCTCTTCCTCCTTTTCTGTCCTGTCCATCAGACTCGACACAAGTTACGGTTAATGCCCAAGAGAGCAAGGGAGGGAGACGGCTCGCAGCCTTTTTCCTCTGCTGCTCCGACACAGATTCGGAGCTGGAGGTTGTCTGGGAGAGGTGAGCCAAGAGGGAAAATAATTATTTCCATGGGAGACGATGCATGTACCCGCACAGCACACGCGCGTGCATATGTGTGTGCGTGCATACGTGTGTGTGTGCATTTGAGACAGTTAAATGTCTCCTTGCCTTCTCACCAACAAGAGAAAATAAAGAGCCAAACATGTTCTTTCACTGGCTCTCAAAGAGGGACCATTACTTTCATTATTTTTACCTCTGTGACTCACACGTAGGCCAACCAGACATTTTGCTACTTTGCTTGAGTTGGAAAGGTTTCAAATACATCATTTTTGGAGACCGGCATCAACACTGCAAGCATCCAAAGAAATGTGGGTTTGATGTCCCTTTTAAATTAGTTTAGGGGATTACTTTTTTGGACCCTTTCTGTTACCCCAAGGAAATATTCATCACAAGAAACAGAGAAAAGAAAATTATCCAGTAGGACTAGTTCTCCTTTGGTCGTGCATAGCTGTGAGGAGCTTAACTCAACTCAAAACTCTTACCTCTGTGCTGAGTTCACACTCTCAGTAGTATATCAGAAACTAAATCAGAAGCCAAAAGGCTGCCGACACACTTCAAAACACCATTTTAACATATTTTATGATCAATTTAAAATGGCTCCCATATGTTGCGAAATGGCAATTTTTATCTTTGCACCTTTCGCTGATTGTAGTGCATACATAGTGGCTAGATTGCATCCAGACTACACTATGAGGAATTCAAATCTGACTCAACTGCCTTCATATGTCGCCACCCACAGATTCTCATCAAACTGTCATTATTTGATTCATTCAAACAAGAGAGGAGGTGCCCAACAGTGCATGGCTATCACAATGTCTCCGTGCAGTATTTAAAAAAAAAAAGCTTTACAATAATTTACCTAATCTGGTGGCAGGTCTTGGTAGACTCTCTGGGCCTCTTCTGACCAATGGCACATTTTCTCAGGTAGCCATCTTCTCAAACACCGTACATCCGTTTGTTATTTTGGGGATATAGTTGGAATCCTCAGAAGCTGCTTCCTCCATCTTCTGGAGAAGTTGAAGCATTTTGTTGCTGCTGAGCAAGTCCAGTAATGTTTCCTCTTCCTCTGCAGGTTGGCTTCAGGATAGATGAGTTATTGCAGCAGCCCCCGTAGTCTTTATAAATAGCAGCACCAAAACAGTTTCCAATCTTCTAGAAGAACTGCTTATATATTCAGTATGATTCTCCAAAACACCATCTTGGCAAAAAGCCTCTCGTCATTTACTAAATCCTTTTGGTTTGGCACTTATTTCTCTGTAACTGCCTGAGTGAGCTGCCCTTTATAGACAACAGGAGCAATCAAGGTAATCATGCAGGTGTGGACTGATGGTCTGCTCCTTTAAGTTCCAGAATAGGAGGCTCCAACATCCCCAACCACACCCAGCTCAGGCCTCCTCTGAATGTGTCACAGTACTGCAAGCATATATTTGGCCCTCGTTATTTTCCTTTGCTCAGTAGAGCTCAAACACTCTACTTATATTTATTGAAGTAAATCTATCTTATTCTAAAGTCCAAGATGGCTATAATATAGATTATTTTATGAAATGCTGTTATCCAAACACATTATATATAATGCCAAAAAGCAGAGGTAACTTCTTCTCTGAAGGTGACACAGGCTGTGACAATTCAAAAAGGTCACTTTCTTCTGTGCTAATTAAAAGTGGGGCAGGGAAAAGACCCTTTGTTAAATATCACATATCCCAGAGAATGCCAAAGACAGCATGATAATGAATGCTTGTGATGTCTCTTAAGGTTAGGCTTTCCATCTTCATCTTGCTTGTTTTCACTGGCAGGTCAAAAGCAAGGCTGAGCCTGCACGACCCTGTCAGTCTGCTAATTCTTCTACTTCCTTTTTGCTCTGAATTAGTATGCAAGCAGAGTTTGACCTTTTATATCTAATATGCATCATTTATAAAAATGACCATATACTGCGCATACTATTGCCATATATTAAACTTAAATAAAGCTCTCAAAAGCATACTTGTTTTGTATTCAAAGACCTCTGGGTCAGAGTTTTAGTGGTATCAAAGGGTTTTGCTGTCATGCATACAATCAGACAAAAGATAAACAAAAGATATAATTTTCTCAAAGGTCTCATTTTAAAATGTAATTTAGGAGATAAATAGTCAGATAACCAGACAGGGATACCAGCTGGTATACAGATGTAACACCTGGCATTTCAAATACCTACATTTTAGATGAGAGACTATTTAAAAGGGAAAATTGACTGACATGATATTAACAATTTATCAAACTTAACTGTGATTACTGAGAGTGTGGTAGCAGGTCTCCCATGCCCAGCCCTGCTGCCCTCATATCTGATCCCTCACTGCTGGTCTCCCTCCTTCCTGCTGAGACAGGTGATCTGATGCTGCAAAAGGAAGCCGAGACCTCTCTTTTTTTTCTGCCAAAGTTGTGTCATGTACCTCCACCTCCTGCCTCGCCTCCCACAGCCAGTGATTATTGTGTACGCTTACGTTGAAGAAGTTACTAAAATAGTTAACTGCAATAGTTTAATAGTTTAAAAAGGCATTTTTTTAACGGCACATGCTGTATTTGTAGATGTGGTTACTGTGTGAAAGCCCCTTTAGGAAAGAACACAAAAAGGATTCATTTTTGCAGCTAAATTTATTCTTCTCACAGATAACTGAATTTGAAGTAAAATTCCAAAAAGTAAAAACAAACTTATGCTCATTTCAAATATTTAACAATAATTGGTTGAGCTTGCTGACTCTGAATTAAGCTTTGTGGCTGGTGGGCCTACACTGCTGTCCCCTATTTGACAAATATGCCATAATCAAGAAACTGCTTTACATTCCCTTCCATATTTCAAATTCTGATCTGGGTAAAACAGGTGAAGCTGACAGTCTTGCTGGCAGCTCTCATGCTGGTGTAGACATTACTCATCTGGTGGGAGAAATCCACAGAACAGTTCCTCAGTGCTGGGCAGCACTGTCACTGGTTATAATGGAGAGCCTTAAAGGACAGGGTGAATTCTTTAGGATAGACTATTCATATAGATAACAAGCACAGTGCTGCACTTTGAGCGATAAAATAGCTTTAAAATAGCTTTAAAAGTCTTTTTATAGAGATTTGTCCCATAGTGTTGAAAAGGCTTGTTATGATGGTCTGATGCTCATGTAAATGGCTGTGATCAGAAAGCGAACAAATTGTGACGCTGCATAACTATCAACATTGTGCGAAGCATAATCAAAAAATACTTAATTTCTCAAGGATTATTGAACACTACCATGTTCATTATCTTAAAATTGTCTAAAATCTGAAAAATGTTTATATTTCCGGTCAACTTTCTTTTTCCGTCAACCCTAAAAAAGCTGATCGTCTAGACGACAGCAAACAGAACACATCCACTAAATCCTGTTGCCTTGGAAACAAAGGGCCTGCTGAGAAGCCAAGAGTGAATAATAATCTGTGAGATGTGGGGATGGGATTGGAGGGGAGGCAACCAGTCTACGGGGGCCGAAGCATGAAGGTGAGTGTGTGCGTACGAGTGTGTTTTGTGTGAGCATACATGATGCACATATGCTTGTGTTGGGGCGAGGGGACTTTGGACGTTTGAAGAAGATGCACCAGGATCAACACCAGCGAGTTGAGCTTGTGTGCTCTTCCCTCACCTTTTTATCCCCCCCCCCCCCTCCCTATCTGCTCTAAAACTCCCATCGTCATCGCTAGGAGCAGTCTCTGCAGGAGCTTCAAAAATAAACATCACATCTTTCTTAGTTACGTCCATGTTGGGCTTTGCATCACAACACTCGGGGTGGACTCGAAATGGGAAAGACGAGACTCAGCAGGAGATGCTCAGCGTGTGCCACCACACCCTTTTATTTACCGTCCGCTTCCTGCTGAGTAATGGCCTGTCCCATCCAGTTACCCCATGCTACACACACCTCATCCAATGTGTCACTGTACAAACTTGCGTTTTTTTTCCATTCCCTGCCATTGCTCGTGATATATAGATATTAAATGTATAGTTTACTGTCATAAAATGTCCTTACCCAAGGCCATTTGTCAAGCGCTCAACCCCGTTGTGAGTGCTGAAAGCTTTTCCACATTATCTCCAAGAGAAGTGCATCTAAACAGAGAGCGTAATAGTTCAGAACATTTGTATTGAAGCAGACTATTTTGTTTCGTTGACATGAATATGCTTCTCACTATTTAAAGCTGCACTAAACAGTTTCTATCAAAAATGGATGCAATGACCATGTGTAATGTAAAAGGGGTCGATCGATCAACCCACAGATGATTATCACCTGACTCAGCAGCTCCTCTTTAGCCAATTAGGGTTGCGCGGATCCGACTTTTTCAGTTCCGATACGATACCGATACCTGGGCATTGGGTATCGTCCGATACCGAGTAACGATCCAATATCAGAGTTCAATCAATGAGCTGTATGCATCACTGGGTGGAAGTGACTGGGATCATTCTTGTTATTTATTGAGATAATGGTATCCGATACCGCTTTGGCCCAGTGTGACCGATAACCAATCCAGCTGTTTGAGTCAGTATCAGACCGATATAAGTATCAGTATCGGTGCAGTGTTTTTAGGGAGTCTGTTAGAGTCGGTCAGCACTAAAAGTGTTTCATCAGTTTAATCTACGGGAGTTTCTGAGGACTTGTGTACCGTGTTTTGCTGGTAAATTAATTCATGGCGACTGAAAACTAGTCCAAGCCTCTCCAGACGTCTTTACTGCAGAAACAGATCGTGGACTGAATGATCTGTCAAGCAGCCAAGAATTACCACCATCACAGATGACGAGGAGCTCAAAGAGACAAAAAGACAAATGCTAACTGTCAGAGACAATAATTCTGCCGGCTGCTTCGAGAGCCTGACAGAAGAGTGTGTGAGTAGTTATGTGGCTGATAGACAAAATGTGTCATTTCATGTTTCACTTTCACTAGAGAAGATGTTTCTATCTTCTTTATCAAGGAAACTTTCCCAACTATTGTGAAAGTGTGTTGCAGCTTCAATACTTCAATTCAAAAGTAGGAGTTGTCCTACTGACCTTGATCAGGTCGGTCTTCCGACCAACATGGTTGTGTTTACGGCTTGTTAGCTGCCACCGAGTGGCCAAAAAAAAATCCATTTATGCAGCTTTTATCATGACAAATTCTGAAAGATCAGAAACAAAACTGGTAAATTCTGACTTCCAGATAAAACTTGCACTTTTTTTAATAACTTTTTTATGTCCCTTTTGTGTCTCACCAGGCAAAAGAGGTAGGGTGTTTTAAATGTAGGTTTTTGATGTTGCACTTCTGAAAAATAAAATGCTGTGAAGCAAAGCCAGCTGGGATTATTAAAGCTCAAAGAATGCCAACGTGTCTGTGCATGTCTGTTTTGTTTTGTCTGTCTTAAATATGTTAATCACATTCGATGAATCATGATGCCCCTTGCTAAAGTGGCCCCTCTAATCTTCAAACCCAGGTGGGAGTACTGTAGTCCTTCTTCAATCAACTTTTTTTAAAACTCACAGATGCACACACCCTGAAAGAAAACATTTTGCGGAGAGTAATAGCAGTCACAACCTTTAATCTCTGCGTCAGGTAACTGAAGAGCTGTGAATTGGCTTTGCTTTAACCTACCAATTCCTCATGAAAATAACGAAGCATTAACATTTTAGCATCTTCCAGCACACAGAACATTATTCTAATAGGTTAGAATCTCATTTTAATCCAATTATGCCATTTGATTCAAGTGTCGAAAAGCTTACCAGTCAAGTGTAACAGGAGTAATGAGCTGAAGCCTCCTTTGTAGCATGTTAGAGATTTCACAGGTCTGTAAACAATTAGGTGGGGATGTTTGGAGCACGGGTACTTTGAGTTGCAAATGGGATCTCCTGAATGCAGTTATAGTGATGCTGACTTGCTACCATGATGATACTGTATCCTGAATCCTGCATACCTTGACCTTGATGTCTTCTTATATGCTGTTCACAAACCCTACGGTATGCGTTCTTGCTTACGTCTGTATTTCAGTCCATTAAGGTCATGCGTGCTTTTTTTGCTGTCATAACAGATGATTTTTACAGTTTAACTAAGGGGGGGGGGTACAACCTCACTGCCTTTTTAAAAACATTTTCCTTGGTTCTTCCTTCTACAAGACCAGATGGAATAATGTGACTTGATAACCTGCTCCCCTTAGGCTATTGCTGATTTTCATCACCAAATAGAGCAATATAACAATACATTTCATCTGATGACAAAGAAGTAGACTGGTGTGCGTGTGCGACATTATTTGTTTTCCCTCTCCGAGCAAAGATAATTTAAAAAAATGTGCTCTAGGCTGCAAACCCACCCAGAGAAATCCATTTGCTGTTGTTTGTTGTAACCTGAGACGTATTGAACTCCTACACGGAATAATTTCTTCAGGTAATACAGAGGCAGTGTCTCAGGCTAATTTTTCAACATCAAATGAAAAATTAAACAGAACCTACCGCCTAAAAAAAATACCAAATTGATTCCCATTCAATGTCAATGGGAAGCAAAATGGAGCACACTGAAACTTGGCAGTCTTTAGTTTCAGACAAAGTCTAAAGTATATTTATTTGATGTACAGGTCCACGCTTTCAAGCTGCAAACTGCTTGGTACATGGTTGATTTGGCTTATCACAGCTCTGGGGGGAATTTCTGGCATCGCAGTTCATCTCCATGTGAAAAGGTTAGGCCTGCATCCATTACACAGATGCAACATGTGAACCATGAAAGATGAGCATGAACTGGTAAAAAGGTTGGCTTCATCCTCACTTCATGGATGGCTTGAGGACTTATTGTGTAATGCCCAGCATTGTTACTGTACTCTCTGTAAAAAGGACACAATTTTAAATAACCTGCAAATGTTGTTGAGTCTATAAGCGAGAAAACACCCAAACAAAGGTCACCCTGTCTGGAACTTACGCAGCAAAACTGGTGAAGTAAAAGCACAATGAGTGCTAGAAACCTGCTCTCGGCTATTCAGCAGTTCAGTAAACTTTTGACATGATTGTTGTGTTTTTTAAGTTTGGTGTAAATATAGTTTCTCTCTACCGTGCAACTACTCATGAACTGTAATTCAACTCAATAAACAGTTATGGATTTACACCCCAAATTATTGTATTTTAACAAGACAATTAGTCACCAAGTGTGCATCTTTACACATTGGGATGTGATGTGTCAACTCTTTCCTTGAATCAAATGACAGTAGCCCATCTTTAACGAGACAAACAGCTGAATGCTAACGTCAGCATGCTTACACACTTGCAGTGATGCCAGGTCCACCATCCTGCCATCCAAATCCATGCAACATACAAAGTCTAAGCAGGTTTTTTTTTGTATATAATAAAAGTATATTAAAAGCAGGCAGCATGCATACTAGATACAGTTGATTGTTGAGTGTGCTGTTGACAGACAATATTCAATACACAAAGGAAAGTGTGAAAAAAGAATAATATTTTGTAGGTGGTGGTGAAACGACCAAGAAATGTATTCTTATGAAAAACATGTTAATGTCTCTTTGTGAAGTTTAATTGGCAGTAGCTTTCCAAAATTGCTGTTTAATTCACATCTTACATCACAAGTATTGTGTTATTTCCTGTTAGTATAAAACGGTTAAGTATCTGTGTGTTCCAATACTCATACTACCATTCTGTTTAGTATGCCAGAAAAAGGATTTAGTATGTCCCAATAGATACAGTAGTATATCAAATGCAGTATGCCAAAAATACCAGGATGGCCTACTGCATCCCGTCGCACATGCTCCTCTGGCTATTCTGACTATTCTGACCCACAATCCTCTGCGCAGCGCAAGAGGGTCAGAGTTCAAGGTGAATGTTACGATGAAGTAGTATGTCCCTATTGTACGCATACTGCATGCAATAGTACTTGCTTTCTGAGGGCAGCTGTAGTATGCACTAAAAGTAAAATAAGAGTGATTCGGAATGCAGTGCAGGTTGATATTTGTGTATGCCAACTGCTGGAACTGCATACTAGCATGATCAGTATATAAAACATACTGTATGGTATTAGTGTGTTGTAGTATGTGGCTTTGGAACAAAACTCATATTTAGACGGTGAGCAGAACATTTGCTTATTGCCGCAACACACAAAGTAAAGCTGAGGCTGATGGTAATGTCATTAGTTAAATGAAGTAGTGGACAATTTCAAAGTTTGACCTGATGGCAAAATACAAAAGTTGTCAAGAAATTTCACCCAAAACCACAAATGTCAATTTCGTTGTGGCACTAGAGGAAAAGTAATCACCAAAGCCATTTGTTTCATCATCTTCGCACCATGAATGTTTGTTCCATGAGATAGATATATTTCAGTCCCCAACTAACCGACTGACATTGCAATCACACGAGACATGCCGCTAATATGGCTATAAAAAATCAATGACTGCTCAATCAAAACAACAATAAAAACGATATGACTCAATATTGGTCCAAATGGCTCAGTGATCACCTGTTTCCCATTAATCTGTCTATTGAATTAGGGGCAGTGATCCAGTATTTGTTGGAACAAGTTCCAGTTGGTGTCAGGCAGCAGGATGGAGTGGGAGGCAGAGTGTGACAGCTCAATGATTTAATGACCATGTTGAAGAAACAAATAAGCTTACAGATACATGTGGGTTGACAGGTAGGTGCAGGCAGGCAGGTTAGCAGGCAGGTACGCGTGGCTCAAAAGCAAAGAAACTTCAACTATGTGACAACTGACTGGAGAAAGGGGGATGCTATATATGCTGCACGGCTTATGAGGAAATGAGGTACAGGTGGGGGGATGGGCAGGGACGCTAAGGTGAGGTGATTGCAGGTGATTATGGGAGTGGCAGGATCTGTAATAGAAAGAAAGTCTGAAGCCCTCTTGTTGACAGGTGAAGAATAACACTGGAGGGGTCTGGGGAAGTGGAAATGTGTCTGAAGATAAGGGACAGAGAGGCAGAATGAGCAGGAATCCTCACAATTGAGGCGGACATTGTGCCAATTGGAATTATTTAAAGGAGCTTATTTTTATGAGTCTTTTAGCATAATTGTATCTGAAGTGTCCTTCATCCATCTGTTTTGACTTTGAATGGACAAAAACATGAAAAATGCCAAAGAACAAGACCAAAGCAGAAGCCAAGTAGACTGCCTCAAAATATCCTTGAGTAAATGTCCTGCATACTGAGCTGCACAAATCATTGATTCCATCAGAAATGTTATTCCTCTCTCTGCTTTTTATTGATTTTACAATACACTTTGTTTACCAGCTATAGTACACAATACGCAGTTCTATCTAATTATTGTGGAGAGCGTGCATCATCAGGTCTCCTCAAAGGTAGAATTAGTCCTTGCAGGTCCATGCTGCTTTTGTAACCAGAAGGTCAGTCTTTGTGTACTTGTGACAGCAAGGACTACAAACTGACTTATGTATCAGCTACACTATTAAAATAGATTTTCTCAAAATAAGCTAAAGTACAGCTTACACAGGCTCTGTAACTCCCTCTGCTGGGTTAGCTGATCATTAGTAATAATAGTTCAGCTGTAATCACGAGGATAACATTGATGAACAACATCTTCACATTGGCAGGAGAGTAAAATCATGATTGGGCACATCATGTCCAGGACAGAAATGTAACAAATGTTTGACGTCTGGGTATGAGAACAGAGGATATTGAATTTTCTCTTTTCTCTCAGAAAAATCACAATACTTATGATTTACTTGGTGCTTCTTTCATTTGAACCCTTTAGCTAAAAGGCAGTGAATAAAGTATTTGGTGAATCATTTATTATGAAGGTTTATTGATTTTTCTTTTAAATGGCTTGCCCTCAGTACGATGCTAAACATCTGAAAGGAGCTGCAGAGATGCCAACGGTAAAGTACATTTGAAAGAAAATGAATTCCCAACCTGTTTTATAAATCATATGTGATGTCAACAGAAAATGAAGAATCACATATGAACTGCTTACATATAATAAACAAATAATGCATTTCAGCCCTCTACTTTACTCAAAATGTCTTAATATGATGGAATACAGAACATGCAGCTACTGCAACATAAAAAACAATTGTTGAAGCAACACATTGTGGAGCGCTTCTGTGATGAGGGATTTAATCTCAATCACAAATACCTGATACATCTATCTTTGCTCTACACGCTTCTGTGAGGATCTAGG
This sequence comes from Anarhichas minor, assembly GCF_050575085.1. NCBI lineage: Eukaryota > Metazoa > Chordata > Actinopteri > Perciformes > Anarhichadidae > Anarhichas > Anarhichas minor. The sequence goes on along the minus strand of NW_027466474.1, from coordinate 3,653,372 downwards.
AAAAACATATTTTCGACCTCTAGGGCAAGCAGATTTAACATACAGTATATATGATTGAGGGTATTCACATTAAAGCACATTACAGTCATGACTTTCTAATTACCTTTAGACAAGTTAGAATGAACCATTTACAATCTAATTACAGATTTCTCCAATTTAGTTTTGAATCACCATACAACTTAATGGTCCATTCGTACTACTCACAATTTAATTAAAGATATCTTAAATAAAAAATAAAAACACTAAATATTAAATCCAAATTCTATGTGGGGGCGTCTGGTGGTGGAGCGTTTAAGATATATATATGTATATATTCACATTGTAATTATGATTAGTCATTAGAGATTGTCAAGTGAAACCTTTTACTTGTATATGTAAGTTGTCACCGAATGAAGAAGCCCCACAAACATGGAACAAACATGGAAACCCTAAATTAACCGCCTGAGATCAGGATAGCAGAGAATGTAAAATCAATCTTAACTTGTTACTTGAACTGCACAGAAATATTAAATGAAAAAAAAATCAACTAAGCTGAAAATCATCAATTAACAAAGTAATTTACATGTCATATTGTTAGCTTATTAGTAAGAGCCATTTCTCAGTTTCTCAGCTCAACAAGGACCTAATTAAAGTAGCAGCCTCAGCACATGTGGGCTCATTCCGCTGTCACAGCCACATAAACAACTTAAGCAGCTAATTACAAGACAATAAAGGCTTTTCCACTGAGAGTATGTGAGCCATACAGTGTTTTCTTTATGGAGGCACAACTATGTGATGACATTTGCTCGCTCTATCACCTATTGATCAATACAGTGATGCAACGTCTTGGCAAGAAGGTCCGCCATAACACGGCGTTCCCTTTCATTTCATCCCCATAGCCTGCACTTCATAACCAAGTCTCTTCAATGTTGTGACGCTGGCGAAGAAGGGAACGTGATGGATTGGTGTCAAAGCTGTGGGGAGCCATACGTCAGACAGAAAGCACAAGCTGCCCATCTGTCAACAATCTCAATTAACCACTTTACAGATAGACGCACGCTGCTCTTTTATGCAGCACTGGGAAAAAACAACAAGGATCTCTATCACGACGGTGGGGGAGATCCCATTTTTACAAAAAGAAAACCGTGTATTCAAGTGAGCTGGATTGCTCCATCCATCAGCGGGGAAGGTGGATCAAATTGAAATCTGACATTTAGAGCCCCAATGCCTTTGCTCGCTGGCACTGATATGAACTATGGCAAGTGACAAATTGTTTGTATCAGGCCTGTCCCTGGGGGAAGCCTCTGATAATGTTTAGGGTTGAAATAGACACCCTTGACATTTCACTGAAAGGTCAGGTTTTGTGTCAGTTAATGTTCCCTGTTTACTTGCAGCCAGCAGACGAGGATTATTGTCTTAATTTGGGTTTGTGCCCACTCGTAAACGCTGCCTCGTTCGTTTTGACTCCTCTCAATATCAGGACACAAGGAGTCGTTCACAGCAATGTCACAGGATCATAGTCTGAGGGTTCAACTGAGGCCGTCTGCTGATATAAATAGTGTCTCCTCCATAAAGTTAAACTCTCTTGCAACTCTGTACGAACTTCCCAAAAGCTGGTTTCATTAGCAAATAATTATTATGCAGTAGTCTCCTTAAATTACTACTAAATGGCAAAGTATTGCAATAAATACAAAGCTCATCACTCTCTCTGCGTGTGTGAGAAGATCAATTTCACAAGGAAAAACATCCAGGACTAATTTGCTTCTGTAAGCAGGGTGTCTGTTTACAGCTAAATTAAGAGACCTATCTGGAATTAATTTAACACCAGACAAATTAGTCTCTTGGATCCGGATCTAATAAACAGCGTGAAGCTGCGTCGATATGTACATAGTCCTACATTATTGCTGATAGCGTGTGTGGCATTTCTGTGGGGTGGGGGGTAAATTGGGCAATTTTCTGCTGGAAAGCAAATGCAAATAGATATCGTGGATATTTGTTGGTTTTTCACTTACAGTTTTTACGGTTTTGCATAAAAACCTGACTTTATTTTGGACACAAGATGATGGTTAATGCCTTCAATTTATCCATGAATGCCCTCATGAAAAAATACTGCAGCATAAAGGATGACTTTACAATACGAGGACATTAAGACGCAGGTATAATCATTGCAGTTCAAAAGTCACTCGTGGTTAAAAAAACATACAGACATTTGTTCCAATGTTTCCAGAAACAAGAAGAATATCTTGTATCACTCTGTGTTGGCTCAGTTAAGGCCTTTATCATTACATTTTCTGAGTCATTCAATTGACATTTAAATTTGTAGATAAAATTCCTCAACACAGCATGGAAGGTGGAAACATTACGAGTCACAAACATATTACTGAGCAAGATTCTAAAAGCATCATTAAATGCCACCTGAATCTTTTTCATTTTGGCTTTACGTTTCATTATGTTTCAGTGTTAAGGAAAGTCACGAGACATGCTTATTACGCTGTCATGTCATGTCAGCTGACATCATGTTTTCACCTGACTCCATCAGCGGACTTTCAGCGCTTCCTGGTTTGTAGTTGAAACGCTATTGGACAGTTACAGGCGCATTCTGATTCTATTGGTCAAGAATTACGTCAATCGTTCATGGGGCGGGCTGAAGGCGTTTAAAACGAGGAAATAGATACAAATTAAAACACAGGCGCTTACTGTCATTGTCGTGCGAAAACTGTCGGGTTTAAAAGTCAAAATGTGCAGAGTCGCGTGTCTTCTTGCGCTCGTCGTTTTAGTCAGCCCCGCTGCTGACGCGTTGGACAATGGTCTCGCGCTGAAGCCCACAATGGGCTGGCTGCATTGGGAGAGGTTCATGTGTAACATCGACTGTGACAGGGACCCCAACAACTGCATCAGGTAAGAGACAGCTGAGCTGCAGCTTTATTTTATGAGAAAAAATACAACTCCTCCTCTTTTAATCATCTCATTTATACAATGTCTGTTAGAAAATCACTTAAACGTAAAAAAACCGTAAATGAACGCTCTTATGTAGGCCCCCTGTACAGGAAGTGACTATATGGGGTTTGTAAACTAACAAACAAATCTATGAGGTAATAACAAAAGATGAATCCTAAACATGCAACTGTAAGCGTGGCTTATCTCAGAATTATAACTACAAACTAATTACATGGTCATTATTTTTAATGCAATCATTATTTCTTAATTATGACAGCTCGTAATTATCTTGTGATCTTTATTTCATAATTGAGAAACCGTCTCAGAAGGAAATGATAGCAGAGACACGTGATTGTAAACAGAGTGGACATTTGATAAGACAGGACGATAATGACACCGCCTGATTTTATTTACCTTTGTTTGTCCTTTGGTTTGAGGCACTGTGAGATAATAATGTCATGTGAAATGTGATCAAATAAATGTGCCAAGCACTTTGTGAACAAGGAACATAAAAGCATGCACACATGTCAGACACGTTAAAGGTAATATGGTCTCGTACAGGCATGAACCCGATTCATCGGGAAAAAAAGACAATAGAAAACATAAGGCTGCAACAAACCATTAGTTTCAACATCAACCTGCCAATTATTTTCTCAAATAATCAATAGTTTTAGAACACAGTGAAAATTACCCATCAATATTAGGTACTTAAAACCCAAGGTGGCGTCCTCATGAGTCTTGTTTTGTTTGACTTGCTGACGAAACCCAAATATATTCAATTTACTATAATGTGAGATCAGCCAATGCAGCATATATATATACATACATAGATGCTAGGTCATTCTTAGGGCTGCAGCTAATGATTGCTTTCATTATTTATTCATCTGCTGATTATTTTTCTTGAGTAACTAATTCATACTTTAGTCTATTAAATGTGAAAAAGCAAGATAATAAAGCTCATCACGTTTTCAGAGCCCAAAGTGAGAAACCAGATAGATATTCAGTTCAAAAGATATTCAGCTCACTATCATATGTTTGTCACTAAATCAATCAATTATCATAAGAGTTGCAGATACAAATCAATTAATCGACTAACGATTGCAGCATTGGTCATAATAAGTTAATAGAGTCTCTTTTTGTTTACTCAAATAACTCAATTCTTTTGCACAGCAAACATTTTTTTCTCCTAGAGAGAGCTGGCCAACAAAGCGTTGCCTGTTGGTTGGATTGTTATTGTGTCCTACCGGTCGACAATGAACAACAGAGAGACTGGCATCATGAGAATAACATATTTGTGTCTGCCATATTGCCCGTGCACATGACATCGAACACTGGCATCTAAACTGATACTATCGGCCCCGCCTGTCTCCTGCTGTTGCCCTGGCAGCGAGCGTCTGTACATGCAGATGGCAGATGTGATGGCGAAGGAGGGCTGGAAAGAGGCCGGTTACGAGTACGTCTGCATCGACGACTGCTGGCCCTCCCACCAGCGCGATGCCCAGGGCCGCCTGCAGGCAGACCCAAAACGATTCCCGGGGGGCATCAAGAAACTGGCCGACTACGTGAGTAGTAGATATAAAAGAGGCATGGAGACTCTGGGTGTGAATACTCTATTGATGCCATAATTCCTCCATAGGCATCAAAGAGAGAGGCGTTCAGAGAGACTTAAGAGAAGCAAGAAATACTTTCAATTCTCTTCACCAGCTGGAAGAGGGCAAAAATGAGAGTGTGCACTTGGATATGACTTGTTGTATTCTAGTTTCCAGGCTATGGGCTGCATTATGAATAGTACACAGTTATATAATGGTAAACTATGTCATATTTAACACATATTCCCTTTGATGTGATTCCACGGGGTGCGACGTTAACAAATCTGTGGTGCAATGCGTCTAACTTTGGAAATCTTTGACAAATAAAAAAATTAAAGTGAGAGTTAAATAACTCTCGGAGTAAAAGTGATTACACAGTCAGATTACATATTCATTACACATCCATCTGAGCCGACCTGAAGTTATTTACATAATGAAGGGGAAAGGACCAGATGTGGAACCCAGGTTTCGGATTTCATGCCGGTAGAAATTCAGCACCTGGAGAGCCAGGGGAGACATGTAGGCACATATTGGTCTCGTGTAGGAGTGCGCCGTCGTTCACACTCTCTGCTACAACTCTCTTGAGCTGGAGGCCACTGTGACAGGCTGGTTCCTACACGGGCTGCTGAAAAGTGATGTTCACCAGGAAATGGGTACATTTGGGCCCACGAAGGCAGAGCTGTGTCCTGTGACAGAGGCACCAAGTTTCTAGCTGTGCAACATCGCCACCTACTGGTAGAATATCCATATCCTGCAGGGCGCAAAGGAGGTCTGCAAACTGTTAGGCTCCAAATAAATAGTGTATCTCTCGTTTTAAGGCAACGTTTTGATCTGTAAGATCTTTTAAAAAGAGGTCTCCTTTGCAGTTTTTGAGTATCTTTGCCTGAATGTCTGCACACGGTTCCTCTTCAAATATCCTGCACTTGTAAACTCCATCAATGAAATGTATTTCTCTGTATTCAGGTCCATTCTAAGGGACTGAAGTTGGGCATCTATGCAGATGTCGGGAAAAAGACCTGTGCTGGATACCCTGGCAGTCTTGGTTACTATGAGACAGATGCTCAGACTTTTGCTGACTGGGATGTGGATCTGCTCAAATTTGATGGCTGCAATATGGACTGGACCTTGCTGGGAGAAGGTGAGTTTAGAATTCTGAAGTATGATTTTTAATTATTTGAACATGGCAACGAACGAACAATATCACCAAAAGCAAATGCTACTCAAAGGGGCTCATTGATATGTACGTAAATAAATACACATTCAATTAAATCTTTATCAATGTTCCGGGTGCTTATTTTGGTTCTCTGATTCCGAACCTCCACGGACTCAATAGACAAACTTTTTTATGGGCTTTAATCTAACACGTTGTGATTTATTCTGGTTAAGGATACGTGAACATGTCAAAAGCACTGAACAAAACCGGAAGAAGTATCCTGTACTCCTGTGAGTGGCCTTTGTATGAGTGGCCTTTCCAAAAGGTGAGACGTTGTTTTGTCTTTACAGCACTTTATATTAAAACGGCAACTAAACGTTTTAGCGATATTTTTTTTTATAGCAAAAATGCTCCAGCAAAGATTGTATGCTTATCTTTATCATTTTAGGGATGGGAAATCATAACAATAATCTTTCACAATTTTTTGATATTGTTTTTGCCTTAACAATTGATAGATTATAGTAAATAAAAAATAACTTTAAATCTTGACATGCATTATCGATATCAATCATCGGTTTTATCTTCCAACATTCCACCCACACAATAGTAAAAACAAATATCAATACCTATTAACGATTGTCCACTGCTTGATGACGCCATACATCATGTGTTATATGACATAAAAGAGCATTTCTGTGCCTGCAGCCCAACTACACAGCCATTCGAGAGGCCTGTAACCACTGGCGCAACTTCAATGACGTGTACGACTCATGGAGCTCTATCAAGTCTATCTTGGAATGGACTGCTTCTCATCAAGACGTTATCGTCCCCTCGGCTGGACCTGGAGGATGGAACGACCCCGATATGGTACTCTGCTCTACTCCAGCTCTTACATACTCCTGTTTGACCTTAACCAAAGCAAACAACCAGTGCACTTCAAGCTGTATAATCATTTTGAAGAGGAATAGTTGTAGGAACATTTTAATCTCATTTGTTTTCTTGCAGGGAGATAGATGAGATCGATACCACCAGTTAAATTAAAGTCACGTATCACAGTTATATCAGTTTATTTCCCAAAACGACAAACCATTCCCTTAAAATTCACCATCTTAGTTGAAGCTTCTATATTTACATTATTTTTATAGGTTAGTTTATTATTCACTCCAATAAAAGGGTTAAATTAGTTTGAAAACCACAATGCATAAAAGATGATATCCTAAATTGCGTTATTTTCCTATTTAGCTCGTGATTGGGAACTTTGGCCTCAGCCATGCCCAGCAGGAGTCTCAGATGGCATTATGGGCCATCATGGCGGCCCCTCTGCTGGTGTCTAATGATCTGAGGGACATCTGTCCTCGCTCCAAGGAGCTGCTGCAGAACAAACACATCATAGCCATCAGCCAGGACCCGCTGGGCAAGCAAGGATACCGCACTGTCAAGGTGGGTGAGAGGTGACAGAGTATAAACCCCACCTGGAATCAGCATTTAGTCGCTATATATATAAATGCTCAACTTAACAGAGCCTCAGACAAACTTGTGACTTTTAGCAATGATCTTCATGTTATAAGTGTGGGTGATGATCAAAGTAATAACGGCAATTCAAAGTGTGTAATCAAGCATAACTTCTCCTACAGGTGGACACTTTTGAGGTGTGGGAGAGGCCTCTGTCTAAGAAGAGACTGGCTATCGCTGTGCTGAACATGATGGAGATCGGTGGTCCGCGAGGGTTTTTCCTCAGAGCGGTTCCTGGCTGGAAGATCTGTGACCCGCAGTGCAACCTCACACAGGTCCTGCCTCAGTACAAGGAACTGGGTGTTCAGACTCCACATACCAAAGTGGCCGTGTCCGTCAACCCCTCAGGCACAGCTCTACTGACCGTCACTCCCATCAGCGGAGACTTCACGGGGCTCAGTGAGCTCTACTGGGAGGACACGGCTGTGAAACGCAACCACATCATTTTGTAATCCTTCGGTGGCTTTGCACTACCGATTGATTTGTGTCGCTTTTGTAAAAAAAAAGTCTTAATTTAAAAAGGGAAAATGTTTTATAGTTTACTTGAATCCTCCCAATACTATGAATATTGTACATCAGCTCCTTTTTATCATTTTGAATAAATTCCTGGTAATTTAAAATAAGTATTTTTGAACACATGCTGGGAATTGTCCAGACGCTGCCTTTAATAATAATAATAATAATAATCTTAAAAGACAAAGCTTGAATTTTGCAAACATGACAAGCATATTGAAACTAGAGGCAAAGGAAAGAGCCAAACTCCAAATGTATGTTTTAATACATTTATTGAAAATGAAAATTTCCTCCAGGAAACTGGCCCACAGCTTAGAACTGGATGACCTGGCCCTGTAAGAGAAAAACAAATTGTTAGAATGATGCGCAAGCAGAGTTAAATACAGATGTGTAAATGACATGTGGTTCACTCAAATACAATGAATTCACAATCTACTACGAGAGAATAAAACTGTTTCATTATCTTCGAATAAAGAGTGTATGTGATCATGTTCACCTCACATATTTGTCATCTTATTGTGATCCAAACATGTTGGGTTAATCAGGTTAGGCTTAACCTGATTGGGTTGGGTTAGTCAGGTACATGAAGACCCCTAGACAAAGATGCTACTCTGCTATTTACATGTTGTCCATTCATCTCATTATAAAACCGCCCTAAATGTCAAGAGCAAGATCCACCACAAGCTAATCAGTGTGAAACGAACACTTAAGGAAAAGTTTCTTCAGTTCACCAAGGAACAAGACAATAGCTGAATTGTTCTTGGGTTTTGCATTTTAGTATTAAAAGGTGCCACAGTGCCACTAATTTTGAGGAACATTTGTTCTTACTTGACCCTATCCAGACCACAAATTCACAAGCAAGATTAAAAACCACTTGCACTAACTCTTTCACGTCAGGTAAAAACTACAAATACTGATATTTACAACAAAATAGTTTGTTTTAAAGCAATTAGCAGATCTCCTAAAAAATTTGACAGAACTGCATCATGAGGCCAGAAAGATAAGGGACAAGTCCCTTATCTTATGGAAGGAAGTGTATGTGCACGCACAGTACAACTCATATAAAGTGGTGGTGAATAAGATCTATTAAATATAAAATTAATTAACTGTCAAGATAGTGAGTTAGACAACAGGTAAAGCTAGCCGCAGAAGATTTAGGATTTGAGGTGCATCAGTCTGCACAATTCAGAAAGCATACCTGAAAACAACCCATGGCTTACAGTGCACTGCGGGAATTTAAAAATCACTAAATAATATGACATCAATGACTCGTACCTTTCTCTTCTTGTCACCACCCAACTCGAAGTGCTTGCATCTCTTGATGGCCAGCATTCTCTTGGATCTGCAGTTGGGCTCGACACACTCAAGCCTCAGCACAATCTTCTTCGTGGTCTTAGCCTGAAAAGACAGATCATCATTGAGTCTAATTTCACTAACACACACACACACACTACTTAACATGGCAGATCTAACAGCACAACTTACCTTTTTTCTGAAGATGGGCTTGGTCTGTCCACCGTACCCGCTTTGCTTTCTGTCGTATCTCCTCTTACCTGCAGAACACATACAGTTCAGCTACATTTCATGACAACTCATTTACCATACAGCGATACACACAACTATAAAAAGAGGGAATAATCACCCTGTGCATAGAGGGAATCCTTTCCCTTCTTGTACTGGGTAACTTTGTGGGGCTGGTGCTTCTTGCACTTCTTGCAGTAGGTTCTGCGGGTCTTCGGGACGTTAACCTGGAGAACACAAAAGATAACCCATGAGCATACCTGCAATAAATCTGGTAGCAGACTGAGAAACTAGTTCAAGCTCTACACGTGACACGTTGGGAAATGAATCATATCGACATCCAAAGCCTGTAAATCAGATTAAGGGTCGTTATTAACGGATCTTGGTTGACAACTGCTTAACGTTTAAGTTGATTAGCAAGCTAGCTAGCTAAACGTAGAGCTCAACGGTTTTAAAATTTAAACTTCATCGACACCGTGTCACGTTAACGCATTTAGTAACATCCCGTTAACGGACAATAGTCTCGTGTTTAACATTAAAACGTAGCTAAGTGTTAGCGCCCCGGTCTGGGTAAAAGCAGGCGACACTAGCTAGCGAGCTAACATGTTAGCATTGTAGCTATTTAACGTGAATTAAACACGAAATATGTGTAAACGTGTAACGCTGCAATAATGCATACGTGGGAATGATGGTGTCGGTCATAACTTTAACGTTGACTAACAGCTAACTTTAATTTATCTTAATAAAGAGGCCGGTTGAAGTGGACGTACGCGTTGCAGAAGCAGCATTTCACCACAAACACAGCAAGGGGGAGTAAAATTACAATATAACAGCTTAAAATGTACATTAGGTGGATAATACTACCATCAGTATGTGTATCGAAAGACTGTTAACATATGTGAGTTAACTAGAAGCAGTAAGGATTCTTTAATTTGCAAGATTGAGTTAGATTCTGTAAAAGTGTAATGCGTGAGGAAATGTCTTACCATGGCTACGTCCCGATGCAGAGGAAAAGAGGACGTTACAGGCCGGAAGCTGGTCCTAATGTAGCCCTCCGCGGTGAACGAGTTGTATAGTGCGCCCCCTGGCGGCGGGACATGTCAGGAGGACTACCACAAACAACTCACCAAAAAGCTCAAAATTTAAATTTGGGAGTTATTAATTTAGTTTTTGTAAAACACAATGAGCAGACTTTTTAATGCCTGCAGAAGTTATCAGCTTGAAGTTTGTTTATGTCTTGTTCCTGTAATACTGAAATTGGCAGCTTACCGAATAAGAAATCGCCTTAAATAAAAGTGTGCTATATGCACGACACAAATGGTTCTGCGTTAATGTTTAGCCCGCTTGCACTTATCACCAAAACTGTCCAGAGGGCTGATATGAAAATGAGCAAGAAGAAAAAGGGGAAGTTAGCAGAGTCAATTCCTCTCTGTGGGTGGGTTTAAGCTTCTTGCATCACAGACTAACACATTTTATGAAAGGCGAGCAACTGAGGCAAAGGTTCATGTCACTGCTTCAAGCCTCAGCATCTGAAGTTGTCTGTCTGATGCTGTACTTTTTTGGGTGTCTGGGTAAGTGTCAAAGCTCTTTGAATGTAGGACGTAAGGTCAGGAACTATGTTTTAGCCATTTGCTCACTTAAGTATAAAAGCAGCTATAAGAATGCATTTCATTTGAAAGCCTTTGGACAAAAGTAGTAGTGAGTAGATTTGTGCGAGCACTGAATTGAAACCCATCAATTTTTTGTTTTTATGCAAATCCTAAATGTCTGTACTCACCATAAAACTAAATACATAAGTCAAACCATAGTGACATTATCTGCTAAAATGCACAGATGCTATATTTGTTTCTGAATGTTTTGTCGACAGTGATGGACTATAGTGTATTCTGCTGTACTTTGCATGATTCTGAAACCCTTGTATCGACACATCTTGCAGTGTTATGTGGTTTGTATTTTCATGTGGTTAACTTTATAATCTATGTGCATCACACATATCTTGAATCATGTGAATTAGTTAGTACGTTTATACATTAGAATTTAAGACATTAAGACAAAATTACCTTTATTTACATGCTACGAATGCCAATTCATATTTGTGTGTTCTGAAAATTGACCTCCACAGAACGCAGCAAATTGATGTGTTGTCATAATATGAGTGAGAGAGTATTCTTTGTGGTTGGATACAACATTTACTACTTGTGCCGAACCTCCACGTCACTCTCTTTTTCTCTCACTGTCTCTTTCTCTTAGACACGCACAAACGCTCATACGCACACGTTTTCTTGCATGTGCCACTTATCTTTGAGGAAACGTCAGGAAAGAGAGCATCTTGACAGGTTCCTGTAAAAACCAACTCTTTCATGATATGGTTGTGTTTGCTGTGTCACGCGTAGAGGACATCATGCAACGCGGGCGACCGTTCATTAGACTTTATTTGTTAATACATTTGGCCCTTTTCATGTTTAAAACATGTTGCACTGCCTCGCACGCACCAAGGTAGTGACACAGACGGATATATTTACGGATTACAAAGATAATCACTTTAACAGCCACCTAAGCGAGAAAGGGTGAAGAGATATCAAAATATACAGTATGTTGTGATAAGATGATTTTATGAGCTTTAAACAGGTATTTTAAGGATACACTTTGGGTATTCTTGACTTTTGAGTTGCTGAAAAGTGGCCTTGTGCACAGTAAAAAGTGCATTTTTTTAGGTTTGTGACCAGTTTCATAACAGATAGAGTCAAATGAATTGACATAGTTTATAGAATTTCACAACTTATAAACACTCAAGCAACTGAGAACATGAGCGTGAGAAAAGGTGTTGTGCTGTGCAGAAACAGAAAGAAAAAAAGGGTTAGGGTTATTATTAGTATTAGTATTAGTATTATTAGTATTGTACATAGTTGTAAATGTAAATTAAGTGGTGAGTTACCAGCACACATCACAGGTGAAACATACATCTTTAAATGTGCTAATGATAACTACATTTGAGAGAATGAGATAGATAATGTCAGGTTGGAGTACTGCAGGGCTCTGGGTTTCTTCTCCCTTCATGTTGCAGTTCAACACTGACGCAACTTCCCTATCGGTCCGTCTGTGTCAGCCACCGTGCGTTAACTCCCCTCAAAAAAGACACAAAAAAATCTCCTTCTGGTGGCCATGATACAGTGAAGCGTTTCAGTCGACTGGCTCCACTCGATCAGAGAGAAAGAGAGAAGGGATGCTACATCGGTGTGTTGATGATCCCCTATCAGAGTATGCTCACCTCTATACTCAACATAGTGATGTGAGAAAACACGAGGCGGCGAAGAATGAGGAATGAGTAAACGATGTTTCACAGAATGGGGAACACTGCTGTTGGTTTATGATGGCACGAACAAAACTGATAAGTATTGTCAGTCTAGTGTGAAGAAATGTCACACACACACACACACACACACACACAGAAGTGACAGAAGCTTCGGGTGGTGTTAAAGTTACAGTTCAGATGATAGAAGGAAGTGCTCACAAGCTGAAAATAGGCTGAGCTGAAGTGCAAACACATCTGACAGAGACAATTAGTAGTTCAGCTGTGTGCCAAAGGGTGAGTTTGAGCATCTGATCCACGATTTACCTTGCAATAATGCACTATGACTCTCTAATATTAGTGCACTGCGTACTTTTCTAGTATTTTAGAATTATATGTGTTTTTTGGCAGTTTGTTAGATGACAAAACATCTATGAATAGTGCTTTTTGGTTATTTATAATTTTACTTCTGCATCAGTCGGTTACAGCTCAAGCTGACTGTACTGCCTGTGTCACAGGTCATGATAATTTAACACCCTATATAGCCTATCACTCGCTATTTACATTCAATTGTGCTAAATTATTCCACATCCCAAGGAACTTTTCTGCAGCATTTGTGATGATTTTCTTCCTTTACTACCAATTAATTCTGAATAAAACACCCATCTGCTGTATGTAGTGAATTATGTTTCATGTTGCAAACTTGTTTTACCGAAATGCAAAGAAATGTATAGTCCATATTTTTGGTTGTTTTAGGAATGACGGCATGTTTGAGTGCTTTTACAGAGTCTACATTATCCTCACAGCTTAACAGCCATCAGTATTTCTCTGACCCACTAGATACGGTATCAATAGAGGTCTGGTCTTGTTTTGGAGGTGTACGTTTCAGTTCAGCACTAGAGGTCAGCAGGTGTTGAAAATAAGACACAATAAGCTGTCTTAAACTGAAAAGAGACCGCCTTTTTCATTTGCCTACTTATGTCATAATGCAGGTCAAATGTAATAATGTGTGTGAGCCTACTATGTGACAGAGGAAGCCTTGTGATGGTGAGATTGTTTCATATCTTTTATGGTGAGTTTGCCAGTAAACTAATTTCATTTAGATGTTTTTTCTGAAAACACCAAACACATAGAACATACATAATTTTAATGTGTCGCATGAACTTTAAGTTACTGCATTAATTGCTGCATTAGTTGATGGATCCTATTTGTGGTGGTTTAACCATCTTGTGGGGACATAAAGCTGATTACACAGTCACATTGTGGGGATTCGCCTTATTTGGGGACTGAATGAGTACAATTGCACGTCCCCATGTAGTAAATCTTTACATTTTAGCACGAAGCGTCGGTTTAAGGTTGAGGTAAGGATTAGGATAGGGCTGGTAGCAGCGGTTCGGGTAAGGGTAAGTCTCCAGGTAGTGAATGTAAGTCAATGTAATGTCCCCAAAAGTCATGAAAACACAACTATGTGTATTTGTGTCTGCATTCAGAGGGAGCAAAATGAATCAGTCAGTCTATCAAGCCAATTAAACTAAAATCACCAAAAACCTTTGGGTGCAGCTGAATGTGTTTAATATCACAACAATCTGAGAAGAGGAGGAACAAAGCCAACCGATCATATTGGGAGGAGTAGACAAGGGATTTTGGTGGAAATTCTTATCCAAAATCTCCTCACGCAGTTTGATGTTGACCAAGATACAGTAGCTGAGGGAACCACATGTGACACATGGGGGACTTTTGTAATTGAAAAGGATGTGGCTGGCAGGAAAAGCAGGGCTTATGCAAACTACAGCTAATCACACGCTGATATGCGCTCGCATTCATGATGCTTGTCTCTTCATCTCCTTCCACATAAGTACCATTGCTCTGACACAATGACTTCTATTTTGACTATTGACTTCAATTCTGTTCAAAGTCATTGAAAACACTGAAGTGTAAGTGCAACATAGTCCAGAAGGCTGACTTATAGTGCTAAGCTATTGCGGGAGTCAGTCACAGCTCTCAGAAAGGCCACTACTGCCTGAATCGATGAGCGAATGTGCCGTTCAGCGTTGCTCTGCCACAAAGGAAACAGTTGGGTGTTTTGCTGCTGTTATGCTTTACATTATTCCCTATTCTTTGTTCCCATGTAGATTAATCCTGACTGAATCATGGCAGACAATATACTGGAAGAAATCTTCATTAAACGATCACAGCAGAAGAAGAAGACCTCCCCTTTGAACTACAAGGAGAGATGGTTTGTTCTCACCCAGGAAAAAATAGCCTACTATGATTTTGATTCTGACAAAGGGGTACGTATATGGACCTACAGAAAAACTTCATTGCAATAGCATCACATGTGTCTGTTGGTTACCTGACTGTTTCCTCATCTGGTAAGCAGAAGCGAAAAGGTTTCAAAGGATCAGTTGACCTCGAGAAGATCAAATGTGTGGAGACGGTCCAGCCGGAGCCCAATTCTCCGCAAGAGCGCATGTATGCTTTCCAGGTAGACATGTCTGTCGATTTACTTCTTTAACAGACAGGGACCCTTCAGACGAAGCTGCAACAATGTGTGAAAGTGCAGCCACTTTACATTCTCACTGGCCTAAAATCAGGATAACGTCTTTGCTTTCACTCGTATGCTGGTTTTTCTTTTGGAGCTGGAGAGTGTTAACAAGACTTTTCTATGTTCAGTCACTGTGGTATAATAATGAAGCACAGGCTATATTTCTTTAGTCAAAAGCTATGTAGAAGCTGCGCATGGAGACACACACCGGTTTCTCCTTGGCAGACAGAAACTGTCCCCATCCTCCAATAGTTAAAAATGTGAAAGTCCATTGTTAAGAAGTGAAACCATCTCTCACACTCAGATGAACCGGGGGCTTTCAGTGACTGTGCAGGTGTTGCCATTACACACATGTTAGGGGCGATTGTGGCTAAGTGGATAGCAGGGCCGTCTTTCAATCAGAGGGTCAGCGGTTCGAACTCCGGCTCCGCTAGTCGCATGTCGATGTGTCCTTGAGCAAGACACTTTACCCCAAAATTGCTCCCGTAGCTGTGCCTACGGTGTAGAAATGTGATAGACTCTGAATTGTAAGTCGCTTTGGATAAAAGCGTCTGCTAAATGACTGTAATGTAAAAAAAATGTAATGTTAACTCACACGTCAAGGTGGCATGAACAAGGTGTCTGGCTGGCATTCGCCATAAAGCTGCAGTGAATATTATCGCACGTTAGCATTTGTATAATTTTCCTTCAGCTTTTGTGACACTTATCGCAGTATATTCTGGTGTCACATGTATTAACTGAGCTAGTCACTTAAGAAATAGAAGATCACCCAATGTCTTGAATTGATAGACAACTTTGACAAAAAAAAACAGGTGTGTTTTCTTTTTCATTCTTGCCACAGATCGTTTACGACGAGGGGCCGCTGTACATCTTTGCAAAGACCGAAGATGCCCGGGCTCAGTGGATAAAGAAGCTGAAAGAAAGTTAGTATATGCATAGAAATGTACGAATGTTGTATACGTGTCTTGTCAGACACAGTGTTTCATGCAGTACATGCAATGTCAGACCGTATCTTAGCACCGCCCAGTGCCTGCGCCACAGAAGAGCTGGGTGCACATGCAAATGAAAATGTTGATTTAATGTAAATGTCCTGTGTCTATGTCGGTGCTTGTGCACAGTGGTGCGCTTCAACAAGGATCTCATGCAGAAGTACCATCCTTGTTTCTGGGCGGACGGGGTGTGGCTGTGCTGCCAGCAGGAAGTTAAACAAGCTATGGGTTGCAAGGTGCTGGATAGTAAGAACGGTGAGATTGGGATTATCTGTGGTTTGATATCGGCAACACTAAACTTAAACTTTTACCGAATCATTCCATTCATGTATAAAATGATGTCATTAATAGGCTTTACATCCAAACCATCTCGGCGAAGGGGATCCAGGAAACCCCTTCCTCCCACCCCAACAGAGGTAGACGCGCAGTCCCTTTCGAATACTATTCACTGATTACACACAGTCGATTCTAATAACACATCCACTAATCCTGTGTTTTTCCAGGATAAGTCTGTTCGGCCTTTACCTCCACAGCCCCCTGAGGCACCTTCACCCTCCGTGGGCATGACTGTCATAGCAGAGTATGATTACAAATCCATAACACCCCTAGACTTGGAGCTGAGGAAGGATGAAGAGTACACCATCCTGGAGATGTCTGATCAGAACTGGTGGAAAGCCAGAGACAAATCTGGGTGAGAAAACGTTAACGCGAGAAGCTTGTGAAATTACTTAAAACAATGGCACAAAAAAAAAAGTTCTAGTGTTTGTGCAGCGCTTCAGAGCTGTACTCTGAAGCGCTGCACATTTGCACGTTATTACTAAATACAATGCGTTTTGTTTTCTGTTGCAGAAAGGAAGGATATATACCTTGTAATTATGTTGTGGAAGCCACAAATGGGCTAGAAAAATTTGAGTGAGTACGGGCACTATTGTACTGTTTCTCATGTCATCGTTCATTTATAATTATCATGGCAGCGCATTAACACTTGGTAAAGTTTTCTGAAGATTGCTGAAGCAATAAATGTTGCAAAAAAACAAATTCAACAAAGGTTCACATTCATTTTCACAGCTGGTATTCCAAGAACATGAACCGTAGCCAGGCAGAACAGCTGTTAAAGACTGAGGTAAACTCATTGACATACACACTGATACAGAAGACAGCTTTGATATGTTTGTGCACCTACAAATTTGTAGAACTTAGCTTGATTCAACTTTTTTGATTTGAATTTGTGTGTTGTTTCCCAGAATAAAGACGGAGGCTTCCTGATACGGGACTCGAGCAAGGCCGGGAAGTACACCGTGTCTTTGTTAAGTAGGGTTGGCGGGTGAGTAAGCTCAGTGGTGTTACACTGCATCTACTGGTTCCAGTCATGTGTGAACGTATCAAAAGAAGAACTGTTTGTAATGAAAGCGGAAACAGAGGGCCACAGAGGGAGGGAGATGTAAATTATTCATGCAAAACCTGGACCAAACTGCCTGCAGAACTTTTTCTTCGCTCTGTGAGACAGTTGTGGATAAGGCGAAGAAGATATTATGCATACATGATAAATGATCGATGAAAACCTGCGGCTAAAGTGACTCTTCTTTTTCTCTCAACAGGGAAACTGGTGGAAGCTGCAAACATTATAACATCTGTACCACAACACAGGGACAGTTTTACCTGGCAGAGAAGCATAATTTCGGCACCATCCCAGAACTCATAAACTACCATCAGCACAATGCAGCAGGTTGATACAGTAACTGTGAACATATAGACATATAGATGAAGCAATGTTTTAAAGTATTGGATATTTGTAAAAGAATAATATACAATGAAATGTTGTTTTCACTGCGGGGAAAAGGAAATGACTCAACAGGGGGAAGGCAACAAAATATAAGCACACAAACACAATATAAAAAAAATGGAATCAATCAAGAGTCTGTGCATCAAAAATGATGACCTGACAGGTTTTGTTATCTCCCTCACTAGGTATGGTGAGCAGGCTGAAATACATCGTATCGAACTGGGCACGGCCTCCATCAACAGTAGGGCTTGGCTATGGTAAGAGTATGACTATAACAATATACATTATTAATATATTCTCTTGTTTGTTCATCGTGTTTGGTGAATAACCTCTGGTCCCTGATTAGAAATGGCTCTGTGTGAGCAATTTATAAACCTCCACTCTCTATTGCTGATGTACTAACAAAATGATCATTTGTTGACAGCACCATTAGTTAAAAGTAAAAGCAATAAAGCTCATTCGCTTTTGTGCCTATTTGCACCTCTAAAGCTTACAATTAACATGTTGTATCTTGTTTGCTTAATGCATACAAAGAAACTTGGTTTTATAGGGGGTTATTTGCAGGACTATTTCCTGGCCAGGAGCAGTAACATCACCATGAAGTTGCCGAGCAATCAGTTGAGAATCCAGAAAATAGCAAAACCTCCAGCAAAACCACAATGTAATAACTCACTTTTTGCATTGATTAAACAAAAATAATATATTGTGTTAATTAGTGAGCTTTGGAGGTGCTTGTTTGTTGCCTTTGGAAACAGTTAGACTCGCTGTTTCCCCCTGCTTCCAGACTTTATGCTAAGATAAGCAACTGTTGGCCATAACTTCATAGGAACATGATAGTGGTGTCCGTCTTCTCATCTAACTCTGCTACAAGTATGAAAGTGCTTCTCCATTCTGATTTTGCTCCAGGTGTGTGGGAGATTGACCCCCGTCTCCTCACCTTCATCAAGGAGCTGGGCAGTGGTCAGTTTGGCGTGGTGAAGTATGGAAAGTGGCAGGGCCAGCATGACGTTGCCATTAAGATGATTAAAGAGGGATCCATGTCTGAAGACGATTTCATAGAAGAAGCCAAAATCATGATGTAAGCAAAACTAAATTAGTCTGAATTTGGGCTGAGCTGACCCTTTCTTTTTGGTCAATAAGCTGCTACACTTGAACTGACTAGAGTTGAGATGACAGTGATGATTTTGTGCACGAGACTCATAAAACTCATGTGTCACACTGGGAAGTGTGGTTTATATAACTTCTGTGAGAAAACCCAACACATAATACTTAACTTCACTTCCTTCTGCTTTTGCTTAAACCAGGAAGCTTCGCCATGAAAACCTGGTCCAGCTGTACGGCGTGTGCACCAAACAGAGACCCATTTATATAGTGACTGAGTACCTTTCCAATGGCTGCCTGCTGACGTACCTCAGGGAAGGCCTGACGCAGCACCCAACGACTGTCCAGCTCCTGGAGATGTGTAAAGACGTCTCCGAGGGCATGGCCTATCTTGAGTCAAAGCAGTACATCCACAGAGACCTGGTTAGAGACATAGATCTACTGTAGTGTGTCCAACTCTAGATCATTCTGTTGTGTTGAGATATGCTGGGATTAGGCATTTGAAGATAACAGTAAATGTTTAATGATTACACTTTAATCAAGCGTGCTGTTTGTTTTGTCCTCAGGCTGCCAGGAACTGTTTAGTAGATGGGAATGGCTCCGTCAAAGTGACTGACTTCGGACTTTCAAGGTAAAATACTTGGCACGAATTACAGGACACAATGAGAAACATTGGTGCCTAATAAAGAAACTGAAATATCTTGCTCTACTCTCAGGTCAGTGATGGAAGGTAACAGTACATGTAGGCAAGTCGAGTACTGTAGTTAAGTAGAATTAAAGATGCTATACTTGAGTATTTATATTTGAATCTTATAATTTGACTCCACTACATTTATTTTACAGTTTTAGTTACTAGTTACTTTGTTTATTAAGATTTTACATGCAAAGATAAGATCATCTTAAACATAAAACAGTAAATAAAGTTAAAATTAGCTCCAGCTCAACCAACTACAGCAGGGAAATGCTACATACACATGAATACATAAGTAATACTTCTCACAGGGGCCATTTCTTCTTCGCAATGAGTACTTTAACTTGTGATACTTTCAGTACATCGAGTTGACAATCCTTCTGTACTTTTGCTTTTTTTCTGATGCAGATTTTGTTTTTTCGTGCAAGGAGTATTTTTACACGGTGGTGTTTGTACTTCCACATTTAAAGTAAAGGATCTGAATACTTCTCCAATCACTGCCTTAGGTATGTCTTAGATGATGAGTACACAAGCTCAGCAGGTTCCAAGTTTCCTGTTCGCTGGTCACCTCCTGAGGTCCTCCTCTACTGCAAATTCAGCAGCAAGTCAGACATATGGGCATATGGTGAGTAGACTGTGTTTTTCAATTCCCCACTGCATTTATGGTCAGGAATTAACATCTGCATTAAAGCATCATAATTTCTATAAATATTTAGGGGTTCTTCTGTGGGAGGTGTACACTTTGGGACGGCTTCCGTATGAGCGCCTTAACAACACGGAAATAGTGGATCAGGTGTCCCGGGGCCTGCGCCTCTACCGCCCCCAGCTGGCCAATGAAAAGGTCTACAGCATCATGACAAGCTGTTGGCTGGAAGTAAGTGAATTTAGTATTGAGCTGTGGGCCTCAGTAGAGGTCATGACAATCGTACAGAGTGATGAGAGAGGACGAAAACATTGTGTGGACAGCAACAGCAACCTCACAGCTTCTTTTTGTTTCGTTTTCAGAAAGCAGATGAGAGACCCACCTTTCAGGAGCTGGCGCTGACTGTTCAGGATTCGCTGTACGAGCTCCAGTAGATCTCAAAATAATCTCAACACACACTGAGACTTCTCTCTGGTCCCCACAGAGCAGCATCTCCATCCATCCCTGGAAAGTCAACGCAGCAACTTGAACATGGGGCTGCGCAGCCACACTGCTGTCCTCTGTAATGTGAATATACGTAATATGAATGCCACTATAACCCGTCGATTAGAATAGCCTTCCTATTACATTACTAGAAGTATAGTCCTGCAGGGTAGCATTTGAAATGTGTATATTTTATTGACGGTTATCTTTATTGAATCCTGTGTATTGTATTCTGTGGAATCATTGTTAAATGTAAACACCTTTGCTTGTGGAAACAAAAGCGTTGTGAGAACATATCTATTGCACAAATAAAAGCCAAGTATGCCAGGCTTTGAAATGACTGAAACATCCTGTGAAATGAACATAACAACGTAAAAATGTGAAAACATCTGATAAACCTGTTGTTTTTGATGTAACAATAATTTTGCATGAATTGGAATTAGCTTTATTTTTTTAAATGAAATAATATGTAATCAATCTACTACTATTAGTAATAATGATAATACTGTGATGACGCCAGCCGCGTCAGAAGAACGCGCTCTGTGATTGGTTGAACTACTTCCTGCTTCCTGTCGTCCACACATACACGTGAAGGTCAGCATCAGAGCCACAAGGCTTCCATAATCAGAAGAATATTGCTGGAACGACCGCTTTTTTTTTGCAAAATATGAACGGCCAGGCAGCGTCAGCCGACCCCCAGCTTCAGCACTTCATCGAAATCGAGTCTCAAAAACAAAGATTTCAGCAGCTGGTGCATCAAATGACTGAGGTTTGCTGGGTAAGTTCAGCTTCACGCTAGCAATGCAGCTCACTTTTGTTACATATCTATATGAAGCTAGAGCTAACAGCTAGACCTACATAAACGTTGGGGATACTCTGTCTGTCTGGAACGATGCGTTTGCAAAGCAAGCCTTTAAACCTTAATATTTCTGCAGACGTATGGACAGTAATACCCCGGGCCTGCTATGGCTGACGTTAGCCCCGAGGAGAAGAGTGTAGAAGATGTGGATGTAAATGTTTTTTCCTCCGTGGAAACATACATTTTATCTTTAAATCACACCTGACTGAAAGTAGACATTTGTGAGATCACGAACATGCCGTTGAGGGCGCAACCTGTACAACGAGTATAAAGTAGTTAATAATGATATGTTATTATATTTCATTGTATATATTGTGCATTTGATATTTACTCTGTTATTTAATTTACCTGTAACATAATTGCTGATGTAGTGAGAAAATGTCCCCTTGCAGGATTAATAAAATAACTAATTATCTATCTAAAAACTTCCCTGTCTGTTTATAATTAAAGTAACGTAAAGCAATAGTGCTGGGGTAACAGTTGGGGCGAGGCCGCGCGCTACGGTGACTGATAACCAGTACTTGCTGTCACGTTAATAGTATAACATTCCTTTTTTAAATGGGATGTAGCCTACTACGTAATATACCTTGTGTCATCCGTTGCACCTCACCTGAATGACTTTGTCTCTGTCTCCAGGATAAATGTATGGATAAACCCGCTCCTAAGCTGGACTCAAGGACCGACATGTGCTTCGTTAACTGTGTGGAGCGATTTATCGACACCAGCCAGTTCATCCTGAACCGACTGGAACAGACTCAGAAGGGCAAGGCCTCCTTCTCCGAGACCATGTCAGAATAAAAAAAAACACTGTCACTGAGAAGGACTGAGGAGACACACGCGCACACGGCTCGCGCTCCATGACGAGGCCGTTTTGTCCGGCCACAGCTGTCTGTAACGGACTGTCTGTTCAACTGGGGAAAAAAAGGAACAGCATCAAGTGTTACTTTTAAAACAAAGTGCCTCAGATAAACACAATGTATGGATGCAGAAGAGTGGGGTTTTATTAGTTCTCCACTTAGCAGGACAGGAGTGTTGCGAAACGCTTAAGATAGTGGTCTGTTAATAACAGTGACTTTTTGTTTGTTTGTCGAAACTGAGCTTGAATGTGTGGGAGACTGCAAAGAGAGGGATGCATCCGGGACATTCAGCGTCAGCCAGCTGTTTTTGACAGCCACGAGGTCTTCAACCCGCACACACACACACACACACTGCTGTAATTTAAGAGAATTAACGGATGTCTTGACCGAAGAGGTGCAAGGTTTTGGACTGTACATATGCAATAAACATTATGCCAAATACTTCCAAGTGTAGTCAAGTAATGTATTTAAATTTTAATCATACACACATAGAAGTTCAGTTACACCAGAGATATGTTACAGCTTGGCACATGTTGGGAGTTAATCCACGCAGGGGAAGGACATTCTTTGGTGCGGTTTGTATACAATACTGAGGTATTACAGTAACTCAAAAGAGGAATTATTCATACGTGTTCAAAAACAAAATGATTGAAATGCATTCAGGGCAAATCATTAGTTTGCCTTTACATTGGTCTTAAATCATACAATCGTACATCACCATGTATGCTGAGGTTAAAAGTGCAAACCTATGAATAAGGTTATTGGTTTCAGTAATTGAAGGCACAATCTGGTTTAGGCAGGATAATATTCAACCTTAAATTAAACTTAAAATAATGTATAAAAAAAAAATACACACAAGTGCAACAAGCAAAACAATTGTCCTGTTTTTTTAAACTAAAGATGTGGATGTACCATCGTGTTTAACTAAGAATGTAAATTTAATATTAAATCCAGTGTGTTGACGCTCACTTTAGGCTACTTTGTTCATCCAGTGCATACTGCATTGTGTAAGACACACTTGAAGTTAACCTTACTTGTCACATTGTAAGGCTGTGATGTGCAGTAAAGCTTCAGATTTGCAAAAAGACAATTCTCTCAGCAGTGACGAGACTATTGGTCCTCCTCAAGGAGTTCTCTGGTGCGTTCCCCAGCCCCCATTTAAGCTTCCTTCTCTGGGCAATTTATTGTCATCCTCTGCTTGGGTTTCGTGGCTGGGAAGCGCCACATAAGGCCTGTGCCCCCATGGAAAGCCCTCAGGACCCTTCCTCAAGTAGAGTGGGAGGGAATCGCAGCTAAATGTAATGTCCTTGAAGGCGTGGAGGAGGAAGATCCCCAAAATGATGGTGAGGAACCCGCTAATTGTGCCCACTGCTCCGTCAATGGTCATACGCAACCATTCCTTGAAGAGAATGGCTGAACAGGCCATGACGGAGGTGGTGAAGAAGACGTAGTAGATGGGAGTGACTAAGGAGGTGTTGAAGATGTCGAGGGCTTTGTTCAGGTAATTGAGTTGAACGCTGATGCAGAGGACCAGGCAGAGGACTAAGGACCAGAACAGGGGCTCCTTCAGCACTGCTGTCCCAGCAAACAGCTCCTTAATGCCAATGCCCAGGCCCTTGACACAAGACACAGACAAGGAGCCAATCACAGAGCAGATCAGGATGTAGACCAGCACATTCCTCTGTCCGAACCGCGGAGCCACAGCAAAGATAAGAACCAGGCTGCTTCCAACAACGCACACAGCAAACGCAATGAAACCTAGTGGGAGCATTCAAGAATGAGTTAGTACCCTGAAAAATCCATCCAACCCTCATCTAGGATTCAGTTTCCACAGCGTGGTTAATGCGATCACACTGGTCCTACCTGGGTCTCTGAGCTTCTCAGCCATGGCACTGAGGGAAGCCACCTCCTCTTCCTGCGGCGCATGAAGCACCATCACTGTGGAGCCCAAGACGCACAGCAAACAGCCAATCTTCCCATGCACATTCAGCCTCTCATTCAGGAAGTAAGACGAGAGCACCGCACTGGAAGGAAAAACAAATTAGGCAGACACAGCGAGTGAGCACACATTTTGCTTTTACATCCTTAAAAGGAGAATTCTGGTGATATTCTATATATATTGTTTTATTATTGTCATCAATTCTCAACAATTCAATATTTTGCAACTCCAGAATTTCTGACTTCTGCATCTGTAGCTCCCAGCAAATAGTCCATTCATTCTTAGTGGAGGTAAATCTTCACAAACAAAACAAGTCGCTCAAAGTTAATTGAAAGGAAATTCATTATTGGACACTTTCACCTCTTTCAGACCCCGTGTAATGAAGTAGTCTGAAAAAAAACTATGCTACGTTAGGCTTTGGCCACACGTACAATGATTTTTAAGCAGGATTAATTAATTGTTGGTTTGTGTTTTCTCATAGGATTTGTTGACAATAAGGAAAAATAAAGAATATCACCAGACGTACATGCTTCAGTAAGTAGGCATTGTAAGTAAGTTTTGGGAGTGCTAGAAGTATCGGAATCACACTCGGTGATTGAATATCTGAAAAGTCTTGATTTTGATAACATAAAACTGCAAAATAAACCTTGAAGAAAAAGACAGTTACCTTACAAGTACACTCAACGCTCCAAGAGGAGTCACCAGTGTGGCCGGCGCAAATGCATATGCAGCAAAGTTGGCGGCCTCTCCAGTTCCCACTAGAATACAAACACGACCATCAGTGTGCGTGCGCAAATTCATGGCTGGTACAGATGATTAATGGTTGAACAATTATTCTCTTCTAACCCACATGTGCAAATGTGCACTTAAGAGATATGGTGTGGGTGCTGCATCAACTGCAACGTGACCAGCGAAAATACCAAACCCACAAGAACCTCATTTTTCCTCTTTGAGGAACAAACAAAGAGCCGAGTGTTTCTGAGCATGGCTGGTAAGCAGTTTCACCAAGTTAAAAAATTAAAATAAAAAAAAAGCAGCTGACCATGTCACCCATTTGCAGAACTAAGTCTATAAATCATTTACTTACTTGAAATCAGTCCTGCCCACCACAGCCATTCCTTCAGGTAAGAATACCCCCCCTGACCTGTGAGATGCAGACATGATGCATTGATGCCTTTGTAACGGTTACAGGTTACATTGGAGGGTCATTAGCTTATTTCACCAAGAACGCACTTCTTACCAAAACTCCATTAATCCTAAAAAAAAGTCCTGTTAAGAGTTATTGGCCTTAAATATTTATAAAGTTTACATGTCCTACGATATTATTCTAATATTCACGTGTCCATCAAGACATACATTCCTTCCTAGTGATATCTATGAAGAGGTTAAAAATAAAAAGTTATTACCATTTTATGCTACTTTACACTCGTACTATATATTAATATTGCATCTGTTTTACTCCTACATTGATATGGCAGCTACAGTAGTTACTTTGGAGATAAACATTTGACCATCTTACAAAATATGTGGACTAAACTATGCAACAAAACATAAAGTAGTTGAAATAGGCTCCAGCTATTTTGTTGTTTACAAAGTAATACATCAGTAATACATCAACATACAGCAATGATTATTCCCACCAACCATCCATCCAATCTACATACAATTAATTGGCAACTATTTTGAAAATGTATTAATCGTGTCATTTTTTTAAGCAAAATAAGGAAAATTGTCTTGTAAAAGTAATTATTTCATACTTGCTTTATATGTTATGTGATTATTTGTTGATTGGAAATAAACAATTTATCAAGAATGTAATCTACAGATGCTTTGCAGCACTATTTGCTCATATAACACAGACATGGGCAGTTCTGCAGCAATGAGTCGGACTACTTCTACTTTTGATCATGACACTTCTATACTTCAAACTAACTTGAGCTGACCGGAAGTGAGTTTTGTGTTATTATTATTATTATGATTATACAATAAGGCTTTCAGTGAATGTACCTGCTCGCATTGAACCTTTGCTGGCCAATTGCAGCAGGCCTTTCTTCTTCAGGATGAAACTCGTACCGATGAAAGCGCTGGAGCTCACAGCCAGAGAGAGACCGATGTAGAAGTCCACACGGTTCACTTCCATCTGAAACACAACGATCACGTTTCTACACGTGCTTTGGCTGAATAACAGAACTTCTATAATGACAGCTGAAGCTCTCGGAAACTTCTCAGTCGAGCAACAGGCACCCCATGTCACATGATGGGCTGACACGCTCTACCGCGACCATGTTGAAACCAGCGTTTAGCCGGCTAGATATACCAAGTAATATATAACCGACAACGTCTCCAATTTAATTTAGATTTAGTAAAGTGTAATACACTGTTTAACTGCTACTTAAACACACAGCTAGTAAAAAGCCTTACCTTCGCCGTCGTTGCATCGAGGAAGCTGTAAGCAATCTGATTGGTGGTTGGTGTTCGTCACGCACTATGCAGCGTTTTGATTGGACCAGAGCCGTGGTTGTTGTTGATAGAAACCGGAAGAAGAGCTAACCTTGACAAGCGAGCAAAACTCACGTGCTGCTGGTTTTAGGGGAAAAAGCCAATTTAATAAGTAACATTTACCGGGGCTACTCTAAGATTTGCTCGTATATTTTCCAATAGTAATAGTTTTTCTCCACATATATATTTTTTTGTCGTTTGGTTGTCTTCATGTGGGCATCGCCTGCTATCCAATGATGAGGACCCCTCTTCTGCTTCTCAGCAGAAGCTGTAAGTCTGTTCACAGACTGCAACAAAGCCCATTTTTCTCACCATTAACAGCTCTATCGAGGCAGCAGAGGATCGCTGTGTTGAGATACTCGAGCACCCATTCCTGCGAAGACGACAAGAGTTACTACATAACTACTCCCATCTTCTATGTCAACGCTTCTCCTCATTTGGGACACCTGTATTCAGCCGTGATAGCTGACTGCTTACACAGGTACAAGCTACTGCAGGGCTTCAACTCAAAGTTTGCAACAGGTAAATCCTCCATCGACCCAAAATATGCATGTCCTTTTACTGTTAATGCATGTGATGGCCACAATCTCTAGGAACTGTTTTTTGTAGAAATTTGTGCACAGAAAATAATTTATGTCATTCCTATTAATAGAAGTGAAGACAGTGGAGATGCAACTTTTAATAATTATTTATTCATGCCATCAAACATTCGCTGGTTCCAGCCTCTCAAATTTCAGTATTTTATCTATTTTCAATATCTAACATGTCATCTTGGGGCCTGGGAAACATGAATGGGCATTTTTTTCACATTTTCTTCACCCATCATAGACTAAACAATTAGGCATCAAGCACATAATTTGAATAATACAACCTATTATTTTGCGTTTCAGGCACAGACGAACATGGCTTGAAAATCCAACAAGCTGCCGAAGCTGCCGGAAAAGATCCCTTGACCTTCTGCACAGATGTGTCCGAGAGATTCAAACATCTGTTCAACAGCTGCAACATATCGTATACAGACTACATAAGAACCACTGAGCACAGACACCGACAGGCCGTGAAGCATTTCTGGTCAGTGCTCTGTGACAAAGGGCTCATCTATAAGGGGAGCTATGAAGGCTGGTACTCCACCCAAGATGAAAGCTTCCTCACGGCGTCGCAGGTGGCCGATGCTTTGGACTCTTCAGGGAAGGAGATCAAAGTATCACTGGAGAGTGGCCACAAGGTAATCGGAGTGGAATTGAGATGATGGCATAGGTGTGATTTTAGTGCAGCACACATTTTTGTTCTGTTGTCGGGCTTATATCACTTGTTACGTGAAAGAGAATGGGGGCATGGGGTTGGAAAGTAATGGGGCTTTACCAGGCAGGGAGGATCTAACAAAAACATGCCATTAGGTTGCATTGTGGCAAATGTAGAAGTAAAATCGTTTTTAGGCAGTGAAACTATCTCAGACTTTGATGCAACAATTTTGAACATTATTGTTTTTAATCCGTCTCTAAAGTGCCTAACCTTTATGAAAGTAGTACAAACTACTCTGGCTCTATCCAAAGCTTAAAAATCTGCTAACCAGCACTTCTAAATTTCACACATTAACATAGTTTTGATCATCTCATCTAACTCTTGGCAAGAAAGTAAGCAGAAATAAAATCGCAGTTCTACTCCGTCAACATGACTTCAATCAGATCTCCTCTTTTCTTCAGGTGGAGTGGATGAAAGAGGAGAACTACATGTTCCGTCTGTCTGCGTTTCGGTCTCAGCTGCTCGACTGGCTCAGAGGAAATCCCGGGTCCGTTCGGCCCGAGCGTTTCTACCATGCCGTCCTCCAGTGGCTGCAGGAGGACCTTCCTGACCTCTCGGTCTCCCGCCAGAGAAGCCGCCTCCAGTGGGGCATCCCAGTCCCGGGGGATGCTGAACAGACCATCTACGTGTGGTTAGATGCACTGGTGAACTACCTCACAGTAGCTGGCTATCCAGATAAACACGACCAATGGTGGAACATGGCGCACCACGTTGTTGGAAAGGACATCTTAAAATTTCATGCCATCTACTGGCCAGCTTTTCTTCTCGGGGCTGGACTGCCGCTGCCACAGACGATATATGTGCACTCTCACTGGACAGTAGGGGGAAAGAAGATGTCCAAAAGTTTGGGTAATGTGGTGGATCCTCTTGAACGCTCACAGACGTTCACAACTGATGGCATGAGGTACTTTCTTCTGCGTCAGGGAGTCCCGGACTCGGACTGTGATTACACAGACAACAAAGTTATCAAGCTGCTCAACGCAGAGCTCGCCGACTCTCTGGGCGGTCTGCTGAACCGCTGCACAGCTCCAGCTCTTAACCCAGCTCAGGTCTACCCGTCTTTCTGCCCTCAGTCCTTCCCAAGTGAACAGGGTGGCAGGGCCGTGGTCGAGGACTACCACATGTTGGATGCTGTAAGAAACCTCCCGGCCGTGGTGGAGCAGCACTACGAGAGCACGCATGTGTACAAAGCTCTGGAGGCCATCGCTGCCTGTGTGAGGAAGACCAACGGATTTGTTCAGCGCCACGCACCTTGGAAGCTGGACAGGAGGGACAGTGAAGACCAGCGCTGGCTAGACACCATCATCCATGTCTCCCTCGAATGCCTGAGGATTTATGGCACACTCCTCCAGCCAATAGTGCCGGGGATTTCTAACAAGCTGCTGTCCAGACTCGGGGTGCGGCCAGGCGAGAGGAGCTGGGCAGATGTGAACTTCCTGCCGAGGTATCGGGGAATGAACTGTCCCTTCGAAGGCAGAGCGCTAGGATCGGACTCCGGAGTGCTTTTTAGTCGCTTGGAAAGTCAGAATTTAGATAAACAAAAACCTAAGAAAACCAAGACGGCAAACTCGATATGAGGAAATTATGTCTTAGTCATTGCAGTAATGTTGCAGATGTTGTTCACTTATCATTAATACTCATGCTGAAAGTAGAAGTCGTCCAATTACCAACAGGCTTTTTTCATGGCGGACATTTTAACATGTCGCAGTAGGAAAAATGTAAATAAAATGACTGACTGAATTCGATTTCACTTCCTCATTTTCAGGGTCCTGATCCGGTGCATGCTGGCTTACAGAGCAACCAATGTTATTTTTAAACCTGTGCTTCTCTTACCATGTCAAGTCAAGCTGATGTTTGGGGATATAAGAATTCTTTCTATCACCTTTTCATGAAAGATTTCATTAAGTTGTTTAAATACAGGCAGCCAACACAAGGACAAGACATAAAACTGACATGATTTTTTTTAATGAGAAATACACGAAACTGAAAAAATTGTACAAATTGAAATAAAATAAAAAATTGCATTATTCGTATAATTTCTGGTACTTTTTTTACATAGACTTTTCCATTATTAACCATTATCCGTTAACTTCCGAGCAGGATCCCTCCTTTGATCATCCATAATTACACGACTGAAGTCAAGATATTTTCTGATCGAGATGGGATTTGGTTCATCGGTTTGGTGGTCCTTTGTGCCTTTAACAGCCTCCACGGGACTGGACACATGTATCTGTCACTCTACAGCGCCGAGCCTATTCTTCACACCGTACTATGAACGAGCACTCTCAGTAATATGAGTTGGTGCCCTGTCCTGGTTGTGTATCTGAAAAGAGAGGGAACGTTTTGTTATAAACATTCTGTTATTCATCAATAAAGGAGATGGAAAGGATGACAACACATCTTGAAAGTATCTGACTCACTTGAAAGTTGCTGTTGCAGCTGTCGGACCAGAGCTGCAGTCTGCTGCTGCTGTTGAGTCTGCTGCATTCCCTGTCGAGGGAACTAAAACACAGATACACACATCGTTACTTTAGCAATTTATGACATTTTATCCCATTACCAACTAGCTAGTTGCATATGTGACATTACTACCAATCATTTAGCAATATGCCTACTAAGGTTTAAGATTGATTCCTGATAATAAAGACGACCATTGATTCATGAATCAATTTAGCATATTATTATTAACTTTCAGAATTAACTAGCAGAGTTCACATCAAACTTCTAATGGAGCATTTAAGGAGGCAACACTGCCCACAATTTTCAGAGTTGGCTACCAAAAAACATATAATTTAAAAGCTATTTGTCTTCCATTATTTGTTTTTTTTTAAAGTAGCCGTTTCATTTTTGGTTGTCAGAGTGTCTTGAATGCACCAATAAGAAGCTTACGGTGAATGTAATTGACAAAAATAAAAACATCTAACTGTGCATTTTTGTTCAGTGTTCAAATCTCTGCAAGTAGATTTAAACGCTAAAATAAATTATTTGCAAAACTACTAGCTTCTATTTGTATTCGAATGTAAAGCAGAAATTAACATATCAACAATAACACACACAAATCAACCACAGACTGTGTAGTAAAACATTCTGTGAAGGACAGTTCTACTAAAAATGTTTGCTAAAACGAGTCTCCTTACACTATCGTCCTACTAACAACGTCCCCGTCGCATGGATTGGACCTACCATGGGTTGCTGGGGGGGCAGTGGCTGCATGCCCAGGCCCTGGTTCTGCTGCTGACCTGGTGGTGGAACCCCCGAAACCTGCTGCTGCTGTTGTTGTTGTTGTTGCTGTTGTTGTTGAACTTGCTGTTGAGGAGGAACCTGCTGTTGAGGAGGAACCTGCTGCTGCTGCTGCTGTTGTTGTTGTTGTTGTTGTTGCTGCTGTTGTTGTTGTTGTTGTTGTTGTTGTTGTTGCTGCTGCTGTTGCTGTTGCTGTTGCTGTTGTTGTGCCTGCTGTTGCTGTTGTAAAAACATAGAAAAGAAAAACTGGTTGGTGTTTGAAGTACAGACTTTCTTTGTGAACCTTTTAGTAAAGCACTGTGTAGCTTCAGGTTTACACAACTTAAATAGTAGCGCACACAAACAGCCTCCTTTTCACTTTGCAAGTTACCCGTGAAAATAAATAGACTCATCCAAAACCTGGCTCGACTGAATAAACTAATGATCGAGTGACGTACTCTGAGTGCGTGTTGTCTGAGGTACTGCTGCTGTTGCTGTGCTGCCTGTTGCTGCTGCTGTTGCTGCTGCTGCTGTTCTGTCAGCATCGGATTTGGCCTCATGCCTGGATGGACGCCCTGGCCTCCCATGTGACTGAGACCGTGCATGATGGGATTCTGCTGAATTTGTTGGTGGGCAAACCTGAGGTTTACAGGGCAGGAGGAAGACATAAAGTTAGCATGAAATCAAGGATTATAATCTTCAGATAAATGAGAATGTCAACCTTCTGCCATTGGACTTTTAAGAGCTACCAAACCGCTAACAAAGCAGCAGCCTCCCTTGCGTGACAATACTGACCTCTGCGTGTTCTGCATATTGTGTGCGTAGCCTGGAGCCTGCTGGTGAACGTAACCACTAGGCCTTTGTTGCATTTGCCTAAGAGGATCCACCACAGCCGGGTTGGCTCCAGGATGGGTGCCCTGGAAGTTTTGGTTCCCGTAGGACGACGGAACTATACCACCACCTTGGGACGGATGCTGCTGCATCCCCATGTGTGATCCGTACGTGGTATAGCCCTGAGATATGTTCTGTACAAACAGAGGCAATGTTGACCATTCATTGATAGTGTGGATGTCAAGACAAGTTATGTTGTGAACCCAAATAAAACCAGAGATGTGTGGATATACAACTCTTAAGGTATTTATATGTGGATGGTAAACACAGATGATTATCTCAAACTGGTGTCGTGGGGAACAAAGTCCAAACAGCTTTTTAAAATGATTCATCGTTAGTTTCTATAAATAAAGGTGTCTGATGATATATGTTTTCTGAGAATAGAGGTGTCAGATGCATTTCTTAGCAAAACAAAAAGAAAAACTAGACTTACCTGAGATGCCTGCATTGAAGTGTATGGTTGGTTGGGTGTAATTTGTCTAATCTGCTGCCCTATCATGCTCTGATTCTGAAAGGAGGAAAAAAAGAAGTCAGCAAATAGAAACGATTAAATGTCATCTTCCAGCTATTAAGAGAGGACTCTTAGTGCTGATTTGATCGCAACTTTTTCCCTTAACTCAACCATATCATTCTTCATCCATTAACCTTGCAAACTGAATTACAGCAGCAATAAAACTGAGAATCAACTTCCTTAATTCTTTGGTCAACACTACCTGGCTATGAGGGGCAGTTTGACCCGTCATGGCGGACTAACTCACCAGTCGGACTTGTAGGTGCTGCCGCAGTATCTGGCCCTGTGCCATGGTAGACTGGGGCTTATAACCCATTGGGTATTGCTTGTCCAGTCCCATCATGCCAGGCATGCTTCCCGGCATACTGGGCATCATGCCTGAGTAGCTGGGCCGAGTGGGCATCATTTTGTTCATCTGTGAGTTGCGGGTAGGTCTGTATGGAGGCTCTAAACCTGGACCTCCTGTGGAAGAACACACGAGGTAAACCACAATCCCAGATGGTATTTTGTTGTTTCAGTGTGTCATACTGATCATGATGCGAGAATATGCAATGAGCTGACCTGGAGGTAGAGGCTGGTTCTGCGTGTACATGCTCATGGTCTGCTGGCCGTATGGTAGCCTGCCATATGGGTTCTGCATCAGCTCAGGTGGCATACTAGTCCCGTAGGTCACACCGCCTGGTGTACGGTTCACATAGTCCTAGTGAGAAGAAGGGGACAATATACAACTTTTAAAATCTTATGTCCAGGAAACAAACATTTAAAGAATGACTCCAGTAAAATAATATTATATATATATATAATATAATATAACTGACCTCAGTCTTGGCAGAAGGAGCTTTCTTCTTCTTGCTGGACTTCTTCTTGTTTGAATCGGAGGGCACAGCGGGCACACTCTTCTCTGGCTTCACCGCCTCCATCATCTTCTTCTCTGGTTCCTGGGAGACGGGAGTCAGGGGCTCCTCCTCCTCGGGCGGCAGGGGGAGCGGCTCCAGGTAATAGCTGCGAGGTTTGGGCTTCAGGTGGGTGTGGTAGAGCAGAAAACGCTGCTGCTCCTCAAATTTGGTGACCTTGCGGTCAACGCGGACCGTCCCGAACCAGCCCCAGGAGAGCGGGGCGGAGTGTTTGAGACCCTCGAAGACATCCCAGGGAGAAATCTTCTGTTTGGTTGACACTTGAAGGCCCTGATGGGAGACAAGCACAGAGATATAGCAGTCTTATCTTAATTATTATTATTTTAGATTACGTTAACACAAATTGTTGTACTATGTAAACTTCTTTTTTTGTGTATCCGATTTTGAAGATACAGTATGAGCAACTCATCATGCAACTAAATCACACTGAATTGTGGGTAACTTTGCAGGTTGATGTCAAGTCACATCAGCGTGTGAGAAACAGCGTACCTCCTTCTCAAATCCAGCGATCTTGTTCCCCTTTGTGTCTATCAGTGAGCCCTGAGGTTCACAGGTTATGACATCCCGGGTTTGCTTGGGCAGCGGCAGAAGCTGTCGAACCTTTTCCAAACTCTCCGACTGCCGATCCCCGAGCTCTTTCTGTGGAAACAAAATGGGTACATGGAGGAGAGGAGCCATTATGAAAATGTTAATGAAAAGCTTCACTTTACAAGGAACAAGTGACGTTTTTTTTGCCTCATCTCTACATGGGTATATTATTCAAAACATTTTCCAGCATGCAGAAGAATCAGCTAATCAAGACAGATGTAGTTAAAGTAAACCCTGACTATTTTCTTTATAGTGTGAAAGCCTTTTGGACACTAGGTGAAAGTGATATTGCTTAATTTTGTTAACCTGATACTGTTGTGGTGTGTCCCATTATTGTAGGTGCAAAGAAAATAATGATAAAAAGCAAACTGACTTTAAAGAACAACAAAAATAAGTTGACAACCATTCTATGAAAAACAGGGGAAATACTACATCTTAGAAGTGTGATCACATCTTCAGACAGCAGTGAGAAAGGTGCGCTGTTCTTACCCTGAGCTTCTTAACCAGGTTCATGTAGGCTCTCTTATTCTCCTCCATGCTGCCCTGAGAGATGCTGGACATGTCAGCAGCCAGTGTGCCGTTAATCAGCACACTCAACATGTCCAACACTGTTGTGAAGAGCTCACTGTTGGAGAGAAACGGACATAAGAGCCAGGACGATCACGGGACTGAAAATTGTACTGGAAACTGTGTGCTCAGAAATAA
This sequence comes from Anarhichas minor, assembly GCF_050575085.1. NCBI lineage: Eukaryota > Metazoa > Chordata > Actinopteri > Perciformes > Anarhichadidae > Anarhichas > Anarhichas minor. Next base: position 3,618,360 of record NW_027466474.1, on the reverse strand, counting down.
TAACTGAAGTGTCCCATTAGAGGAATAATGTGTGGAATGGGGTTTTCTCTTTAGTCAACACTCACTTGTTGGACTGCATGTCCACTGTGCCGCTGCTGATGATGTCGAGGAGAAGTACCGCCCACTCAGTGGTCTGCTGGGTGCTGCGCTGCACCGTGTCAAACATGCCACCCACCTTGTTATGAGAGGAACAAACACCGTTAGTCTCATCATAACCCAACGTTTGATGTAAGATTAAGTGGTAGTGTTTTCGGTTTTCTTTAAATATTATGGATATTACTTTCTATAGCCAGAGACGTTGTGCTGTAAAGGCTGGTTGTGTTGATCAAAAACCTACGTACAAGATTCAGTCGAAGCTTCAGAGCCTCATGCATCATTTGCTTCGCCTTGCAGTCGTCCTGGTACTGGTCTTCTCTCCAGTTGGTAACGATCTGCTGCACCTGGCTGTAGAGGGAGGTGAGAAGGCCTTCCCTCTGTTCGTCCTGCCCCTTTAAGCAGGTCAGCACCAAAGACAAGAACGGCTGCTGGCTCAGCAGAGACATACTGAGGAGGGAAAAAATACAGAAGTTAATAAAGAAGAAATCCTGCTCAGATGGCTGGCTAAAATTGTTTTTGTCGCCTCCATAGCCTGTGAGAGTGGCACAAAATGAAAATGCCCGCCGGCAAAGGATTTTCACCTTGTTGAACTAGCAGATAAAATCTTATCAATTCTAGTATTGAAGAAATATGCCGCTTACCTTTTCTGTTTCTGCCTGTCCCTCTCCTTGCGTGAGGAAGAGCCCAGGTGCTGTCCTTTCTCCAGCTCCTCTCCTGCGGCCTTCAGTACATGGCCCTGAACTGAGGTGGGCAGCTTGGCTATCAACGGAGCCACCAGCCACACACCTGACCGCTCTGATGAGCTGCAGCACACGGGGCAAACCAAAACGTAAAGGAAACAATTTCATATTTAGGGCTGCTTCAGCCTTAAAGACGTATGAGAGTACACATTTACATTGCGTAAGAATAACGTGTGTTCCTACAAAATTCCAATGCAAAGGAAACTGTGTGAGGTAAAAGCTTTTAGAGCAGACAGAAAGACACACACCTTAAAATTGGCTTCATCTTGCTGGTGGTGCCGTTGTTGGATGCGGAGCCACCTTGTGCCGCTGCTCCATTTCCTGAGGGGTTACTGTTCATCTCAGCTGATTTCTGAAACACCTCTATGGTGGCCTTGGCTATGTTCTCCAAGAGCGAGTAGAGCTCCTATTGGAAAGTAAATGAGGGATATTCAGACTAATTTGACAAAGACTACACATTGATATTTTGTTATATTAAAAAAAAAGGACTGAAAGAAGCAAATTACATTGTTTGTGCTCTGTTTGATCATCAGCTGCAGCTCCAGGGACGACTGCCTCATCGTCCATTGGTCCATGTTCTATGAAAGAGATATACTGTTAGTCATGCATATGCACCGTTTCATTGCACGGGTGGGACATTTCCTCAATCCTGAGTCGGCCAGGAGAGGGCAGCAACACCCCACAGCTCGAGTTAAAGAAGGACGATTTAACAGCAGGTTATGGACGTTGTATTTTTGAGAGATTAATCAAGGAAGGTCAAGTTGCTTGCTGGATGTACGTTTTGATCTTAAAAAAATGTACTTGAAGGTTTGATTCTCTGGCACAAGCAAAGAGACGGAAGTACATTTTAAACACTTTGTTAATTTCTGTGTATTCCGGACCTGTAGGATGCGTTTGATGCGCTGCCTCTGAGGGTTGTCGCCATCATCACTGTCCAGCTGGCGATGTGGATAGCAAATAAGCTGCAGTAGCCGCTGGGCCTGAATGTTCACCAGCACCGGGTCCTGGAGGGCACTGCTGTCCTCAGATAGAGACTTCAGGCAGCGCTCTCCCACCCATTCCTGCAAGACAAGCACAAGAGGGAAATGTGGCATAGTGGGAAATATGACAGAGGTCAACAACTTCAGTGATCCTCAATCTCAAACTAAAGCTGGGCGGAGGAAGGGACATTTCTCAGGAATAGAACTGCACATGCCAGAGCATTGCTGGGTATAAAATGTGTTTGAAGTCTCTTGAGGTCTCAGAACATGTCTGGCCCTCTGTGCTGCTGCCAGCGCTCTCTCTCTCTGTCTGGCCGTCATTTCTATAAAATGTGATGCAGAAATTATCTTATTCTCGCTTTTATGCATCTTTGCCTTACTACATTTACAAGTAGCTCAGAAAAGAGGAAGTGCTTTTGTGAGCGAAAATAGAAAGTTCATTGTTTGTGTGTGTTCCCACAAAAGCTTCTAGACAGAAAAGACAAGGCTGCTGATAATACTAATAGCTCTGTGCAGCTAAAAGCTATTTGTTTCAGACACGTCAATTAGTTATCTCGGTAGCTTCATTTCCACTTTTTCCATTTTCAAACGACTTTATGAATTGCGGTTCCATATCTTTCAACTCATATCCTCACCTGCTGGCAGATCGTCTTCAGAACATATTTTGCATAGACATCCAAGCTGGCTGTTTCTATGGAGACATTGCGCCCCTCAGATATGTCGTCGAGGCCGGCAGGATGTGACAGTCCTGAGCCTCTCAGCTCAGCGTCACCTAAGACAACATAGAGATAAGCGATCCCATACACGAGGCAACTGCGATGAAGCAGATATTTCGTTTTTAACCTTAAAACTTCATGATATGACAGCACTACAAAGATTCTTACCCAGCATGAAGACAGCTTTGAGGACAGCAAACACTGCTCCAACAACTATGCTGTTCTGAGAGGCCGCAAGAAGGTGGCGATCACAAGACCATCGGATACCAACGGAGGATTTCTCTGCAAAGTCGTAACACCAGCAGAAGACAAAAAGTCAAAATAAGGTAAAAACTAAAAATGTGTTGAAACACTGGTAGAAGATTTCTGGTTGTGTTTCCGACCTGACTTCACGCCCTCTTGGGGGAAAGGGTTGCGCTGTGGCGTCTTGAAAAGGTGCAACAGAATCCTGCAGGTGAGTCTGGCTCCTGGCTCAGAGTCCTGCTCACTGCAAGCTGAATGTAAGTTCGGACACATATGCATTGGTTAGATTTGACTTTCTACACATCCCATAACTAACATTTTTCCAGATGGGCTACACATAAAAGTGACACGTCTAAATTGAAACGTCCTAGATAGACTTCTCATCCGTCAGGATGAAGTGGAATTTCCATAGAGCTGTTGCCGTAAAACAGGGAGTGAGAACAAAGCCTTTACCACAAGCAAGAGCTGTTGGCATTTGGCATGTGTGGTTGTGTTATAAAATGAGCCAAACGCAACCAAACAGCACGGCTGAATGGGGCTTTGTCTCCAAGCTGGGAGAAAAGAGATTAACAGTGGGGAGAGGGAGGCATGTCTCTGGCAAGTGCACAAAACGCACCGAGGCTTCATGGATCCAGATCAAATACGCTGTGGTAACTCTCCCCCCTGATAGAAGTAATGCATTATACAGCATTATACATCCTTCCTACCAGCCAAGCTGCAGTGTGACGCTGTATCACAGACAGAAACAACTAAAGTGAGAGTCTTGGCGTACAAAGTTTTATAAAAAGGGCAGAGTATAAAGGGTAAAGGGTACTGGAACCCCCAGGGGGTACTTGGAAAGACAAAGTAGCTCAACTGAAAAATGCTTTAAATGTATGTTTTAAATAGATAGCAAGTATCGGAGAAAAAGGTTAAAAAGATAAAAGTAAAGAATAAATGGCTGAAAATTCCTGCTTCAAGTGAATACAGAATACAAACTTACCTCAAATGATCAAAAAAAAATATGACATTTCAAATTGTATAAGGAAATTGTTGTGACATGCTCCAAATCAAATGTACACATTCAGAGCATGACGAGGGGTCTCGCTGAAGCGGTGCGTCGGAAAAATATGATCGGAAGAACAAAGGATGATGATCCGACCAAAATACATCTTTTTCTGAAGCAGGACATTTGCGATGAAATAATCCTGACCTGCATTGAGGAGGGAAGGAATGGCCACACAGCGGACCAGGTCTTCTAGGAGGAGGCACTGTCTAGCAATGAGAATGGCTACGAAGGTTGCCAGGGAATCGTGGAAGGACAAATCGCTAACCTGAAGGAGGAGAGCACATAGATCAACTGTATAAGCAATGCAGTGAGATGAGAAAAGCTACTGTAATCAGAGCTACTGAATATTACAATGTGAATTTATTGGAATTAAATTAAGGCAGACGGATGGTAAAAGTAAAAACATATTTGTCTGACATTGTTATTAAAAATGAGCTACATAAAAGGCAACAAAACAGATGTCGTGTCTACAAGCAAATAATTGTCAAAGCTGTAGTTTATAGAGAACAGGCGCAACAATAACTCCTACGGCGGCACTCGCGTTGACCCTTTGCTTAAGAGTTATGAAACCACAACTTACATCTACGTTACACAGCAAGTCATTGAAGCCACAGTTGCCATTGTTAGATGAGCAGCAGAGAGCCTTGAGGATGCCGAGCCACTCGGCACTCAGGGAGCGGCAATACGCCGTCAGCTCTGCACACAGGATCCCAATATCGTTCACCCTGAAAGCACATTATGTGATGGTAAACTGAAGCCATCTGAGCCACACAGACGTCGTTACACAACATATAATGGTAAAACGTAAAAAAGTAACACACCTCTCAGGGTCTCTGTGGTCCACACAGACGTCCATGAGCACGTTGCAGACGAAGCTGTAGCGGTTGGCCGGGCTGTCGTTGAGGATCTTGCCCACCATGGAGTGGTTGAAGTTGGGGGCACAGGGGTTGGCAATGGCCTCCATCATGAACACAGGATCCCAAAGCATGTTGGAGTCCGAAGGGTCGATATTGCAGTAGATGGAGTTTTTCACTTTGGAGCAGAACTCACTGAGAGAGAGGACACAAAAGAGAGATTGAGGAGTTCAGTACTGAACTATGGCAACCAAAATAACATCTGATCACGGTTGATTAACTACGCAATTTCCTGATTAATAGAAGCAACTAAAAAGGGACACTGGGATGTCAAATAAAAAACAGGGATTTGTCAAAAAGGCTCTGAAGCACAGCTAAATGTTAGTTCATGCAACATTCATTTTTCAAAACAGATGAAGTTCTTTTTCTACCTGAAAATCTCGCCAAACTTATTCTTGAGGTGACTGCAGGAGGTGTAGAGGTCATACAGATAGGCCAAGATGCAGCGCTCAGAAGAGGAACAGTCGGCCGGGTTCACTCCTGATTTCACCACGATGCGCAACCTGAGAACACATTTTGGGAAACGCCAAAGCATGAAGGCTGTCCCTCTTGCACAAGCACTACTTTTATATCTAATTACATTTACTTTAGTTAGAGGGTTTTATAAGCTTTCTTCAGCTTTAACACTTTGTGCATCTTGCTAATGCTTTAATCCAAAATGACTTAAGTGCAAAAACAGAATCAGCTAAAATTCCTAAATTACACCGATAAGGAACCGAAGTGCCCTGTCAGCAATCCTTTGACAATAAAAATTCTCATTAAAGACTGTCGAATGAGGCTCAGAGATAGTCGTTGGATAGAAAAGCGATGGTGGTAACTGGAATGAGGAGAAGAAGAAGAAGAAGAAAAAAAAAAACGTTTCCTTAATTAACAATTCTTTAATTTGCCATCAAAACTCCAAACATCCTTTTTACGACTTTAATTACAAGATTAACTCATTTCTGTACCCGGGTTATCGTGCCTTCAGGGTTGGAATTCAATCTCAGTAACAACTACAAAACAAAAGCGTAACAGTTCCAGATTCAAACAATTCAATTCCGTCTTTACGTAATGGCACGAGACTGAGAGTTTGTGGTACCCTTTATAAAAACCATCAAAGCGTGTAAGCGACATACCCATCGAAAACTTGCGCAGTCTGCTCGGGATTGAGGATGAGGCAGGAGTGGTACCTCCTCAGCACGGCTACGATGCATAGACACAGGCCGGTGGTGTAGATGCCCACCAGGTTGGACGACTTCAGCAGCAGCTCAGCTTCCACCAGACTCAACTCATTCAGAAGCTGCGAGACACACGCAGGTAACGACGGTGAATAAAAAAAAGAGATTCATCCATGTTCAATGACATCAGTGAGGAAGTTGCCCGTACCTGGATGGCGAAGTCTATGAGGCCACTAATGTTGAGGGAGTACTCCATGAGGTCGAAGATGAACTGAATGTGCGGGACGAGAGGCAGGAGATAGGACATCCCTAAGGCAAAGCTGTTGATCTGTTCCAGCACGTTTCTGGACACCTGCAGACGTCATTAACATGCAAAAACAACAAGCAGAAATATTTAAGCAATGACAAAATAGCTTATTGGACACTCTGTTGTTTGAGGGAGACAAACAGGACAAATGAAGGTAAAAACAACCAAAAAGAGAATTTCAAACATTTAAATTTAGTCTTATGCTGATCAAACTGGGAACAAATATCTCTCTTCTCTAAACCCACTACACAAGTTTTCCAATTACTGATTACATTGAAAACTCTGTGGAGTACAAATACATTTAGACTTCACTTACACAGACTTAGTTACCAGTAAATGGGTGAATTATTAAATGCTTAAAGCTGCGAGAGAGCTTTCTCTGCTATAAACATCATTAAAACAACTGTTCCAGTCTCACCAATGATCACCTAGACAAGATAATAACATTACCTCCATTCAAGATTCAAACAACTAGAAGGCCAATCACAAAGCTATGTCTCTCACTAGGAAAGGAAACAATAAAGAGAAAACAGGCTGCTCAAAGCTCTGTTTGAGGCCATTTTTATTTCTTCTTGTTTTCAATTACTCGACATGCAGGCCTTAAATTCTTTGTGCTGGGATTATTTTATTCATGGTGAAGATAGCTACATGTTTTCCATACAAGTTGAGTTTCTGTATCCTAATTGACAACACATATTGTTGAAATGATATGGAGATGCACGTTGTTGCATTTGTTTGATAGACATAGAGGTAGGCTGTAGCACACAATTTAGACATTATGAGGTTCAGACCTTTAATGGAAAGAATTTTAGTTACTGAACCTCTTTAAATTGGAAGTGACCCCTGTGTTAAAGGGATATTTCAAAAGTTTGGGAAATATACCTTTCTTACTGCGAGTTTGAAGAGAAAATATACTGCTCTCTCTCTAAATTATGACACTATAGCCAGCAGGTAATTAGCTTAGCTTAGCATAAAGACTGTAAGAAGGGGAAACAGCTAGCCGGGTACATTGACATAATTGAGTCTCCACGACAAGACTCTAGGATGCAACTGGTGCTGGCCAAGAAATACACCAGCTGTGTGGCTAGCTGTTTCCAGTCTTTATGCTAAGCTAAGCTAAGCCTCCTGGCGCTAGCTTCATATTTGACGGACCGGTATGAGAGCAGTATCAAACTTCTCATCCAACTCACCGCAAAGAAAGCTAATAAAATGAGGACCTATTTCTTTAATAAAAAATATGGACGCTAACACAACCAAAGCCATTTTAAAATCTGTATTGTTCCATAGAGACTTCAGCCTGGGATTACTGTTAGCTAGACTTGAAATCAAATTGTACATTATTTTCAATCGCAGTGTTTCATTTTTGTATTTTTGATAGTATTGACTTTAGGATCAACTACATTCTCTGTTACAACCTCCACTACTGGGAAATCTAAATACATTAGGTTCTGCAGCATGTTTAAGTGACAGTCAACTGAGCGCATTATACATTCAAATTGTATTCAGACATCTCAAGAGAAATCTAAATTTATTCAAATGAGTCACCTTGGGAGGTCTTCTGTTTTAGGCAGCTGAAGTTATTTGCATTCATAAACCCAGTGGCTAGTCCCGATATAATTAACTTAACATACTTTGAGACACAAGAACTTGAAAGAACACGGGTTCCTGGTCTAACCTGGGAGGTGACTTGGTGCTGGTCAAAGTGGGAGAGGTGCTGGAATTTGGAGAAGATATCTTCTGTAGTGAGAAAGGCCTCCGGCTTACTCCTCTTCCTCTTTTGTCCTTCCTCCCCTTCTGCGTATGTGGGAAAGAGAGGAGAGGAAAAAGTAAGAGAGGGAGCAGCAACTCTTAGCTGGTCATCCGTAGTCTGTCCAGTCTGCTGAACAGGCCAGCCATGAAATCGAGTTAAGCCAATGGTCTGTTATCGTATTTCCAGCCTCCGTCGATTTGAAGCATCAGTGCAAACACTACACTGCTGTAAAAGGCACTTTTAAGAAAAGAAAAATGGTATTTTTCATTTAAGAGAAACTCCACTGTGAGCTGAAGGTCACCATCGGCTCACAGGGATGTGATCAGGTGAGACAAAACACTCCAATCTCCGCAATTACATCTGAACAAGACTAAGATCACCTTAATAAGGTCACATGTATCTATGTATGAGATAAAGTGGCTGTGAACAGATGAAAGCTTTTAGCATAGAAATTGGGTGGAAAGAAGATTAAGTGATACAAGCCCCGTAGGGGTCGATAAAGAAGAAGAAAAAAAGCTTGTTCCCTTAAGAAGGGCAGAGGAAAGGGAACACAATCAAATGTTTTCAAAGAGGGAGATTTAGGTGCTAAATATAGCTGGACTGGCCACCATGAGAAAACAAACATCCAAGCATCCAAGCACTGCTGCCTGGTAAAACATTATCTGTTGTGTGATTATTATGCAGAGGGATGCAGGGAAAATACCTGTCAATAAACTGTGTGGGGGGGGGGGGGGGCGCATATAAAAACGGCAAAGCAATTTTATTGACAACATTTTTATCATTAAACTGAAAAGGCAGTTTGCTTGCAGACAACCTGCTTGCCTGCAGCTATGGTAATGTAAAACTTAAGTAATTGGGAAATACAGGACATTAAGCTGTCAGTCAAAAGCTGATAAAATTGAGGAACACAGTTACCTGTTTCTGCTTCGCTTTTGCGGTTCAGCACCTTCAAGATGTCTTTGGTAATTTTCTTGATGGTGTGTCGCGCCTCATCTCTCAGTTTGCCCACGCCGTAGAGGACCACTAACCGCTGGTTGCACTCGTGGCTGGCGCTCTCCTCCTAAAGGCAATGACAAAAGACACAAAAAAAATGATCCTCGTGAACTTGATGCACCCGATTACCTGAGCAGCACGCCGAGAAAAACTATTTGGGCCAGGCAGACGTGACGAGGTCTGAGGAATAAATTCAGGAAAAATGTGAAACCACAAGAACAGACATTTCTGTTTCTATAAAGATAAGAAGATGGTGAAAAACAAAAACACCAAAGTATTCAGTTTACTATAGTAGAAGCAGCAAATCCTCACAATCGAGAGGCTGGAGGTATGTCATTGTTTTGGATGCTTGCCTATTACTTAAATTGTCAATAAATTATTACAATAGTTGAAAAATATGGCTGAAACACCTCCTGTTTAGACAAGCTGTCAGGAAACTGATTCATAACAACCCAGAAGTGTCATTCTCTGGGCTTTTTCAATGCCACGCTATGAGTTCTTGTCTTACCTGAGGAATAGGGAAGTGAGTGGCATACTGGATGTGGCGAGGTTGCTCGTACAGCTGAGGGAATGCCGGGTCCATGCCCTTCTCCTTACAGCCGGCCTTGCTGTCCTGCTCTGGAGCCGCCTTCTCGGGGGAGGGGCTCCCCTTAGACTCACAGTGCATCGGAGGAGAGAACATCTGCAAGGCAAATTAAATGATTTCACTCTAACGTCACATGAGGAATTCCACATTTTCCCTTGAATATCTATGCATGCATTATGAAAGGAAATGTAAAATGTGTGTACCTCATCAAAATTAGCACTGGAGTCAATTTCCATCGACTCCGACAGGCCGGTATCCTGTTGAACAAGCGACAACCTCATGTTACCCTTTTACACCAATCTGTTGCTTTATACTGTTGCACAAATTACTCATCACACTCCACAACAGATGCCTCCAACGTGCCTCCATCTTGACACTGCTGCCTGCGTCCTGCTCCTTGCGCTCCGATTCATCGGAGGGCTCGTCACAGGGGGAGCGGGGGCGCGGCAGGTGGGAGTCCGTCGCCAGGTCGCCGCGGGAAATGAGCGTGCACATGTAGATGTTGTGGGAAAAGACGTCGTGACGGATGAGCTCGCAGAAGAGCAGGACCAGGTTGGAGAACTCCACCCGTTCACTTTCGTTCCCCGGCTCCGCTGCAGAGGAGAAAAGGTGGGAGGTGGGGGGGGGGGGGGGGGTTGGAATAATTTAATACCAGGGTTCCCTTGCCAAATCATTTATAATAAATATGCACTGGGTAATGAAATAACAGCCAAAGACAGACACATTTGAGAATCACAGCAACAGGAAACGGAAAGAGACTCACTCAGTGTGGGAGCCTGAGTGTCGAGGAACTGCAGCAGAACATCCTGAAAGACGGGCAGCGTGGCGGCCGAGAGGGAGCCGGACGACACGGAGCCCTTCTCGTCCACCACCTCAGACTCACCACATCTCTGCAACAAACACACACACCAGACACACAACACTCAGAAAACTGTCTTTTGAGTGCTACATGTAGGAACCCTGTTTACAAACTACAAGCGACAATTTAAATTAAAGATATCAAATCTGTATAAATATATGTATTGTGGCGGCTGGAGAGAGAAGGTTCTCGCGCCTAATGCTCATCAAAACACATCTGAGCTGTAATTGTTTCAGTTTTTAAATGAAAGGAATGGAATTATTTCTATGGTGAGCTGTCTGTGATGCTGAAAGTGCACATCATTTATTTAAATACCAGCAGTTTCAGACACTTTTCCTTTCCAAGCATTGCATGGCATTGCTTTTGTTGTTAATATAATTTAAGAACGGTTTAAGCTGTTTTTATGGCAGCTGATATAGTTGAAGTCTGAAATTATCAGAATCAGCTTTTTTTGGCCAGAATATACTTTTCTTTATACGATACTACACTACAGCAACTCAAATCCTCACTTTTTTCTCTCTGTTTTATGTTGTTTGGCACATTAGCTCTTAAAGCGGTTCGTCTACAGACGCCACAAAATATAAAACAATATGCAGTTATTCTAGATGCAGTCGCAATGCTGGAGGGTGAGATGGATCCCAGCAGTGATTCATATTGTACAAAGAAAGCTATGGATTCAAGAGGATTCATTTAAAACAACAGAACTGGAGATAATGCTGCTACCTGAACCCTTCATTCACATAGTGGTTAGTGGTCTGTTGATTGATGTAGCACTGTGCAGACTAATATCAAAGGTCTATTGGTGGGCTATTATTTAAGACCACTTCCAAGACAAGTCCCCTTGTTGTAACCATCTCATTCCAGATATTATTTACACTCAATACGTCTTGACTAAAAAATATTTACTCCGAAAAATAAAATCCAACAAATGTAATGAAATACATTGAGTACTTCTTGCCCAGTGTTATATTCCTGGCAGTGTGTTGAAGGCTTGAACTGCACTTGGATCATAATGTTGGAAGATAAATGTGCAGAAAATATGCTCGACCCGTTAAAAAAAATATATGTAGAAAAAACTAAAGACATTTTTTGGTGGGGTTGATTTAGCTGATTGGACGCCAGAGCAGAGGGCATGAAATGAAGTCGTTCACTACTTAAACAGTCAGTCTGGAGCTGTGAAAAACAAGCAAGAAGAGACGGCAACATGTGGTCGTAACTCACAGTGGGGGGTGGGTCTCTTACCTCTGCTTCTATTTCAGCCTGTCTCTTTTCCAGCAGCTTGGCCACCACCATGGCCCGGTGTCTGCCAGAACGCTTACAGCACACGGCCCATTCACAAAGCAAGGTCACCACCGCGTCATCATCTGGCGACATCTGGAAAGAAATGTGTTGTGAGAAAATACAGCTAAAAATAGAAGCATGAGGCCACATTGTATTATCTGATGATCAGTTATTACGTAGTATCAGCAGTTCGGTCATCATTGCCTGTTCGTATATAATCTACATCTCAGGATTTTTTCATGCTTTATACAAAAAATAGATAGGCGAGGGGAATCGATCCTTACCTCATGGCCATCTTTACTCTGGCCTGAGCCGAATATTCGGTTGTACAGGGAGTCCAGTGAGTTGTTAAAGTCTGACTTCTCAAAGCTGTGGTTGTCTAAAACCTCCAGGGTGTGGAGAACCCTCCCGATGGTGAACCCTGGCAACAGATTACAGACGTCATCTCAAAACACTGAGCTTGTTGCATGAGCTCTAAACAGGTCTCACGGAAGAGTTTTCTCTAACCTGCCGTGGTCTCCTGACACTTGTCAAACGACCACCTGAACTCCACTGCTTGGCCTCGCTCCTTAACTTGCTCTTCGATTTCTCTCAACTTTGTACGGACCTGAGGGGAAAGAAAAGGCGAGAATAAATTATCCTGACATCTCACGTAAACAAAACGAATGAGAAAACCACCAAAGTACCGTTGTTCTATAAACACACATCAACATCTCGTCTTGGAATGCATTCAGCAGAAATGTAAGAACGTTTTTTAAGAAAGAAAGAAAACTATATCACAACATGGGAAAAACACTTACTACAGGCTGTGAACCTGTTTATTTCTGCTGTTAAGTTTGGCATTGTAACATGGGGGTCTATTGGGATTGACTCGTTTTTAGAGCCAGCCTAAAGTGGGAGTGCGTTGCCTTCATTTTTCAGGCCCGGAGGTTGCCGCTTGGTATGCTAGTATGTTTGTGTAGGAGTACACAGTAGTTGTATGTTGTTGTTTTTCAAATCATTGGCTGTAGATAAATATAAGCCCTACCTGCTGTGTGAAGGCAGTGTTGCCCCCTGGCATTGGTAAACTGGACGGAGCGATGGGCAGGAGGTCCAGAGGTGAACCGGTTTTGTTTCTGCTGTCTGTTAGAGAGTAATGCCACACCAGAGCACTGGGACAACACAGCACTATGCTCTGATGTGACAATAACAAGACACAAATAAGAGAAAACAGAATTTCGTGAGTGATGATTTTCCGGTCTTGTTTTACATTTCACATTCCACGTATCAGTCAGAACGAACACACTGTACCTGCAGCATGCAGCTGAGCCCGAACACCAGAGGCCTGTGCTGAGGGCAGATGTAGAAGTCGGTGAACGCCGTCTGGGGCTGGTTCCCTCCTGCCGGCTGCAGGGTCGGGGTGGGGGGCAGGGCGTTACCTTGCTGCGTCAACATGCCGTGGGTTGGATGACCTCCTGTGCCAGGGCCCAGGCTCCCGTCGCTTAGCAACAGGTTGAGGCGGCGTGTGCAGAAGTAAGCCAGCCTCCGTGACAAGTAAGCCGACTGTACAAATTCCCCCGAGTACTGCGGGACAGAGGGGAGATTCACAGCATTACCCACAGCACTCAGTGTCCATTAACAGCAGTCACCTTTAGAAATAGACATAAAATGAAGGGCTTCAGGCCCAGGCCCCCCCCCCCCCCCCCCCCATGGGCCTCTGACAGAAAAGGTCAACACCACCAAAGTGCTGTGGACAAAGACACACAACCGGCTCATGATAAATTGGTGACAGCTACAGAAGCATGTCATAACACCGAGTGTGTGTGTGTGTGTGACTGCGTACAGCTGTTTGAATGTTAAGCAGGACTGCATGTTTCCCAAAAGCAACCCCTCCGTGCATGAGTGACGATGTGAGGCCGAGGTAGAGATGTTGTAGACGAGAGTAAAGGGACAGCGGGAGCATACCTGTAGTAAAAGCGGCAGGAGCAGTCTGAGAAGCTCGTCTTCACCAGGTCGGACCTTCTCAAAACACTCCAGCACCCATGTCAGAAACTCATGTCTGTCTAACATACCGTCCTGAAACCAAACACAAGTCGCATCTTAACATCAAGTAGATGCACACCATAATTACAGTGGTTAATGTGGAGACCTAGAGTTAATGAATTCAGGGATTCACTGATTGACAGATGCAGTTCACTTCAAGGGACCCGGTGGGTAAAGCATGCAGAAGCAGTGTTGGAACTAAAGCAGAAAAAGTAATCCATTACTAATTCCTTTTCTGAATTATTCTCCCCAAATGTAACATGATTATTTGATTAATTGTTCATGGAGATAAATAATCATATTACTTTTGCTGTACAGAATTTGTCTGGAAGACAGTTTTTACAGCAGACAAGTCTCCATTTCTCAACTAAAGCCTGTAACACTAACGTAATTAGAGCAGATCAATTGCAGCGCATTACCCTACTCTGTGTTACTGGAAAAAGTGATGTGACGACAGTAACGTATTTTTACGCTGCGACGCGTTAACTGACCTGAAACATGAACATGGCTAGCTTCTCGTTGTATTCCCACTGCTTCATGGCCGTCTCCACATCAGCAGGCGTGGCTGGTAGTGGCGAGCTGCAGCCTTGACTGGGAAACTGTCTGTAAAACTCAGCCACCTTCTGAAGCTGCTCCCACAGGTACTTAGTAATAATCTGAGTCCATTCTACACACACAAACACAAAAATGCATCTTAACGCAACAGAAATGGAATAAATGCCAGGATTAACATATTATACTTCAAGAAACTAGTTTTTAACCAAGAGTACATATGAAACATCAACGCAGCCAAACACACACTGCTTTACCAACATTTAACATTACTTGCTTACCTATACAGGGATCAATCACGTGCCTCTTCTTGACTTTAGTCTCTGTGATGGCTGCGTGATACGCACAGGTCATCTTGATCATCCATGCTGAACGCATGACAGGGACTAAGTACTTGGCCAAGTATCCAAAAACCTCCTCCTTTTTGCTAAAGATTGGAACCTGTGACGAAGACATTTCATGTGTGTCAGTAATGTTGAGTGAAACGAGGCAAACATGCCAAAAGATATTCATCAAAACACCAAAAATGGCAAGAAAAAGAAAGCCAAAAAAAAAAGGTCAAAGTCATTTATTAAAATGCTTTATCATCGCAACAGTAATGCTTATCACTTTTTACAAACACTTGACAGCTTAACAGACTGGGAGAGTCAAAAATGCTGAATAAAAACCATTAGAAACATCACAAACATTGGCTGTACATTTTACTTCCAAATTATGTAAATACAGGCTTCAGAAGTCTTTTGCAATAAAATAAACATTTTTGCTAGATTGTATATTTCCATTCCAACATTGCATGTTCTGTTTTGAAAGTGAATGCAGTGGAGAAACCGCTTGCATGAACTCCACATTTTCAACTAAAGTCATCAGCCGTGTGTTCCTGATGTTACTTCTTCTGTGGCCTGAATGAAGTAGCTGAGCAGAAACCTGGAACTGACGTACACCTGAGAAGGTCAGAAATCATTGGTTATTGTAGTGAGAAAACAATGAAACATGTACGTAGCAATGCAGGCTAAAATAACAGAAAATACATAAACTGCAGCGTAATTGTAAATTACAAAGGGCCTTGATACACGTATGAATAGAAAGTTCACCTTTAATGTCACCTGATCACCTCAATATTCAACACCTGTTTGCTGCCACTTGTAAAAGCACTCACAGAGGAAATAAATTAATAATGCACCCGACAATCTATAAACCATAGAATTCCAAGTTTAAATCTCACAGCAATAAAACCTATTTTCACTAACAAACAAAGGTATTCATTGTGTTTTGGGTCAATACTCTCTAACAAGACACAAAAGAGACTTGTTTTAAACAGAAGCATCAATTTGGTTGATTTAACGGGGAAATAAAAAAAAAAAACACTTTACTTTACTTACCTTTTCTGCATTGTTCTTGTTTTGTGATGTGGAATTGAAATGTCCAGGAGAGTTGTGCAGTTTGGGGACCGTTTTATCACAGTGGCTTTATATTCTCTTCTTGGCTTTCACAGAACTGACACGTTAATTTATACTCCACACCTAGTTTCTTAGCGACTTTCGACTATCTGGCCTCGCCAGATCACAAAGAGTGAAGCTATATTTGTAAGCCGGTGTTGCAAAACTATAGTTCTGCTTTAGCTTTAATATGTATATATATACACACATATATATATAAAAGTATATAGCAACACTATTAGCCCTGTGAGGCTCTAATGCTCATTACACATTGAAAAACAATCATTTTCTTCTGCTCATTATGAGAGATTACATCAGGGTGTCTTCTCATTGTCAGACTTGGCTAAATGTTCTCAGTCTAGGATGTACTTTGTCACTGTCAGGCTAAACTGTACGTAGCCTAGCCTGCTAACATTAGCAGGGTAGCATTTCATACTACAACAGCTAGAAATGCTAACATGCTAACATTTAACTGTGAATTCAATATGCTAATGTTCAACATGTTAAAATGCATTTTATTTTGACAGATACTTAATTACCTCATGACAGACAAAACCAAAAAGCCTATTTTGCAGACATACAAATGTGTTTCTTATCACTATTAAGTAATCATAGAGGTGTAATAATCTTTTACGTTTTTTTTATTTTATTTCAAACTTTAACCAGCCAAGCACAGTGCAGAGGATGAGGCCAATGCAATGACTTCTCCAGCCATCACACTGCCAGTTAAACCAACTAAAATAAAAACACATAATTCTCATTTAGCAAAGATGGCTTTTATAGACTCAGGACAGCCTCCTACCTTTTTAGCCAGCTGTGTCAGAGGTTTAGTCCCCGCTAAATCCGTGAACCAGTTATTGATGGAGCTCTGTGACCTTGCTGTGACGAGCCAGAAATTATCCTTCTGGTTGACCTGTGGCTTACGTTTCCCCGTGTCTGGAAACGTGTTGTAACGCAGCTTCTCTGCAATGATGCTGCTGAAGTTTGAGCTGATCTGTGAAGCATTGGGAGGTAAAACGTGTATGAAGGCCAGAATCAATCACACAGAACTACAAACGAGGCATGTGGGGCTTAACCTGAGCTTAAGTGCACCAGGGACATTACCTTTGAAGGGTTGAAGTTGACATTTTTGGCACTGCCATGTTCATCCCCCGACACAGCTGGTTGGTTATTGAATCCTTGTTTCACATTCAGAGCAGTCAGCTCATCCTGAAACAAACACACATCTCAGTGTATATTATAATGAATTAAACACATTCAAGCTATTACAAGTGTCAATGTACAATATATCATAGCTTCTAAACGCAGATCAGCATATGTGCTTAGTTGGGATAGGCTTGCTGACACAAGGGAAATTACCATATTTATAATTACGTTACTAAGTCATTATAGGACATATTGGCAGCAACAGTGACAGAATAACCCAGAGGTAAAGCAGTCAGTTTTCCATCCACATCAACAGATTATCCTCTAAGGTTAATAATAGATCAGGAGCCAGCAGCACTAACGCGTTACCCTAGCTATAGGCCAAACTCCAAAATCTTAAAACTGAGCACAGATCATCTCAAATGAACGCAACGTTACAAAGCTTGCTAGTTCATGAAGGCTAGCTTTGCAGGGTTTAGCTGACGTTTAACTCGTTGGTTCACAACATCAAGCTTAAGAAACAATTATCAGTCACGCACAATCCAAAGATTGAGACTCTTTCTCATCACAAAGCGAAATGTACCGGTTGCAGTTTAGCGTTGAATCAAGCCGGATAGCAACCATTAGCCGATGAGCTAGTTTAGCTAAAACTGTTATTTAACGAACCGGTTGCTCTCTAAGTAAGATCGCGAGCAAGCGAACCAACTGACAACTAGGTTGTTCATTGTTATTGCTAGGCCCAAATCGTCTAGAAGGCTAGCTACAACAGGCTAGCTAGTGTTAGCTCGAGTAGCTTCTGGGCTGAAAAATTTCCTCCCCACTAAAACATTATTCCTGGATTTCCAGATTGCACGTCGTAAAATCTGACCTCTTTCTGCTTTGGATCTTGGGGATAAACGTCCGGAGGGCCGAGTCGGGGCCTCTTTAGCGGCCGGTGTTCGTAACTTAGGATCCCGAAAGCAGCCATCATCCAGAGGCATCACAGCCAGGGCTTTCCTCCAGCAGCCTGAGCCCAGCTACAACAACGAAACACACACTTCCGGTATACGGTTTCATCCGCGAACTTCAAAATAAAAGTCACGGGGAACACACAATGCACCTGTATGAAACCTTTATTCTTATAAAAAAAAAAAATCTAATTTATACAACAAATCAAATAAAACTGTGCCAATTTGACATGAGGATGAAGAGAGGTAACATATTGGGCCAACAAGATTTTGTGAAATGGTCTTCAGAAATAAGGAGCCTAAGTAGGCTACACATTCTGGCCCACAATCTTAATTTACAATGGGTGTGCATCTTCATTAATGTGCAACTTTTACACACATTCCTAAACTTGAATTTGTCATGCATACATTTTTTACATCATTTTACAAAATCAAAGTCTTATTAAAACACATTGAGACTCAGTAAGAGTCTCTGGGTTGATGGGTTTATTTTCAACATGCACAGTAATTAATAATAACAACCAGTTGCCTTAGAGTCCCAGGGGCACTGAAAGCTCAAAGTTTACTGAGTGTCAGCAGATTTGTGCACAAACTTCCAAAAGAACAAAGCACAAATGTATCTGAAATAATATGGGCCTTTAGATGGGTCCTGCTTTATCTCCTGTTCTTGAGGTCCTGTTCCTGTTTTGACAGGTGTGTCAACATTGAGTTTTAGGAGCTTCAGCATTTCAGCCTGGTTCATTTTGCCCAATGAATGTGTTTAATCAAAATACCACACAGCAAGAGGTGTTACAGCAAAGCCTGGAGCCCAGCAGCTCATTTTTCCCCCTATAGATATAGAAAGATAGACAGATATGTCTATTCTTTATCCCAGAACAATTTAAAAAATGAACAAAGGACAGATACCAACAATTTGTAATGTCTTAAATCTTATTTGTTAACACTCAGACTCTAAGCTAGGGAGAAAGGTAGACTGACTGTTAAACAAATAAACAGCAAAAGACAGTCAACAGTCAAGCATAATACCAAACAAACCAACACAAACATGCTGGACTTGCACACATCCTTGAACATGCTAAACAGATATCTTCAAGCTTAAAAGATATGATTATGTCATGTTGTGTAGCATGTAGTATCAAGGAGGTGAACCCTGGACACGACGTTGTCAAGATGTTTTGAGCTGCTGACTGTATAATATTAAATCGTAGAGGGTCAGGGTAAGTATTGTCTGAGTCCAGCTGTTTCTGAACACAGTTGTTTATCTCTCTACACATACAGGGAAATCTGTGTTGTGCAGTCCAAGTTTTGTTAGTAAGTAAATATTCCCCTTCACTTCTGTGCAGCTTCAAGAATTCTAACAATGTTCCTACACTTTGTTAAGGAATTTATGTTGTTTGCTAACAGCTGACCAGTTTCCACACAGTGCCAATAATGGGCTGATGGCAGCGCTGTGGAACAGGTGTGTGTGTGTGTGTGTGCACCAATTTAAGTGCCTTGAGCCACAAAAGGCTTTATACTACTACTGTATTACACATATGCAGTACTTTCCAAGACCTGAACAGACTCTGATGCGTAAAATCAGTGGAGTTCCCCTTTCACATGTAAAATAACTTAAGACAACTGGACATTAGCATATATAAAAATATTTTAATTGAGAATCACAACCCTTATCAAGAAATATCAAACATTTACAAAAAGATTACAATCTTATGTGTACAAAGGCAATCTTGAAAATCTATCAACGCAATGGAAAAGTATTGCACTCTTCATGATTGTTCAGCACAAACTTGAATATAAGGAAGAAGTTTACAATCCCCATCTTTGTGAAAACATTTGAGGAAACATGTTGATTCAGCTTTGCTGCACATCACACGGACTGTACCGGGGTTTACAACCTTAAGTGCAACTGCATAACGCACTTTGTTCAACACCAGAGTTACCGTGCTTGTAAAAAGAAATACCATCAGTGTAAAATGTGCAAATTTTAAACTCCAGCATTTGGTTTAGAGGAAACTTCCGCTCATTCCCAAACACAGTACTTGCATGCATTTCTAAAAAAGCATGCTTACATGGCTGACTCCATTATATGACCTGAAAGTGTTGACAGATCTAGGCACATTTTGCTTCTACAATAATTTACTAAAATGACTGCATTAAAATTGAACTAGATGCATAAAAAGGAAATCAGTGAAAACATTTTAGCACGTTTTAGACAGTGCCTTATAAGAATGGTTAATAGGTGAATTTTTACAGATATTCTGTATCGATTAATCAATGCTAACTAATACGTTCTCTGCAGTGAATTCCTGCACTGTGAAGTGTTAATAATGGAAATAAAATGAGAAAAACTAATTTAGAGTCTCACTGATCAGCTGACCTCCAGAGGAAAAGGAGAAAAAGCACCACATGTCCTTCCACGTGACCACATATATTACAAAGTGTTCTGATCAGAGTTGTTGCTCCGTTTCCCTTGCAGCTAATTATTTAGCCTCCAGAAAATATCAACGTTATTGTTTGCATAGTGAGATGTGATTAGTCCTTCAAAAATGTGGTCCCTGTGTCTTTGGTTTTGAAATAAACAGACAATATTACACGGAGCAGCCGTCACAAGAGCAAATGTATTTTATGTAACACATCTCTCTCACACCCCGGCAGGGCTGAGTTAAGTGTGATTTTTGTGCATTTCAGGTATTCCACTGAATATTTTGTGGCCGTTCAGCTCCGGTGTTTTTTTAATCTGCTTTGGTTTTCTGATGCTTCTATCATGGCTCTGAATCTTGAGTTTTCATCTGCCAGCAAGGCAGCGGGACTGTCAAACTCCAAAATCTATAAGAATGAAAAGGATAAAACAGCATCAGTACCAGCATGTAAGATATAAAATCGGAGGTTCGATTGCTCATTCCATGAGCTTGTGTCGAGAGAACAAAAATCAAGACGTATGATTTTCTCTAAGAATATTGCAACCAAAGTTATTCCTCACAGGCAGCATATGTGAAGAATTTTAATGTCAGGAAAATATTGACCTCAGAGCAGCTTTGTTACGCTTTGATCGATCACTGAAAAGGTACTTAACACTCAAATGTTGACGTGGCTCAAACTACAAGAATTTCTTTCTGCTATATTGGATATCTAATAAGTGCAGACAGACACGATCAGAGATGACAAAAAGATAAATTAAAACTTTGAATTGAAAGCTAAGTTGTGAGGGCTCCATGGTTATAACACACTATAACACTATAACAAACTAACCTGCCAAACATCAAAACTGAATATGTGCTGCTTAATGCAATCTGTAACAAGTATTAGACAGTTAAGGGCTGTCTAATAATAACAAAATAAATCGACTTTATTAACATCTGTGTACAAACTGCCTTTTCTCTGGCCTCCCACTGCTGGTAATCATTTGTGTGTATTCCATGTTTACGGCTTGCATCAAATGTCAGCTCGAACTCAACACCCCCTCAGTAAAACGTGCACTGCCTGATCCAATCTATCACCTCAAAGAGAGCAATTCACACAGCAAATCAGGGGTTTCAACTTGGGAATGAGTTTCAACCAAGGGGGGCCGTACGGTGCAATCATGCAATCAGACGTGTTGCCTTTATACACACCTGTCCGTTGTCCAGGACCATGACCCTGCTGCAGCTCATCACCGTGTTGAGACGATGGGCAATGATGAGCGTGGTGCAGCTGCCAAACGCACAGCGAATGGTCTCCTGGATGAGACGATCCATCTCGGTGTCGATGGCTGCTGTGGCCTCGTCCAAGATAAGAATCTAGAAAACAAAACAAAAGAACAGCTATGAAAAAAAATAAAAGCAAGACAGACTCCACAAAACAGGAGATTACAACATCCAAACAAAGACATGGTCTCGGTGCCTGTGTTTGCTGTAATACATGTAACATTATAGGATATTAATATTCATACTAAATTAGGAAAAACATCACGCTATTATACTGAATGCTACACATGTTTATGAGCTGCAGCTCTGATGCATACCACTAGGTGGCAGTGTTATCCCATGCAGAGACACGCGCACCAACAATTCTATGATTTGGGGAGGTTGTCTTCTCTCATCATGAAACCGAGGAGAATCTCTTACTTGAGCAGCTATCATCATCCATGTAAAACAATGTTCCACATTTAAATGTGAACGAGCTGTATCATACAATCAGCACCTTGCTGTTGCGCAGCAGAGCTCTGGCCACACAGAGTAGCTGCCGTTCTCCCACCGAGAAGTTCTCTCCGTTCTCGGTCACCTCTGAGTGCAGCGAATGAGGCAGCTGGCTGATCTGAGGAAGGCCAGAGTGGTATACAGAGGTATGAGGAAGAGTGTTAGGGGCTTTTTCTATTCAAGTCATGCACTATTTGGTATCATCTGAACCATCTTGTCGCTTACCATCTCTTTAACATACGTCTTCTCAAGAGCTTCCCATATCTGGCAATCAGAGTATTGATCCCATGGGTCTAAATTTGTCCTATTGGAAAAAGACATAATTGTGATCTTTAACTGGATTAAACATGATGGCAATTTCACATTAAGACAAGAGGTACAGTACAGTATACTGTCGATACCTGAGGCTGAGGAAGTTGACATCAATAAAGCAACTCACTGCTAGTTTTTGTAAAAGCAATGCTGATGTTTTGTTTTTGAAACAGTCTTACCTGTCAAATTGAGCATTTATGTTCTTTCATAACTCAAACACCTTTAGAAAACCATTTCAAGGCAAATAGTGGGATATGGATATGGTATGTTAAGAGGAGCATAGACTGAGATGTGCAAAATATTCTCCTCAGTTTGGATGTAAAAAACATATATTGGAGCTTTAAACAGGCAGGTTGACTTAAGGCACACCAGTTTTTGCAGCAGGGAGCATCCAACTATATGGGAAGGAAGTGTTATATATATGTAAGCACTTATTTGACCACATAGTTGCACCACTAGACACTGAGGGATTTTCCATTAGAGCAGTTGTTTAAGAGCACATAAACTGTTGAGGGGCTACATTTTTATTCATTCATTCCCTCTGCTCTGCTTTTTACATCTTGTAAACCCGGAACAATGCACAAGTTACAAATCTTGTTAATACAAGTAATTATCATTCGCATTACCTGACTGTCCCGATGAAGAGCACCGGCTCTTGAGGAATGATGGCTAGCTTGCTTCGCAGGTCATCGAGACCAATCCGTGCAATATCGATTCCGTCAATGACAATCGAGCCTCCAGTCAGCTCCACAAGTCTGAACAGAGCTACACCCAGAGAGGACTTTCCTGCAAACGCGTACAGAAGAGATACTGCATGAAGAAATGTGTGTGCACGTTGAAAAAGATATGTAGAAACAGGCTGAAAATGCTGCTGGCTGGGGACCAGAAAGGGTCACCTGATCCTGTTCGGCCCACAATGCCAATGGTCTCTTCAGGCAGGATGGTGAAGGACAGTTTCTTGAGCACGAGCGGCAGATCATCACGATAACGCATCTCCACATCCTGGAAGGTGATGTTTCCCTGCTGAGGCCAGGAGGCAGCAGGAGCCTCTGCCTCAGGACTTTGTCGGGGTGCTTCACTCTCTAGACACTGAGATAAGGAGCGGAGATGGTATCTGGTATTAATCTCTAAATCTCTGTGGAGGTGCAAGCTCCCGAACTGATGTGCAGTGGTTTTCTCTCTATGAGCTTTTCTTTGAACTCGAGAGGGAAAAGAAAAAGTTGAGTTGATACTTGTGTCTTTGCAGTTTGATGGCTGTTGTGTGAAACAAGCCCTGTCATGTGCTCTAGAGTGTGTTAAGACCTCCCACTGGGTTTCTATCTGCTTCCTGCTGTGTTTATCACACATACACAATAACTTGCACACAAAACACACACGTCTGGACATGCCAACTGTCCTAAATCAACTGCTTTGTTATTCTGGGCTGGTCTGCGTTTGATGGTGCAATTCTACACAGCGTCACAGTCTATGTGACCTTCCTCACTGTGCAAATCAATGCTCTTACCTTAATATAATGATCGATCCTCTCCACTGATGTAAACCGAGCTTCAGTCTCTGTGAGAAGTCGCACGGTAAACTGAAACAAGCCGGTTAGCTGGAGGTGAGAGAAAAGCAGGGAGAGGTGGACGGTTAATGGTTCACACTGTCAAACCAATTATATGAAACACTCACTGACATGTGCTGCTCCGCTTCAATGAAGGAAGTCAACAGATTTAAATGAATGCTCAACTACTGTTATTCTAAACGACTGATTAGCTAAATGCTATGCAACTATAAAATGTCTCTTTATCGTAGCTGTTAGAACCAGAAGAGGCTTTACTCTGCCATATGTTTAATCCCATCTAGAGCTTGAAACTACCCTCTTTTCAGCCTTTTAAGACGACTAGAGCTACCAGTGTCTGTATACTACATGTGTTTCTTTACAAACCTGCACTGCGTACGATAAGGCGAGGCCTGCGTAGGCTGGCGGTATCTGATTGTGCATGAAGACAATAAAAAGTGCTACACCAGTGATAAGAGAGATGCTGATGAGGTCCAGGCGGACAGCCAGCCAACGCATAGCGCAGCTGAAGAGGTAGTTGGAGGCCTGGTTGGTGTCCAGTAATTGCTGATATCTGGAAAAAGAGAGATAAAACCATTTCAACCACAGCAAAATCAAGAAGAACTCTTTCCTCCCACGCTTGCTGGTATGAGGTTTGGTATATTTACTAACTGAAGAGTAAACTGAAAAACTGCAACGAGAGAAACAATTCTATTAAAGTTTAATGATCTCCATCTCTGAAAGGCACCATGATACTCACCTTTGGAGGAAGTCGTGCCCTCTTCCATAGGCGTGGATTGTGGAAAGTCCCTGAAGGCTGCTGGTGATGTGAGAGGTGAATGGTGATTGGCTGATGTTCTCCAGGCGCTTCAGCTCACGAATCAGAACTCTGGGAATAGAAAAAGATTAGCTTATACATTTAACCTACTACTATAGGAATTCATTTAATAATATCAATATTTTGTAAATAAGCTATTCGAAATGATTAGAGGTTATTGGTACATCTAGCGTTTTTTGTAGTGTCTATAATAACGACTGAATTAAAATATCTATTCTTATTACAGGCAGATATAAACTAACACTAGAAATGCATTACATTCATTTTTTAATTTATAACCCTAAATCTTAATGAGGTGAGTTTGCAGCACTGCAGGATTGGAAAGCCTCCACTCAAGGGTATTGTTTGCAAATAGGCTCCAGCATGTGAGGAGCAAATCTTTGAAATAAATTACACTAAATTGGAAAACCTCACGAGGAACACTTCACTATAAGCAACAGTATGTACTCCAGAATGAAATGTGAAGTCCAAACCTGAGTGAAGGTAATTTCGTCTGGTTTTAAGATGGAGAGTATTTGATCAGACTGATATTGCTGCCACTTATTTATTTAGTAAGATACTGAACAGAGCACAGACATTACACCTGAATGCTGGAGCATCGCTAAAGAATGAAGGAAAGGAGAATACATGAGCTCTAACGATGCAGTTGTGTGGCAGACAGGTAATGATGACACGGTGGACAGAGAGGGATACGGTCCACGACACAGCGCCCGCTTTCCTGACAGAGCTTAGGTCGTTTCCCACTATCTGATGCATGTGCAATATTATGAGCACCGGGGCGCACAGACGGCCACACAATCAGCAGCCAGAGAGACACCAGACCCACCGTTGACGGGGCAGTGTGAGTGAGAGGGGCTTATTGACAAAGGTGGGGTGTCTTTCTACTTTTAGACGCCACGATAGAATGGATGGTGCATGTGAATTACTAGTCTCCCATGAATCATTTGGTTTTCTCATAAAAGCCCATAAGAGAGCGGGAAACAACATGACACCTCTTTGCTTCAAGGCTGCGATCCAGACAAACATGTTTATGCCCTGGGCAGTTTCATTTCAGAATTCAATAAAGGCTGCTTTAGAAGTGGGTAATTTCAATGGGAGATCCAGTTTGGTTTAACATCAATACATATCCTGGGATGTCGTGACTTATACAGTATTTCATTCTTTTAAAGCGTTGCCAAGGGTGGTGACTAGCTTTTGGTAACAGCTGGGGATCATCTCTTCCTCTTGGTTCTTGTGTGATTAATAGGCTACAAATAAAGTGTCTCTTCAAAGATAAATGAAGATATTTTACAATTAAATTGATCCTTCAATAGATAATAAAACTGGCATCAGATCTGAGTCAATAATTCCAGTTATGCAAGGATAAGATATCAAGTGGTGAGGGGACGTTATTGAGAGCAGGTTTCCTCCCAAAATTCAGCTTCAACAGACACATGTGTTTTCAAATCAAAATGATCATGTGTCATTTGTCATGACTTAATCTGATGTAAAGCTACAAATCAAATGGACTGATTGTGTATGTATAATAACAACACACACAGCCTTTTGTTTTTGGTACTTTCTGAATTTACACCAGCACAACAATAACACTGAGTCATGTTCTTCTTGATCCCTGAAATACAGGAAATAACAATATACTGTGGTTGTTTCCCAAGATACCCGCGAGCTGTTGTTCCCCTCAGTGGATTCAACTTTATTGCTAAATTTCTGCAAAACTATAAATTCTGACTAAAGCAGAGTCATCAGATCATCCCGCGAAGCTCTTGCAACATTTACCACAGAACAGAAGCTGTGAAAAGTCAGGAGTAATGAGAGTCTGACCTGGAGACACGGTTGACAATGAAGAGGAAGGCTCCCAGTGGCAAGATGGAGATCAGGAACCAGGGGAAGACAATGCCCACCATTCCCAAGCAAAACAGCACCAGGGTCAGGTTCTGCAGCAGCATCTCAGCTTGCATGGTGAGTCGCACATCAACTTTGGAGAGGAGACATATCACATATCAGACGAGCTGTGTGGGGCTGGATCTATCTATCTCTACATGTGAAGAAACCCCGTAAGTGCTCCAGCATCAATCGATTCTATAATTGTCAGAAATAAAAATAAAAGTTATCCAAAATAAGATGTTAAATTGTTTGTTAATATTATTGAAATAAAGCAAGTCACTACTGTTAACATTTCAGATGTATTAGTAGATGAAAAAATAACCTGGAAAGACCACATTCACGAGGTGTGTAAGAAAGAAAATTCAGTCTTTTGGCATCATTAGAAAAGTTTGTCCACTGGTAAATCAATCCTATCTTCTAATACAAAAACATATTATAGTAGTATACAGTAGTATATCCATACATATACTACTGTAACATGTTGCAGCCAGTGCGTATCCATCTTCCCTTCAAAAAATTGATTTTTAACTGCATCAAGTGGCCACAGCAACCACAGAGCAAAGACACCAGTGAAGTAGATAAGAGAAAGCCACTCCCTTAAGCAAAGTACTCCATGTGAAACCACTGTGTCTTGGCAGTACACCTTGTCAACCAGGGTGACTTCACTGAGTGAGAGCTCTCTTGGGGGAATGTTCACAGTCAAGACAAATCCAGTCTCACCCTCATCCATATCTCTGGAGAAGCGGGTCAGGATACGACCCAGAGGTGTTGTATCAAAGAAGTGCATGGGGCTGAGGAGGAGCCGGCCGAACAGCTTGTCGTGGAGCACAGAGGCAGCCTTCACCGTGCACTGTCAACACAAACAACAGCCGTGTTTGAACATGAGACCTGACACATGGAAACAAACAACTTAAGGAAACATACGGAAAGAATCAAGGCTTGGATAAACAGACTGTTGGAAGGAAAATCGTCTGTCAGCGGGCTCAGCCTCAAACACAATAACACACAATGGCACACAGGGGCACTCACATGTCGGCTGCAGAGTTATAAACGCTACTTCACCATATGCTAAGCATGTGCACAGTGGTGGCTGTCTTCCCCCTCACACAAAGCAAGATGTCAAAACTTCATTTATAATGAGTTTCTGGGAGGCTGACATAAAGGTCATGACCCAATGAGCAAGAGACATTTCACCAACAGGACAGAAATAACATGCGGCAGCAGAGAACAAATTAATTATATTAATGGAATATTCAACACTCCCGAAGATCTCATCACAGCTAGGGGTAAAAAAAGATTAGCCATCTTTGAAAAATTAGGAATTTCAAGTGGCACACATTAACGTGGGGACCTAACCTCTGCAATGCAGTGTCAGGATGGGTTAGCTTGAAAAAGAGGACGCGCCCGAAGGGCAACTGACATGCACGCACACACATCCTTTCTCTCCGCCTCTTTGTCTCTGTTGCACACACACACACACACAGACACACACACAGACACAGACACACACACACACACACACACACACACACACACACACACACACACACACACACACACACACACACACACACACACACACACACACACACACACACACACACACACACACACACACACGCAGTCGCTGCAAAGCCGTGAGACGCAGCAGTGGACAGATAAATGGATTTGGCCTACAGGCATTTTCAATTATAGCACTGGAACCACAAGAGCATGAACAAATGACAATAAAGACAATTAGGCAGCACTGTGTAACTGTACACCACTAATATATCAACACTTCATATGCCTTTCAAACACCACTAGTGTTTTAAAGTTCATCAGGGATTGAGTGGATAAAGCATGTGACAGAAAGAGGGAAGTCTCTGTAGGAAGCTTACCTTCACGAATACCAGCCCTCTGAATGTCTTCAGCAGTAAAGCAGCTGCCATGGAGACGACGTAAACAGTTGAATAGTACTGAATGTGAGGGTTGAGTCTCATGCTGTTGCTCGCCATCGTTTCATTCACTAAGATTAATGATGTGTTCTGAGGGCAGATGGAGCAACAAATTACCAAGAGTAAGAAAAAAAAAAATCCAATCTCTCCCCATGCAGGAATTTGGGCTCTAATGAAACTGAGAAAAGCACACACTTTGGAATACAACATAAAAAATGAAAACCAGTCAGCTCAATGATGTTTACTATTCTAAGCACATTCCTCAATAGCAGCTACCGCCTGCTTTGCTGCACATCTGTTTCCTCACTGCTAGTGCTTGTTTTTAATTAAGTTTACCGCGGTTCCGTTACTTTTTTAATCATGCACATTCAGATTAATGCTCAGTCAGCTGCCAGAACTCACTGACGCATAGTCGTTCTTTTTCTTTTGGGAGCCAGCTACACACTAAATAGAGGCGTCTATTTTAGTAAAGCAGGATCGTCTCCAAACTCACCCCGCTGCCCTGCCTGATCCAGTAGCTCAGCCACCAGTTACTGAAGGCTATGCTGCCTGTGGTGGAGAGGAAGAGGAAGATGTTGATGATGAAGACTATACGCCCTCCTGCTGCTTTGATGTAGGCTCCATACACAGACCAGGCGACTGCACCGGAGCCCTTCTCCTCGGCTTTCATCAGTCGTTCTGAATAAAATAAATTACATTACGTGTGAATAGTTCTCAAGGAAACTACACATTTAGCAGGAAAAAGTGTCAGGGTCTCTCACCTCCATTCGTGCTCTCCACCTTTGGTCTGACCATGGCAACAACATCAACAGCACCGTCGGCCTTCTCTGCATCTGCCCTCTGCCGTTTGTTTTTTAAATTCTCTTTCACCAGATTCTAAGAGACAAACAGGTGAGGAAAGAAAGTGAGCGTTGAAACGTGCCACTGCCACAAATCACAGCAGATGTAACAGCAACACACTGCAAGTCATTTTAACAGAGATATCGGTGACAGAGTCTTTAGCAGCTCACCAGAAAATCAATGCACGCATAAATAATGAAAGGCCATGTAAGCATTAACATTTCCAGCAATTGGGCCAGCCTTTCTGGGCTGATGAATTATTCAGCATGTGATGTTCAATGTTTTTGTACAGTGGGGGCAAAGATGCCTTACTCATAAGAGCTGGCCTGGTGCCTTGTTTGGCCCTGGCCTTACCTCCTGTTGTGTGCTGTTGAATAGGCTGGCATAGTCACGCTCTTTACCCATTAGCTGAGCATGGGTGCCGTGCTCGGCAATCTGCCCGTCCTTCATCAGAATAACTTCGTCACAGTCAGACAGATACTAGAAAATAAAAAAGATAGGAGACAGAGGCAAACTTTAATCAGCTAATCGCCAGAAAGTTATTTTGTATGCTTCACAGACAGTCCCTTACCTGCAGCTGGTGGGTTACAAAGAGCACCGTCTTGCCTTTGGCGGCACCCCTGATAGCTTTATGGAAGACGTGGGAACCAACACAAGCATCAACCGCACTGAGAGGGTCATCCAGCAGAAGTATGGGCCGCTCACTGTAGAGTGCACGTGCCAGGCTCACTCTCTGACGCTGCCCTCCACTCAGGTTGGCACCTCTCTCTCCAATCTAGAAAGAAAAAGTAAAAAAAACAACCAAAGCTCCATAAAAACGCTGCTCTAGTTGTGGTTACATAAACTAAAACTGCTGCACACAGGAGTAAAGAAGCATTTTAATTAAGAGAATCATATTACTGACAAGCAGATTTCTACAAATACCTCAGTCATATCTCCATATGGGAGCTCTGCAAGATCTGGGAGAAGGCAGCAGGCTTCCAGGACAGCATTATATCTGATGAGGAAAGAATGAGAAAAGATGTTAAATTAGGGATGAACCTCAACCTTTGTTGCATTTGTTTTTCATAACATCCTTATACAGTAGTTGATCTTACTTGTCTTGGTCATACTCGTTTCCAAACAGAATATTCTCCTTCAGTGAGTCATTGAGGATCCAGGCTTGTTGTGCCACGTAAGCGAAGCCACCACTGACAGCCACATTACCCTCTAACAGGGTCATCTGCAGCAGAAAACCAGCGGGTTGGAAGCAGAAAAAAAACACTTGAAACATTCCTTTTCAAGGTTGTTGCGCGGCATTGGGTGTGAATAAAAGGTTCAAAAAGACTATTCTTCTGTGTCTGTGCTGCTTGAAGAGGAAACTGAACTGAACAATCTCACCTGTCCCAGTAGAGCAGACAGAAAGGAGCTCTTTCCGCTGCCGACACCTCCACAGATTCCAACCAGTGAACCCTAGAAAGCGATAAAAAACAGTGGCGTTGTGGGAATTACATGAAGCAACCAACTCTTTGAATAAAAATGTCTTCAATCCACGTTTATGTTTGTGTTGTTACCCTCTTAATGCGTTGGTCAATGCGGTGCAGGGTCTTGTGCAGTGGAGGTCGCATGCTTTGAGTGGAGGAGATGGTGCTTTGTGGACTCTCCTGCTCCATATTTGTCAGGAGACTTTGTACGTTGGGACCTTCCTTGTTTTTTTTGTCGTCCTCTGTGGAAATGTACAGGCTGAGCTTCTCCCTGCGCAGCACGCGCGTCATCCCTCCTCGCTTCTTGGGAGGTGGGTTAGGTTTTGCAGCCGGAGAACGCGCCTTTTCCCAAGCCAGTGTGGCGTCCCGAAATTCCACTGCATTGCTAGGATCCTCCATTTTGACCAAAACAACCTCTCTGTCATCCATCATAAAGAGCCTCTGTGGAGACAGACACAATGGGTTACTTTATGCAACATTTCATTTTGGACTCACACAATGTGGTGACAGCATTTCTAAAATCTGTGCTTACAAAAGGACAATTTACTGCTATATTTTCTTTGCTACATGACAAAAATAAATTGAAGTAAACAAGCTCAAGGTTTCTGTCTTTGCCTGTGTTAAAGCAAAAGATTGTGTAAACTTGGATGCTTAAGGTATAGTCCGTCCTGTCCTTGAGTATCTCATTACTTTATTATGCACTGCATTAGAGCAAAAACACGGAATATCTCAAACCTTTTGGTGCATCCTTGGCAGAAACGCTTGCTTACTTAACCCAGGTTGGCTCTGTGAAACCATCCCTCACTAACATGCGACTTTTAGCATGTGTTTGGAATACAGTATGTCAGAAAATACCAGTATGTGGGTGGGTGTGTTTTATCGTCAACAGGAGCACGTTTTGATCGGCTCTGACAATGGTAAAACCTGCTCGCCCATTGCCATAGTGTATCAACAGTCAAAAAAACAAACTGTGGGTGGTAAATAGAATACTGTACACACCAGTGTTGTATTGGCTAAAAGCAATTTAAGTGGCTCCTTGAAAGGAAGGGGTTGACAGACTTGTCTGTATTTCTCACCTGAAATCTTTTGACTGCGACAGCACCCTCCGACAGTGACCTCACAGCCAATGGTGTGACTTTCAGGGAAAAGGTCATGGAGTTGAAAACTGCCACCACAGTGAAAGCCTGAGGATGGGATGTGTAGAGATGGAGACAGTTATTCGCAAACACGTTTACCTGGGGC
The DNA here is from genome assembly GCF_050575085.1 of Anarhichas minor. Taxonomy (NCBI): domain Eukaryota; kingdom Metazoa; phylum Chordata; class Actinopteri; order Perciformes; family Anarhichadidae; genus Anarhichas; species Anarhichas minor. The sequence continues at coordinate 3,586,356 of NW_027466474.1, read as the reverse complement.
TACACCTGACTTTAAATTCTATAAAGGCTCATTGCAACGAGAGACTCAATATACATTAAATGTAAATAATCTTTTGTTGTTTGTTCTATAGCAAGATATGAGATACAAACATATGTTTACAGTGAAGACAGATGAATCCAAAATGGAAATACATAATGGTTCCCATATCTAAATACCTGAGCTGCAGTAAGTTCTTGGCCCAAAGCCATATGTACAGTGAAAGTGCACACACTGGCTATCACCACAACGATGGGAGCCACACCCACTGTGAGGCTCTGGACAACCCCAGCACTCTCCAGTATCCCCCTCTCTTCTGATCGCACCTCTGTTGAGGAGATGAGAGAGAGAGAGAGAGAGAGAGAGAGAGAGAGAATTAAAAAGGCAAAGACCGCCAAAAAGAGAGTGAAAATAAAGTAAAGGTTGAGTGACTCCCAAAGGATCTCCAGTTCAATCAACAATGCCATAAGAGTCACTAACCACTGCACAGCGAGTGGACAGAAATAGATACAAGAGGGAGGATGAGGGCCCCACATCCAAACATGGTCTGAAAGGGGCTTCAAAACCTGCTGAACCTTGATAACCGTACAAGTCTAATGGCAAAATCCTGCCCCCCTTCCCGACATGTTTGTATCTCTCAAATGCACACTGCTTGCTGCTTTGTTCACCCGGTTCAGTGGGTGTAAACACTGGAACAAAAAAGCTTGTTTATCTTTAATTCAGAGCCAGCAGTACGGTGTGTGAAATATGAGAACTCCCTCCGTGTTCTCCCCGGGATTCGCTTTGGATGTTATGTGTGTTTCTGTGCGGATTACAAAGCAAAAACCACGCACCCCAGGGCAAAAACACTGTGATCATCAATTTAACAACAATAAGCAATTGAAGGGAATGACACTGTAACTCGTAGGACTCATTGGCCATTAAGTTGAATGGCAATTAATTATCATTATAATAGGTAATCAAAGGACAGCAGCGAAAACGAGCCCCACCTGGCTAATTTGAAGCATGATTAAAAGTGGAACATGATCCTTATCCACAACCTACAGCAAGGGCCTCATGAGAAAAGGCCATGGCTAATTCATGGTAAGTAGAGGAGCCTTTACAGTCATTCAAGGTATCATAAGTCCCCAAACACCTTGCAAATTAACCTTGAAGCCAAGGGATTCAAACTGGCCCTGATTATAGAGGATGGCACAGGGAAAGACTTAAACGGCACAAGCTAATGAAAATGGATTTAGGGTCAGGGTTATCGTTCAAGTTCACTAAGAGGATGAGTCTAATTCCAGGTGATAAACTGACCATTTAGTTACAAATTTGTCTCGGTGACAGGTGTTCAAATGAGGTGACCCTGTTATCTGGGTGAGTTGGGAATAAAAAGCCCAATAACGCTCTTAATTGCATGAAGTTTGCATCTCTAGAGCACAAACGTGAAATGAGCAGCTCGTTTGGAAAACATGACAGCCACTCACTGTGAATATTCTTTGCAAAGACATCTTCCCAACAATACATCTTGATGAACTTTATGCAGCCCAAGATCTCGTTCATCAGCCTCACGCGCCGGTCAGTCACCACCACACACTTCTTGCGGAAATACGCCGTCAGTCTCGATGCGAGCATCTGTCCAGACGGGAGCAGAGGAAATGATGACAGGAGAAATAAGTGGCAGGGGAGGAAATGAAAGCAGACACAATCACATTAGCTGTGCTGCAGGCCTGTCCGGGGGACCAGAGTGATAAATGCCTTTCACATCAATACCAGGGTCTCCGGCTGTCAGTGCTCCGACTTAGACTGAGTGTAATTTGAAAATAATAGCTAAAAGTTGACAGGAGATTGATAGCCGAAGAGTTATGATGCTTTTAAAAAAGTGCTGGTGGTACTCTTCAACAGCCTGAATTAACGTAAATGTGTTACTTGCGTCTTCTACTAACCAAATTAATAAACACATTTTCTCTAAAACGTTTAGAAATGGTTGTAATTAAATTGCTTATCCCGGCTATAATGAGTGTGATCATTACCGTTATAAATTGTATAAAAGTCTGAAATGAAATGAAAATGATTCTCTCGTTGACAGCAATTTACACTGTATTAACAACACTGTGTTGTTATTAATCTATTCTAATTTATGTCCCTGCAATTAAAGTGACAACAGCATTGCACAACAGGCTCAAAACGTCCTTTGTCTCACTGTTACAGATGTTAAGGCTGAAGTCGTACCATGGTTGGGTAGAAGAGGATGAAAATTGCTGACCCCAGCAGAGCAGTGGGGCCCAGGAAGTATGCAGTGTAGGACAGACCCAGTATTCCCACCAGGGGCCCCCCGGCCAGCAGGCAGCCCAGAGACACTGCTTCATACAGCCGCTGGCCGTCACTGGTGCAGATGTTGATTAGCTAGGTAGAGAGACAGTAATGTACAAATTACAAATCTACAACGAACCAAATCTTTTCAAACAAAACACAGTGAAACCTCAAACCTAAGACTTAAAAAATCTATTTTACAAATACAGTTATCATTCCCAGGTTTACTTGTTGGACAATGATTCCTCTTAAGCTGTATAATGACTAATCTTAAACAGCCTCCCCTCCCTCCGGCTGTGGGATTTGTCGAGATCTAAGCAGAAACGGTGTAAGAGCAGAAATTAAATCCATCTCAATCATCTGCATGTAGTGCCCTGCAGCGTGGGGTGATTTAGTTAATTTGGAGATGAGTCCCCTCCAGGATTATATCACCTACCTCGCCTGGACCGACTTCTTTAGTGCTGCGAAGGCGGAGGATCTTGTGGAACGCAAAGGTAAGAGCTGCCCCACGGAGGCGGGCTGCGGTGCGGTAGTTGACGGCCCACATGAGCGCCAGAGACCAGGAGCGCATCAATTCCATGAGGAAGATCCCGGCTACCAGAGACAGGCCGTAAGGCACGCAGCTCACTGAGCTCTGGGAATACTCCAGCAGAGCTCGGACCAGGAGAGCCTGGGGACGAACAGGGAGAGAGGGGAAAGGAGTGGAAAAGAGGGTAAAGTACACAGCGGAGAAAAAGGAGAGGGTACGATTAAGGAAATGCCACAGATAGAGATAAGGAGGGCAGGGAACAAGAGGAAACATAAACATGAGAAGAGAAGAGATCATATCAAGCATTGACAAGTTGAAGGCCTGATGGAATGACCAACAACACTGTCTGATGAGTCAAATACGTAAAATAAGATTGTAAATTGATCAACTGCAAGAAAGAATATTTACAACACAGCTTTGTCAGCAAGTGTACTAAAGAAGTCGCACAGGAATGTGAGAACTAAATCCAGTTAATGCTATTAGTTGCGGGCAGTAGCAAGCACTGGTGTACACACAACGTGACAAATAGCTTAGAGCCTGAGGAACAATGGGGCAGACTCATTAAAATCAGTAACTGGGAATTTCAAACCCCTTTAGTCTAAGGTGATACAATTCCATATCGGTCTGAAGGCTCTGCTGTATGTGGAGGTGGGGTTTTCGTAGCTGTCTGATGCTCATCTATGGGCATTTTTCGGAGGGAGCTCTGAAGCCAAGAGTGTGACATCACAGTGTGACTGGGTACAAACCAGCTAATCTACGGCATTAATATGGGGTTCACTATCTAAGGCGTTGTAATCTGTCAGTATGTTTTCATTTCAATTTCCACAGCAGCGTGAAACAGGATAAAGCGATTTTCAGAAAATACACCCGGACTTGGGACTCCGAGCCAGCGACCATGTTGAAATGCGTATTAGCTGACTCAGCGGAATACAAAAAGGCTAAGGAGGATTTGGACAGTACTCACGGGCCCAACGAAGCCCGCCACCATTGTGAGGAGGAGGGAGAAGACGGCCACCAGCATGCGGGTTTGGCAGAACCTCCAGAAGACTCTTGTGAGGGAGGCCCCCTCTCGCCCTCGTCTTTTCAGCTCATCGCGCCACAAAGCTTCCAGCCTGCAACCAGAAACCAGCAGCTCAGAATGATGACAAGCTATTTGAACTCACGGCTCAACCAAACACCATGACACTGTTATTGAGTCTCAACAATTAGTCAAAATAAATTCTCCACTCTCACTCATGAATGCTTTGCAAAGTGCTGTTATTGTATAAATTAAACTGAGCGTAAAAGTTGGAATACTGGAAGGCCGAAGGAAATTATCAAAAGTGAAAAGAATACTTAATACACTGTTTTTCCTTAATGAAGTTGATTAAAAACTGAAGAGTTTCCCTTCCAATTTATCAGACTGCCCAAAAGCACACTGGGGAATATAAACAGTCTGGCAGGCAATCATGGCAGTTGGAAATCACAAAAGAAAGATGAAGGCAGCTAGGCTGATAAAAATGTAAAGGTGACCCTCCAATACACAACCATGAATGAGGCAACACATAACTAGACTGGAAGGCACTTCCAAACATGTAACCAAAGATGTGCTAATGTACTGTTATTGCTAATGCCCCTTGAAGAGGCTAAAATATCTCGTTGGCCAAATGCATCATAGCTTATGACTCTATAAAGCAGCAGCAGAGCAGCTGCAGAGAGTAATTTACCTAATGACTTTATTAAAAACGTATCAGAGATAGACAGAACATTAAACCAACTAGACTCTCAGCAGCCTAATAATTACTACTTCAAGTCAAATGGCGCTGAATCTTAGAGTTTACTACTAATCGCAGCCCAATAGCTGCACCGAGCACAGCTTGAGTCACCGGTAATGAGACCTCTAAGTGAGTAACATGTTTCGTGTTGCTAAATCCCATTGATGGATAAAGCAACGAACAGTGAACAGTGTCGTGAAAGAGCAGCAAAATAGCACATATGTACCCACATAACGGTAAATAGTATTACACCATACATCCAAAGTCAAATGTATTTATAGTCATAATTAACGAGATTTACAGATTTTAAAATGCCACAATACAATAAGTGAGTGCATAGTCATGCCCATAAATGGAAACGAGAGCACTGGGGCAACAGTGTGGGATCCAAATGAGGAATGATTTGCTTTTAAACATGGCTGAAATGTTCCCAACAGCCATCATCTCAGTCTGCCAGATGGCAAGAGAAGCTGATGCTTGGAGAGAGTGTGTTGGCGGGGACATTGCGTTCAAGGTTCGCACCTCACTGAGCACCAACAAGTGTCAACTCTCCCAGGGTGTCTTCCCCCCCCCCCCCACACACACACACTCGCCATCATCCCTGCTTTGCATCTGGGTTGCATAACTGTTCTTGCTATGTAAACATCAAATAAAGGCCTCCCGTCTCCTCTGCAGCGCCGCATGCACACCATCGCCCGCCCGTGCCAATGTGATCGCTTTTTGCTCCTTTTGCCGCTTCTCTTTTATGTGGTCTTTAGCACACACAAAGCAGCAGCAGCACTAAACCTCCGGCCCGAGAGCCAGAGCCTTTTGGCAGAACTGGTCATTTACCACCCACGCAGTTGTCACCAGACAGAAAAGTGAACTTCCTCAAATAGTCACCGACCTCTATAGTGCAAAGTCATGTCACCGTGACTCGATGGCACAAGAGTATTGGAAAAAGCATTGGTTTGCTTTTCAGTGAGCAGTAAACACAAAAAGAACACCAATACCATTATTGTGAGTCTTTGTTGTTGATTCATAGAATTAGTCCATAACTACAAGGCTGCTCTCAGGCTGTGTTTGACAGGCAAACAGTGGCTTTTGTCTCAGCCTGGCTCCAGTCAATAACAGGCAGGTAATGAATGTGACAGTTCACCGCAGGTAGAGGAGTTCATGACATAACCGCCAAAGTCAGGCACTAACTCTCACTGTAATCTCTAATCCCTGCTATTCTTAGCAGCCACCCATCCCAGCACAACGCTCCTGCATCGGTTAAGAAAGGCTGGATGTTCATCAATTAAGTCTCACTGCACAGGCAACGAACAAACATACACACCAGGAAATTACATAATTGTATTGAGAATGAAACTTTGAACGCAGGGCAAGCACAGGTTTTTTTGTTAAAAAAAAAAAAAATAGTCCCATTGCCAGAGCGAAGCACTGTGTGATGTAGATCAGTTTACCTGAACTCGCCCTAAAACAACAAGCTCCACTGGGTGCTTGAAACAAAAAACATGAACTTGAAACATGATTTTTGACCTTAAATGGATCGTTCTTTGTGTCATAATGTGTGTTTACATTACAAAACATTCCCACTGAATTTACGGGATTGTAGGACCATTTCGATTTTGGTTTAAAACTTAACAGAAAACTAGCGAGGACAGAAAATCTTCCACTACTTTGAATGCGCAGCAATACGTTTCCACCATCGATGAATCACCAACCAGGCACAGCAAGCGGCTGCCCAGAAGCCAAAGAAGTCCTATGTTCACTACATATTACTCAGTAATTTGAATATTTGCTAATTAGTAAAAGGATTTTCTTATAGTATTATCGAATCCTAAAGACCCTGTCTTGTAGAGGTACCCATCGTCAAAAGATGAGTTCAATCTAGTTCACACAAATGAACTGAAAACACAGAAGCATTCCAGCACATGAGTGTGAGTTGATCTCTGGGTGTCTGAGCATATAATGAAGATGCCAGATACAGTCTGTTTTTTTAAACTATATGTATATAAAGAGTAAGGCTGGCAATATTCCATACTTTTAATTCAAATAAATTCACATGAAAAATCCAAAAATAACTCGCCGCTCTTCTGGCTGTCAGTTATTTTCGTCTTCACCAGACTGTCTGGGGCTCTTCGCCTCACGTCCACCGGGCATAAATCTTTAAAATCGTTTAAAAAAAGATTATTTTTGGTTGCCATGTTGGTGTGCTAGTGAGTATTTATGTCAGCAGTACACTGCTCATGGAACTGAGAAGTACACTAAAATGTTAACAGGAAAGATGTTACTTAGTGCAATGGTGTGGATCATTAATGTGTTTTTAATAATGCATTCTGACCTTATTTTACTTATATGTTTTGACCACCTAACAAATAAGTAAAAACTAAAATAATAAATAAAATGATTATCAAACATAAAGCAAACTCTTCATATGGAATTTCTCGTAAACAATATAAATAAATACTATTTGTCTAAAAAAAGGTGTATACCTATATGATTCTATTACTTTTCCATAACTCAAACATAACTACCCTAATGCTATTATGTACAACCCACATAATTTCATCCTACGAACCCTTCCTTGTGTTCAATAATCCAATCCACGAAATCAAACATCCCTCTTAAATCATAACGCCTGAGTGCCGCGCACATCCAACATTTTGTAACAACGCACAGACCGCTTTGCAATGATTGGCTCAGAGAAGCTGTCAATCAGAGGAGAAGAGGTCCGTTCTTGGAGCTGCTTTGACCGCAATCAGGCTGAACGACGATGGGACCCTCCGCACGGCGCTGACCGCAAGAGGCACGAAGCGGGGTTTTTGTGTGTTCCCTTGCTGTGCCATAGACTTTAATGGAAGTGGGACAACTCAACTCACAAATAACCACAGATAACCTCACCTTCAGTCCAACCCTTTTCCATGTCTCCCCCCTTATACTGTGTTCCAGCATCAAATAGAGCATGGTCACATTCGTCAGGCAAACCTCAGCAGATACCTCACCTTTGGCAGTTGATCTCAGAGGCTTCATGGCAAGACAGTCCCCACACATCATCTATAGACAAGCTGGACGCCTTGTAGGCCTTCAGTGCCAGCGGGGAGAGCCAGTGCAGGGTCATAAATGAGAAGAGGCCAGCGTTATCGACTGGGTGCTGGTGCCTGGAACAGAGGAGAAGACGTGGAGATGGGTGAGATGTCTAAAAGTGCAGGCATACACTGAGGTGCTATGTTGGGGGGGGAGTGGGGGGGGGGGGAGCAGGCCCGCATAGGCCTCCGAGAAAGAAGAGGCGCCTTTGAACGCCGGAGTCAATGAAAGGTGAATCACGCCTCCAGTGTTTGAACAGTAATTTGCACGCTCTTCACAGAAATTTGAGAGAGCAGCGAAAAAAGAAAAAAGAAAATTCAGGGGCAGTTTATCAGTCGGCATATGTTCAGACATGGTGCGGTCTGTCGCTGGGGGATAAGTTCCCGTCCCTTATCATGGCCTCCTGCTACTCCCCAACAGTCAGCACGTCAAGCAGAAAACACAAATGTGAACTTTTAGTGTGTCTTTAAATGGGTGTCCGTCAGTCAGTGTGCCAGCCTGAAACCATCCGTATCTCTTAATGTCTGCCTCTGTCTGGCTCACTGTCAGAGAGTCGCCACACGAGCTCCAATACAGTTTTGTTTACTTGTGTGTTATTCTGAAGGGCTTTAGAAGCTGCAGGCTTTGGCGGTAGCGGCCTCGTCTCTTTGGCCCCCGCTCTGCTGATGCCTCCGCTTCCTCTTCCGCTAGCTCTTGTAGATGTTGCGGCGAGGACAGAGGCAGGCCCTCCACCCGCCCGGCTGCTTCCAGGGCATCAGAGAACATGGCGGACCTTCTGTGGAGAGAACAGCAAAACTACATTAATCACAAATACAATTGAGCCCGCAAATATATAATTAGAGGTATTCACCCACTGGTACCTGTTAAAACTCCTTATTCTCTGGTTTTATTATGAGTGTTATTAGCTTATATTTGAATCTGATCAGACGTAATCATTGCAAACTAGGACTGCAACTCAAAATTATTTTCATTATTGATTAATCGGATGATTATCCTCTTGATGATTCAGTTATTAATTTGGGCTTTAAATTGTAGAAGCATTATCAAAAGGGTCACTTGATGTTTTTAACTCGCTTCTTTTTGTCCGACCAACAGTCCAAAACCCGAAGATATTAATTGCACTACTATATATATATATATATATATATATATATATATATATATATATATATATATACGCATATATATATAAAGCAAACAAACCAATGGATTTTTGTCCGTTTTTAATTGAAAAAATTTATTAAATTATCATTGCAGATTCATCACTATACATGAAACAGTTGTACAGCTGCAACAATCTGCTGGAATGGTTTGATTTACAGAAGAAGTTTGTTATTTTCTGAGATGCTTCAGGATCTTTTTCTTTGAGAAAAACACTTGACATTTTAGCTCAACTCTCAGTGGGGGAAAAGGAAGAATGAAACACAGTAATCTGTCTGAAGCGTCTTCCTTTAACCCTGAGAGCTGCAGCATTAGAGAGCAGCAGTGTTTTGCTGAATCACCCTCTGAGACGCAGATAGACTTGAGAAATCACCTTGCCCAGAGGTCAGAGGCCCTCGTTGGCATACATCTAAAGTGCTTATCTATTTAAAGACGAGCTGCCTGCAGGCCCCGGGAGCTCGGGAGCAGACATCTGAGCTGCCAGTGTGTCCGTACACACCGTCACTGATCCCTTCTGTGGCATAAGCCCCGTGACAAGGTCTGCCAGACTCTGTGTGTGGGGTGCAGATTGACTGCCCGGAGAATGTGGTCAATGACGAGATTAAATAGAGATAGCCCGGTATAGGGGCACAACCAGAGTCACATAATAGAAACTGATACAATAAACAAGTTCTGCTGAGGAATACACTGCAAACACACACAGTCGCTGTCTCTGCAAAAAGGCGCGACAGGAACCAAACAGTTGGAGAAGAAGCATGAAAAGATGTGTTTGTGTTTCCTTGCAGCGCTCGGTGCCTATATCATGTGAAGTTTGTCATACGGCTGTGAACGTTTCTGAGCTTTGTGCAAGGAGAGACCTCATGCTATGTATTACTGTCAAAAAGTTGCCGGGCAGGTTTGGACTCCCATATGTTGAGCAACAACAAAATGTTTGATACAAGATCACTACTTGTTGCCAGAATGGACACACGTGCAAGACTTGTTAGTAGAATCAATGCATTGTGTGCGTAAAAACAAAAACTGCCTTTTCAGCTTAACATTTGCTTGCATCACAGATTTGACAACTCATGAATGATAAATCACAAATAACCACAAATAATCACACCTTAAGACAAATCTTTTTTTTTCTTGTAATATCTTCCTCAAATAATGCATTTCTGCATCAAATATTGTTTTCTAAAAATCAGGGATAATCCACGGGGAAAAAAGGCAAAATTGACCAACTGATACGGGACGAGCACGAGAGAAAACAAAGCTTGAATCCAGAGAAGAGACAGTTAATATAAATAGGTTGAAATGACCCATGAGCAAAGGTGAACTTACACACAAAGTTCAAAGATACAGATGTTTTGTTTTCAGGGTCTCCAAAAAGATAAAGATCAAGATAAATCAAAACAGCCTCTGTAAACAGATCAGTTTGGAATTTATTCTCATCTATTTCTGTCTTTCAAATGGTTTAATAAACCAAAGGGCAACACTTTCAGTGACATAATACAACTTTTTTACCAAGTTGTCAAACTATGTCACCTGGATATATTGCCTAATTGACTAGTTAGTTCACTTCATCAATGTCAATTACTATTGGCAGCAAATGTGAGACAGTGCAAGAGTAATAAAGCTAAAACCACTGATTTTAGTTGGCTTAAGTTACATACACACTTACATTAAAGTCGGCCTTGCTCGGGTCACTCCAGCAGCTCCAGCAGCAGCACAGATCTCAGATCTGCTGTTTAAGAGCAGGAAGTGCAGATGTAGAAAAACCGGTAGATGGACATGGTTGACGCCTCACGTGTATACAGTACGTGCCCGCTAACCTCCCACCGGAGCCTGAGGCTCACCGTCACACACACGGAGCCCTGTACAGGGAGAGGAATTCCCGGTATCATGTGTGATGTCGTAACGGCTCCGCCAACCGGTGACAGCGCTCTACAGTCGCCTTGGTAACGGGAACACGGACGAGGAAGTAGACACGCGCTCGATGAGGCAACCGCCAGGTCTATACGTCAGAGTCCGGCTCGCGCTGGAATCTGATTGGCCACCGTGTTTAAGCTTGTAATCACATATGAGGGGACTCTACTTACTAATGCAGAAAGGAAGAGGACCAGGAAGCAACTGTGCATCCTCCGGGATGACTAGGGGACACCGGACATGGTTGTAACGCCACCACTGCTACTAAGAAGGATTGGCTACTGATCGGCTATATTACCACATACATTTAGTACAGTATTACAGATACCATTAAAGAAGTACACATCAAAATGTTACACAATATATATCCAACATCTTTATTTCTCGAGTTATTTTAAAACCAATATCATTTTTTTTTTTAACCTTTAATGCATTTATTTTGTACATTTAGTAACTTTTTGGACAGAAAGATTATATATTGTGTAAAACTAATCATGATGTCAAACTTGAGTGTAAAAAGTCATTCATTTTGAACATTTCATTTAATGTAAAATGATTGATAATACATGGTAAATATTTCATATATAAATAAAAATTGCCCACAATATCACTGGATTTGTTTGTGAATTCATAAAATACATCAGGACTCTCAAACGTATGAATACTAAAAAAAAGTGATACATTTGTCAAGCTGGATGGTGAACTTTTCAAAGAATAATAACATTTTTCTTTTCTTATTGTAATTTTAGTTGTTTGTTTAGTTTTAATTGTAAATTTATTTATCCCACTTCTAATTTATTATTCATATTCTTGTTTCTCTGTACCAAATATTTCGTACATATCTGCAATCTTTGTATATTATATATGTTTGTTTTTTCAATAAAGATTTAAAAATAATAATTTAAAGAAAATTCATATGTATTAAGAGCCGTGCAAATATTAGTGTCAAAACACAGGTAAAATAGTTAACCTAGTGTATTTGTTAATTAGTACTGATAGTGTTGAAGTTAGAATTATGTAATCTATATTATATTAGTTTCTTTGGTATAATGTGAGGTAGTTTAAAACACCATGCTGACAGGGGTGGAGATGGTTGTGACACATTTTTAAAAGGTGTTACAACCAACCACATAATGACACATATGCATATAAATATAAAGTGAATATGTTCTAGAAGAAAGTTCCTCTAAAGTTAAAGGAGTAGGAACAGCTCATTGTTGTGGATTACAGAGATTTAAAAGTCACTCACTCTTTTTTTCTTCATTTTGTTCTTTGCGAACCACTTTGTTGTGTTTTGGTTTTTAATTCTTCACTCTAGTGGAGAAGGTCGTATCAGTGGAACTGTGTGTATTTGACATCAGATAATCAATTCTGTGATTTAGTTACTGTTTGTAGTAGACAAATAAAGGTACTTTGTGTCAACATCTGAGAGTCCCAATAAATCAGTGTTTGCCAGCTTTTCCTTCATGCAAGAATTCTGTGGTCTTTTGTATTTTAAGTTAAATAACTTCAGATTATAGTAGATTATAGGTTTCATGGCTTTCTAAAATGATTTAGGCGGCAAAGGGGAAAAGGTTGAATAAGTCCAGGAACATGCAACATCATCATTTAATTATTTTAATCTCTCAAAATCACCAGACAATCTTGGATATTGTGTTTTTGCAGAAGTAACACTGGCTTGTTCACCCCCCCCCCCCCCCCCCCCCCAACAAAGTGGCCCTTGTTACACAGTTATGTGTGCAAAATGTAGTATAATTGCATGTGCTGTAAACAATTACTCAACGGATCTAATAATTCTAATCATTATGGACTAATCTACAGATTATTTTCTTCATCTATTGATTAATTGTTCGCTCTATGAACCACCAAAAAAAAAGTGAGAAATGTCCTTCATGATTTCCATAAGTGATGTCATTAAATTACTTTCATTTTAGTTTTATCCTACCAACAGTCCAAAACGTAAAAATATTCAATTCACTATAATGAAAGATGAGAAAACGCAGCAAATCATCACATTTGGGAACCTGGAATCATCAAATGTGCGGCTTTTTTTGCTATAAAACAAGACTTCAAAAGTTAACCGATTATCATATTCTTGTCCTTTTTTTGTTGACTAATAGACTAACCATTGCTGACTAATCATTATTTCCTTACCAGCACATGTACAGAGTTTAATTTCTGTTTCTGCATCACTAAAAAGTGTCCTGTCGATTTCATGACATATTTGATTAATTGTTCACTGAGGTGGAGGTTAAGTGAAATTATACAGTACATTATAGATTTGCTCTAACATGCGCTTTTATGTATAATTTACTGTGTATTTCAGAACATTTCTTGAAATCACATGGACTTATTTGTGTCTGACAGTGTGGATGTGCTTGTATTTGCATGTCACTATAAACCTGCACGTAGCACCAATCAACGCACATGCCAGTCGAAAAGTTAGTCACAAAACAAAACAAAGTCAGGTAACCTGAAAGAATATTGTGTATTTTCTGTCAACTACCAAAAAAATGTAGCCTACCTCTGTCAAGCAATAATTTATCACAAATTCCAAGTCCTAACATGCCGATCAAATCTCTAATGGGCCTGTTTATCTAGCAGAGGACACAGATTAGACATCTGGAGTCCATCAACAGAAAGAAAAGGAAACACTGAAGCATACAGGGGGGCTTTAGATGCTGTGATAGCCTGAAATTATCAATATATGCCGCTGGTGCTCATAAAAACGCTGCCACAAGCTGGGAGAATTTCAGCATCCTTACAATGCTTTGTTTACTCCGTTGACAGGAGTATGGAGGAGTGAGACTGAAGAAATATCTGCCAAACAAATGGTAAACCCTCTCCACGGTGACTTGAGGTTGTCCTCATGTAAATGATAAAGACTTTAAGCTCAGCTTGCTCTACCAATAACTGCTAGTCTGAGACCTCCTAATGGGCCAACGCAGTCAAGCAATGGCAATTTATAAGCCTCGGCCGCACACAACACAAGAGAATTGCACATGAAGCTAATCCAAAACAACAATACAGCCGCAACTTTGCAACAGGCAATAATGAATCCAGCTTAGTACACAGCACACAGATAAAATGAGGACCGCAGACGTAAATGTGGAGGCGAGTTCGGGGGTCGATAAGAGACGAGATCAAGACGAGACTTGAGCACTCGAGGAGCCGTTTATTAGACGAAGAAAAAGTTGTTTACACTTGTCCATCCTTCCGTTTATAGCCTCCTGTGTGGGTGTGTGCACGTGTGCATGTGCACGTGAGTATGTGTGTGTGTGTGTGTGTGTGTGTGTGACTCTTGGCCTAAACTAAACGTGACGCTGTCATGATTTTTGGGAAGACATCATCACTGGCAGTCTGAGGTCACCCAGAATGTTTTAGCTGCTCACTCACTGTGATGATAAACTCATATTCTTTTCAAAAGGCTTTCTTTGTGATTCATGAACAAGACCAATCATCACAAATGTTACAGAACCTGAAGTTGGAACCACAACAACAATACAGAAAATCCAAAAAAAAAAAAAAGAATACATGTGAAGCGCAGCAATGAACGTATGAATGAATGGGCGACCGTGGCTAAGTGGAGAGCAGGGCCGTCCTTCAATCAGAGGATCGGCGGCTCGATTCCCGGCTCCGCTAGACGCATGTCCTTGAGCAAGACACTTAACCCCAAATTGCTCCCGTAGCTGTGCCTACGGTGTTAGAATCTGAATTGTTGCTTTGGATAAAAGTATCTGCTAAATGACTGTAATGTAACACAGAGCACTCGTTTCATCTTCGTCAGGGGTTTGGGCGAAAGTTTCTCTCGTGCCAAAGCTTCCCAGCTGCTTAGATTTACCATTTCTCTTCACAATGAATCAGTCAAATAAAATAAAGTTATTGTCACCTAAACTACTTGGATGACACAATGCCCCATAGATCTCTGAAAACATGCAGGCAAAACTCAAGATGAGCACACTCGATAAGGCCGTTTAGAATTTCTATGTGCACAGTGAAAAACAAGTTTTAACTTCCACCATATGCACTTTGGCCTTTTCTTCAACTAATGCTCAACTAAGGATCATTGTGCTCTCTCTCTCTGGCTTCACTCCAGCTGACAACAGGAACCTGCTGGACCTCTATGCATCAAGGGAGACCTACATCTAGTGGCCAAGTCACACAAACGGTTTATATTCCGTTATTGTAAGAATACAAGAGCAGATGAAATATGATTATCTAATAATATCAAGACAAAAACCCACTCATCTCTCCCTATTCAGAGTATAGACTGTGACATTTAGAGTTCAACGTTTTACTGTCGATCTGAGCGCGTGTTCTACGTATTACATCAAGACCAATATGTGGCATCTGAATTTCTTTATTCGTCTGATGAAAATAATAAAAATGGGAACCTGAAATATGTAAATTCTGTCCAGCATGTCCTTGTTTTATTGCAAATGATCTTTGCGGAGTGGAACATGGCAGAGTATGTTCCTGTCAGCTTTCAAACTTTGACTAATACTCGCATACATATCCACTTAATTTGGTTTTAAACGAAACATAAGAAAGCAATAATTACAGGCCAAAATGTGAGCTTGGTGATTGTTTAATTTACCCAAAGTGTGTACCTAAAAAAGTAAAACGGGTCTTCAATCAGGCCTGATGGTGGCATTAGAGGGGCTCGTTGGAAGTGTGCTATAAGGCACATTCTAAGGCAAAGAATCACTCCCTCCTTTCTCCCACCACATTACTTTGAATTGAATAACCCAAAATATGCCTCCTATCTGGGGTGATTAATTCCACTTTGTTGTAAAGCAATGTTGACTTGCCGAAATAAACCAGAAAAAAAGGAGCGCAGGAAATGGTACACTGCTGTGTCCATGGGGAATGCATACTGTCACACTTCTGCAGAGGGTGAACTAAATTTAGCCAGGTTTATGCACCAAATTCACATAATGGTAAATCAGCTGAAACTCTGCTTAAAATCAACAGCTTGTAGTTTAGATTCCGCTGTTAACACCTCTTCAGGGTGTGCAACATCCATCGTGAACATGGCGAAATGTCACGTCAGTGTGGACATTTTTTGCAATTCAAATATCCGTCTCACTGTGTTTGATCATATCTCCTCGTGCATCATATTAAGCCAAACTCTACATGTTGAAAACCCGTTTGTCATGTGTAAAACTGCCGAGGTCGTGTCTCAAACATCAGCAGAATGGAGCAATATGATAATGCATGCCGCTTGGTACAGGTACAGGTTTACTCCCATCATCATGAATTCATAGGACTTAAAGGTTTGATAAGAGAGAAACAAGGCTAATTAAATAATATCCAGTCGTTCGTGCATGCTGTCAGCAAGCATAAAGAGAATTTAAACCGTTTTTAGACTCTGCCTCTGCTTTTCCTGCAGTATCTGTATTCCCTATGACTTAATACAGTGATGCAATCTCTCTTCTCTGCACCGCTGACAGACAGAAAAAAAAAAAGCAATACACGAAATATTGAAGAAAATCATCGACAGGGTCTCACTTTACTGAGCTGGGAAATTTCCTAGACTTCTGCAATCAATGCTCTAATAATCTGCACTTCGCTATCAACCTCCTGGGACATCCATGATAACTACCAAGCAATAGTCGAGTCTGGACACGACTTCTCCTTTTCTACCAGTATTACAGGAAATGTGGTGGTACTATTCAACTACTCTAATAATAAATGATACAAATAATCACTGACGGGTGTTTGCTGTGTGTGGTTGTCAACCGTTGAAGGATAAGGAAGTAAAAAGACTTAAGTTGTTAAGTTAAGAACAGATGAGGCAATACACGAGTTCAGTAATTCATTGGTGAGGAGTTTATGCAGAGGAGGTGAATGTTGCATAAGATACTTAAATATACACATCACTGTGGGAAAAGAATTGTCCTATAATGGCGCGTTATAGCAAACTAAATTATAGTCTTGGATAACAAAGAGGTTGCAAAATGCCTGTAGGAAGAAATAATGTTCATACAGAGATTTCATGAAATATAGAACGAAGTCCATTAAAATGAAATACAAGACATATTAAGATGAGCTGTCAGTGATAATGAGGCAAGCTAAGAATGAATACTATGCTAAAAAAGTTATAGGAAAATAAAAACAACATTAAGGCTACATGGAAAATTGTTAATAGTGTGAAGAATAACTCCCTGTCCACTACTTTCATAACTTCTCTTGTCTTGTGAAGTCTATTGAAGCACATGATGTATGTAATTGTGGAACTACGGGGAGTAAAATACTGCAGTCAAATTATCTCGGGGCGCGTAAGTGAAAATGAGATTATGCTTGTATTGTAAAGAACAACAAAAGAAGAACGTTTGATTGTGATGGGATTGGTAGCACAAAATAGACTATAAACTGCATTATTATCTAAGTCGGGAAGGATTCTTCAATCTAAAGAACTCTGAAATTGACACGTACGTAGATGGCCTATTTGTCGTGGTCCTGTCACCGCTACATTTGGACTTTTCCAATGCTCACCTTCGCACAGTCCTCACACGATATCTTCATGTGGTCCCTCACCGAACTCGACTGCAGGGGAGACATTTCCACTATTTATCCGAATAAATTGGTTTCTCTGCCTCTTCTTAGACAGTGATACTTGAATGTATAAGTGAGCCTTGAAAAAAAGACCCTGCTCGGATTCTTAGAGGCAAAACAAAAAAAGCTCAATATTCACCATTGATTGTAGATGGCTGGCTGGGAACATTTCACTGGATATATCTCCAAACAGCACTGCCTACATTTGACTAGCTACCCTCGGGAGTCAGAAAAATACACAGAAAAACTGCAAAATATGTGCAAGGTACATTGCCGATAGCTGTTTGTTAACTGTTCTTTGCAAATCCCTTCTCCCATGAGGACACCTTAAATGTTCCAGCAGATAAATGCAGAGCACAGCTTGTTTGTACGTCTTTGTGGGGAGTTGTCAAATGCCATTAATATTCATGAATCAGTCATTGCACATTGTAATTACTTGGCATTTATTAGAATGCAGGTTTTTTGTTATTTACATAATGGAACTGAAGAGAGAAGTGCATTAATGCTTTGGCTGTGCAAGGAAATTGACATAAAGCAGACTTCTCACATGAAGACACTTGCATTAATCACGCAGGAGGTCATGTATGTGAATGTGAAACTCCACAATTGTACCCTGATAGGGAGGAATGGCTGAGGCACTTGGGTGAAAGCATGAAAGATCTTTCTTTCCGTCTTTCTTTTTCTCTCGTGTAAAGGGTACTTGAGTCAATTCAATGGACTTTTCAGGTGAACCACGTCAGAAATAAATGTTGTCACTCCACTGGAGAATAATCTTTGCTGCCATGTTTCAAGCCAAAAAAGTACACTGAAGGCTACAGCAATGTGCAGAGACACTGACTCATAATTAGGACTAAAACTAATAATATTCTTTTCAATTAATCAATGAAATGTTTTGTCTGCAAAATGTCAGAAAATCTATAAAAAAATACATCTCAACTGCCTGTCTCATAAAAGAATAAGAGTACTACATGTTCACCACTACATGTTATACCTCCAGTTTGAGATGCTGCTGCTTCAAAATAAACAGTCAGTTTATTCAATCCGGTTTAATAAGTAGTCAGTCACACATTGAGCCAAAACTCAAGAGATGTCACCGTTGATTTAGCTAGAATGTATCCCGGGGATCTTGATCAAGCTTTGCAGCATCGAATCAAAAGACGATAACTGAAGACTGAAGCACTTTCAATGTCACTGACACACTCGCCTCTGTGGTTCACCCACAGTAACTGCAGTTAAAAAGCTTCATATTTTCTGGAAACTATATTATGTATAATGAGAATAAATTAATGATGATTAGCTTGGGCAGTTCACTGTTACAAGATGGTATTGAGGTGATTTACAGGCAAAGTGCTACAGAAATGCCCACAAGGTCAAAGAATAATTCAGCAACAAAAGACGATTAAACCTGAATGTTGTTTTTTTTAACATTATTATGTATGAACCGTCTCTTTTTTATTATTATTATTATTTTTTTTTAGAATAAATCATTTTGCGTTTCCTGTACTTTAGTGTTGCGTTAGGAACAATGACAGGATAGACAACAACAGTAAAGCGCTACACAAATAATGCATCACTGATTATAATACAGTAATATAATGATTCTCTGCATAATGAAGGCCTACTTTCACTTTTGGTACTTTAAGTATACTTTGACGCAATTGTACTTTTACTTGAGTATGATTTTGAATGCAGGTTGTTGTAACAGAGTATTTTTACACGAATGCTACAGCAGTTTGCCGTTTTTTCTGAAGTAAAAGATCTGAATACATCTTCCCCCTCTGAGCAAAACACACGACTAACAGAACGCAGTGAAGGCTGCTTTCGGCTGTCATTCCAGTGCTGCCTTGACGCTCCCTCACCTCCAGCATTCATCAGGTCCAGCCCTCCTCATTGTGATTCAGGGTCCAGGACCAGTGAGCTCATTCGATATCCTGCTCCATGTCTCATCCACCCACCCAACCTGAGTTAAAGATGTAGCTCCAGGAAGAGCTTCAAGTTGTGGCTTCAAGTTAATAATAATTTAGACTCTTTCTATAAAATCATCCCAATGATAACTTTTCTTTCAGTCTGTAATGACAAGAGAGTCTTTGGTTGAATAACTAGCAAATTATTATAAAAGTGACATAAGATCTGATGAAGTAGAACAAGTTTAGGTACACGAGAAATAACTAAATCCACAGTATACTTCTATTTAATCTCTAGGATTTTCTCATATCATTATAATTGAGGTTTTCCTTTGTTATCTCTAGCTGCATTGGGCCTCCCTGTTTAGCTTTCTGCTGTTTTATTGCTTTTGCTATCAAAGCACTTTGTAAACTCTGTTTTTAAAGGCGGTATATAAATAAAGTTCTAATTATTTTATATTATTTCTCAGGCATTAAACGTGGTAAAAATACTTTCCCACCTGTTTTTCCTCAATTTTCCATCACACTATAGTAATAACGAATTTCTAACGGTGTGATAGAGGGTTTTATTCATACCGCCGACTCCTATTATCTGTTTACTTCACGGACACAAACCTGGCTTTGTAAGCGAGGACGTGCTGCGTCGCTTTGGGCCCCGGCCCACAGTGCTTATGTACACTACTTACCTCCTCAGGTGGCCGGCGTCCCTGCAGGCCTTCAGGTGTTTGCAGTCCAACAAGAACATAATGAAAATCCTACAATCATTTAACTGCAAACCCCTCATGAGGATGCTTTGCCAGCTCTCTGCTGCCAAACACAATTAATACTTAAAATCAGTGTCTAAGGACAGAACGTATACGCTAGAGAACCCACGCTGACCCAACCTCTTCTCATACCCCAAAAACAAACTTTGCTCAAATAATTTCCCACTGTGCAGATAATTGCCGTCTGTGTGAAGCAATTCTTTCTTTTTTGGTAAAGGTCACTCGATTCATAACAGCATGAAGAGTGGCCATCGCTCATTAGGAGAGAGGAGATCTCATCTAACCTGGCATGAGCCTGACATGTGCTGGCATTTCAGATCAAACGCACTGATCAGGCCCACTGGTTTCACCAACTAATGGGCCAGCGATACCACTGCTGGACCTAACGGCAGGAGCGTCTTTGGCCAAGACGTTTTTCTTTGAGTGAACAGAATTAAACGGCAAAGTTTGTTGGAAGAATCCCATGAATACATTTCCAAAAGAAGAGAGAGACTTCCCCTCTTTACCTTTCCTCTCACCTGTAGGGTCTGAGTATTTGATGTGGCACAGCCCGCTTAGTGGGCGAAAATACCTTCTGGGCATTCACTGCTGGAGAGAGAAAGACGCAGAGACGCTGAATTAAACAGTAAGATGCTCCATGTGTCACACTCCACGGAAATCGTCAGCTTAATATCCTGTGCCCAGACACCCCAGAGAGCAGTGTAAAGCAATTATTCCAACACTTGCCATTCATTCAGGCTAAAAATGCATGCAATTCTCCGAGCATACCGAAATGCAGTAAACAAAAAACATTGTGCAAAACATGATTTGGTACCTGCCAAACTAATAATCCTCAAAGAAACAGAAATCTCTTTCGTTCTAGTTTTAATACTCCATAGTTTTTGGTTCCTAAGATGTCATTCCAAGAGCCTGCAGGCAAATGTTTCTGGAGCTGTTAGTGCAGCACTGGCACCCTGGATGTAGAGTACATTTTAGGATCTTTTATGTATATCTAAAATGAAGACCGTGGAGATGTTATTGAGATAAAAAAAAACCTGCAGCTGTGGCCATACACACACTCTCAATGCAAATCCCCCCCCGGGTGCCGGCCCACTGGCTGACTAAATGTGAGGTGTAGCTGCTGTGGCGCTCAATAGGAGGAGCTGTTGACTCATCACATCGTGTCAATGAGCTTTTGTTTGAGCTTCATCTAGATACGTTGAGCTTCATCAGCCGAGGACCGTCCAACCTCTTCAACCGCAAATCTGTCGGTCCACGGCCAACGTGTGGACAAGCTTACAAAGCGATGTCCCCTCTGTGTGTTCTCCTAATCCACTTTCTGTAGTGATTGCTTTCTTATTCTGGACCACTCGCACGGCCAGCATCCTCTCACCTGCTCGCTCAAGGGAGGCCATAATCATAATTAAGTAGATGCCTTCAGGAAGCAACATGAGAGGAAAAGGTAATTAAGGGTTATCTCGAGCATCGTGATATCACCCGAAAGTACCCGGTTATCTCCTCACGTCCAATTATACCCCTTAAGCGACTCATTCTAAGAAAATGACACTTGTGCCGTTACATTTAAATCCCAGGCTCGGTGTTTGCTGAAGCTCGACATCAGCAGATGCCCAAGGACATCTTCAAACATCTCTCCCAGTGACGTCACAAGGTGGGAGCCGTCCTCCGCTGAAGTAAATCACACCCCCGGATGGCTTTGGCTTGCATACACCTTGAATTGAACTAATGAGGAGGCTCCTCGCTGTGTCGCAGCGATGAGAAGACAACAGTGAATGGAGAGCGGCATT
This sequence comes from Anarhichas minor, assembly GCF_050575085.1. Classification (NCBI taxonomy): domain Eukaryota; kingdom Metazoa; phylum Chordata; class Actinopteri; order Perciformes; family Anarhichadidae; genus Anarhichas; species Anarhichas minor. The sequence goes on along the minus strand of NW_027466474.1, from coordinate 3,564,633 downwards.
CACCAGGGACTGCTGCTGGATTTAATTAGTCTGTGTTTACCTCCTTGTGTGACGCCCGAGCATCTGATGCACAACCACAGGCGCGTTTGTGTGCGTGTGCGCGCGCACACAAACACGCCTGTAAAAGAGATAAATTTGCGAGCGCCCGCAGTCAATCAGTGCGTAGGAACGGCAACTCAGTTGGGAGGAAACGCGAGGCAGAAAGCTGCTTCTGAAAGAAAATAACGCGCCATATTAGTGTTTTGTTTATGTCAGGGGGAGCAAGAGAGAAAGCTAATGAGTGAGAGAGGAGAGGCTGCTGTGAGGTGTGCTGGAGTTAGTCATCAGGGGTCTTACAGTGTGTGGAGAGGAAGTGTAGTGATGCACAACTCCACACAGGAAGCATCTCTCGCCATCCCATGTGCGCCATCAAGCAGGCAGAAGCTGAAACGTGTGGATTTTGCAGTTCCCCATCCATCAGAAACATCACCATCGTCGTAAGAAATAAGTGGAAAATGTCTAATAAGAGAGAGACAGACCTGATCTTGCGTATTGCCTACATGTAAAAGAAATAATGCACTGCATTACAGCACGAGCAGTCGCACTCTTTCCTAATCACGCTCGACAGCAGCCTACAAACAAAGGTGTTTGGAGGTTACATACTGTATTTAACATGCAAACAATGCCACTCCCAAGACAGATCACGGTTTCCTTTTCACACGTGAAACCCTCCTCCCGTTCAAACCGATGCCGTTAATAATGGATACATGCACGGGGAAGGAAAAACCTCGTCGAAACTTGGAGGCAAAACATACTCATTCCCCATTATTAATTCAGGTACAAGGAGTAGCACGCTGACAAGTGCATGAGCGCCAATTTCTCAAATGCAATGCCTGTAGGAGATGGAGGAGGCCGACGAGCGCAAATCATGTGTAATAACAAACCTTTGTTTCTCAGAGCGACAAGGGAGGAGAGCACGCCGCCAAATAACCCAGCGGAGGCGCATTAAGAACGCTCGACTGGGCTTCTGGGAGGAACCTCCAGTGCTGGCGGCAAGAGCTCTCTATCTGGCAGAGATGGAGAAGAAAACTCCCCTCTGAAGTGTTGTACAACCACCTAATATATGGATCCTGGAGAGGAGCACGCACACACACATGTTGTGTACCCGTCATGGTATAGCAACAGCACACAACAACTGCTTCACACCAATTAGACATCATTACATGATCCCCCTAGGTGTGTTTCCCAGTAAGGTGAGACGCTGCTGTGCTGTGCTTTCAGCCCGGCTTCATTTGCTTTTGAAAGACACAAATGGCCTTATGAAAGGTTTCTAAAATCAGCCTTGAGTGAAGCTACTCTAAGAGGAGGAAAAGGGTAGAAAATAAAATAATGCCCTTCAAGCAAGAACGGGCGCCAACGGAGAAGGAGGCCATTTGTCTTTGTGCAGGTGCATTTGTGTGCGTCTCTCAGGACTGATAGTGAAGCTTGGCAGGTTTGTAGAAAGGCACTAGAACACCACACACACACACGCACACACACACACACACACTTTACAACCAGACTCTCCGAGCATCGGATACACGTTTAAAATATGACTTCAAACTTTTTTTTATATATTCAAACGTCTTTTTATAATCAAAAATATCATCCAAGCATTTACAGTGTATTACAACAAATGATTCTATGCGACAGCCTTTACAGAAAATGAAGAAATATATCCATTTTTAGATCTATTTTACAAACCAGGAAGGGCAAAAAGAGAAGAGAGGGAGGCCGGAGGGTTCTGAGGTTCAAGTGTTCAGTTAGACCCTGATAAGCCTCCTCGGCTCCGGTAGTCCTGGCTGCTCACACTGACACCATACAGAGCCAACTGCAGGCTCAGAAAGCACGACACCCCGCCCATGTGGGCCGTTACTACATAATAATCCAGTGACTGTGGGAGTCGGCGGTCTTCTGTAACTCCTGGAGAGTCGTTACGTCTAAAAATATTTTGCAGACACCGCGTTCAAGCTCATGAAGATTTCTGCCACCGCGGTTTTGGTGTCAACATTCACGTAACCATGAAAATGCTGCGGTTTTTTACATCTCTGCCACCTTACGGAGTCCCTGAAATGCTGTTACATTCCCTCCTCATCTCGAGATCTGTGCTCAGTCTTCCGTGTCCCTGTACAGTCAGGTACAGTCCACCGTCTCTGATGTTTGTGGGCTTTATACTGTGTCTTTCGCGTCTTTACAGTGTCCCCGTGTTGTCTCGTGTCTTCCATGTCCCAGGAGCGGCAGCGGCAGGCTCTACGTGCTCTTGATGCCCTGGAAGCCGCAGAAGTTCCAGCGTTTCTCCAGACTGGCTCCGACGCCGGTCAGCTCCTGTCTGAAGGTGCAGGGCAGCCGGGAAAGAAGAGCCTCCACCTCACCGGTGTTAATCTGAGGAAACACACACATACACACACACACACACACACACACACACACACACACACACACTCGTCAGACCAGCATTAGACAACGAACAAGACACTGCTCTGGTCTGCAGAGTGTCACCAGTGACCTGGCTGCCGATGCAGCGTCTCAATTCAATTTTTTGTTCATCCTCCAATCTTGTTTTTTGACAGAATGGACCACGGTGTTTTAATGGACCTTTGAGAAACGTTGTTGGCATTCGTGACGTGAATCTTGAGCTCTAGCTGCCGGCTGTCTGCTACACTCGAACATATCAGCTCTGCAGCCATCTCCTGTGTTATCAGACATACCTCTGTGATCCACACGAGCACAAATGTTTAGTCAATATCAAAATGTGAGGCCTTCCAATTTAAAAAAAAACCGTCTGCATGTTAATGGAACAGTGTGTAGGATTTAGGGGGATTTATTAGCAAAAATGGAGCATAATATTCACAACTGCGTTTACATAAGTGCATAATCACCTGAAACTAAGAATCGTTGTGTTTTCGTTAGCTTTGAAATGAGATTAGGTTTATATCTCCTGTACATACGGAGCGGGTCCTCTTCACGGAGTCCGCCATGTTGCACCGCCATGTTTCTGCAGTAGCCCGAAATGGTCAAACCTAACGCCGGATCTAGAAAGAGCCTTTTGCCACCGCATTTCACCGACACGCTTAGAAAGGGAGGAGTGAGCGAAGAACTATTCAGTTGGATGCAATCTGCAACCTCACCACTAGATGCCACTAAATCCTACACATTGCTGCTTTAAGATGAGGCGTGCTACTTTAAATGCTGTCTTCTTGCTAAATCACAAATGTTTACTTAAAGTTTACATGTTTTCCATAAAGAATAGATAGGAGGGCATGTTGCTATGATAAGAATGACTGTTCATGTTTTGAGTTATCTTTGGACATTGCTCATCCATCCAAACTTTATTCTTTTACACACAACACCTCCTCTCTACTCTCACTCGCACCCCGACTGCAAACAATCATAGTGCAACTACGTTTATAGCGACAGTGTGACAGCATAGCTGCCACCTGACTAAGCGTAATCTGGCTCACACCACTCGGGTGGGCCGAGGATCATCAGTCAACTGAAATCCTGAGGTGACGTTGCCAAAATCCACTGTACGAGCTGCTGTAGGCGCCCCGCACTGTCTTGCATTAATAACTGGGTTGTTGGAGCCCGGTGCTGATGTCAGGACGCATTAAGGCCCATCACGGAGATAGGACTGGTGTGACATCACAGACAATGGAGCTGTGCGTGGAGCCGGTAGATAAGCAGAGAGGATCGGGCTTGTTGTTGGAGAGTCTAGTCAGTGAAATTGACAAAACTCTGTGGGCTGCTTGATGTGTGTAGCGGAGAGTCGATGTGAGAACAACAGACGCACGAGCAAAACTCATACGCACACAGAAAGACAAGAGTGGGCGTACGATTTCTCACACACACACACAAGTGTATCAACACATGAACGCACAGACACACAAGACAAAAAAAACCCCAAAAGGCATGAGAGGAGACGGTCACTCTATTCTTTGCATGTGTGAGGCTGAGTCAGGGTGGTGATGAGCGTATCCAAAGAGCTGCTACAGAGAACACTCATTTCTTGGGGCAACCTTTATGGACGCAGAGACAAAGTTTTTTGACAGAATAATTAATTCTTGAGAAGTTTAAGTGGCTTGAAATGTGACGGTGTTTAGTGTGTCTTCTGTCTGGCCGGTGACTGCGACTGTAAAGGGAGCGGTGACATCTGACAATTTCTTTTTCTGAAGGACTCCATCCATTAAAGAGGCCATTAATCTCAGTGTTACCGTTTGGAGGTGACATTGAGGGTCGCCCTTTTGAAAGCCTCGTGTGAGTGACGGTGAGGAGCGATAATACGTCCAGAAAGACGGGGATGAAATGGCCGCGCTTCGGCCAGACAGAGTGGAAACTAAGGACGGTGTTTGGCTTCGAGTGTCAGAATGAAGGATCTACTTTTAATACAGTATGTTCCGGCGTCAGGGGAAATCACACAACAAGCCACATATGGCCAGACGTATAGCTACGACATTTCAGGAGAGAAACCTTCTCCGACATTTAACTTCCCCAAAACAAAGCGTTCTACTTGCAACCAAACATTAATTCAGAGATGTCTAATTGTCTCTGATGCCGTCTGTGAAAGTGTTTTTCTGTGACTGACTCGAATTGTTCTTTTTCTCTCTGCATGTTTCCTCTGTTGTACTCGGGTCTAGGAATGAGGTTTGATACCCTTTCATCAAATTACAATCCAGTATCGGATCCATTTATCAAATAAGAGTCCTTTGTCTGAACACCGTTTCCTGGCTGAGAAGGCAGCAACGCAACAGTTGGTAGCGTTTACCTTTTGAATGTTCACAGCTGCAGCCGTCAGTTCTTTACTACCGACTCCAAATACTGAAGGGTAAATTGGTGCAAGGTTATCCGCCAGATCATTTCTCCAGAGAACAGTTGCCTCTCAGTCAACTGGCAAACGCACAGCGGTGTTAAGAAATGACTTTTCACTCACAAACAATCTCTGGCTGAATACAGACACCAGCTGCAGAGAGCATATTAACCAGAGAACAGCCAGACTTTCTATATTCTAGCCGTTACAGAATTATCTCTATTCATCTGCAGCTGATCTAATCTGCCACAGGTGTCATTTCAACCAGTGGCAGTCAGGTAAAAGAAGGCTACTACTTTATGTTTTCCAGGGCTTTTTGCGAATAAGAAAGGTTTGATACGAGATTTGTTAGCGCTGGAGTTTAACAGATCTGGGTATTAGCTGAACCGATCCCTAATCAGGCCTCTCTTGCAAATAAAATCTTAACCTCAAAGAGATTACCACAAAAAAGGTACACAATCTCCATCCAGCCAATCCTATTCTGATTGCTAAAAGGGATACTTTGACATTTTGGCAGAGAGTTAGATGATAATATCGATACTGCTCTCCAAAATATCAAACCACTCCTTTTAAGTGCACCTTAAGACGTCTCCTCCAAACGCATCCACTTCAATGGAAATGGCTGAAAAAGCATGACCGAGCCCTCCTAATGCCCCGAGGGGCCGTGTGTCTCTTCTACACAGCAGGACCCTGGCACACAGCGAGCCCATATGTCAGCCCTGTGTGGGGGGCTGACACAGTCAGTATGGGTGTATCTGGTCCACAGGGACACCGAGGGCAGGCTCTGCTAATCTACGCCAGGGTCTTGACTCATGCGTGCCGCTTACCTTGGTGTCCAAACGCTGCAGGTAGGAACAGATGTACTCGATGCTGGCTCCAAACGGATGGACGTGCAGGAACGTCGAAATGATCCCTGAAGGAGGAACAAACGAGTCATTGAAACATGTTTTAAAAGCAGAGACGCATCACAAACCTCCAATTTCTGTCGCCTGTCAAAAACAGACAAACGAATGTAGCCGCTGCTCTCCTCTGACGGAGTCCCGGTGCTGTTAAGAGCCTCTTGTATATTGTGGCTCCAGATTACAGGGAGTGTTTAATGACAGCTTTGGTGCTGTTGTCTCTCATCAAAAAGCCGTACTCTTCCCCCAGCTCAAACAAACCATCTGCTATCGGCTCACAGACGGGGCCGGGGAGAGAGATAATCCTCCACCTCTGCTTACTAACCACCTACAGAGCAGCGGGGGACCGACAGTGGAATCAACACACAAACAGTGTTAAAGTCACGGAGCCTTCCGCTGGCTCCGACACGAGGACGACGACACAGAAAACACTTGAGGCTTTTAATTACTACGTCAAGGCTTCATTTTTGCCACCCCGGCAGGAGGTAAGTCGAAAGTCGAACACAAACAACGTGCAAGCCTGGAGCTGATCCACTGACAATGACTGCGAGACTTATGGTCCGATTCAGATACAATACCAAGCAGATCTCATGTTGATTTATTTGCATAAAATCGCCCACTGGAGCGGTTTTGCTGTCTGTGTTTATTTGCCTTCAAAGAGCTACTAGTACAGACGTTTGCTGTAACTACATGCACCCACTCGCTGTGTGCAGAATGACAGAATATGATTGAGTGTCAGAGCTCATATTAAGACTCAGATTCATGATCAATACATATTCAAATGAGACGATCATTCAAGCACTTTTAAAAGTCAACAGAAACTCAAATTGCTCCCCTTATTTTGCACCACATTGCCTCCGTTGTGTCTGCCAACTCAGGATAAAGGCAAACTGTGACCATCAGACGTTTCTGAATCTGATGGGAATCCAAAGCTTATGCTTTTACATTGTCATGCAAATGTACATCTCAACGGTAGCAGAAGAGATTTCAACTTAAATTGCACCAGCAAGAGCAAATCTCTTGAGTATTTCTCCTGAATTTTTATGCATTCGTGCTTCACACCGTATCTGAAGGCACCACGAGAATGTCCGCTTTCACACCTGCTGCCAGTTTTCAACAATGCCGTGGTAATCTGCTGAAGTGCCCTTAGCAAAGCCGAGCCGTAAGCCCCTTCTGACCCCCGTTCCTCAACCATTCTGTGAATATCGTACTATCTTAGCCCCTTCAAACACGCATCAAGTACAACGCCTGTAGCTCCAGAAAGCAACCAATAACCCCGTGCCGGATTACTTCCCGCCCCCAGGTTTGTGCCGTGTCAATTACTTTATGGTACTTTTATATAACACAGATTCATTTAGCAATATGCACCCACCTCCAGGCCTCTGTGTACTGGAAGTGAGAGGGGCTTGAGGCCGTGTCCGACAATTTGCAACAGACCATTTTACAGTAATGCTCACTTTACACAGGAATTGCTCAGGTGTGCAAGTGACTGATCCCTCTTTCTCTTTCTTCACTCTACGCACCACTACAGACTGCTTTCACACACGGAGTGGTCGCCGCCATTGTTTTCATAATGGCAGATGTGCTGCCGTGGTTGGCGGCAGCCGCAGGAAGGAAGAGGGAGGGAAACCATACAGGAGCAGATTTGACTGTGTCAGAGTTCCCTGAATGATACACATCTGGCCTGGGACAATAAGCAAGGATTAAGCTGCTAGGAAGCAATATGACCCATTAAAGGAGACGCTGTGGTGTTCAGACTGGTGGAATCAAAAGGTAGCCGGGAGTTGCCTCTAACCTGCTCCCGCCAATTCAAAATGGAGGCAACCGCCCGGTGTCTGAAAGCACCGTCCTCAATTCTCTGAGTGAGTGTGAGTGAGAGAGTGAGAGTGAGAGTGAGAGTGAGAGTGAGAGAGAGAGAGAGAGAGCGAGAGAGAGAGAGATGCCTGGAGGCAGCTAGAACAGCAGGGTGGCCATTTGAAGCAGGTATAAACACTTTAGACATGCTCAGATGATTGGATGTACCATGTAGCTGGTTTAAAGCACACTGAGGCTGAGCAGGTGCTTATCGTTTCAGGTTTTTCAACATCATTTTGGGATTGATATTGTGCCTATGCGTAGTTTATTCTTGAACAAATGTGCAATTAATCAAATTCCTACAAACCGAGTGCCACAGAAAACCTGTATCGCTACAAATCCTTAATAACAATAACGTGTAGCTACGACTACGCAGCAGTTCATAGGTGAGCTACAATTACCGACTCACGGGTGTAATCCACCGCCAACCAGTCAAATCTATGTCATCCCAAAATGCCACCGCTTTATCTTTTTATCCTATTAGACATTTGTGGGACATTAACTATACAATACCTAATTAGCATATGAATTCTTGAGTTATGGCAAAAAACAGTGACCTTTGACCACCAAATTGTAATCGGTTCATCCTTGTGTCCTGGTGGACGTTTGGGCATTTACAGAATTTACACCTAAGTGGTATTAGCGACGCAAGAGTCAGATTTGTGTCAGCGTACCAACGAGCAGAGCCTCCCTCTCGGAGTGGACGGGACTCGGTGGGTTCCTCTCTGTGGGGCCTTCCTTCTCCTGACTGCAGGACACCACGGTTGAAACAGTGGCTTCCTGCGCACACACACACACACACACACACACACACACACACACACACACACACACACACACACACACACACACACACACACACACACACACACACACACACACACACACACACACACACACACACACACACAGTTAGACAGTTACGTTAAAGGAATCTGCTCCCAGCTACTGTGGCTGACGAGAAGTAAACAAGCTTAAACTTGAGCCGATGCATGGCACGCAGTAAACAGACGGACATGAATGAGAATGAAAACATCAGGAAGTTTCACGACCAACACATTAATACGGCGAGACAATGAAGACGAGGATAATGAGGCGAGGGAGAATTGTTTGCCAGCGGCTATATTTCTGATAGAGGGATGAAATGCATGTCACACACACACAAAGGAAGGATGAGTGGAAGAAGAACATATATATAGATATATATCTATCTATATAGATATATAGATAGATAGATAGATAGATAGATAGATAGAGACTTGGAAAGGAAATGATCAAGCTGTTTGTTTCAGATCTGACAGGTGGCAGAAAAATGGCAGAAGAGTTTTTTGTCTACTTGTTGTCCTACACGGTATTGTGTGTGTACTATTTCCACTTATGGTGCGAGATGCCTGGTGGCCCTTTTCCGTTTCTAATCTATCCACAACACTCACAACACTGTGTGTGGGTGTGGGGACATATGCACATGTGCGAGCCATTTTGACTTTATGAGTTCTGTATTTCCTAGCCCAGTTGTGTCTGGGTGATTTATTCATGCAGTTGCAGTGAACTGGATTGGCCCTTAATGATCTGTCATGTCACTGGCAGAGGTTAGCGAGAGTGTCAGAGGAGGAAGAAGAAGAAGAAGAAGAAGAAGAAGAAGAAGGGAGAATGAGGACACAAAGCAATATGTGGAGAGGAGTGGGGAGAGGGGGAGAGGGCTCAACCTTTTCCCACTTACGCTGGTTTGATTAGCGCTCTCCTCGCTGCCTCCGTCGTCTTCCTTCGACGTCTCCAGCTGCAGCGCATTAGAGACATATGAGGGAAAAGAACCACAGAGGAAAAAAAAGAAGCTAAGTGCTAATGTCAGACTGACGAGGGGGCGAGCACAGTAAACACAGGCATCGTCTATTTTTAGAATAATGTCCAGAAATGTGCTGACTTTGAACAAACAAGGAAAACAAGAGACGCTCAACTACATTTGGATATAATTAACGTGAGCTATTAATTTTGCAACAATGAAAGACTTTGTGGGTTCGGATTTCCTGGGAATATATCGGTGCAGAGATAATTACTCCATTGTTCCATCAGACCAGTGCTCACAACCTTTCTGTTTGGAAGAACGCCCACAGCCCTGCACGGTGGGCTCCAGGTCCCTGTGCCTCCTCAACAGACAGGAAGTCTCTTTGTTCTGCAACATCTCGTGTTAAGGTGGTGAACAGAGTCACGTCAAAGGGAAACTGAGCAATGTCCATGGGTAGTTGGCCTATGGCGGCTGAAAGGTTATCGGTTATTCTGATGATTATTATATCACAAAATCTTAATTTCTATTTGATTAAATCAGCGTAGCTACTCTACAATCTTTATAAACACCGCAATTAAATGTACAAGTACCCCTGGTTGGTAATCACAGGATTATCAACATCAAATGTATTGAGTCACCGTTTCAGAAAAGCTAAAGCGTCTCTGGTTCCAGCTTCTTAAACAGACGTATTTACTGCTTTTCTCTGTTTTGTGCCATTTGAATTGAGTATCTTTAGTTTTCGGACTGTTTTTTTGGACAAAACCAGCAATTTTAAGATGACACCGTCTGTGGCCCTGGGGAACTACGATGAGCATTTTTCAGTATTTTCTGACATTTTAAAGACTCCACACGAACATCAGTTCACTTGTTGGAGCACTCGGCTTGTGCCGGCTGTATAATGTCCTCTGTAGCTCTGAAGGGAGCTTTCGAAAGTACCGACAGAACAACGTTGAGCTCAAGACTCTTAAACATCGACAGCGAGCATGAAAAAAACAACAAAACAAACTTGGGGTGTGGAGTTTTAAAGACATTTACCAGACAAGAGTCACATTTAAAGACGCTGTTGCTTTGCATTGAGCATTTTCGGAGCTCGATTAATATTTCAGCCTCTGCCGGTTCGATTTTGACCGTTTTTCTCTTACCCGTGTCTCTTGTAAGTCCTTTTACTTCAAAGAAATGAAATAGTAAATCGTTCAAGTGCTCCTTAAATCAGAAAGATGAACGACAGATCAATCAATAACAAAAATAATCATCAGTGCCAGCACTGAAATATATGTATGGAGAAAATGTCACGAGGCGTTTGCTTTGATCACAATAGTAATATGGTTCATGGCCTCGATGACCTGCACTGGTGTCAATCAGTAGTGTGTGGTGACAGAAGGACCTGTGAAGGATAACTGATGGCATGAAGAGATCTCGTCAACGTGACAAATAACACAAAACGACGGCTTATCTTCAGAGAAACCCTCACCCCAAAAATTGATTTCTCTTTCCTCCTTTAATGAGACTGCCTCTCATGATTCATGTTTGCCCACATGCAGGAATTTAATTAGCATATTTTCCCCGAGCTCGCAGTCGTGGCGACACATTTCTAATCAAACTCATCACCATTAACGGGCTATTGACAACTCCGGTTGATGTGAGTGAAGAGACGCTTTGGCGAATTACAAATTCAGCTCTGCGTTACAGGAAACCTGCAGTACATTTGAAAGCCCACAGACAGCACACAGAGAGCCCCGCGTGGATTGAGAGCCTCTCGTTCGTATTATTATCCAATTTAATAGGCGGTTGAACCTGAGGCTCATCTCAATGGCAGCCCTTCCTCTCATTACACCAGGCCAGAAGGAACATTGACAAGCATTAGCACTTGAATCCTGGGAATAAGGGACAACACCTGAAACATTTGTAAACACGACACGCCTAACAGAGAAAAATGGCCCTTGAAAGCTGAAATTGTTTAATAAGACTGTAGATCACGCTGCATTGTATTTAGCAGCGTATACTCTTGTAGCGCAACAGCTCGCCTCTAATCAATTTCAGATGGAGCTTTGTCGGGGGAAAAACACGCCTCAATGTAAGCAACGCGTTCAATCAAATGACAAATGGGATGTTGGGATGGATGACTAATGCAGCAGGAGTGGCTCGAACAGACGGTGTGGCCGTGTGCAACAGCTCTGCGACGGCACCAGTGGTTCACATCTGTGCAATATCTTCTGTAATACCTCCCCATGCGGCGATCACACTAATACCGTGTGCACGTATTGATCACGTGATATCTTGGCCAGAGCCGATGTAGCCCGCGGGACGAGATGTTGGGGAATCAGAGAGGAATGTGATTGGGTTGCTGGTCGTCAGTGTCACTTGAAATCTCAGCTGCGAGACAAATACGGCAGCGATTTGACTGCGGTCGACCGTGCTCGATGTGTCTCTCGTTGTGAAATTAATGGATTTCTTCTGGTTCTTTTTACGTGGTCGCACTGAGAACATATCAGTAAAACGCAAAGTTTAGAACCATAAAAGCGACATCCAGCTGTACGAAGGATCATATAAATGTTTGACGAAAGTGCACATTAGATTTGTGATTTTCAAAGATAAATATTTGACTTCAACTACCCTACCCAGCAGAGGCTGGTGTTCCGGCTTTGTACAGTATTTATACCTGTATATTATATGCTATAAAGAATTTCTGTGCCATTCTGGACCAACAACAAAAGGAAGGAGCCAACATGTTTAGTTTGTATGTAATAATGGAGGGGTTTTGTAATAGACAATGTATTTTTTTAAGGTATATAAAAATGATGCGAGACGACTTTATGTACATCGTTTTCTGTTACTGTGTGTATTTATCATGTTTTGTATGATTTGTACTTTTGTAATGGAAATTCCAGCGACAGCAGGTTGGTGCACCAGCTATGTTTTAGATAAGTTTGAACTAATTCTCAACGTAGAGTTAAGATCCAACTAAAACTCACTCCTCCACCGGGCACTCCTTACTAATGGATAGGTTGGCATTTTACCACTTACATGCCCATATTTTTATTCCGGACATCGAAAAATTGCTTCCTAACACGCAAACGATACCGTGTAAGTGATGAGGTGAGCCATCAAGTTGCATGTTTTTAACACCTCAAAACCCAAATGCATGATTTTATTTTTCTGCCAGCGTACTAATAGATGAATCAACTCATCGGTTCAGCACTAAAGACATACAGTAGTGTAGCCAACACTGTAATTTATTACCTCTGTGAGACACTGTTGTGAACATGTTTGTATGAACTGTCTATGAAGGTTTTTCACACTGATGCACAACAAACTTTGAAGAACAGAAAGAAAAACAACATAAGTAAAAACGAAGAACCGCAAATAGTCCTTCAGATGATTATTGGTATGTTTTCTACGAGAGGAATTATGCACAATAACCAGAGCAAAGTAAAGGGAAATCATTTTACTAGACTTAAAATGTGAAAGCTGCATCATGAACATTTTTGGAGGGAAATTAGAAACGAAACAGTCGATTAGACTCTGAGTTAAAGAAGAATGAAATGTGCTCCCTGGGAGGAAAATGGGAATCCAGAACATTGAAGTTAGAGAGTCTCACTGCGGTAGGTCTTTTCTCTCAGTGTTAATATCACACAGATCGAACCCAAAATAGCTACTTTGGGATATCTGATGAGCTTTGAAATAATTTTTAAACTAGTTCAAGTTATTGAGTCATTTCCTCGACCCAAAACTCCACATTACCACGATCACATCACGTCCTTTTGTTTATCGAGGATTTATTCCTCCAGTATCTTTCATGCGTGGAAACTAATTTCTTTCTTATTAAAGTGCAAATTAGATAATGTTCACTTTCAAGCAAAGAGAGTAACCCAGAAATGAACTTTCATATATATATAAAAAAAAAAAAAAAAGGAAACGTGGTAGATTCTTCCCCTCGCTTCACTCTCAGGAAACCCAGCTGAGTAATGTGTGTTTTCTGTCAGACTAACCTGCATCACGTGCGTGTTTTGCAGGTTCTGGAGTCCTTCCTTCAGGTTCAGGACTTGGTTGTTCAGCTGCTGTTTGTCCTCAAAACTCTTCTCCAGCTCTGCCTCCCGCTGTTTTAATTCATCCCTCATTTTTAAGAGTTGCTGCAAAAACACAAAAAGGGGAGAACAGTAAGCCACTAATGCTACGGTGAGCTAACTAGCCGTGAAAATACTAACCTACTGAAAGAGGAACAATCAGCCGTTCGTTTTATTAATATTTAGCATGTAATCCCTACACCGGTAATTACAACTTCAGCTCAAAAACAAAAAAGCAATTAGACACCGACGTGAATTATATCTTCAATAAACATTTACTAAAGAGAAAACAGTTGTGTTAGGGTCTTACTCTATTCTGTTCCAATGAGTCCAAGAGGAATAATTTGCCAAATCGTTTGCTTGTAATACACGAAAGAATCCCTCATTACACACAGATGAAAAACACGGTGAGAGAAGTAACGCTCATTGGGGTTTTATCCTCGCTTTGGGGCGACGCAGGAACTGGTGTTAGACAAAGCTTTGATCGCCAATTTATCTGCCGAACGCAGATGGAAAGATGCACCTCCTGCCGTGTTCATGTCAACAAAACAAGGGTCTTTGAGGCACGGGGGGTCTTTACAGCCAGGGGTTTTCTGTTGCTAAACTACACACTGAGTGCCTTTGCGAGACACACACAATAATTCACAAACGAGGGAACAGGTTGCCAGCGCACGCTGATAATATTTCATTGCAATTTATGTGTCTGCGTGAAGCAACTTGTGGACACCCCGGAAAGGCGAGGTATCCAATTTCAGTGCCGTCCAGTTCATTTAATCCGTTCCCCTAATCTTTCCATAAACACACCACGAGAGACGTAAGCTGCAAAGGTAATTACTCTCTGTGAGCAGAAATGAACAGCACGGCATTAACGGATTCTCTTCTTAACATGAATCGATCATAATTTCCATTACCTGTGACAGCTCGCTAAGTGTGGACACTTGACAAATGCCAGAATGAGTCAATTTAGTAGTTCTTCGGTACTTAACGGTTAAGATTAAAGGGGTTGTTCTTTAGAAAGTGGAACGGTTGCATCATCAAGATTCAGTAGGGAAGAAAACAAGGTCACCAAAATCACACCATCTTCCTCAGCAGATGTTTGCAGAGTAGACGTGAAACTGTAGATGTTCAAATATTCATTCTTTCCCTTTTCAAGGAAATATAGTCGGTGATGGATGTTCTTTCCTCCTCCATCTGCTTATGAAGATCATGTGAAATGGGTGAAAGCTCCAGAAGATTGTTTCCCAGTTCAAGAAGGAACTTTGAACCACAGCTTAAGATGTTGATATTTTTATGAATTAATGAATTGTTCATATGACTCAATTTTCTCAAAGTTCAGATTTTCTAACATTTCATAATGTCAGAGATCGAATGCCTGTCTCTGCCTTCTATTGCTGTATCTCTGACAGAGTCTCACGCAGAGCAAGTTTCATAAGTATCTTATGAATATATAGACTTGTTGCCAGTAAACCGTAGTACCAACCACTGAGAGGGGTTTCATTTGGGAATGGAAGATTAAAGAACCACATTCAGAACTAAGCATACAGTACTGAATGGTATTCGAGGCACATTTTCAAAGAAAGATCCACTCCATTTCATGATATTTCTTTGAATAAATGGTTTGAAATGGTTTTAATAGCCTTGGGTTTTGTGCGCTATTCGAATCACAGCTCAAAACCCTCCAATCCCAAATAAAACCAATTCCAACTGCGAATAAGTTTTCCGTTAACCAGAGTAAACCTGAAAAGATAATTATTTTAGCAGCTCTTCAGAACAGACCAACAGCTGCTGCAGACAGCTGTACTTCTCTACTTGTTCCCGCACAGCACTCACTTTTAAAGTGCAGGGTCGTGAATAAATGACTTGCATTGAAAATGCAATGGGTTTAACCTGAGAGACTTTGTTCTTGAAAACATCCGGGTGCTGAACAGTTAGGAATAGAAGATTAAACCTATTGTTGGACAGACGATTGCGCGTGTGTAGATACCTTCTGCATGCCCTGCAGAGCCTGCTGCAGGAAGCTGAGCTGCTGAGAGTGCGTGTTGTCCTCCTCACTGCCGATTGGTTGGTTCTTGCCTTGTTCCTGTTTGAGCAGCTCCACCTCGTTCCTGTAGGCGTCCAGCTGGCAGCGCAGGGAGTCGTTCTCCTCCTTCAAGGCTTCTGCTTGGAAAACAGCTACAGGGAACAGAATGGAATATGATGTTTATCGTGTAAAACACAAAATATGATGTTTATCGTGTAAAGCACTCTGAAACACAGTTTCAGAGTGCGGCTTTTTTTTATCAAATATTGAAGCTTGTATATCAGGTGACATTTGTGAGCAGATCTCTCACTGTTCATTTGAGAGCGGGCAAAGAAAGTAGGATGACGGGGTGGTGAGCATCTTAAAATTCAAAGCGTAATGGAGAAAGAGTAGAGCTCAGTTTGACTTTATGCAAACTTCTGGCATCTTGAAACACAAAATGACAAATGTCCTCTTGATATATACGTCTGCTGCTAAATATGTCTCTACCCTTCTCTGCAGGACAGAAAAAGATCAGAACACACTTAAGAAAACCTCTAAATCTCTCTCTAGAACAGCATCAAAGTATCCGTGGGCTTAATTCATTAAGACTCATCTAATCAGCTTCATCGGGACTGTAGCTCTACTTTCAGATGATTGATAAATATTGTTTTTGTTTCACAAATTCACTACTGCTCTGACCGGCTTCTTCTACATAGCAGCAGTGGCCAAACTCACGGATATTGGAGTATTAGTGAGAGTCTGATGTTTGTTTAGAGCAAATATTGAGGCTATGGTTTTAAGAAGAATTTGAAGCGGGAATAGAGAAAAGAACTGGAACCAGCTGCTCTCTCCACTTCACAACTCTATTGACAGCAGCCTAGCAAGCAACATTAGCAAACAACTCCACAACTGTCATCAGATATAAATTTAAAAGTTCTGAAATCTTGAACACGGATTTTCGGCGGAAAAAACACCCTTTACTGACCCGAGACCCACTCGATTCAAACCAGTGAGAACAGCCGAGACAAAACAAACCGAGGACACAAATCCGGAAACCTTTCTTGTGAAACCGAAATTGTTCTTCACACATCTACCCAACGAAAAAAAAGGGAGCAAAATGTCAAGGCACCATGCTGGCAAGCTATCTGTAAATTGTTATTTTGATATTCAATCCGTGTCAGATAATCAAACACCTTACAGTATATCAACATAGACTCCCAGAGTGTTTTGTCCAATAGCTCCCTACTGGACATTTAACCTGACCTATTGAGCAACGAGACGAGACAGTGGGAGTTGTTATTATTTGAAACCTGCTCAGCTCCAGAGATGTCCAGTATTATCAGCTCTGCTCTCCTCCTGTGGGCCTTGAGGGGCGAAGCTCTTTGGAAAAGTGAAATACACTGACTGGAGTGGGGAGATAAGCCCCATCCTCTGTGTGTGTGTGTGTGTGTGTGTGCATGACTGCGTGTCTGGTTAGGTTTTGTGTGGGTGTTCATGAGTGCTGCCTGCAGTCTATCATGGAGGACCATTGGCAGTGTTAATGAACTCTTGCTGGGCGAGTGTGTGTACGCGTCCACGCCGTGTTTGTGTGTACTTTTCTCCCAGCAAAATGAGGGTATGAGGAGAGAAGAGTATTGATCTGAGAGCCTCATCAACTTGGTGTGAGGGGATGTCAACCGCTTGGCCAGATTCAGAGCAATTCCCCTTCTGTTACATAACAGGCGGCGCTATCGACCTGCAGATATCCACGAGCGTGCGTGTGCACGCGCACACACACACCTACAGGCACACAGTCACGCACACAAGCGGTTCTTTTGCTTTCTATTCTGTACATGAGTCAGACGCAGAGCATTGATTTACTTTTTAAGAGGCTGCGGTCAAAACACAGGTGTTTTCAGCAGGCCTGGTTGACGTGTAAACATGCCCCTTTGCTAAAAGGTTAGTGAGTAAAGGGGGTGTAACAGTCAGCCTGTTAACACAAATAACACAAAGTGTCACATTAACACCCGTCACCTCTGCCAATCCCGTTGCATCGAGTGGAATGACAGGTCTTTACCGGCAATGCTAATTGCTGATATATAAATTAAATATAGCAAGGTTGCAAGAGAGAAGGGGCCGAGCTGACGACTGTATTTACATACATTTGCATGCTGATTAGAGAAGCTGTCACATTAGCTTGGAATGATTATAAGGCGAGAAGAAAGAGTGTGTGAAGAGAGCGTAACGGCACGAAACACAAGGCGAGAGACGAGCGTACATGTGGTGGTGACGGATGCAGCATGTTGCCCAGGCGACTGCTCTAGACTTATGGGTTATTGTAATGGCGGTGGAGAGATTAGGAGCGCCGTTAGTTTTTGTTGCTTCAGCGAACACAAAGAGACTCCTTTGAGGGAGAAGCAGAGGATTATGGCACTTCAGTGGTACCCCGATCTGATATTAGACAGCAGCTGGCAGGTGTGGACAGATTCACGTACACGCACGGAGGTGTGTGCATCACAAGGGGGACTGGGTTGGATGTCATTTAGTAGTCATGTTCAACATCGACTCAGTAAAGCGTGCTTGGCGTCAGCATTTTGATGTACTTTGAATGTGTTTTTCTATTCATGTGGCGTTTGTCAGATGCTCGGGGGATGATTACTGTCATTTCAGTCAAACACAGCCGTCTCCCCCGTTTATTTAACGCTCTCGGCGTTCATCCCCTGAAGATCTTGATCAGCGCATGTTGACAGACGTGTTGAACTGTGAATACGTGCATGCATATGCATACCCGAGTCCTCCGAGTCCTTGCTGTCAGGGGAATCCTCCATGTCATCGTCCGACATCTCCATCTCCTCCTCTCGCCTGATGCCCATCAGCTGCTCGCTGTGCATGTTTCTAATCTCCTGCAAGACACAACAGACAAGATGGGAGGGTCAGAACGGCAAACACTGACGGCTGATGCACGTTTTTAGCAGGTGCTAGTAGTAGAAGGATCATCAGTGAGGCCCCCTCTTTCATTTCAAAGCTAAGCATTAGCTGTGAGGAATACCTATAACAGATCAGTACAGGACAAAGGAGTGCAGATGAATCAGAGCTGGAGCTACATTCCTCCTCTGGCACAGGGATAGGGCAGATGGTAGCACAAATATAGCCAGACCCCACAGTTTTGTACTTTGCCGTTCTTGTTTCTTGGGAGAAATCGTTCACATTCAGGCAGCTAAAATACACGATACGTGTGTGACAACAACAACAGCTCCTGTCAAAAATGTCAAAAGCACCATCACGTCAGGAAACACAGATTTAAGATGACAAGGCATGAAATGTGTCTTTGAGCATATTCTGTTTACAATGTGTGCTGTTGGTTTTTCTACACCCACATCTGGAAACCCACAGCAGTAACTGTAAAACACCACTCTTATCAGTTTCATTTTACCCTTACCGGCAGAATAACTAATGACTGTATCCATCTAGAGACCAGTAACCAGAAACAGGTTTCAAAATGGTTTAAAGATTAAGCTCAAACCGATGGACTGGATTGGCTGTAAATAAGACCAAACCCTTCAGGTCCGTGTCCAGAGAATCCTGGTGATGCTTTACACACAGTAGCCGGTCCATGATAAGCCCAAACCATGAACACACGGACGAAGCGATCGCTCCGCTTTCATTCCCTGTTGTGAGCAGATGTTTAGCTACAGTAGTAAACAGTGTTTCTATTAAAAACAAGAGGTCTTATGATAATGAAGCAGGAGAATCAAGCGCACAGTGCTGTCAAGAGACACAGACCGATACCCATTTTCCACTCAGGGCTTGAAGGTCTCAGAAAAACATCCACGCAAACACAAGTAGACCACAGACATTGAGGTCAGGGTCAGACAAACACGTTCACATGTCGAAGAAAAATAATAAAACAGCAAGAAAAACTTAATTTCTGCGTTTCATTAGAACCAAACTTGGTAACACTTTATAATAACTACACACTATGAAGCATTAGTTAAGTATGAGTAAACACTTAATTCATCATTTATAAAGCATTGTTCCTACATTAATAATTCATTAGTATGCAGTTCATAACAGCAGTTATAAATGTTTTATTCTTGATTAATAAGCTCGTCTATTATGTGTTTCATTATTGTGTTTTCATACTTTATAAATGAAGTGTTATATATTTTACAAACCAATTAAGGAGTTGTAGATGATTAATAAGATAATTTATAAAGTGTTAGTAAATGATGAATAACTTATTTAGATGTACATTATTCATGCATTTATATAATGATTTAGATATACACTAGTGGTTAGGGACTATGTTAATATATGCTTAACCTGTGTATATATATATATATATAAATGCATGAATAATGTCCATCTAAATAAGTTATTCATCATTTACTAACACTTTATAAATTATCTTATTAATCATCTACAACTCCTTAATAATTGGTTTGTAAAATATATAACACTTCATTTACAAATGGGGAATCCATCATTTATAAAGTATGAAAACACAATAATGAAACACGTAATAGACGGGCTTATTAATCAAGAATAAAACATTTATAACTGCTGTTATGAACTGCATACTACTGAATTATTAATGTAGGAACAATGCTTTATAAATGATGAATTAAGTGTTTACTCACACTTAACTAATGCTTCATAGTGTGTAGTTATTATAAAGTGTTACCCAAAACTTCAAAATACTTTAAAATGTTCTCATGCTCTGATAGGCATTATCTAGACGTTATATCTCTAAAAGAATATCTCGTCACTATACTATTATTGAAGCGATGATAAGCAATAATACTGAATTATCGCGGTCCTGGCTGAAAAAGACATTGACTAACGCTTTACTGGGTAGTGTAGACGACGCGTCACCTTCTATAACGAGTTCAGCCAGTTAGGAAATTAGCCAACCATTGTTTGGGTTGATAACATTGTTAAAATATGACTTTACTCACCTTTAGTAACTCCATAGTCTTAATAAAGCCTACATGATATATTTCACAGACAAGGATATCTGTCATCTAGTTAGCAACATAAATACATAATAAAGTTAAAAAGGGTTAAGTGTTCTCACTTTACAAGTTTACCAAGTTGGTATTGAAACACATTTATACAAACACCACCAGTGGACAGAGACACAAGTGCTCCATCAATGAAAGAGAACAACAGGCTGAAAGATAATGCTAAGAAGCTCAGAAACTGCCCAAGAGTAAACAAACATCTGTCAGCTGACGTTATCATCTCGAGCCCATGGCAGAGGTCAAACAGGTACTCTGCACGCACAAACACATGCAGACAACCAGCTGGTGTGTATGGAGCACGCCACACACACACACACACACACACACACACACACACACACACACACACACACACACACACACACACACACACACACACACACACACACACACACACACACACACACACACACACACACACACACACACACACACACACACACACACACACACACACACACACACACACACACACCGAGCGAGGCAGCTGTTGTCTGATTCTGCCTGCGAGCTGCAGCGACTCAGCGCCGCTGCTCGTTCCTCCATATTTCACCTCCGGGCTGAATATACATACAATATACAATATGACTGAGAGTGAAACTGGCTGCCTATTTGATGATGAACTACCCCTGAGCAACTGCACTTACTTACCTATGCTCTTTACACTGGCCAGTGGCTGCCAGTGCTATGCGCTGCAGCCTTTCTGTGATCAGTGTGAAAATAAACCTGCATTGAGCCATATGTCTGATTTTGAGTCAGTTCCCTCCGTGTAATGTAAAAGAATGAGCAGTTGTGCAGACGGTCACTGAGAATTAGCACCCACCTCTGCAGCTCTATGCAGCATTCACACAGAATGTATGGTCGGGTCTCACAGCTCTTATTACTCCCACATATAAAACCAAAGGCAGACAAGCTGAGTGTGCTCTATCAGCCCAGCGATAAATGACAGAGAGCTGAAGTAAACAACCAGCATCCAGCAAGCCGAGAGTCACATATTTTTGCTCAGTAGTTGGCGGTGACCAAACCCAAAAAGGTGAGTGAATATTGGATCAACTGGATGAGCCTCACAAGGCTGTGTTTTCTATGTTTGATGAAGATTTATTCACGCAGGGTAAACAAGCTGTAAATAACTTATCAATACCTTAAAAAATTGCTGGGGCGAGGTTGTTATCAAACAGCTGCTTATTTATACATCCAGAAGACACAGAGTAACATTGAAATTAATTTGGAGTCATGATGAATCTAAGTCCAATATTCAACCCCCTTTGGACATTTTTACCTTTGACTTCTGAGGGAAATACTGGTCTCTGTAGCTGCTAAATGATCCATTAAGTTCACCAGCTAGTTGCTAACTCCAACAGCTGCATGCTGTTGCTAGAAACAATGCTGAGCAAGTGAGAGCGGAGAGAGTGAACCTAAAGGGAAAACTTGTGGGCCGTAAAACTAAAATGCTGTGTAGAGCTGAGGTTGATTGCAGAGTCAGGTGATAATTGTCTGTGAGTTTGTCACTGTGAACGGCCCCTTTGACATACAAGTAGTGATTTGATCCATTGTAAATATAAAAATATTGATTATGCTGGCTAGGTGGCAAAAATACTTTAGTAGGTTAATCTATATTTTCTTTCCTTTGGGAAAGGTTTCGTTTCTACCAGTTAGTTGTGGCCTCACATATCTTCTGATTCTGGGCTGTTTCCCTACTGTGCATAAACTCACTTAAACACTAACAGACGGCTCCAGAGAGACATAGACTCAATTTGGGCCAGTGCTGAACCTTTTGTGTCCAAATGACTTCATCTGTCTGTTTGCTTCTCACTCTGAGACACAAACACTTGTAAAACACAGTGTGGTGTCACTCTGAATGGCAATAAAGTCTATTCTCACAGCTATAATTAAGTGTAAAGTAGCTGGAAGAGAAACACCACAAAGAATGTTCGAACCAGGATGTCTTTTAAAGGAGTTTTTTCCTTACATATTCTGCAGTGGAGCGCCCAGCCATAGTGGTCTCTTTCGCTTGAATCTACGGTCATGCTGTACTCCCTGGTGTAGGCAGTGTGTATACAGTAACTCTTTAAAGGAATTAAGAAAAAAGAATGATAAAATCACTCTGGTACCCACATAATAGATTTGAACACTACCTGCTACTGTGTTTGTACAGAGGAGAGTAGATCCCTGAGAGACCCTCAAGGTCTGAGCATTAAACCAACAAGCTTTCCAACACCTACCTTTAAAAGAGACGTTTTTGTACAAGTTGATTGCTGCTTCACCTTAAATCTGTTGGTTTTGTATATTGATATTCAAAGAAACTTACCAATCACACATGAGTCCATTAGACCCAGGACTGTACCACAATCCAGACCCTCCATTACATACAATGCGGCATCATGCTAATTACTGTAATGCTCAATTTGGCAAAAAAAATAAAAAAAATAAGGCTTATTTGTTTTCAAACCTAGTAGCAGTGTGAATTGAAATGAATACGCTTTTATGTCTCAAGATATTCCTCCTCGCTCATCCACTCAGAAAACCTTCCGATTCGTTGGTGCAGGGGGAGAAGGCTTGTACGGATTTACCTGTGTGCAGGACACCCTTAGAGATGGAAAACTCACCCAGCAGATTGTATCCAATGGGGAGGGCAGTGGTGGAGGGAGGGGCACACCTGGGTGTGTCCCTATCTCACACTGGCTGGAGTGAGCAGGTACCTCTTCTGTGCCCTAGCTTCATTCAAAGTACTTACTGTAACAAGGAGTCTGCTCTTTTGACTTCTGATTTGACCTGTTCCCCCCCCCCCCCCTTCTCTTGTATGAATTTCAGTATAATTATGTAGCCCTAATGTAATATCTATCTATCTATTTAAAAAAAACAGAACTTCATAAGAGTAAAGAGGGAGACAGCCGTTTAACAGAATGGGATGAAGTCTAA
The DNA here is from genome assembly GCF_050575085.1 of Anarhichas minor. NCBI lineage: Eukaryota > Metazoa > Chordata > Actinopteri > Perciformes > Anarhichadidae > Anarhichas > Anarhichas minor. The sequence continues at coordinate 3,541,287 of NW_027466474.1, read as the reverse complement.
ATATCAATAAATCAGTTGAACCACAGATAGAAATCAAAGTGTACTAACCTCTGCTTGTTTGCGCCACATGTCGAGGTTCTTGCGCTGAGCTTTGGAGAAATGGTCCCATGCCTTTTGTTTGGAAGCAGCTTGGAATACAGACACAATCTGCTCAACTGTGGCGGGACGCAGGGAAGGACCAGAGACCATCCAGAGACAGAGAGAGAAAGAAAGACAGAGGGCAGGTGGGAAGGAGCAGAGGAGTGAGAAAGTGTTGTCAACTAGGGATGTAAAGAACTGTGTGTGTGTGTGTGTGTGTGTTTATATATGTGTGTGTGTGTGTGAAAGCGTGTGATCTACTTACCAGCTGATGCCAGTGCATCATCTCATGGATGGTTGGTCTGATAGTTCCCACGCGCAAAACTTAAATAACTTAAATAAATCATACATGTTCCCAACATATTTAGCGTATAGTAATAAAGCCCTTGAACACTGTAGCTCTGCTAATATACTGACATAATATTTATCAGCCAGTGGCCCGGCTCTACACTGGCGTTTTCTCTAGTGCCACCATGAAGGGTGGTTTTAAATAAAATGTCTTAATAACTAAAGGATAGTTTGCCTGAAAATGTAGTAGAGCTATTCATGTCCTTCTTAAGATGAGTAGTAATAAAAACTTTGATAATAACTATTATCCCCTGACTATTCTTTTAAAACCACCATTTTATCTGTCAAATACGACTCATACTGTTGTTTGACCAAACAACTGCAAAACCAATGACATTCCCATTAGCCTCATCTGTACTGTGTAGCACATATTAGCGTGCTAACGCTAATGAACTAAGAGAGTGAACGTGGCAAACGTTGTGCGTGCTGAACAACAGCAGGTTAACAAAGACTTGCTGTGATTAAAACAGGCTCGCCGAGCGGTTAGCGTCGGTGCAGGGGCTTTGTCTCGTTAAATATTTAATCAACGAGGGACCTTTTGCTAGGCAACTGGCAGATGCCAAAAATAACCTACTTCACGCGTGCCACTGTTGACCACTGTGCAGCTCCACTACAGCAGAGGGCTGTTAAGAATCTTGCCCAAGGACACTTATTAAAGTGGCATAGTGTTCCTGATCTGCTTTCCCCATGCAGATTTCTCTCTTTTAAAAAAAAACCAAACGTCAGTCAGCTTCAAGCCTCGCTAGTTAACCCTTCAGTGCAGATGTAACGGCAGAACGACTGAGCTGAGCGAGCTTCTTTGGGTCAGAGATTGGTATTAGGACCATTAGGAAGTCCGAGGTTTCCACTGTTCCTAATTGTGATGTGTGCAATGACGGCTGCTCTGCGTCTGTATAGTCTGGGTCAGATAGGATCTTAGCTGCAATGTATTGATATAGCCATTGCCCTTTCAGCTATCCCTTGTCATGTGGGTGGTCATGGAGGAGTGTATGGGAGGTCTGTGTATCCCAGAGGTCCTAACGTACACGGGTAGGGGGCGGGTCAATATGAACGCCAGCAGTGTGCGTGTGCTTGCAGAGTGGTGAGAGAGAGAGAGACAGAGAGAGAGAGAACAGTACAGGGATCAATAGCATCTTCCCTGTACTCTGTAATTTGATGGAGCAAATCGATGGTGAAGGCAGAGAAAAGAGGAAAGGGTACAGACAGACTTTCAAACTTGTGAGCTTATTTGCAACAAAGCAGTTCAAATATCAACTCTTTACAGTGAGGTCTGAGGATTATCTTTAGAAAAAGGGCGACTTTGTTTCCGGAGAGGAAAGATGCTTTAGAGCCACGGGGATTTTTTTTTTTCGATGCTTTGAGCGCCACAAATCAAATTCTCTGGACCGCTCCATTGTATTTGTGAAGCAGCAGAAGATTGAGAAGCCAATATCTCAAAACCGGGGCACATGAAAAGAAAACTATCTGCATGCCTAGAGACCATAGGGATTAAATGACTATATGGCTTTTTTGTGACTTGGGTGAACTGACCTGTTATGAACTCCATCTACAACAGACCTATGTGGATGTCAACTAAAAGAGTAGCAGGCTGAATATATTTGGTATGGACACAGTGAAACTTGTAAAAGCTCCCAGTCTCTGTGATATCATTATAACGATCAGCAATGCAGCAGGAAGAAGGCAAGGTCCTGAATTAAGTTAGGAAGTGTCTGTATGGGCTGAAATGATGGAGGTGGTTTATACAAACACACACACCTTCTATGTCTTCTACATGTATTATTTTTATAATATACAAAAGCTGACAACTCTGCAGAACTTTGTGTTGAAGGTTGTTTACATTCTATTTAACATGCATGTGGTGGGATGTACGCAGAGACTAAATGCCGCAGGCGGTGCTGTAAACCAGCAGCTGCACAGCCAAAGCTGTCAAAGGTGGGTAGGAGCGCTACGCTTTGCCTTTGGCCTTTCATTAACTGAAATGAGCCGAGATATGCCGTCACCGTGATTATTTGGCCTCCACTGTATTCATGGGAGAGATGTGTTGGACTACATACTACATTCATCTGAAGGAAACATGAATAATATTCCTCTGAAGTCACAGGTACCAGTGTGGTGTTTTTATTTGTACCTCAGAAGAAATAAAGGAGCAGGACACTGAATGCCGAGTTTAGAGTGATTTAACAGCACGTTTAGGAAAGTAACAAAACTTACCTTTAAAACTCAATAACCTTCATATTCACAATGTGTATAATAATATCATACTTACTTATTCGCAGCGTTAAGACCTTCAGGCACAACAAGTCTTACATTGTGTTTATGCTGTGTGTCTGTTCCTATGATAGGGAAACTTACACTGAACCAGAAACTTGGCCAAGCATGGACTCTTTCTTATCCTCCTCTTGTACTTATACTGCACAACAAGGAGTACGATATGTACTTTAGTAGTAAAATGAGTTACTCTCTCTTGCTTTGGCCTTTGTGCAAAAGTGAAACACTGTTGTACACTTACAGTACAAGTACAGTACAGTTTATACTGTATTATACAGCCAAGTGTGTGTGTGTGTGTGTGTGTGTGTGTGTGTGTGTGTGTGTGTGTGTGTGTGTGTGATTGAAAACACAGGACTCACATTGGCCAACTATGCCGGCCAGAGCGGTCTTGAACTTGTCTTTGGCCTCTTCCACCTCCTTCTCATGCTGACTCTTCTCGCCAGTCAGCCGGCGGATGTGGCCGTTGGAGGACTGGATCATGGAGTAGAAGTTGTTGGCGTTCCTGCGGTTGACTTCGCCTCGTTCCAGCCAGGTCAGGAGCACATGCACCGCTTCCGGAAACGCATTGTCATCTGGCCAAGAGGTGAGGACACAGAGAAAGGAAGAGTCAGGCTCTATGCAGGGGAGCAATAATAATTCATTCCTGTCCAGTCCCAGGACGCTAAATGTGGTGAAAGCAACAGCTGGCAGGCTGAAAAAAAAAGAATTACATACGTAGTCTTGTAAAAGTCAGTATACTCATAATCCATGTGAGACAGGGCCGCCCTGATTTCTGGTAGAAAACACATATATATATAAGAGCATAAAGGCAAATTAAGAGTATTTAAATACAGAAAGTAGCGAGAAGGTTTTATTTTGTCGAGTAAAAAAGTAGACAATGTAAAGTCAGGATTAATGTGAGCGAGGTGACACTGAAAATAAATAAAATAAAACCACAGCAAACCGCAGCGAACAAGGCTGGGGGAACAAACAGACATCTGTGCTGTTGGATGAAAGGAAAAAGAGAACTGTACGTATGACAGACTGGCATACGCTCGGTAACAAAGAACTTCACAGACCTCAATGACACCCGAGGGGAGTAAAAAGAGGTGGTCTTGGTAAAATAAAAAGTCCTGCTGTGAGATTGATGTCATGGAAAGGACAGATTGGATTTGGAGTACAGGAACATAACTGGCACTGAAAAGGGCTAAACCACTTCTTCTCTTATGGCTGGAAGATTCAGGAAAGAGAAAACCTAAATCTGTGGCAAATAGCCGGGATGTGTGCTTTAACAACAGCAGCCCAAAGAGTTCAGAAACAAATCCTTGGCTGAAACAACAATGTGTAAGAGTTCTTTACACCAGGTCCAGGGGAGGGAGAGCTGGAAAAGACACACGCAGATGATGGAGAGGCAAAGTCACAGACATTCTGTTATCGGGCAACTGGAACTGAGACCTGGAAGTGCCATTTATTATTAGTGAAACAAGTTTATTCAACCAGAAACTGGACGGAAAGCTGAGAAGAGGGGGGAAACAAGAGCAGAGAGGAGAAAATGGAGAGGATGAGCAGGAGAGGAGAGGAGAGAGGAGCATGTGCTGAGGGAACAGTTAACTGATATACCGTGCTGAACAGCCTTTGTGAAGCATCTTTTGAAAACAAATTCCCTGAATTTGTTAGAACATGAGAGAACTGCTTTGTCAGTTTAGGACCCTTCCTGTAATGCCTTGGCTTGCAAGTGCACAAACGGACGAGCACAGACACACATACAGAACTACTCTTTTACCTTATTCCCTACCTAGCAGTTGGTGTTTTGCAGAAATAATGATGGTGCCATGATTAGATCCTTATTTACATTCGTTTGGTCTTTAACGATGTGACAATTAGTGCTGTATATGTAAATGCCCTTGGGTTGATTAAAGAAAGTACTGTGTGTGTTGAGGTTTTACTTCGTTACAGAGCTGTGTTTGTTATGTTTGTGCCATCATATCATGCGCATATTTTACTGCACATGTTTTATATTTTGCCAACCTTTGATCTTGTCTCCCAGCTGGCTGGACTCGTGCTCCGAGTAGTGCACGATGGGAGGAGGGGAGGGCGGCCGGAGGCGATCCTCCTCTATCTTGCGCCGGTGCCTCTCCTCTCTGGCAAACATGCGCTGGCGACACTCCCACTCATAGAGGTCGTCTCTGGCCTGGGCGAAGTCCACGTGGAGACGGCCGGAGTCTTTTTTGTCTGTGCTGGAGCCCAAACGGATACGGTAACCTATGGGAGGCAAAAGAGTAAAAAGTAAAAATGATGGGAGAACCAGATGGGACGGCGGGGAACTCACCAATTAAAATAAAGTAAACAGTTTCATGTCATTTACACACTGTGCATTTTAAAGGTGCATAAATGCCCCTTGTTTCTTTTAGATAACTTTTCTTTACTACATTTAGATTTTATTTTTTGGCATGTGTGGCATGACGTTTTGTGCGGACATTCAATGTCCCCAGAGGATGAATCCTAACGACTTCGGTGATCCCCTGACTTTTCAAGCACAAGCATAAGGTTGAGCTTTGAGTTACATACCTTAACAACGATTGCATGGATTTCCATGAAATGTGGTGCACACAGTCACCTCCCCCTCAGGCTGAATGGTAATCCTTTTGATGATCCCCTGACTTTCATGCAGCGCCACCATTTAATTTATCCGATACTTCATGCATGCTGCACTTTGTGTTTAGTGCTAACGAGTAAATGCTAGCAAACTAACACCCAAAACTAAAATGGTGAAGATAATAAACATTTAACTCGCTCAGCATCCACATGTTAGCATTTTCCTTGTGAACGTGTTAGCATGCTGACGTTAGCATTCAGTTTAAAGCACCGCTGCCTGTAGCATGGCTGTAGCCTCTCAGTCGCATTATTAGATATTTGACAGTGGGGAGAAACAAGGAACAGGGAGAGAGAACAGAGGGTGGCATGTGACAAAGGCCCCTCGTCGCATTCAGACTGAGGAAGTCACGGTTACGTGGTTTCCATCTTGAGACCACCGCGACGCCTGAATGCCTCTAAATTTTGACAACTGTCAACTTCACACTTCCCATTCGCACCTGGCAGTCACTCTTTTTTCATATTCTACAAAATATCTTATATTAGAATATATGTCCATATGGCAATATGTAAATCTTAGATCTCTAGACTGCTTAAGAAAACGAGAAGTGTTAAAATATGGGCACTAAAAATATTTGTGCAAATGAAAAACATGCCTGGAGGCGATGATTTTGAGTTAGCTGAATAGCAACATAGGAATAAAAGAGCAGGAGAGCAAACGGGTACAGACATGAGCTTGAGTCTTTATAGAGTCACTTTCCACCAACTGTATTTAGACTACTTAACAGATAACAGAGAAACCACTGAGCTCTCTGTCGGGGTCTACCTGCCTACCACCTCCCTCTCACCTATCCTCGTCATATCTATTTTGCTAGTTGGATCCCTTCCTTTGACAAGATATACTGAATATTCAGGGTTTTGTGTCGTACAGAAGGACTGCATCCTTTGGTCAATACACAAGAGAGACTTAGGAAGGCCAATTACTTCTCTCGAGGCGCTGAAAGACCACAATATCCCTTCAATACCCCCTTCTTCCCTCTTATCCCCACACTCTCTCCTCCTTACTCAATTCTCACGAATGGCTGGTTGCGGATCAGAAGGGAAATCACGCCCATTTTGTGATTTAATTGGTTAAAATCAGAGAGTGTGTTGAGTTTGAGTGTTTGGGTACACATGTGTGCGTGCGTGCTCTAGTAGGATGCGGTAATGATGCCCAGTGTGATTCACTGTGAGGCCAAACACACTCATCACAGGAGAGGGTGGGGGAGGGGGGGTGGGGGGTCGTGGTAGATGCCACTGCAAACAGGAAAAGAAATGAGTGTGAGTTCGGGGGTTTTCTACTTCAGCCCACTCTCTTCTGCTTCAGGCTCCCAATCTACCACGACTTCAATATTTCATATGGAGGAGATCTCAGTGTGCTGGAGTTTGTATCATTGCTGGGTATTGTGTTTGCACAGTGTGGTGTATGCATGTGTGTGTGTTTGTGTGTGTGTGTGGGTGGGGTATTATTTATGGGAAAACTGCACAGCTCTGTCATCTGGTTAATATATGGACCTCAGCTCCCTCGTCTCACCGTAAGAATAGAGGCAGGCTAAATCACCAGGACCCTGTCATTCAAAATGATTCCCACACAAACACACACAGACATTGTGACTTAATAATGCTGGGAATACTACTGAACTGGCTTCTAGGTTAAATGGGTTTTTCAAAGTAGGAATATACGGCCAGCACAGAGAGATTTAGGACGTCTGGGCCATAGAAGCAGCTGTGAAAATGAAGATAAGATAAGAAACCGTAAGCTGGTGTCACACGGTTATTAGATGTGCTTTTTTTGAGTTAATGCTCATTTATATCTCCTGTTTCTAGTCGGCTATAGTCGACCATTATTAATCCCAACCACTGCTTCCCAACTGTTCTTTCCAATAGTAAACCCAATACAGTTGCAAAGAGGGTGAAACTGCTGGTTATATGTGTTTTTTCCCAGACTATCCTGAATAATTTAATGATCCTGGCCACCAGCTGTAATTATTTTTACCCGTTTCGAAAAAAAAAAAAAAATCATATTTTTTAGTGTTGGTTTGGGATGGCGGACAGTTCTAAATAATACAACACACGTGAGCCTCGGCCACCGCTGCTATCGGGAGGATGGCATGAATCACAGCTGTAATAAATTGCAAATGGTTTGTCGTTTCAATTCATCTACAATTTACCCGTAAGTGAATTAATTAAGTCTGCAGATAATAACAGTGTAAGCTTTAGTTTTCTTACAAAAATGCACCTTAAAGGCTTGTATCTTCAACTTCTTTTTGACGCAATTGTTCTTCTGACAACCGACAGAGGGCTCCAGCTGTAACTCCCTTAACATGGTCTATGGGAGTTTGTATTCTTGCTTGTGCCAATGAGCTCTTACAGAATAAGGTTGTAGAGTTACGACAGCTTACCCGACAGATAGAGAGCCTTGTCCACAGTGAACTCTTCGGCAAATCTGATATGGCAGAAGTTTTTCTTGCTTTTGCGTATGGCGGTGATTTCGCCACACTGCCCGAAGATCTCCACGATGAGCTGCTCTGTGGCGTTCTCGGGCAGACCGCCGACGAACACCGTCTTACACCCCGGAGGGCGCTCTCTCATGGCCGGAGGCGGAAGGTCTGTTCAAAAGTGGTGGAGCAAAGGAGAGTAAACAACAGTTATTTATCAGCCATCACTAGGTTGAAATATTAAGACATGGCTGGAAAACAATAATCTGAATGATGAATGTGTGTGCACTTGCATTTATGTGGAGATAATACAGCTGAAACACAAACAACTCAAGGAATAATTCAGTTGTCGCAGAACACTGGCACTCGATTTTGCGTGTGAATTATGCTCTTTGAGAATATAAAAACAATGTGTCCAATTGCGAGAACATACTGTTCTGATCGCTGCTGGAAACCATTTTGGGAGAGCTGAGGAGGTCTGATTTCCTGTCTTTTGTTTTTACTCAAAAATAAATATGTATGCTCGTATGTACAGTCAACAAAAGAAAATCTAAATAACAACAATGTTGTGCTCTCTGAACAGAGAGAAGAGTAGCTCCGAAACAAAAATATATTTATTCTTACTTTTAATGCCAACATTTGAATAGCAACGATTCCAACAAATAACAAAAAGCCTGGGTGTTTGTATCGTACAGACTGCCTACCAGGTGCATAAATATATTAAACATGCATGGAAGTTAAAAATATAGACGGAAATATGATGGAACTGAAAGATCTATCAAAATATTTAGGGAGAGATTCTGAAGAGGGGAAAGTGGGACTTCAATAACTACAAAGAGGAGACTCTACTGATCCAATCCCCACATAACGACGAAGGAAAACAAAAGCAAATACACGATATCCAGAGGGCATGAATTAAAAATGAATCCCACGAGGGTCTTGGGGTCTAACTCCATATTCGGGCTGAGAAGAACAGGAGCCAGGTCACACAACATTTGCAGAAGAAGAAGAAGAATAAATCTGTGTATAATATGATTAACGACTCTGAAAAATACAGGCCACATTTTGGAGTACGGTGCTGCAAAATTCAATTAAGTCATATTTTAAACATAGCACTTATGACCTAAAAACCCCCCGATAAAGCCTAATGCATGAATAATGATAACTTTGAGCAATATGCTCGGATGTTGTTGTTTTTTTGTTAGATGAATGTTAATATCAAAACCATTCCATGCATGGCAATGAAATCCTTTTGGCCACAACGTGATTGCAAATCCTCTCATGTGAAAGGTCCCCGGCATTGCAGAAATCACTTATTCAACACAGATGAGTGTTGACTGATCTAATCTCCGATAGATCAGCTTTCTCATCCATGATGAATGTGATTAGCGGGGGTCTATGGAGGAGTGAACCGGCTGATCAGTGGAACGCTGAGGATGCTGGATTTCTGGATGTCTGCTAGAAAGGCCTCGCAATCAGCGTTACTGAAGCTCCCGCCGCCGTAGATATCGACACTCTGAAGAGAACCCGAGTTGAACTTGGTCGGACACCTGGAGTGTTTCATGAGGGGCCTCGCTGATAAGCAGCAAGTGGATTAATCCGGATATCGCGCGGTCTCTTATGCACGCGATCAAAAGGATTTGAAGACCTGGTGCCGTAATACAGACGTTTCATCGGCTTCCTCTCACTGTCAGACAGAAGAACAGTCTAAGTGGGGCGGTAAACTCGCCGCAGAATCACTGATATTCAACAGAAAAGTCTGTTCTGTAAAACAAACGGTGGGTAAAGAAGTTCATCCGGTGCGACAGCTCTCGTGGCCTACATTCAGATTTTCCGATCTGGCCTTCTGGCTCCCTTTTTTTTTTAGATTCTCGTACGCCAAAGAAACGGATATAAAAACTCTTCCTACCCTCTGCCCTCTCTCAATAAAGCCCCGAGAGGAAAAGCATATCCAGTCAATTCTTAAAACCTTAACCCTCAACTGTACAAGACTTGGCTATAACAACAAACAATGAGATCACAATGCGAACTGAAAGGACGTTTCTCAGCGGGGTCCACATGACGAAGTCGAGAGCTCAGCAATCTGAGAAGACAACTGTATTGAGCCGGAGCTGTATTGCTGCCACACATTTATGATGCATCCTAATGGTACGACAATAAATCACCCAGCCAGGTGAGATGCATCATTTACAAAAAAAGAAGAATATTTATGGCATGCCGAGCAGTGAAAGCAGGATTCTCTTCTGGTTAAAACGATTTATCTGCTCACAATCCGTCTGCTGTCAGAGCTCCTTTTACTCTCACGCAGTACTCTGAAGAGCTGAAACTAAACTTTCAGCCAGCACTGTCCCTCTCTCTTCACTTGCTCTGCCTCCCTCCCTCCCTCCCTTTCTTCAGCTGCGTAGCCCTCCCTCTGCCTCCGCTTTCCTTAAAAATGTGACAGGGAAAGCAAAACACTGACTGCAGTTCCAGTCCTTGACTTCCAGAATTAGACTCGTGTTGAGTTGAGATCGACGGGAAAGAGTACAAGGTGGTGCAGAGAAAGAGTTCCAAATGAACTGACCCTTTTTGGTTCACGAGTGTTTGATGAAGACGATAGGGACACCGTTAAGCGCATTTTATGCAAATGCAGAAGATTCAAATTCACTATTCATGATTTCTTGATTGAATTACAAGAATTACATGATATCATACAATATATTAGGAGCATTTGTGAACAGACCGCGGGATTTTATCAGGTTCACCTGCTTGTTATTTGCATCAAACTGCAGAGTAAGACCAAGAGAGGACAGAGGGAGACGCTGTGGGAATCAGAACACGTTGGTGCTGCTGCCAGACACTTCTAAAAAGTATTTGTTTGGTCCTAATTCTAACTCGCTATGCGTGTCCCCTTTGAGTAATTGTGAGACGCTTTAAGGTTGACAATTTTAGAATCCAGACAGAGGAACTGAGGAGTGAGAGGAGTGAGAGGGTGGATGCAGAAGGGAGAGATCCCATACTGACAGGTTATGAAGAGGATGCAGAAAGTTTGAGAACCGCATTATATTATAGAACAATTGTTATATTTGTATCAACTTATTTGCATATATTGAGGATTATAATAGTTGAAATAATAACATAATGCAATAAACACAAACTACCTCAAAAACTGCCTGAATTGAATCTGTTGGAAATATAATATACAAGACTTTCTAGCTTTCTGCCCATTTAGTAAATATATGTTTTGAAAACTAGCAGACTGCATTGTGGTCCATTATGAATCACTGGCTGACTAATACGCTGGTTGATGTGCTTTTATTCTGTCATGTTACTTTGGATAAATACGGAGGCTGCTGTAAAGCAAACACACAGTCTGACTCTCAGTCCAGCGCCGTCCCTCAGGCCTGCCGTCTGTGTGGCCACCCACTGGTGAAGCTCCACTAACACAGATCATCACCATCCATCACCTCGACCGGCTAAACACCCTTTTAAAGTCCGAGGGGCGCCGCCACGGGGAGGAGGGTGCAACTCTCCGAGGACTGTTATTCAGAAGATAAACTACATTTACAAACACTCCAGTAAACATGTTTAGTCCATTCACGTCACACATGAACAAAGAGCGGGCAGCAAAGATTTATCACACACAGACATGAACATCACGGCCAGTACTTGACTTTTTCAGGCGTTTTTTTAAATGATAAACTACTGTAGTTGGCATCTTTCTTCATTTAAGCTAAATATATGTGTGCATATGTAACACACTGGCACTATCCTCAAAGCTCAATCTTTTCCTTAAAAGATAAATATTTCTCCTCAGACTGCATTCAGAAAGAGAGACAGACAATAAGAGTTTGATGTCCAATTAGATTGTCAAGTGAGTCCACAAGTCTTGTCAGTCTTTTCAAACTATGTAGATAAAAAAAAAAGCCACTATACCACTGTCAGCACTCGACAGGTGAGAGGGAGGAAGCGTCAGTGGAGAAGGTGAACGAGGGGTTAAGGCTGAATGGAAAAGGAGAAGGGAGAAGGATGCATCAAAGATGAGGAGGCACACTCACGTTAAAGAGATGCACACTGAGGAGGGAGTGGACGAGGGGGAGAGCAGGAGAGCTGAGGGAGGGCCGCAGGGTTGTAGCTGCTCAGCTACAGGCCAGTGAGAGGGGATGCTGCATGTGGTGTCAGGTTGAGCGCGTGCAGCTAGAGGGTAATGACTACTTGTGATGGACACCATATGCAACCGTGTTGCCAAGACACCAGCGCTTTGCCTGCGATATTTGCTTAAAAAGCCTGAAAGCAGCATGCATCAACGCTCGCTTCCCTCCTTTCCTCACAGACTGAGGAACCATCTGCATCCCGAACACATCTCGGGTTCACAGCAATACTTATTATTCAATAATATTACAACTCCACACGGAGGATCTTATGATCTTTTTTACCCTGTACGTTTCCTCACATTGACGACAAGCTAGAAATATGCTCCTCTGTGAAGTTAAACTTTTAATCAGCTTATCCTCCTGCACCATGTTGTGACAGTGACAGTTTACAATGAGCCATAATGCACACCACATACATGCAAGCACATCTGAAAAAACTGTATTATATGTGTGGCGAACAAAACAAAAAAGGAGAATGCAAGAGTGTGTGTTTTGTTTTGTGAAAAGATGGTAAACTCCCAAATGCTACTGCGTCGAGGAGCTTTTGTTTTAGTTCACCTTGAAGATGACTTGTAAGACTTGTTTGAATAAAGTCCCCAGGCAGAAACTTTTCTAGCAGGAAATCTGAAAAAGCAAAAGGTGGGATCAATCAAAAGCACCCCCCACTACTTGTTTTCTGACTCTGAATACTTGGAATGTGGAGGTGAGATTAATATAAACAACAGCTTGTGCAGCACACATCGAGACGGATTACACAAAGTGACTTGCCCTGAGAGTTTGCTGTGCGGACGTAAATGCAGCTCACGATGAAGAGGTTAATCGTTTGGCAGGAAGAGGGGAGAAGAAATGAAGAGCAACAGCACGCATTGTTGATTGAGGTTTCCCAGATTGGAATAGTAAATTGTTCATAAAATTCTCGGGGTCTGACATATGAAAGGAAAGCATAATCTCAAGTCTGCTCTGAACTAATATACATGCTGACATCTAACCACAACTTACTAAGCACATCTTTTGAGAAGATCTGTACACTTTCTATAGTATTGGCAGGTTAATCGATAATGAAAACAATCCTTAGCTGCAGCCCTGATAATATAATGTAACATAAATTACATTCTCAAGTCAAGTCAAAACAACTACAATTCCACATTTGGCTGGAAAAATGAAAATATAAACATATAAAACATGTCAGCATTGATTTTATGGTATAAGGGAATGATGCTGTACAGAGAAGACTGACAGAGTTAGAGGGACCTTAACCTGACTGAGTAAACATTGTGGATGCAGTGACATATGAGCAGACAGAGAAGCAAACAGAGAGGAATTAAAACATGTCTATCTGTGACTGCTGGAGGCGAGAATGAAAGCTTGAATACAAAAGTCCCACTACAGGAGGGCCGTGGGCTCATGAAACAAGTCGAGTATATTTTCTATGTCTCCAAGGCCCTAATAATGACATGCGTTTCATCGCGGCGTGATTCTGATGGTGGTAAAGGAGACTGTCGGTGGGTGCAGAAGGTGCATGATTGGCATGACATCACGACTTACTGGGGTTGGGGGGGAACAGGGTGCAGCTCTTGCAGTGGATGATCTCCTTGATAACTGGCAGATCCTGGAAGAGGGGTGGGGGCACCATACCGAGGCCGGGCATCATGGGATTCAGCGGGGTTATTCCAGGCATCATCCCGAGGCTGGGATCAAAGTCTGGAGGCAGGAGAGAAGAATGAATGAGATGACACACGGGGAGAGAGGAGAACTCCTACACAACAACATTCAAACACTGACTTGTTTCCAACAGATAACCTTTGGTCGGGTATTACTTCAGCCTTTTAAGTTGTGGACTTATTCCCCGAGTGATTCTTCTGTCAACACCAGTGACACACGAGCAGCCTACTCATAATAGAATACACAGCCATTCATGAATAAATCATCGCACAAACAACACGCATACTTTCAGAAACTTTTACTGCGTCACTCTCGCTGTCGCTCCTGCTGCTTGAGTGATGACCTTATGGATAATGCACAGAGTTGGATCCGAACACCTACGTAACAGAGAGGCTTTATTTACAATATGGATTTACACAAGACACCTGGGAAAACCTACACACACACACACACACACTAGCATCCATAGCCACAACATGTGCTTTCATGTGCACACGCGTCCCAGTATGGAGCTTTCTGAAATGGAAATGAAGCTGCCCTCCAGTGTGTGCCTCAACATCACCTGCAGAGGATTTGGAGTCGACAATTATGCCGCAGGGTGTTTAAATGTTTACGCACCGGTGTGCGTGCATGCAGGAGCACTGCTCTGCTGAAACAAATCCTTCACTAGGGATTACACATACACACTGGGATGTACTAGACATGTACTGGAATTAATGGGAACCAGAAGCTGATACCGGCCGACTGTGAGACACAGTCGATGAAATACGAGTAATGACATAAATAAACAGGCAACACAGTGACGAGTAGAATCAGAGAGAAATACAACACCTGTTTAACTTTGACCAATAATATACATACAGTTGAATTTACACCAATTTACAACAAAACTGACTATTGTAGCGTCCCAAATTGCTGTACCTGTAATTAGGTATTCACTTGAGGTTCATTGTGAGATTCCCACAGAGAATAACAGCAACAGACATTACGTGGTTACCATTACAGTTATGACTTTTCTGATCTTCAATAGCAATACGTCCAGTGAAGGAGGATATAGTGTACAGCACCACAGGAAATAGATACTACATTTCCTTATAACTGATTTCCTCTAAATCTACTGCAGGAGAGAAAATGGATGAATTAAATTACACCCAGTGACGGAGAGTTGAGGAATATGCACATTACAGAAGACTCAGAATAGGGTGTGGACGTTGGACTGATAAAACCGGCTGAAGGATAAAAAACGAGGACAGAGAAATAGAGGCCAGAGAGAGCAAAATAAAAAAAACACAGTGGAAGCCTGGCGAACTACATTAAAAGGAACATAAAATGGAAATGATGCGTCTATTGATGACCTCACCATCGGTCTCCTGACCAGGTGTCTGAGTGAGAGGAAACAGGTGTTAAGAAGGACCAGGCGATTGATGGCTTCTTCTGCACGTTGAGGTGAAAGGAAAGGAAGACGGAGAGAAGGGGAGAAGATGGGAGGCTGGAGCAATAACCAACCTGAATGCCAAACACTTTACATAGAAAGAGGCTGAATTCAGTGCATCTCGGATACGATACTTCTGGAAATCATACTCCATTTTCCCGCCGAGGCAACGCTCCACTGTTCCAGTGGTAAAATTAGGACACACGCTTATGAGTTCATATGTCGTGTATCGATGCAAAGCAAACTAGATTTCAGCTCACACGGAGGAAACGATCTGGTTACATTGGCTGGTGCAATTTCACTGCAGTGCTGCTCATGTTCCCTCTGGAGTGTGTGTGTGTGTGTGTTGGTGAGAGTGTCTATGTATTTATCCTCGTCCATTAAGAGCCAAAGACCTGAAGCAAGCATGTAGCAGAGCCGTGTGCAATAAAGGAGATTATTTACTTCTTTCCAGCTACAGCAGAGTTCTCTCATAGCCACTCTCAACCACGTAGCCGGAGGACACGTTTCATCACGTACATACCATATTTCCTCCCTCCTGCTAGTGCTACTCATTACAATGTACGCCGTTAGTGGACACAGATGAACATGCAGACTGCTGCAATTCATCCAATGTATGTATTTATACAGTTTTCCAAGGGATTTGCTGTAATGTTCCAGACATAAATTCAAATTTGTGTTGTTATTTCAATAGTATATTAGAGTAGAGTTTACATTTGGAAAGGATTTATATATTTGGGTTTGACTGTTTTGCCAGCCAGTGTGAAATGAGCATCCTGTGGTTTATTCCCATCATTTCTGCCGACAACAGCTGCCGTTCTAACTTATGGATGTCTCACGGTACAAAACTCCGGAAAGATTTGTATTTTAGTAGAGCTTTCACAACAGCCAGTAGCCCCACTAAAGTCAATGAGGTATGATGTATCTCTTTTCATCGTTTGTTTAGGTGCAGATAACTTAAAAGGATCAGCTCACAACCTCATAGAATGAAATCTAACAGGCTGCAGATTCTGCACAAGACGGAACAAATGGCAACCAGCACCACCTATAGGAAAGTAATGACTTTAGACCTGCAGGTGTGTGTAGGCATGTTGCCCCCTACAGGCTGAGAATGTAACAGCTGGTGCAATTTTAACATTTGTGCCACGAGCAGAGGATCGATGTTAGAGTCATTTTTAATAAATCTCATTTCTTTTCCAGTTTTTTCCGGCACCATCAAACAAAGTGAGCCTAATTGTTTATTGCCAGTAGAAAAAGTCCACTGTTGAGAGATAACCGGTCCACCAAAGAATGTTCACAATACAATTTAGTCAACAGTCGTTGCTCTTCCATTCTCTTTTGGCTTCTGCACTCCAGAAAGAAGACGGTTAAAATTACTGGTGGCTCAGTTAATAAGGTGCATTCAATGTAATAGCAATGCCCCAGGTTTGAACTGACCGAGGTCACCCGTCGGCTGTTACCATCAATCTTCTACCCTCGGCAGTGTGAACCATCACAGTGGAAACGCCACCGATAGAACCATTACAAATAAAGGCAGACCCTGGTCCAACAGTAGCATTTAACGGAGATCAATACGATTCTGAAATCAATCCGAAATTACATTTGCAGCCAATCAAGTGGAGGTGGGCGTGAACGGGGTTAATAAGCAGCCGCTGCCACAGAGCGCTGGGCTACACTTTCATTAATATAAAAAGGCCGAGCAGTCGGGCAACTCCATTCAACATCCACTAATCTGTAATGCTACGGGGACGAGTCGGTGAGTGGGTCATCAGGGCGCCTACATCACAGTTACCTAATACTAGAACGCATCCAAAGGAACGCTAAAGCCACACTGAAACAACTGTTTCACACCAAACACAGCTACCGTTGATAACAGTAGCCTTGTACTTAATAGTTCAGTGGACTGATACTAAATTGTGAACACGACTGGACACAGAAACACTCTGTGAGACCATTACTCCTGTTTAATGTATTCAACCAGCAGACTAGATGAACGGTAAATGAGATACCAGCCTGAGAAGGTTGAGACAACGAGAGCCGGGTCATGAAGGGAAGCCTCGACAAATGTGCAAATGAGCGCGGATGATTGTAGCGGTTAAGTACTTGAGAAGAACAGTTGAGATGATTAGTGGGTTACTTGATTAGTCATTTGACAGAAGAATTAATCAGCAACAGTTTTCTTCATTAATTCAGTCAGAATGTAATGAAAATAAAGTGATTCCAGCTTCTAAAATGTGAATATCTGGTGGTTTTCTTTGTCTTTTATGAAAGTAAGCTGAATATTTTTGGGGTTTTGGATTGTGTGGTGGAACAAAACAAGCCATTTAAACACGACACCTTGGGCTCTGGGAAACGGATCAACTAATTGATAGTGAAAATGATTAGTTGCAGCCAAACGTTTAGAATTTAGAGGACCAAAAAAATGCTTTTGACATTTTATATCCAAAACTATAAATTTTCTTGTGAATATCAAATGACTCTCTTTGAAAGGAACGTTGTTCCCTGGCAATACATGATGCACCGTTCAATAACGTGCTAAAAGCCTCCACGCCTCCACGCTCTCAGTGAGAGCGAGGGAGAGCAGGTCTCTTTGAACCTGTGGAAACTTCACAGTTTGCTTCAGTGTGAAAAAGCAAAGCCGGCACAACGGAGCGTCTTCTTTACGGCACTATTGCGGATCCGCTGCAGAGATCTAGAGAGCGAAAATGTCCTCTTGAAGTGGGACAACAAAAGAAACCTGAGGCGGGGTCCACCCACACACGGCCACACATCTGTCTGATCCTTTTCACCACGCTCGTCTACTTGCTTCAGTCGGTATTCTCAATCCGATAGAAAATACTGAAACTCACAAACATCCCCCTGCTCACACCTCTTCCGTGTACAGTAACATGCAGGAGTGCACACGCAAGAGAGAATATCGTACAAATGCTCTTCCCTCCACCTGATGTTAAACAATCTATTTCATATATATATATATATATATATATATATATATATATATATATATATATATATATATATATATATATATATATATATATATATATATATATATATATATATATATATATATATATATATATATATATATATATATATATATATATATATATATATATATATATATATATATATATATATATATATATATATATATATATATATATATATATATATATATATATATATATATATATATATATATATATATATATATATATATATATATATATATATATATATATATATATATATATATATATATATATTGAGAGAGAGAGAAAAAAACCTGATTTTGTGAAGCTCCTGACTATTCGTGTCATCCTCGTCTCCCCTCCCCGTCTATCCCCTCTCTGATTCCCAGGGTAAACGTCCCTTCTAGCAGTCAGCGGCGGGGTGGTGGTGGTGGTGGGGGGGTTTGTGTGGAGACTTAGGCGGTGGCTGTGAGGCATGCTGGATAATATTCTCTAATGAGGCGAGCTAGCCACGCCACCTGGAACCCTACCAGTGGCTGAAATCTGCCTCGCTCGATCTCTGCCAAGAGTCACCCCGCCCCGCCCCCCCCCCCCCCCCTCTTTGCATTTTTATATAAACACATCCGACTTCATTTCTCTTACAGGAACATTTCTCCAGCCGGCAGGACAGGATCAAAACAAAAACGCTTTCTGAAGCTCCCTGTTTATAAAAGATATTCCATCTCTTTATTGCATTATATCTCAATAAGAATCTGCTCCCTTATGTTGCCTTCAAATATCTGTCTTCTTTATCCGACACCTCCACAGTTCCATCTCCATAACAAATCTAGCCTTTAGCAATACCTAGCCTACAATCTAATATAGCTGCCATGCAGAGGAAGAAGTGTCAGGAAGACCCATTTCTATAGCCCTATAACTACTGCTGTATTTATTTTCCCTAGACATACTGTATATCCACCCTGTCCGCCTACAAGCTGCCCAAAACCTCTGGCATAGTACCAGTGCAGCTCCTGAGCAGTCAGCAGAAAGAGGCACTGCACTCAGTCCAACGATTGAAAAACGCTTACGGCAAAGGAGTGACTGTCAGCCAATGTATTTCCTAATGTTAATCCAGGTGAGCTAATGTGTGAAAATGAGACGACCCCGATTCCTATCGGGGTCGTCTTGTGCCCTATACATTCGCATGAGGAGCACTGTTTAGGTGACTGGCTATGAAGCATGACACCAAGTTTTCATATATTCCACTGTGGTTTTGTGTGTGTGTGTATAGTGGTGGAAGGGTTTGTGGCAACCGTGGGGAAAGGGATGAGGACGAGTGGGATGCAGCAGACAAAAGAGTGGTTGTTTATTCAGTCGTCTGTCCCTGGAGCCTGCTTATCTATTCCCGAGGGTGTGTGTGTGTGTGTGTGTGTGTGCGTGTGCATCCATGCATAAGAGTGTGCATCTAAATTAATTCTGATAACCTTGCAAAAACATGCGTGTGAATGCTAAATGTTTTTCTTTCGGTGGTGTGTGTGTGTGTGTGCGTGCCACCCAAAATCTGTGCAAGTTCCTCACATTTTCCTTTTGCCCATGAGCAGCTTTGAAAAAACACAAAAAGGCAAATCTAACCCTTCATTCCTGTGAATATATCCATCTATTATTATTATTATTATTATTATTGTAGAAGTTTGGGCACTGGACTGCTGTGCCGTTATCCGTTACACTAAACACACTTAACTTTCAAGGTCAGACCAAAACAAAACGTCTGAACAAGCATCACTACTGTTCACTCGCTCTGACTGAAAGGTGGTTAGGACTCCTAATGCTGTGAAGTCAGATTTGGGAGTTAGGATCCATTTGAATAGTCCCAAGATGATTAAAGAGATAACTAAAAATACAATTCTGACTTTCATCTAATTGTTCTTTTTCTGTGAAATACTGGATTTCACCACTTCGGATCTACAAAAAACATTCAAATAAAACCATCTGAAAAGTAATAATGTCTTTGGTTGAACTCCGCATGACTCACGTCCACACTGAGTCACTGTGAGGAGGACTTTTAGATCACTTCTCCAAACAACAAAGTGCTTTGAAACAATCAGAAGACAGTGGTTCATCCTAGCCCCAAAAAAGGCTGTGAACAACTGATAGGTTCTTCAGATCAAAACCAAATGTGCTCGGGAACTAAGTGTACAAAACTTTGATACGGTACATACTGTGAAGGATCTTGGGAAGTCTGTGTTTTGAAAGAAATATAGGGGGAGGAACTCTATAGCTCTCCATCTGGTTCTCCTTATAGTCTGGATGTGCTGGAGAGAACACTGATGAAGGTTGGGGAACACTCCTGGAAAAGGATATCCCTCTCTTGGTCTGTGTCACATGTCAAATATGTAGAAACCAGATGTTGATTCCTGCCGTTACTGCTCCCATCTGTGCTCCGTTCTCACAGTTCACACTGTATCTGGGACTTTACTTTTCGGGTTTTTGGGGCTTGCTAACCGTAAGACATGACTTATCCATCGTGTCATAAAACACATTTGGGGATTTCGCTTGTCGTTGTGGTTTGGCTGAGCATTAGCTAAATTGATTTATGTAGTCAGGGATGTTACTATTGGTGACATTCACTCAAAAGTAACTGGATCCATTTGAAACCAAACTCCTTGTTTAGAGAATAAACAAATATATCTCTTGGTATTTCTGAAACCTGGATCATTCACCATAACTTTCTCTGAGCAGAGGTGAAAGCCCTGCTTGGCATTTTTCAAGTTTCCCACAACCACAGGACGTGTCTCTGGTCTGTCTGGACAATTAAACAGAGGTCCACCTTACTATTCACATCTTGGGGTTTCACAGACTTAAACAAGCCCTATGCTGTGCTCTCCACTGGGGGGACACAGTCTGCAGAATAGCATTAATCATTAGAACTGACACTGAGAATGCACGTTATCATCATAACAATAAAAACCCAGACTGCAGCCTGCAGCTATTAAGCGGGCAGACATGCAATCGATACGCAACATTGTTCCTCCAGAGATATGCTCGACATCGCTGCAACGCCTGACACAGATTCCTTAAGTTCAGTGTCCTGAGGTCTAGCTCCTCGCCTCACCCAGGACTCGGTGTTGCTCTTCTCCCCTGAGCTGTTTGGATGAGGAGGCTCGTCGCCACCTTTCCAGCTACAACAGCTCCCCAACAAGGTAACTGTGACCGACACACCGTCGCTTACTCGACACCTTGGACTATGGTGCAGTGTGAAGAACAGACATTTTACTAAAAACTCGGGGAGATTCTATTCCATTTACTGTATTAGTATTGGAGTCGTTTTGGATTTCTGTTAAATATTGCAACTACATTTTTCCAGTTATTGTAATTTCCCCCAACTTGCTCTCTGAGGAGGGGCGGGGTCTCTACTTCAATCCTCACCCGGTTTCCCCTCTCATGTCCTGAGGGTTGTTTTTGGAGGAGACAGCTTGGGCTGGTTCAGAATCACAAAACACTCATTTGCTTCAGATGGATTTACAATCTGTCCAAAAGACGACACCCTGTATCCTCAGACCCTTGACTCAGATGAGGAAAATGTCCTTTAACAGGAAACAAATGGGGGAGAAAGCAATCGCTGCCATACGTACAAAGATTATGGATCAGAGCAGACATCACAACTCCTCTATACTTTGTGCACCTTTTACCATAAAGTACATAGAAACTTGACTCATGCTTGTGGCCTTGAGTCCAAATTTCTCCCTCTATCCAAACACTATGCTAACACAAACATGTAATAATAACTTTCTAACACACACAACCACTGGCCGGTCCATCTATAGAAATAAAACTGTCCTCACTGGTGACGTGAACCCGGCTTTGTGAGGCTGCAGGGTGTTCAAGGCTCTGCCCACAGTGGTCTGTTTATCCAGCTGTCTGTCTGGATAAATCCGCTTGGCTGGAGGCAGGGAAAGACCGTGGGGAAAAAACACACATTCCAGGCTCACAGTGGATGAAACGGAGGCAAAATTATAATGTGTAATGAAAGCACTCCGGCTCAGGCAGTCTCTTTTAATGAATGAGCCTGAAAGTGAGACATAAAAACCCACTTAGCTACATGCAGGAAGCATGTGACCAATCGTTGGCGTGTACAAAAACACGCTGGAAGAGGACAAAGACGGTGGCGGTGAACTCTCCCTCTCCCCTGTTGTTTAGAGGTGAAACAAAAAAAGGAGACACAGATGATGTTCAGTCATGATGGAGAATCAATAACTAATCCACATGGATTACTGCAGAGGCACAAGGTGCTCTGGTAACAAGTCCCACACGACAGAATTAGACGGTGTGACATCAGGCAAAAGTGTTTGCCCGAGAAGCTTTGTGCTGTGTCATGAAGTGTCATGAAGCAAAAAGAAAAGAGGAAGAGGCGTGCAGATGCCATGTTTAGCACAAAGTACATCTTATACAGAGCTGAGTAGTCTATAAAAGCCGAATTTATCAAATATCGTGCCGTTGTTTGTGGCTAACCTTGAGCTTCTTAGGCCTCGTTACTGGTTGTAAACTGAGAAAAAGAGGCAAGTAAGAGAGAGAGAGTTTGAGTGGATCTCTTCCCACTTATATATATATATATATATATATATATATATACTGTATATACGTTTTGTTTGGCGAGAGTGAAGTGGGTGGAAACTATAAGCCTGTGAGTAATATATGTAAAGAGAGAAACACATCAAAAGTATTTCTACTGTCCATCTGGGAGAGGAGAACAAGTTTTGAATTTATTAACATTTGCATTATTGATGCATTATGTAATAATTACGTGTCGATTATTGGACCGGCTGCACCTTTGGGTGACAGCACGTACTGTTCGAGCCCAGAGGAGCATGTCAGTGTGACTCAGTGTGGTCTGAGTGTGTAAAGGGTTGCAGAGGCTGGCTCAGCTGTAATGAGATATAAATGAGATGTCGGGTAATTTAGGCTGCTCAGGGAGGGAGGGAGGGAGGGACAGGACAGGAAAGAGGAAGGAAGAAGAGGGAAAGGTAGGGAAACACCAGCTGTTATTCCAGGTGATGGAGGAGCAGAGACACAGCTGCCCTCGTAACCAGAGTCTCCTTCCTCTCCATCACGGTCTCCTCCCCTCTTTCCACTACCTGTCTCAAACTGCCTCTGGTACCTGATGTAGTACTCTAGTCCAGGCTCAAAGGCCCCGCACACCCATGGTAAACCCACAGAGGACAGTTTCATTACTTTGCCTGTGCTTGATTGACATCTATACCTCAGCCTCTTAGTTTATTGACAAATCCCTCCTTTGTCTTTCGTATTTACATATGGGATCCGGTGAACTCCTGCATTTCCAGCATAGCACCGGCAACCTATAACCTGATGGCACATTTATGTCATAAAGTAGCAACTAGCAGTTTCGGAACTGTGAATAGTGTTCACATCAACATTAAAGCTGCAATAGACACAACTTGGCTCTAACTAACACAGAATTTCCTGATAAAACAAAAACATGGATGCAATCCAAATCGGGCAAGTTGATTGCAGATAAAATCGAGTGCATGCCATTCAGGTGAGCTAGTCCCAGGGTCCAGGTAGTGGGCATGCTGGCTCACTGGCATGGTTTACTGGGAGGGGTCAGATTAGTTTGACCTGCGCTTTTCCTGCTATGACAAGTCAAAGTGTCTGCTGTGAGGAAAGACCTATTCTTTCACACACAGATTAACAACTGGTCTCCTACTCGCTTTTCCTTTCCATTACACAAACACATTCCAAAACCAACGACATGCACCTGGTTTTCAGACTGGAGGCCAGAACTGTCCGAGGCTCTGATTACATGTAAGAGTGCTTTATTTCACATTTCTTACAGCAGACACCAAACACAGGTGCAGCTAATAACATCACTAATTGCTGCATTCGATTGTTTTTCTGTGTGTGCCAGTTTCAGGACTCTGGTACCTGCGCATGCTGTATCACCGGCACGGCTTAATGAAACACTTAAAATGGAACAGATCCACCATTAATGTTATTAGTTACACTTGTGCTTTTCCTGCTATGGGGAGTTCAAATATCTGCTTTAAAAAAAAGGCCTTAAAGCACTGCGTATAAAGTTCAAGAGGAGGGAGTTGAAACCTTCAAACACCACTCATGGATAGATGCTTGCGTGTGTGTGTGTGTGTGTGTGTGTGTGTGTGTGTGTGTGTGTGTGTGTGTGTGTGTGTGTGTGTGTGTGTCCAGCATCCAGCCTCGTGTCCTCTCGCTCTCTCCTCAGTAGAAAGGTTTTTGTTTACCGTTTGTGAAATATGCCAGGCCTGAGTGAGTGAGAGCGTGTGTGCTTCCCTTAATATTTCTCCAGGAGTGCATTTGGGAGACTCTTCGTCTCCAAGTGCATACACACATGCGAATACACACACACACACACTCAAGCCTGTCATATTTCAAATATGAAAGTGCATTTCAGCTAAGAAGGGGGAAGTGATTTATGAAAGGCTTTAGGGAAAGGCTTTCTACTGAGGATAGAGAAAAGACATGGCAGAATAACTCTTCAGAGACGGAGAGTGGGAGGGTGCAGCTGAACCTAACGTTATAGATAGCAGAGCAATCGGTGGCGATGAATATCATCGTGGCAGATCACAGTACAGCAGCTCTACATTCTGCACCCTGAGGTTGTAACAATACCGGAGAAATAATGAAATGAATGTCATTGCTTTAACCCCCATAAACTGCTGGTTCCCAACTGTTAAACAGTTGCTTTTCAACCAATGACAATAGACCTTTTGTCATTGTAGAGTGCCGAGCTCAGCTCTCTAGTGTGCACATTAGCTGACATGTGTGATATAAATAGAGGGGCAGAAATTGGGAAGATATGTATTCTTTTGTCTTTGCTTGACAAAGCTCATGTGGTTCAGCTTATTCTGCTTATTCAAACATACTTACTTTAAATGACCAATGCAGCCACACACTTCCACAGCAGCAGATGTCCTACACTGCTGAACGCTAATGCAGTCAAACATTACCACTCCACACTATAGGAAGTCCTGCTCTTTCTGTAAATGACAGAATTAAAATGATCCGTTTTAGATGCAGAAACACAACCAGCCGTTGGAAACTGATCCAATCGTAAATACTGAGGTTTTTGAAGAATCCTCTACATTGAATTTCTTTTGGGTCCCTCTGTAACACTTCGCTATGCCTTAAAAAGGAAAATAGCCAGAGGGGTAAAAACTATTGCACCCAAAATAAATCAAGTTATTATGATGGGAACGGTGTACGAGCTAAAGCTGCAGTTCTGAAGTGAATACATCTACATAAAATGTTACAAAATTAGATAAAAGGACATCTAACGTAACATAAAAGCCTGTATAGGATGCTGCTTAATAACATAAATAAAGAAATTATACTTGTTATTGGGCAACCAAAACGCAGGAAAATAGTCTTCTTAACATGACAAAATCTTGACGTTTCTCGCCTCATAACATGTAGATAGATACTGTAAATAAACGCCCATTTCCTAATAATCTTTGCCGGTGGAATACTGAAATAAACTCTTAACACCAAGGCGTCCGTGGTTGTTTGGTACCTGGCATGAGTTGCTGTCCAGTGATTCCGATGGGAGGCATCCCCAGGTTGTTCATGGCCGTTGCCCAGGGGTTGGGGTCTGGCATGGGCATCGTCATCGTCATCGAGTTGGAGTCCATCGTCATGTTACAGATCCCTTCTGCGGAAAGACACAAGGAAAGGGGACGGAGAGAGGAGTCAGTATCTTCCCTGCCTCCTATAAATCATCATGATACAGGGTCATGCCAGAGGAGGAATCGTGTTACGGTCAAGATTGAGGTGGGAGATTGCTTTCAACAGTGCGGCGCTGTCATGGCGTCTCCGGCCGCCTCCTCTCTATAAATCCTCCTTCATTTCCGTGTTCTGTCTGAGGGGAGAGAGGAGAGGGCGGCCCACTGTGACCCTGCAGTCAGTCTGACACCAAAGTGGATTCAACAACACCGTCATTAAGAATCTATTCATCCCGTTGTTGCGGGTTTGTTCACTTGCCGCAACCAATGTCTAACAGCATGGCCTGTAGAATCATTTAAAAAATAGCAATGGGTTCATATATCTACACAAACTGTACACCAATGACTACTCCAGTGAAAGATCAGAGCTTTCATTTGCAAGTCAGAGTAAGAAAATAATGCAGCGTAAAACAAGATTATCATGGCACTAAGCATAAATCCTGATGCTATCAGGCATTTGCCAGGCGCTCTGGTACTAAACCTTGGAAAAATCCCCAACTTAGCACGACAAATACACACACACACACACAGACACACACACACATCACCTCAAACTCACAACCACAGACTCGTGGTTTACTGCCAAGTGTTGCATAATAAATCAAACACATTTACATCCCCATAATAAAACCCCTCGCAGTAAAGTCAACATGAACGCATCGGCTCATTCTCCCAGTCTGCAGCTCTAAATGCTGCGATGCTCTCTCTCTCCTCCGGTCGACCTCTTTCTCTCCGACAGACCTGTAAATTGCTGACTGCTGGCTGAGCCGAGCTGCCCTCTTCTCTCCCGATGCCAAAGCCAACACCACTGTTAATAATGAAAAGCGCTGCACCCTGCACACACACACTTCACACCTCAGAAGGTCTGTGGCAGAGCCCACTGTGGAGGCAACCCTGAGCTCAGTGTAGAACCGTGTGTGTGTGTGTGTGTGTGTGTGTCTGTCTGCACAACAACCACTATGTTGGTATTGCTGGTGTTCAGACACAGCTGGCAATGTGTAATGATGTCATTTGCCTCTTTACCTTCCTCTCTGGGCTGCTAATTTCGGAGCTGTCTGCCGTCACCGCCATGCAGAGGCCTGATAAAGAACCGCCTGTGTCCGTATGTCGCTGTGATAATGCTGCTTCCCGAGGACTTCACGGGCTTGTTAACCAACACAACCCTATTAACTGGGGACACTTTCGAGGAGCGGTGGAGAGCTGGTTTACAGCAGTTTTGATACAGTTTACGGCGCATTAACGGTCGTCACTGCTCCTGGACACACACACACACACTCAGACTGAGGACATCACCTGTCAAACCCTGAGTTCCCTTGCTTGGCTACACAAATAACAATAATTGGAGTTGGGGAAAACAATATCTATATGTTGATAAGATATAGAGTTCGACATGGCTTAGATTTGGTAATTGTAATATTGAGATATATCCTACATTTCTTAAATTCTGTGTTACTGTGAGTGATAGAAGCTTATTTGGGTCTTTGAGTTCAATAAAATAAACAAATCTTTCGACAAATTAAAAGTGTTGAGTGCAGTTGTGATGAACATTACATATATATGTTTATACAATTATTGAAGCAGTACAAAAAGCAGTAAAATAAGTCCGTCGCAATTTCCCAGAGACTTCGATGACTTGTTTGCCAAGATTGAACCAGCAGTGCCAATCTAGTTTATCTGTAAATGGTTTCTCAATCAAATTTCTAGAAAATGTTCTCTATCAGGATATATATATCACAATAGTGATGCACCATGACTTACATCATACTCCCACGACAAATAATAATAACAACAATCCGTCACCTCGGTCAATATTGAACAAATAGGACTCCTTACTCCACGTGTCCCTCTGTCCTCTCGTCTCATCTACTGAATTGTGAGTGAAAACACAACACGCCGTTTGGTCTTTGATGGGAAATCATTCAAGGTCAACGGCTTTCTAAAGACATTTCAGCAGAATTCATGTCTGTTCATCACTGGGGGACGGAGTTGTTATTGACCGTGAAGGCATTTATTCATTTGACTGGATGGCGTGCCGTTAGTACCGGGTCAGGTTAAGTCCTCTACAGTAGCCTTCAGACCCCGCTGACAATAGTCCTACACCTTCACTTCATCCGTCTGGCCCTGTGCTCCCATTCATTGAGTGCATCCTTAACCTGGTTCATTGCTTTTTTTTTTTTCCATTGCCTGTCCTTCATCCAGTGTCTCTCTCACACACTCTCCGTCCTCCATTAATCAATTATACTTGTCAGACTTGCAGCTCTGTGTGTCAATCACTGAGACCTTTTGATTTTGATGTGGCAAAGTGACCCTGAGGGCAGGCGTGAGCCTTAAAGGAAGCGTCCCACAGCATCACGTCGATATGTAGAGCTGAGGGAGGAATAGCAAAAAGCTGCTGTGAAAAGCAGCACAGGGATACACTCATGAACAAGCAAACAGCCCGGCACACATACGTTAACCTTGCCAGAGAGGGGGAATGGGAGCCAGGGACAATACTGCCAATGAGGGAATCAATGTGGGTAAACATTTTGAACTGAAAACATGGATTAGAGTCGTCTGCTTTGCTGCCAATTGTCTACATGGGATGAAAAGTAGCTAATTGAGTCCCGGCATTTCCTTGTTTATTCCAAGGTCCAACGATCAGAGAAAGGTAAGAGCAGCGGAAAAAAACAAGAAATAAAGAGAGAAGCTGCACCAGCTGTTGCTCTCCCTGGAGACTACTGGACATCGCTGCGGTAAAGTCAGCAGACACTCAGATCTCCGTGGTCAACTCAGCAGACACTTACATTTTAGTGCACCTATATGCTGAAATTCACGGTAAACGCATTTAAACGGCACAGATCGGGAGCGAGCGAAGGACTTTGAAAGTTAGCGGAAACATTAACGTCAGACAACATCCGGTTTCTTCAGACGAACATCCGGTTTTCAGAATAAGATGCCAACAAAGTATAAAACATGCTACCTGCATCTCGTGAACCAAATGTTATTGCCCTTTTGTTCATATAGCAGTACTTTTAAAATAAAAGTGCGCAATACACTACTTTCGAATTCATTATTGAACTTTGCCATAGCAATGCGATTAATCGCAAAAAATCCATGCGATTAAATATTTTAATCATTGCCCATATATATATATATATATATATATATATATATATATATATATATATATATATATATATATATATATATATATATATATATATATATATATATATATATATATATATATATATATATATATATATATATATATATATATATATATATATATATATATATATATATATATATATATATATATATATATATATATATATATATATATATATATATATATATATATATATATATATATCACTTCAAATGATATAAACTGAACAATCTAATAATGTGGAGGTAAGACCACTTGACACAGAGATCCAAATGTCTCTACTCACAGGATGCCAACATTAAAGTCTCCAAATACGGTGGGCAGGATGCAGTTACCAAATCAACAGACTTATTGGTAAAATAACATGAAGACAACTCAATCAGCAACTTGAAATGTACTGTCAGTATATTACACATACAAGGAACTTGGCTCGGTGAATGGTTCCCAACAATAAACAGTGCAATAATATAAGACATAATCTAAAGATAGAAAATATGAAAATTTACAATATAATATGGTAAACAAAAACGAGTATGTTATTTAAGTGTCAAGTGTATATTATTAGAGAAATAGTAGAATATTAGAAACTGTTATCAACTATTTTGAGAACCCATCAGTCGTGCAAGTCCTTTTTTAAGCAAAACATGTGATAAATGTGTTGGTTCCATCTTCTCAGATGTGTTTATTTTCTAGTTCTCTTCTTTAGTTTTCTATGATATAAAATATCTTTGAATAAAATACTGTTGATTGGGCAAAACAAGCAATTTGAATATGTAAACTTTTTGGAACTGTTGGAAACTGTTAAGGTATAATTTAAAATTTCCAAGTCAACGCCAGTATCTCTGCGTTGAAACTGCCCCGTGGCAATGAAAGCGATAGTGCTTTTGATTTAGCCGGGGTCCACGCCGGCCCGAGGCTTTCCTGATACTCACTCTCTGTAGGCTGTGACCGGCTTTTAGCTCCCCTAAAAGCTCCCCCAGGAGGCAGATAGGAAATTAAGTCATTTTAAGGCCCATTGGCTGTAAGACCCAACAGCAGGCAGAGAGACGCTAGGGGCCATTTAGTCTAAAATGCACATGGTTTTAACAGCTAACTACGGGTTTATTACGGCCCCCAGGGAGCCAATTCAGGAGGCTGCTAAAAGATGAGCAACGGCGACAGAAAGAGAAAGAAAAGATGGCTTTTAATAGACAGATGTGACGCCGATGGGACGAAATGACAGAAAGACGAGTGAAGTAGAAAATGGAAGCTACCTCAAATTCAACTTTCATCATCGCAGCAATGAATAAAAGCACAGACACCTGATGATAGTCATTACAACGAAGTAGGAATTGCGAGAGCCTACAATTAGCATATAATATAATGTCATCGCTGATCACAATGTGGCGGAGCAGATAGATGAGCTTAATTAAATTTCAACACTTCTCCTCCAACCAAAGGAAGAAAAAATAAAACGGGAGAAGATGTCGGCCATTATCCATCTGTAAGGCTGTGTGAAGGGTCCTCACATATGCATGGGAAGCACATACTGTAGAAGAAGAAATGCCGTCGCTGCACAATTGCTCACCGAGAGCGGACGCCTCTTTGACCTTAATGCAGGTCTGTATGTTTGTGTGAGTGTGTTTCCGAGGAGGGAGGTACGTCAGAAGAGCACTTCAAGGGTCATCTGGGAAAATGAGTCTCTTCACAACGTCAGAAGAGCAATAAGATAAGATGTATGCATTAGTAGAAAACCCTGTTTAGAGGACCATTTGTGCAACTTTATCGATGGTGAATTAACTCGAGAAATGTGCCCTTAAAGATAACTATATTATGCTTAAATTACTTACGTGCCAAACATACAAGAGCGCACACACACACACACACAGTCTGTTTAATAATGTATGACCGCCCTTCTCTCCGCTTCTTTGATCTGTTAATTATGATAAAACTGGTAGGGGTCTGGTGATTAGTGGTGGCACTGTGAAGAGTGCCCCGAGTGTTATACTACACCACGTCTCATTTAGGACCAGAGAAGAAGACAACAAAGTGAAGATGACAGAAGAGGCCTTAAGACAGCCAGGCCTCATGGGAGATTATTTATATATATATATATATATATATATATATATATATATATATATATATATATATATATATATATATATATATATATATATATATATATATATATATATATATATATATATGTATATATATATATATATATATATATATATATATATATATATATATATATATATATATGTATATATATATATATATATATATATATATATATATATATATATATGTATGTAGATATATATGAAAAGTGTGAGAAACACCCTCTGCCATTTCTCTTTCAATCACCTCGATATGTTCTGATAAATAAATGTGTTAATAAGAGTTGAGTTCACAGAGATTGACAGCTCCTGCCAAGAAGGAGGCGGATGTTGGCCACATGTCACAGCTCATCATGCACCGTGTTGGTTGCTACTACGGCAAAACGTTTGCTTTTGAGTGTTATTGCCTTTGACTAGCAAGGCCTGGGAATAGGACTATACATAATGTGAAATAATATAGATTGCCTAACATCGGACAAACCTTTTACTCCTGTATCTACCTTTATAGTTATATCCAATTTTAGTATCATTTTGACTTAAAAGCCATCAATTGTGTTGATTTGACAAGTAATTATCACATTCATGTCCGTTATTGTTTCCATAAACTGATATTCCAGAAAATGTAAAGGATATGTGTTGATATGGGGCTATAAAATGACATATACCGAGGAGTTCCATATTATCCATTGCTACTGATCTACAGGTGGTGGTAACATGCCAAGAAACACGACAATGAACCACCAAAGGATAAAGAAGACTATCAGGTAAACAAATACAGCTCTGAAAATGTTTTAGGAGTTTATCGGTAGTTCGTCCTCAAGGATATACACTGAGTGTAACTAGAAACTTTACTTGTATATAAGAAAACTCCACAGAAGTACCTTTACGTTGGCAGGAATATTCCATTAGATATTACAAAAATGAGTCGGTCACAGAGGCGAAACAAGGTGAAACAAAATGGCCTGCCTGTTGGAGGGCTGACTGTAATGTCATTAGTGGAACTAGAAGAGCGATGGCTTTATACCGTTACAGAACAAGTGATTTCATTACCCTCCAAAACGGGGCGAGAGAAAACCTCGGGCATCTTCCTGCACAGAGAATTTCAATGGGACGGTGCCTTGTTTAAATTTTGTGCAACTTTAAAATGTGATCATAACGCTGAATCCCTAATGAGCTGCATGCAGAGACGAGGCTCCGCTGCAAATAAATCCATTGCAATTTGACGGCTGGGAGTGAATCTACGTTGTCTTTTGTGTGCAACAGGTGACCGTCGCTTTAATGAGGTGGCCGCAGCACAGGTTGTCAAATCAAATTACATTCTCCAAAATTGGATTGGATGAACTAACCTGAGCCCAATCCACAGCAGAGGTGACTCAAACTCTGACTCTGTCAAAACACTAAAAAGAGTAATGCATATTCCAACTCATTACAGTCCAATCAGGTGCACACGCTCACAAAAAAAAAAAAAAACATTTGTGGTGCTCATGATTAAGTCCTGTGAGTCAAAGTGCACAAAATCCGACACATCCTCCGCAGGACTCGGAATACTCATTAACTCGCTCATCTGACCCCCGCAGGAACCCTCATCGGAATATGATCGATTCCATTCTTTACTTGTTCCGCTTCATTAATGAATCCATTCCAGCAGATTGCACACACATTGATAAAGAAGAGACACGTCAGTCTTTAGCTCATCAATGAAAGCAGACCCGTTGCAAATACACACCACACGCAACCGCCAATCACCACAGAGCAGGCGACAGCCATCAAACGCGTCGGTAACAATGCTGCGTACTCACTGCCTCTGATTTTATGCGTTAACTTAATGACATTTAAATGTTTTTGCTCTGCAGCAACATCAATTTACTTTTCTATCTGTGAACATTCTCACCCACCACCGAGTGCTGAGGTCAACGACAGCTGCTCTTGTTGCCTCAATGTTTACATTAGGAGTGATAAAAAAATCAACCGCATATTGCATTCATCCCAACAAATCACCCACATTGAGAGGGATGGAATGATATACTGCTGACGTGACAATCCAGAATATTAAAGCTGCTCTGTCCTGACTCCAATCATCTTTACTCTGCCACTACAGCCCGAATGCCTAATTACAATTACTTAGATTAGTTTAAACACTTGGCTCGCATAATTCTGAAGACAAACATATTATACGATTAGACCGAGCTATGACAACACTAGTGCACACCAAGAGCTGCAGAGCCATAACCCCCCCCGACATGATAACTGCTTTATGTATCTATGAATTTATAGTATTGTATATCAATGAGGGAGAAAAAGAAGAACAGATGCACGGTGGACATCAGCGTTTATCTCACCATCTCACTGAAGACTTTCCCTGTGCAGAGTAGTAAACAACCTCAGTTCCTACGGCCTTATCAGGAGTTATTTTATACAAATGGAGCAGAGGCATTTGTATTTGTGTCAATGTTGTCAGGGAGGAACATCCGTTCCCGGTCACGAGCCTCTTTCCCTCCTTATCGGGCCAAGAGAGGTGACAGACGAGACCAGATTACTCTGATAACAGGGCGGGAGGGAGAAAGAGGAATGAAGGTGCACGAGAGAGGGGAGGAAAAAGAAGAGAGATCTCAAACAAAGCTCACCTCACTCACCACATCAATGCTATCAAAACACATACAGAGACACGAGGTTGTCTGTGGAATCTATAGCACAACAAACAAGGCATGGCTATAAAATGCCACATGTATATAAAACTTGGTGCAGAAATCAATAATACCTGCCACAGCGCCCGGTGAACATGTGAATGCCTCGGTAAGATGGTGGCCACATTGAACAAAGTGCACTGCTGTGCTCGGACAATGCAAAGTGATTAGGTGGTCGGAGGCGGCAATAATCACACTTCCAGTGTTGTCGATTTCACTTGTTATTCGCAGATAAACTGCCTTCAGATTCTCACATCTTTGATCGGTCAGAATAACTCAAATGTGCAGGACCAGGTTCAGCTCTGATTGGACCAGGTTCAGCTCTGATTGGACCAGGTTCAGCTCTGACTGGACCAGGTTCAGCTTTTGGAGAGCTGCAGAACCGGGACATTTCTTCCAGTTCTGCTGCAGAACATCGGTCAGACTGGCGCTACCGCTCCTGAGCCACAGCGCACAATGGAAAATATTCAGATGCCACAGCTTCCACTATTTGCCACAGTGATCACCTCCATGTAAACAGCCTTTGAGCAACCTCCTGGCAGGTTCCACACACAGTGGGGAAGATTATGTTGATGTTCTGTTTCTTTTAATGAATGTGCATGGGGATTTGGACTTCTTGTGTTCTTTCTTTAGCAGCTTTTCTAAAGCCTGCATCACGCTGTACCTTGGGGAAAAGCTTTCTCTAGAAAAGTCCTTAATTGCCTTGTCAGCGATCTAAACTTCCCTGATGATCGCTGAGATGCAACATCTTTCCTCCATGATGACTCAAGAAGAAGAATGAACATTGCAACAGTGAAGAAGAGGAGCTGATGAATAAAGTGAGCATGTTTTAAATGAATGATTGAAATCTTGCCTGGGGCAGATACTGAATCTCTCACACCCTATCAGAATAATTCCAATAGCAGGTGACAGGCAGAATTAGAGAGGTGGCATTTCTCATGAAAAATAAATGGCAACATATTTAGAATGGTTTTATTGTATCTGGCACTTTTAATGAGTTTACCAGGTGAGACAAAAATGTTCATGTATCTTTTACCCTTGGGGTTAAAGACTCATCGGATTAGTCTGTTGAACATCTCTACTGTAATCATCAATACTGGAAGCATCCTCAACTAAGACACTAGTGACAAGCAGCGAAGCATTGACGTAAAAAAAATGCTTCCTTCTAATCTGTAGGAACGGTGAGGTCTCAGAGACAGGACGTTACGCTGATGAACACGTTTGCCGAGGCGGCTGCAGACATAGTTCGGTCCACACTGACAGCGGTGAAGATTTGCCCAATTACAGAGAAGCTGATTATCGTCCCGTGTGTTCCGTCACACCTGCAACACAGCTGGGAAATCTGTGAGGCAAACACTAAGGATGGGAGTTTTTCTAATGTGAACATGCACGATGAATTACTGAAGCATCATACGATACACAACCACATTGTCATTTGCTTATTAATCTAAACATGCACAATGAACAAGTGAAGTATGATGCAAAATATGCTCCCACGCCATAAGCAATGTTTGGGATGTGCTTTTCTCTCCAAATGTCTATTATTTTCATTTACCCTGAAAAAAACAACAACAAGTCCAACAGATCTCATTACTGGGCCGGAGAAACGGTTTCTCATTTTAATGTGCAAATGATGCACAGCATCTATTCCCCTGTACTGGAGGGGGTAGATGAGTGACAGCGGCAGCCACTATGAATCTGAAATGTTTTTTTTATGATGGCCGAGCTGTCACATCAGTAAATACTGATTTGTGAGTAATGCAATCTTATCTAATACACAGTGTGTTGGAGATGGGGAAAAACTGACTCTATCACCAGAACAACAATCGGAGGAGGAGAGGGGTAATTGGCAATTTGATCATTTAAAGTGACTTGCGCAAAAGGAAGAGATGAAACCTGGCCGTGTAATGCATGTGATACACGAGTGCATAAA
Organism: Anarhichas minor; assembly: GCF_050575085.1. Lineage (NCBI taxonomy): Eukaryota > Metazoa > Chordata > Actinopteri > Perciformes > Anarhichadidae > Anarhichas > Anarhichas minor. The sequence goes on along the minus strand of NW_027466474.1, from coordinate 3,505,722 downwards.
AAGAAACCGCTTCAACCAGATGAACTATGTTTAAGCCTCTGTGCATTGACTGTGTAAGCAAGCATGGATCAATAAAGCATCCTATTACTTTTATTAGATAACGTAGACAAGTCGCAAATTAGCTCGGACACGGTGAACCTCATCAGCGTTTATCTTGACAGAACTAGAGGTGGTAGGAGGAGCCAGACGGTGCTGGGAATATGTTGTGCACTAAATTATGAACAGCACATAAAAGGTTGCAACTAACAATTGTTTTCGTCATCGATTAATCTGCCAATTGTTCACTTGATTGATTGTTTAGTCAATAAAATGTCAAGAAATGGTTAAAAGTGCCCATTAAATCTCAAAGACATTCAGTTTACGATCACACAGGAGAAAAGTCCTCATAACGTAGAACAGATAATGTGAGGGATTGAAAAATAACTTTATTAATTAGCAACTATTTTGGTAATCGATGACTCGTTTGTTGATCTCCGCACTTCTGTTATATTTCCTATTTTCCTAACTCAAAGTGCTGTTAACATATTTCTGTGCTAGCTAATGTATATTAATATTTCTATAAAACCTTAACAGTAGGTTTTACTGTTAAAACTATACATGTGTTTCACTAGCTCTACCGACGCCTTCTGTTCTGGACTTTACTTGGGAGGGTTTCCATTTAGCGCAATCAGTATTGTTGCTACTATATGCATGTCCCATTCAGTTACTTTAAACAAGTAGAAAGTGAATGTGGTGATATTTTTAAGTTTTGGGATGTGATATAATCTTTAGTTTTATACATAAAACTGCTGATGTAGTTCTAGAAATGTAGCTTGTAGAAATGTAGTGTACTATTGTGACTATTCACATGCTACTGCAGGTGCATATGTGGGTTTATGCTTTGCTATATTTTATGTTGAGCTGTTTTACAGAAATGTTTTTTTTTATTTTATGAAAAGTATATTTTATACATTTCTTTGTAATGTTGGTGCACATTATGCTCTCTTCTCCCAGTCTTTGTTTCGGGCTTTTTCCCAAGAAGGCACATGGAGCATTTGTGCAAGAGAAAGCGAGTGAATAGATAGATCCCACCACACATCTATAGTTTCAGTAACATGATCAACACGTCACCAGGATATATTGAGCAACCAAGGAAACCCGGCCGATCGAAAAAAAGGTCCAAAAAGAGCCGTTTACTGCCGTTTTTGGAGTAGTTGTGAAACACGATGCTGTTCCCGTTGACCAGGCTCTATGGCACTGTGGCCTGGAGTGTGTGTGTGTCTTTGTGTGTGTGTGTGTGTGTGTTTTGAAAACAGTCTTGGTGCAGATCATCAGGGTTGACAGGGATCAATGTGACACGTACCACAAGAGCAGTCACAGATCACCTCCTCCTAAATGGTGCCACCGGTCAGACCACAGATGCAACAACTCAAATCTGTTCGTGCAATTTCTCTTATATGCTTTCAGTTTTCAAGTATGTCAATTGTAACTGCCCCTAAAATAAAGCTAAGAACATTATCAATAAATAGTCTACTAGAGTCTAACATAGCAGAAACAAAATGTTTCAGATATATCTGTATAAACATATTAGCTTTGGTTGAATTCAGTTTTAATGTGACCGATTTACAAAAAAGCATTAACGCTTTTTATTATGTCTACTTAAAACAGAAATGGAACAGATTCCCTCATGAGAAGTAATCGGGAAACATTCCTGCAGCGTTTCCACAAAGTGCATACTTCCAGCGGGGAGTAAAACTTATATATTCTAATATGATAAAGTCACGGGGGGGCTGAACTTTTATACGAGCTAATCTATTGAGACTCCAAACCAGAGCGAGGAACGTCATGGTACTGAATTTAGATAAACACGGAGGTTAATGGAATAAGACTCGGTTCATATACATGTTATATTCATTTAACTCTCTCCCTCATCCATTACTCATTATGTCGGAACATGACTTATCATAAGCAATTTGCATGACTTTCAGCTCTCCTGCGGTGCCCGTCTGTTCACCAAACAAAACAAACTATTCTCAGACAAAAATAACAAACAAGCAAAGCAGGGAATGTAACAAGTAGAGGTAGAAGAACAGTGAACTGCATAAAAGGTAATAAAGCTGCCCAGAAATCTATTCATTTTCAGCAAAAATAGGAACAGAGCATTCATTTACACAAAGAAAACGTTCAGTATTGTGCAGATGACTAAGAGATATAGAGATGTGAAGCGATGTGGGCAGACACGAAGAGAAAAGACCAGAAAAGAAATAAACAGCATCAAAGAGGCAGCTAAAAATGAGTGCCGTTAGTGTTCCTCGCCAACATTCTGAGTAGATTCACACTCATTTCATTAAGAAACTACACAAGAATAAGATTACTGAAGAGCAACTCAGGGTCCACTTGACGGGGATGGATATTTATGTTCGTCGTTCCAGTCCAGTCCAGTCCTTCTCTATCCAACAGTCTATGTGACTAATATTACTACTCGCAGGGTTTGACAGAATGTTTTGAAACCGATAACGCACACTAAGTAGCTGTCAGAAGGAAATCCTTCTGAAGGAAGCTACTTAATGTGCAGATCCGTTTTAATTCTGCTAAATATTTCTTTGATCCAGCAGCCATCCCATCAGACATCGGATGTGCGCGTCTTTTTGTAATTTTTCTTATTTGACAGGAAGTTTGACAAGCATCTCATCTAATTTTCAATTAAGTTGGTAAGAGGAGATATAGGAAAAGTGAAAATACCTGTACTCACCCTTAATGTGAAATGCTCCAACTCTCTCTAAAAAGCCCAGTCTGCTTTGAGAAAGATATGGCGCACCTTTGCAAAGGTAGTTCTCCAGCTGTGGGTGGAGATACTCGGATGGGGACCGGGCTGAGACGGTAGGCACTCCAGATACCCAAATGTATGTGAACAACAGTGTGTTTTTCATGTAATGTCCCCTTTAAATGTGGGTTTGAAGAAAATCCACACAGCATACACCACATGTCCCGACTCTCAAGACAGGGCTGGGCAATATACATCAATATTATAACGATCAAGTGATGAGACCAGATATCGTATTTTGGATATCATTATACGGCAGTGTTGTCTTTGAAAGGCTGCATTACAGTAATGTGATGACATTTTCTGAACGTACTAGACTGTTCTATCCTTTGCTTACCCACTAAGTCATTGTATCCACAATAATGATTATTATTTGTCAAGAATATTGTGTTAATATTTTGTGAAGGCACCAATGATCAACCCTACGATATCATCGCAATATAAAGAGTTTGAGGTACTTGGTTAAAACATGTTGTGATATTTGATTTCCTCCACATCGCCCAGCCCTAGTCTCAGAGCATAAAGTGCACGGATGCTGCGTACCGCCACGTATCTGTTTGGGTTGGAATCACATCAGGGGAATCTGTTAAATGTCATATCTCTCTTTCTCACTATCTTAAATGCTCAGTCTCCCATAATATATTTGAAATAGACTCCAATGACCAAAACACAATGCCAGAGCAGAACGCCAAGACAACAAGGATCAGTGAAAAAATGTGACAGCTTTGCCGGCCAAACGGATGACGAATGAGATCGTGATTAGGACGAGGAGAATAAATGGAAATACTCAAGTTTCTGGGTGAAAACAATGCGTCAGATCCAAATATTACTTCAGTCTATTGTACAGAGCCAGTTAAAGCAGATGGAAAAATGAACAGCTGTGCGATATAATTGATTCCAGCATGTGATTGCAGGCACGCGAGCCCTGATGTGTAGCATGATACCTCTGTCTCAGTGCTCAGATTTAGGATTTTGATTTGCTTCCACTGCTCAGGACGGCTTTCCTCGGGTTTTTTAACTGCGGTTATCCAAAAATCGGTTTCATTACAAAAAGGGCACAAATACGAATGAATTTAAAAATTAAAACTCCTCTTTCCTTGTGTTAACCTTTCATTGCCTTTTAATTTCATCTTCATGTTGTTTTAAGTTGAATACGTCATCTCTCAAAACAAAAGAAGGTTACTGGCATCAAACATATTTTAATAGTTTAACCCAAGTCTTGATTTGTCAAACTATTTTATAAGAGTTTAGAAGATTCACAGACAGTGTGGGGTTCTCAGGGCTTAATAAATGTCCTCCTCAGTGCTGTCAGTCCTTGTGTCCTCCATCATTCCCCAGAACATATGGAGGAGAGAAGGAAAGGACACCCTACTCCTCTATACAGAGCAGACATACATTTTTAATCTAAAGATCCCCATCAGGTGACTGAAGGTAGGGACAAAGATGCTGGAGAACCCAAACAATGTCAACCTGAGGTGATACAATTTGAAAAATTGAAATACAAAGTTGTGTTTTTACGATTCAATACAGAATCCTGGAACCTTGCACTTCCACTGGAGAATACTTGTTCAAGACAGCCTGTGTCCAGGTCGTCCAGGAGCTTGCTGTTTAACAAGTATTCACTACACAGCCAAACCCTTGTTTAGCACAAGAGGCACAAATAGAATCTGTCTATTGATGCCTGAAGGACAGCTTGACACCCTCGAGGAGGAAAAACAGCCTGAAGAGCTTCTTTAAATCCGTTTTTCTCTCTCCTTTGAAGTATAAACTGTCAAGAACAAGAGAGAGGCCTCAGAAAGAAAGAAAAAAAGCGGTGCGACTGTCATTCTTTGTTTGGGTGAAGGCAATAACTGTGCTGTAAGTCCTCATAGCGTGTTATATTATGCCATGCTTGGAGAGAAAACATCTTTGATGGTCATGGTTAATCAACAGCTGGAAAGATCCTGAAGCAAACTGTAAAACAACTACAAGTCTATGACAGACACTGCTTCCCCCCCACAATTCAGCCTAAAAATAAAGTTAAAGACAATTAAATATCCTTGAAAGTAAAGACAGTGTTATATCTTTTGACTAAGAAGCTTTCTAACGTCACATTAAGTCACTTAAAATAGAATTTGTTCTGGATGTAGACGGATTTAAACCCTCTTATCACCTTTCCACAAAAAAAACCTTTCATATCACAACTCAGAGCTCATCTTAGCCTTTACTGAATCTCACCAAAGCTACACAACTCTACACAAGTCCAGTCATCAACCAGGAGTTAGTGGACAGAGGCAAGGGGTTTCAATCTTCACCCGCTTTATGATCACTAGAGTCTAAGTCTATGAAAAAACGCAAATATTCTCATTAGAGAGGCTGGAAGGAGATCATCTTTGGAGCGTTTTCGCTCAAAAGGACTCAAAAGGATTTATCAAGTTGATCAGATTTGTTGGCAATAAAAGCATTTGTCTATCGGTGAATATATTATTCAACTACATATTTCAGCTGAAAGCTCCAAGAACATCAACTAAGGGGACCTTATCAGCTGGTATCTCGGGAGACAAAGCAAAATGCACTAACACGATTGTTCCTGGAATTGAGACACTATAATGGAAATAAAGTAAAGTAGTGCCTGCATACTGCTGGACAGGCCTGCATACCCAATCTCCTGGGAACTCAAGGATTTGTCTTCCTAACCCGAAACTTTAACCCTAACCCGGAGACAAATGCCTTCAACCGCAGTTCGTACTAACACCCACCCACAAATCCTCTTATTAGCCCGGCTCTGGGAGCTGGAGCAGTGTAGCAAGATGTCACATAAAGTAGTTTGACCACCAGGCAGAGCTTCCTGTGCATACCAACTAAAAACAGAAGCGTAATTACTCTCTTGAGATCAATCATTAAAGAAAAAAAGAGATTCCTGTATGCTCTTGTGCATGATACAGACAATAAGGTGCACCGGCCAGCAGTTCGAGGAGGACAGAAAGGAAGTAAGGTTTGGAGAAAAATGGGGACGTTAAGTATATTAATTACACAGAGATCTAGGCTAAGGACACAATAGCACAAAAATCTCATTATCAGCAGTTCCAGCTCAAGCCCAGGAGACTTCGGGCTGATTCTGCCAGCAAAAACATCTGCTGAATCTATGAGTACGGCCTGAAACATGACCAAATGGAACAAAATCTCCACAGGAAAGAAAAGTGGCCAGGATTTAGCAGAGTCAGCTGCACATTCCTGAGTACAGAACTGGGGTACGGCCCGAAAAATGAATCTTTGTGACATGACAAGCCCGGTGGGCCCAGGGCCTGGATAGGAGACGCTATAGACAATGACAAGAATGGCTTTATCATAGGATATACCTCATAATGGCATATGTGGGTCAAGAGCACTATTGTTGACTGTTTATGACCTCCTACATAGCCGGCCCTAATGGGAGGCTACAACTCTACAACCAATGCATCTAATGCAACAATAGACTGTTTTCAAGTTACCTCAATTGGAAGCAGTTGCAGTGGAAACTGCACTTATGGATGTAGCACAAGCTAATGTCTGGTAGTAGTACACATTTTGCACAGACATCTGCATCACATTAATTAACCAGTGCATCACAGAGGTCCCCGTGGTTTGATTACGTCCTTTTCATTGTTTATGGAAGAAGAGTGCTGCTATGTATGGTAATGTCCATTCTATCCATTTCCTGTCTTAAAGCCCCTGAAAAGGTGGTTTCAATCAAGTGTTTATAATGGCAACGGCTACGTAAATGTTGTGGTTCACTCTCAACAGACACAGTTAGCAACTAGCTTGTGAACACACTGGAGCTTTGGCAGCTAGAAAAGCTGGATATTTACCTCAGGAGTTCGTAGAGACAGAGCTAAAGGACAGTAAATGTTGGACCTAAATTCTCCAGGCGACAAGAAAACTGACTCCAGATAAATTTAATTGCTGCTCCTAACCGCTGGATGTGTAAAAAGGAAACTGTTTCTCATATTAACAAGGTGATGATCATCATCAGGGCGATGATACGTCACTGTTTCTACTGTTTTCAAGTGTCTGAATAGACACTTAAAAGATTTAACATTTGGGGGGAAATATTCTCAATCAAGAATTGATTGTGGGCGTGGTTTCATCGGGACAGCGGCCAGACAACATACGTTAATAACCCCACGTACAGTCTGTCCCATTTTGGCATCACATTCTGATTGAGGTGCTAAATTCTGATTGATGCAGAGAAATACTCACTTATTGCCAAAATAGCCTGGTGTGGAATAACAATTTTGGAAAAAAATAATTGTGTCCATGTAGGAATCCACATTCATAGTAAAAACTGGTTGAGGAAATGTGTTTTTAGGGCCCTAAAGCAGTATTTTTCTGGTCTAAAAGTTTGTTACAGCCAGTCTGCCAATCCCTGACTGGAATAGTATCTCTGGAAAACAAGGTTCAGGCCCTGGATTTAGCCCCGTCCGCCCACCAACTCCTGAGCTGTTGTCATCGCACCATGCCGCCGCCGACTGCTGCAGGAGCAGCTGAAAGCATCTTATCAGCAGCTGCCAATTACAACATGGGAATCTTATCAGCGGTAGCCAATTAGAACCAGGGGAGTCGCTGTGAGGAGATGTCAACAGCTCGGTGAACTTGCCAGGGCTCTTATCTGGCCCCGCCTCCCCATCCAGGCAGCTCTCTTTGAGTTTTCTGTCACAGTAACGACTGCCGGTGCAGTGTTGTGACAAGAGGGGCTGGAGGTACAGCCGGGTTTCAAAAGAGCAAGCCTCCCGGAAAGACTTCACACTGAAAGCTGCAATATTTTAGTACGTTTCTGACAACTGAGGACTGAAAAACCCACCAGATTCTTTCATTATTCACTTGGCACCAGCTGGGTGCGTGTTCAGAGTGAAAACAGAAGTTATTCAACAATGCATTTGGTTGTTTATGAGACATGCATCTCAGATTGATTACGGGACAAAATGTTTCTCTTTTTCACAGCTTCTAGACATGGATGACAGGTAGGATGCATTATTTCTACTTATAAACATCTGTTGCTACTGCGTCTCTGTTCGAGAGCAGCTGAAGACCCAAAACAGTGAAACACAAAGATATCGTTTCTGTTTTTCTGTCTAGTTAAAAAGATCAGATACTGATCTGATCTTCTGTCCTGATGAAGACTTTATATTACACAAACTGAACTTATTTCCCCCCCAAAGGCTACATTTCTTCTCACCATCATCATATTGTTGCATGGAGGATCAGTGTTTTCTTTCACTGTTATGAGATCTCCTTTCAATCACCGTGGAATATATATGCCTTGGCTGGCACTTGTGAAAATCAAAATCTTACTAACATGATCAATAAAGAGTGGCAAGAAAATTGCGAGGGGATGGCGACACATATTGCTTTTACTGTCCCATTTCTGTCCTCGTCAATTGTGTCATTGGTCATGATACCTAATGGAGACACATAACAGTATGGTCAGGCTTTTAAGACCACATCTAAGACTTCAGCAGAGTGACCTCCCCAGAGTCGCGGGGGCATTGAATGAATAATGGTCGGGTGCTTCCTCGAGTGAAGCTTTCAGAACGGAGGTCATTGCCGTTATTTCAATGGTTAATCTTTTCTCTAATGGCGGTACGGTTGACTAGAGCCATGAGAGATAGCTGTAGGAGGAGAACATCTGATGTCTAGTGAAGCCTTCTTTCCATTGGCTTGAAATGAGAACACCAGAGAAAAGACTTCCATTTCAACGAGGTGTGGTTGTTCACATTCACAGTGGTAACTGCTGACCACCAGAATTATGGCTTTGAGAGGGAGCCAAACCAAACCAGACATCTCTGTCCATATGTTGACTGACTCGTTGGTATATTTTATTAAGCCACTCAAACTTACTTTACATCTCTGAAAAGTGATTTCACAGATTTCTCTTGCGATCATTATATCAGATCACAAGACGTATATATATATATATCTCTATATAACTAGAGAGAGACTCAAACCTACAACTCATCATTATCACAGGACAACCAGCTACACCGTGCCCCCATAATAGACTCCAATCACTCTAGCACTCAAGTACAATTTCGCAAAAGAGAAGCGGGGGGGGGGGGAGAGAGAAGACATAGACCCATAGGCAAACTAGACCCAATGTAAGATGGTTGTGTGCATAGATAGGAAGAAGTGAAAGAGAGAGAGTGTAAAGTTATAACAAATCTCAGCTTCCCTCTCAGTGGCTTTGAGAAATGGCTCAAATGGTGTTCAGGTCAATGCCTTACAACAAACATATGAATTTAACAAACCCTCATCATGTGGTGTGCTGACTTCAGATTAAACCCATTAGCCCGTCTCATACAATACAAACACCTGAGGGGGAAGCCAAGCCGAGCAGAGGGGACGTCAAGAGGCTGCTAACAAAGCCACCGCTGTGCTGATACAAACGCCATCGTGCTACCATACCCTGCGGCCGCCACAATATATAAGAACGGACGCATCAAAAAGCAAAGAAGTGCTTCCTGCTATACAGTCAGATCAGCAACCATCTGCATTTCTCATTGGAACCATTTAATTAGCATGTATATTGAAAATACTGCTGTGATAAATAAGAAATCATTCAATACACGTCATCAATATGCTTCGCATGAGTAGTTTCCCTCTAATTCTTTTCTACTAATGCCAGTTCTAGATTTCCCCATTGCTACCGTGTCACCATTGACTTCTTCATTATTCTACTTTATGTCCAAATGCATCACTGTGGGCTGCGGTAATTAGGTCATCCATTTCCAACAGAGAATGTGAGCATGGTTCCCAAAGAGTACATCACAGGGCGAGTCCCGTGTGCACAGCGTGTGTGCACGGCGTACAAAGTGGAACCGGGCGAAGAGGATTTTCTGAAGTTGAAACACTGTCATCTTGTTCTTCCACCCACGCATGAGGACGGTATCCTCTCTCAGACAACAACTAGGAGGGAAGGAGGGAGGTGCTGAATTCAAGAAAAGGGACCCAGAACTGTGCAAGTCCTTGTTGGATAAAAGGCTTGTTCAGCATTTAATGAGACTATGGAGCCATGGAGACTTAGAGGGAGAAATATGTAGAATCGTAGCAGAAATAAATCATCTTTCTTCTGATCTCTCAAAGCGCAGACAAAAGGCACTCGTATGATGCAAGTTTGAATTTGTCTTGGCAGCTGTTGCAGTGAAATTGGTGACCTTTAGAGAATGCCATTGAGTAAAAACAGGTAGGTCTATTAATAAAGTCCGGTCAGGACTACTGAAGTAAAGACTCAAAAGAAATGGAAAATAAAAAAAAGATGAAAAAGAGTCAAAACTTTTATAGAATTACCATATTTAATGCAACTTTTGCATAAATATCTACAGTATATATTAGAACATTTTTAACGCCAAATATACCAAAAACTCATCGGTTACACCTTCCTAAATGTGAATATTTGCAGCTTTGTTCGTCTTCCATGACAGTAAAATGGAACATCAGTGGATTCTGGACAGTTTGTTTCACAAAAGAAGATATTTGAAGCTCTGGGAAATTGCAATGTCCACTTTTCCACTATTTTCTGATATTGTATAAATGACAAAATAATCAGCAGATTAATGAATAATTATTAGTTGCAGCATTAAAAGTTTATAACAAGTATTAACTTTGTATTTAACAAGATAAAAAGTGATACATTGCTGTCAAGAGTCTGTTTTCTGTAAGTGACCTTTTAACGCAGTAGTATTGAAACCTCAAAACCACATTTGACTGCTGCAAAGTCATAAAAACGGAGATTAACTTTCAAAATCGAACAGATGGGCGACTGGAGGAGGGAATCGTTCAGTGAGCGGCTGATAGAGTAGGGTGAGGCCTCAGGTTAGCTTCAGCCATTAAAACACAACTACCACTGGAAGAGGAATAAAATCACTGCTTCACACACACACTTTACTTTTTTTTGAAGCACATTGCATTTCCCTCAACAAGCAATGTGATGGAGCCTATAAATAAGGTTTTGCTTGCGTTTCTTCAGAAGGAGTCAGAGAACACGGCGAGCTACAGTGCGGATGTCCCATGACGTTTCATTGAGCTTTTGCTCAAACATAATAAAATAGTCTAGTATGTACTTTCTGTATCCTCTCTCTGGTGTCTCATGTTGTGTAAACTAGTATGGGCTTCTAATAGATGGAGCATCACTGGCATTAACAGACGGTCCCTTGGGTTGTATGTAAGCCGGTGCCGTCATGCATTAATTATGGCTGGGTGGCACCCTTTGAGTATAGTTTACCAGGCCTCCTGATGCCAAATGACAAACAAGAATGTCAGAGTATAAAAAACATCACTGGGGGTCCCCTTACAGACCCCTTTAACGTCCACCTCAATGTTTGGTGTGAGATTCAGATGCTGCCCGATGTCTGACAGAGATTTACGCTTTACTTCTCCCAACTGTAACTGTATCAGTGAGCAGTCTGTGGAAGCAGTCGCTCACTGCATCTGCCCGTCATGGTCTGGCCCCCCCGGTGATGACGGCAGCTAAAGTTACACCGGCATTAGCCACCGTTCTCCCTGCTGACAGCTAATATCAGCGCGTGGCTCCTGGGATTTCAACACATACGATGACACATAAAAGACGCAGCGAGCTGTTGTCGTCTCTGTTTGAGCCGTGAATGGTGTGTGTGTGCGGGCGAGAGGGCGTCAATCTGGATGAGTTTTAAAGGTCGATAAGACTTTTGCCTCGCACTTAGCTAGGCTAAAGTGTTTACACTGTTTACACTGTTACAGTAGCTTTTGGATATTTGTTAGGGAATGCTAGCTCAGATCCATTACCTCCAGCCTGGACTGGAGCAGGGCTGACCCTGATTTGCATGACGCCTGGGATAAACCAAGACTGATTGTAATCAGATTTGCAATCTGACCAACAGAGACAAGCAAGTCTTTTGATTTCAGCTCATCCAACTTGAGGATTTGCTGCTTTTCTTCTTCAAATACTGTGTGATAGTAGAATAAATGTTGTTGGATTCTCCTGGTTCAACCTTGGGCACTGGGAAATTAAAAACAAGCATTTTATAGACAAAATGATGAAATACCCATGTGGCTGGCGCTATTCCTTGAAGTAGTTTTTTCTCCTCCTCCTTAATTAGAGGTGAACATGCACAAAGGAGTGTTTCAGTTGTGTGCGTCCACTCATCCATCAGCCCACAGTTCAGTCAGATAAATTAGGATGCTTTCAAATGGGTTGATTACTAGTCATCTGATCTTTTTCTGCACTACTACTCGCGCAACGGTCTCTCGCAGAGCCATGTGAAACGAGAAAGGGGGGGTTGGAGGGTTAGAAAAAAAAAGGTGGCGAGGCAGAGAAGGTGTTCAGCACATTGGTTTGGATAGAGCACTAATGCGAGGCAGAGAGAGGCAGCTGGTGTGGACCAGTTAACCCGGCTGGAGGCTGAGAGAGAAGCCAGGAGGACGGAGGAGGGGAGGAAGGGAGGAAGGGATGGAGAGGTGTTGATAGAAGACAAAAAGGCCCGCGGGGTCTCTGTGATGAACATGCTGCTGAGAGCAGAGTGCTGCATAGAAACAGGCAGATTCTCACTGAGGTAACTGATGAGCACAGACAAAAACCCAAGGGAAGATGAAAAGAAAAATAGGAATTAGGCATCCGAAAGTTCCTTCTTCTTCTCCTTATAACTGATTTAAATATATGAAAAAGCTCTGTAAGACTGTAATGGAGAGCCCACCATGTCACATTTAGTATAATATGGTGTCATGTTATCACAGAACAACATGCACAATCTCAAATTATAGTTATAAGTTTTCTAATGTGGGCCCAACATTCTCCTTGTACAATTTATACGAGTTCCAAAACACCAGAGGTTCGATGAAACCGAATTTAGTTTCATTTATAGTAGAAACAAATCTCGTCCACCTAGACAATATAAATAATTCATCAGGTAATCCGAGAGAGCGGCGGCTCCTCGGTGTTTTGGGGCTGAAGTGCAGAAGTCTGACAGTCGCTGGTGGCTTCAGGAAGAGGACCGTAGATAAAACCTCTCAACCGCCTTTACGTTTGTAATTGGACCCTCTGAGCCTTTGAGTCTCGGGCCATCCTTCTCAGTTACACAACATGCCCTCAACGAGAGGAAATGAAAGATTTTGTTTCAAATAAAATGAGGACCGGGGGGGGGGGGGGGGGGGGAGTCGGATAGTCGAGACAGAGGGGAAGTGATGCGTAGAGTGCAGCCTTCTTTTTAAAAAACGGGTCAATGAGCCAAAATGTGATTTAAAGTGGCTTTTCTGACACAAAGAAAACACTTTAATGTCCTAACTCCAGGCACAGGTACAGGTACAACACATGTCCCACCTATTATTGGCAAAGTACACACTGTATTCTCATAAATAATAAATAAATAAATCTGAGAAGATACTTTTTGCTTAGGGGCAGTTAATACGACACTGCCAGTTTCTAAAACTCAAGTCTGCAGGCCATGTCCATGTTAGAAATCAATTAAGCAAAGTTGAAGATAATAACCCAAAAATGAATCTGAAAATATTAATGAGAAACACCGCTAGAAGACAACTTATTTGGCCCCTGAGGCTGAAGGATGAGGAGAAAAACTCATCTCAGGGCTAATTGTTTATCCTCCCTGCACTGGCGCTGTGTTGAGGTAATAACAGAAGGGGGCCGCGAGCAAAACAACACGGCCCCGGTTGCTTTGATCCAGCAGAAAACACGGCAGGTTTGTGCATTAGACTCTTTTCAGAGCTTTAGCGTGAGTCTACAGACAGAGCGCCTTCTGGCACCATGAATTATTTACATCTCATATGTTGGTCGGCTGTTCCAGATGGCACTAAATCCCTGACCGCTGCGGCGTGCAGAGGAGTGACAGGGATCAAGAGGGCACAATTAAAGACGATGGAGGTGAGAAATGGGGAAAAGGGAATTAAAAAGATTGACGATCAGTAGGAGTGAGTGGAGGACCTGGATCACAGACAACCTGGTGTGATTGAGAGGATATTGGGAAATTATAACTAATAACACATCTGCTCTGCTTCATATTAGAGCTGAAACGATAGAATAATCTCCAACTTTACGGATCAACATCAGCTGGTTTTCTTTCCTGTTATTACATCTCAAACTGAATATCCCCGGGACAGTTTTCACTATTTTTTGACATTTTATAGAGCAAAGGATACTTATTAGACACATCTCTACTGTATAGCAGATTGCACTTTGTGAGCGTGTATTGCATGCAGCCGCTCCTTCCAGGCTGAACGCTCGTAACCTTTACACTGACCTGCGTGCCTGTTTGTGAGCTAATGAGCTCCTTTTTTAACTTCAGTCTGTCGTTCCGTGGCCCATCCATCAGCATCACTCTAAAGCTTCTGTGTCACTGTGTGGCCTCGGAGTCACAAAGAAAGACACACACACACACACACACATACCTCTCTCTGGGACAGCCATATACCTACATGGACTGTCATCTCTGGCAGCTTAAGCATCCCATTACATTATTTACCTTCCAAAAGCTCTTTGCCTGCCAGTGGTGGATCAATGACATCATATTACAGTTTTTATACTCAAATCCATTACTCACCCCCCCCACCCCTCCCACTAAAGCCACTAAAAAGAAGTACTGCTGCATGCAGTATTGGAAACTATTATGCAAAAATCTTCTCAAAAAGGAAACTACATTCAGTTTGCTAAAGCACAGTTTTTTCTTCTTCTGGGGTTTTGGTGCGCCACACGGGAAACGCCAGTCAGACTGAACAACCGTTTATCATAAGGAAAGAAGTCGAGGGTGTGGACGAAATATACATGCTCCCATCGGAACTCCCATCAGAATGTCCAATACAAACCCTGACCGAGGAGGCAGTGTGTGAGGATCACAGTGTAATGGCTAACCAGCGTGTAGAAACAAGGATTGTTTCAGGAGTATTTTCTTCTTAGTCAGCAAAGATAAAGATGTGTAATATTAAATAACGGGGGAGTGGAAATATTTGTATGACAAACTTGCTCTTTTTTCCCCTCTTTTCATGTGACGCAGACAGAATTTCAGAGCTTGTGGTTTCCCAATTAATTAGTGTTGAGGGGTAAAGTGGAAAAACTTAGGCCCCGTCTAGACCAGTATGAGTATCTAACAGGAGACACGGCTGCAGAGGCTCGAGACTAAAAGAGTTGGATTCATTCAAAAACAGACAGACATGGGGACATGAAGCTCTGATATATCGGGTGTCTCTATAGACGGATGTGTTCACACATCTGCAGTCAGCACGTAATACATTTCGGGATGTGCAGACACCCATGCGGGCAGGAGTCAATGAAAAAAAATTACAATAATATTTAATTATATTCAGCTTGATGGCTTTTTAACAGAAAAAAAGAAGAAAAAACACTGATTTCATATTCTCACTTAGCAAACAAATATATAGGGATATAAATAATTAAGAAAACTGACTTTTGATCTCTGCTGTAAAGCAACGACGATAATAATAATATGTTTCCAGATAAAGCTTTTTGCTGCTACACGCCATGATGTTCTGGTTGATAAGAGAACTAATGCCGCTCCCTACCTACACAACGTGCATCCTTATTTGCCCTTGCTCTATTACATTAACCTTTCTGCTTCACAATCAATAGCATTTTATTCAATACCTCTCTCTTAGCTGCAGCTAAAGGTTAATGCACAAGAGATTGAATCGGCGAGTGCACAATTCTTTTATTTGCTAAAACTACGGCTTTGAGCCGGCCTTTGTGATCAAATTTCATGAATTGATTTTTATGCAAGGAAAACACATGCGTGGGAGGATTTCTTTAATCCTGGCATTGGACGTGCTTTCGACGAATCCATACGCGCGGCCTCGGGTTTTGAAAATATGCCTCAGCTCTGACCACTGCTCGATGTTTGTTTTTCCAGTCAAACAACCTTGTTGCGAGGATACTCCAGACCCATTCAGCCAAAGGCCTGACATTCTACTTGAAAGAGCTATTTCATATAAATACATTTATATTTGCTCCTTCACAGACACAGGCGGTTTCCAGTGGAAGCAGTCTATATGGTAAACTGGAGAAAATGTTTGTGGTGAGCTTGTTGATCAGTGCACTTTTTACAGAATGAAATCTTTAACAGAGATACATGCACTAATGTGACGTGTGTTTTAGTTCAGGCTGGTCTAATGCAGCATGTTATGCATGTAATCATGAACGAGGACGTATAAAGACCGTAAAAGCACACACACAGGGCGGTGAAACGAGAAGTCACTGTTGATTTATTTGTCACGTAACTTGTGTACTTCAGTAAAGGCACTTCCATAGATATTTTAACCCAAATGATGTTCTGTTCCTAAACCTAACCGAGAAGTTTCCAGTGAAAAAGACAGTATGCATGTAACGAGCGGAAATTGACATGTGTCGGCGGCTTCAATAGGAGAACGCACAAGAATTAAGGAGTAACTTTTCGTGAGATAACGTACGAACCGTTGTGCGAGGATACGTTGTTTAGGTAATGTGACCAAATGTTGTTACGGTCCTTTAAGTGGGGCTGTTTTGGGTTAAAGTTTGTGCTCTCATTGACCCGAAGCAGACTGCAAGTGTTGATGTTAGTTCAGCGGGCACAGCACTGAGTGCAGTGAGTGAAAACACACCTCATTACCAAAGCTGACAGGACCTTTGCTTTCCACAGCTGTGGAACCCCTCACTCTCAGGCCAAGGACCAGATGATGGGATGCAAAGTCCTGCCAAGGAGTTCACACTATTCTACCGACCAACAGGTGGCAGGCAAACACTAGGATATGCAGCAATGTGCCAACAAAGGCAGCAGAGAAGAAGACTGCTAGCAGGAAAACATCTATACGTCAGTCGGTCGGTCTTTCCTTCCCGTTGTTCCCGAAGTTGGTGCAATTTTGCCAGATGGTGGCAATATAAACACTTTACATTTTGCCCAATAATCTTTGAATAAACAAGCGATAGCACTCTGTGCAGGGGGCGGGACTTCTAAGTCAAGCATGTTTGTCTGCAGCAGACCTTTACAGCCTGCGGCTCAGTGACTGTTGTCCACTTCTGCTGCTGGGTGATGGAAATACGATATCATTTTACGTCACAAGCAAAATCTTCACTTCCCCCGAGGTCGACGAGCGATAAGCGGTTCTTGACAACTCTGCAAGCAGCACCTCTGGAGGCCAAGCCAATACCGCTGTAGTGTAAACGATGCTGGATTAAGACTCGGCCAATGCTGTACGAGGAGCGAAATGAAATAAACTAACTTATTAGACCTGAAGCGACACATACAATGCCATTTGGTGAATAACACAACTTGCTTGTTTACAAGAAAAATCCGAAATTAATTCAGATTTTGACATTTTGATGACATTTCCGTTGCGTCTCTATTTCGCCTCGCAAATTGCACTTCATTTTGTTCTGAACTGCTTCGCAAATGAAGATTATTATTAGTCTTACATTAACATACCAGGCGTGAGATAATGAAATCCAGCTTGTGCGGCTGCGACGTTCATATTCATCGTGAGGGGAGAAATCCTGCTCCACGAAAAAATGAGCAGCATTTCAAAATCCCATTCTCTTCACCACCTGCAGCTTAAACACAGCAGGATTTGAGGGGGAATGGCCATCTCTGGCTGTGTTGTTAAACAGATTCAAAAAAAGGGAAAATCCTTGCAGTGTGCCTGCTGCCCCCAAGGCACCACTTATTATGGATAGTTAAAAGACACGTGCGCACACATGCATACAGCCGGTGCACATGAACGCAGAGTGGATCGTCTCCGACTTTAGAGAGAACAACTAGATAAAGAAAGTGTGATAAAAACTCTCAATGACTCAATTTTTCTGGATTTAAGACAGAAGCACAACACTTAAAACATATATATATTTTTTTTTTTACATGTCTTAGAAGTAAATTCCAGTTTGTTGCGACTCTTTTACGAAGTGGGAATGATTTCCAATGAAATGAATTTCTCTAGAGCCGTTTCATACTAAATAGATTCAACTAAATATAAATATCGAGTTAGTCACACTGACTGTGAGTGTAGTGAGTGGACTGCTTCGTAGCAGAGTGAATACAAATTCAACTTCAAACGCTTCCTGTGACTTTACAGGACTTGAATTATGTATCGGGCCGCTTGTTGTTTGGTCTTGGTGAGGACGTTTAAAGATCATTAGAAGAGAATCTATCTGTGGAGCGGCTCGAGTATGAAATGACTCCTCATTGGCCACATCACAACAAGCACTTTGCTTGTTTTCTTCTGAAGCAATTAGTGACATGAAATGAAGCTGTGTGATGCTCAAGAAAGGTGTTTGTGTTGCTGCTTGCAGACATCCATGATGGATTATCAAGTGTAATGACATTTGTAATGAGAGAAATCTATCCATTAGGGTTCCTTTAACAAGACTCAATCAACACCATGCTAATGAGTCGCTGCTCCATCGCAGAGCTGACCGACACGGGAGAGACCGGCCGTGATTCCACATCTCCAGCAGTTCAAGACCTTCATCATTTAGCCGATTCTTCAGTCACCGGCTCACAGTCCACTTTCTGCAGCAACCTGGTTTAAACATGTGCACTATAGACCTGTTTTCCATTAATGGGGGTACTGGAGTAAAGAAGCCTGATGGAGAAAGCCTCTTTCTAGGCCATTCATACGCGTTACCGGTGTTTTAATCGGCTTTTTCTACATTTGCATGACAAAGACCTGAGACAGGAAGTGCATCGTTCCGACAGCTGAGCAGCAGAACGAAACAATTCATCATTAAAACATAACGGAGCATCTTTCCATCCGACTCACACTGAAGCTAACACGGAGCAGCCCCTAGAGTTTGGTTCCCACCGCTGAACATGTAATTATTGTTCAATTC
The DNA here is from genome assembly GCF_050575085.1 of Anarhichas minor. NCBI lineage: Eukaryota > Metazoa > Chordata > Actinopteri > Perciformes > Anarhichadidae > Anarhichas > Anarhichas minor. Next base: position 3,487,111 of record NW_027466474.1, on the reverse strand, counting down.
AGACGCATTTGCACAGCAACGAAAAAGTCAAACGAGAGGAAGCAGTGACTTGTAGTGAAGAAGGACCGTTTCAGAATCAAGGTTGGGGGACGGGAAGATTCTGATTACTGACCTCCTGCATGTACGCACAGTCACACAGTTAACAGTACATATAGTGAGTGTAACATGATGTCTGGTCTCTTTTTATCATTAACGCTGTGCAAGTGACAATGCAAACAGGTGGTTGGAGAGCAAGCAGGAAAAAAGGTTTTATATGACATTTCATCACAGCTGCATTTATAAATATATATAAAAAAATCTCAATAGCACCATTACATTCTAGAGGAAGTCATTTCAACTTCCTGCATTATTTAACATTTGAAGCAGCGACTTCTCCTCGTCACTACATCGGATAAAAATAACTTAGGATGACCGAGATAGGGAAAGCTTTTCATCTTAAGGCTTTGTGATGGGCTTTCATCAGTGCAACGCTCTGAATGTTGTGTAAGCACGATAATGGAGGAGCACATGAAACATGATCAGAAAATGGCCGCCGGATTTGTACTAGACAGTGTGATTGTGACTGTAGAGAAGTCATTGCTCACATTTAAATTAGAATCTAACACAGAACACAAAACACTTTCAGTTCACAAAATATATCTACATGCACTATGGTGCAGGGTTCTGCAACACAATGAACTTACTGATATTAATATGTGGTCCGGATCATTTGTGAATTCCCGAGGGTTTCAGAGAGTCTGGGTTGCGTCATCAGCGGCCTGAAAACATTTAGCGCTGCAGTTTTGATACATTAACCGAGGGGGGAATTTATTCTCGTAGCGTGTGAATAAATCAATCATTTGGTTATTTGTTTGACGATCTTCCGCGATACATTATCCAATCACAGCTTGACGTGGTCGCTGAACTGAAATGAAACTTGATCAAGACGTGAACTCGTCCAAGTGAAGAGGTGAAGGAAAGATGAATTGTTGATGAGGAGTGTTAATCCAGTCCAATTAGCATCGCCAAGAAGGCAGAGACCACGGAACAACACCTCTCCATCTGAAGGGCCCTCTTCTTTTCAATTACTGACAAAGCAATCAATTAATCAGCACTTCTTTAATTCTTTAATTAGAAAGTCCTTCTTTTAATTTGACGCACTGCGAGCCGCCATCTCAAATCACGGCTTCATTATAAACACACTTTGTGATGCACATAAACACACGTGTGCACGGACACCATTCTCTCAGCCCATCGGTTTGAGTGACAGGTGAGTGTGTGTGTGTGTGAGAGAGTGTGTGTGTGTGTGAGAAAGCTGGAGGCATGTTTGCAGCTTTGATTGGCCGGTGGTGTTGGCACGGTAACAGACAGTCAGGCACACAATCTCAGCGGAGCAGTTTCCTGCCGCAGCTGCCTGACCTCCAAAAAAAAAAAAGGGCCAGACAACCAGAGCCTCAGGACACGGCGAGCTAATCGAAAACAACAAAGACTGAGCTAAGCCACTTATTCTCCCCCTACACCGCCACCAAATGATAGGATTATGCAACAATTCCCATCGCAGCTATTTTATGTCGGTGGAGGAAAGGGGGGGGGGAAGAGGTATCTCAAGGTAAAAATAAATAAAAAAATGTAGCTGTTGTATCAAAGCTTTTCTGAATGAAGGGAGGAAGTCTCCGTTGGGCGTTACGGGCACTTGCATTTCAAATCAGACATGGCTGAGGGCAAAAACGGTGAGGATTTGTCACCGCGGATGTGATCCTGCAGCAGTGACGGTGAAATACATGTGAGGCGGTTGTTGTCAGTACCTGGAGGCAGGCTGGCCCTCTTCCTCTTCTTGCTGTTGTCGACTGTGCTTTCCAGAGGAGGACACTCCGTCACCAGTGGCCCACTGGAACTGCTGAAGTGGAGGGGGTTGTTATTGCTGGCTGCATCAAAGGGCAGAGAGTTGAGTCCTGGAAGACACAGAGAGCCACATTATAGCAAATGAAGAGATGGCTGCTAACAAGAAAGGGGGGGAAAACACTGTGCAATGTGAAAAAAGAAGAGGAAGAGACATGAGGTTCCAGCGCTGCTGTTTGTTTCATGTCCGAACCCTGTGGAGGTTCATTCAGACACACGTCACTGAGGACCTCATAAAACACCGTTAGGTCAATGGTCCTTATGACAGCTGCACTGGTGAAACCATAAAAGTAATGGTCAGGGTTTAATACAATATAAAATTCTATAACACTTACATTTGCTGAAAATCATGCGAGGAGATTGTTTTCTCAGTTAAAATCGATCTGTAAGGAATTACACGTGAATACAAAATAGAGAAGAAACAACTAGTCGATTCATTGATTACTCCATATTGATATACCACTGTGATAATCGATTAATCATTTAGGCAAAAATTCAGAAAAATTGATTGTTCCAGCTTTTTGGAATGTGAGAATCTGCAACATATGTCCTTGTATTAAATGATGGCCGAATCAAAATCTGTTAGTTTTAGACCTTAAGTGAGAGAAAAGAATTCATCCGTAGACGTTATCTTGGGCTTTTGGAAAGGACAATGGCCATTCGTCACTGTTTTCTGATGTTTTAAACCTCAAATGCATCGAACAATTTGTGAGATTATTCCACAAAGAAAACAATCATTTGTCGCAGCCTTCATACAAGTAAAAGTCTGGCTTTGAATGCACATTTTTAAAGAATCTTTTGAGACTAGATACCAGGAACTTGTTGATATTAAGAATCAATTTAATGACATGATATTTTTGTTATTCCGCAATTTCTGCACCAGAATACTTTTGACCTGATCCCAGACACAGACGAGGCACAATGGTGCACTAGTTGGCTGAACCCTGAATCAATATTGTGTGTGTGCGCAGACACACCGACACATGCAGCGCTTCCTTCTCTTTCAATCAGAGTCACAGTTAAAAAGGGATAAAATCATCACCAGTATTGTGCACATACCAGTAAGAACCATTATCTGAAATAATGCCGTTAAGAATACCCAACACCAAGTCAGCACACCACAAAAACAGCATCTCATTGTAAGTTGAACAGCATGTAGATGTAAAGGCTCAGATGTGCTGTATAATGAGGCCAATCCATCAGTCAGCTCAGTGGAGGAAGGCGAGGTTTTCTTTAGCGTTTGGATTTTGCTCACTGCTATCTCGCAATAACAGAATCATCAGTCGTATCACGAATACAAGACAAAAACAGCACTTACATCCATAAGTAATGAAAACAAAAACAATGTCGAGTTTGCTCCCGAGTCCTAATAAATGATAAACAAGTTAACTTGATGCATCAGCTAGTTCCCGCTCTTTAAGAGTTGTGTATTTGTTTATAATTCAGAGCAGGGTGCTGGGGAGACTCGGTCTACAGTCATGAAACATTCATGGCGCTTCTTTGTTGCGTGGGTTTGTTGTTTTTTTCCCCCCTCTGTTGCACAACAGATCAGGAGCCCCACATTAATGTGGCTCCGTCAGCGGTCAAGAGGACCTCTCATCGGGTATTATCAACTCCAGACAGTGCTCCAAGTGTCAACAGAATGATAAAGGGTTGTAATTGCGGTCTTTGTTTTATAAAATCTCCTTCACGAAATGAAGACTCTTACATCACGCTTCGGAGAATACTTCAATTAAGCATTTTCATGGCTTTGAAAATGATAACATCTCTCCAATATTTCAGACTACTCTGTGACAGAATCTTATGGAACTATGAAGGAGCTCTAATTCAAATGCAGATGTCGGTACAAACTCACTCTTCTGTTCCATGTAGGTGACTGTGTATTTGCTGCAGTCAGTCTAAATAGATCTTCTGACTGAGCTCACACACACACACACACAGTACGTCGATCTCTACTCGGCATCCATCCGTCACGCTTTTTTAACGACGAACGCCAATGGTGTCGAGAGTGAAATATATCCATTGCTCTGCCAATGTTCACTCCGTCAACAACAAACAGTTTACGAGAGACAGCCCTTCAGTCGATGGCAACAAAAAGGCAAAGAGAAACCGTGGAAAGAGGGAAACACCACACAGCTGCAGCAGTTACTGTGTCATTCTACAGCGGGATCAAGGAGAGAAGCTTCTTTTTGCTCAAAGTGCCGGTCGGGTTTGTCCAAAGATTTCACAACCTTCTCCTAAATGGACTCCAAGTGTGGTGTAAGAAGTGACTGAGGATGAATCAGGAATGGAGGAAATGTTTTGCACTCAAATGTGTGATTTAGAACCGATGCAGAGCTGCTGACTGACTGACTGACATCCGGTACGTTTTGCGTGCATCTCGGCACTTTATCTCGCTCTCGAGTGATAGCGTTGCTTCAGCGAAGCTCTGAGGCAGAATTGAAGAAAAGCATTTTTATAGATTCCGCCTCAATGAAAACAGCTTTTGGCTGTGCGTCGTAATTTTATTTTATCTTGGATCACTTTCCTGGTGTTCAGAACCAGTTATCAGAGAGTTACGGCCCACAAAAGAAACACATGTTGATTTAAAAAAGTAAAAGTTGAGTGACACAGCCTCAGTGTGAGCACGAATATTAAGAACGTCCTTTCTGCGGTGCTACTCCTTTGTCTGTAGGCTGATGGATGATGTGTTTAAGTGTCAACATCTGGCCAGAGGGACAGGTGATGTCAGTGGATAGCCCTACCAGGGGGGGGGGGGGGGGTCTGGGTGGAGACAAGTGGAGGCTTTGGACAGAAGGGCTGCAGAGCGAATGAAGGAAATTAAAAACATGCCGAACAAACAGACAAACTTTACGCTCCATGCTGAGATACAAGAAATGAAAAGTGACCTGATCTCACATCACGGCTGCATCAACCACATGCCCCATTAATGGTACAGTGGGCCAGTTAAAGGCAGGACCATTAGAATATGCAATGAAACTCAGTGGGTCATTAAGAAAGCATTTAACTGCCTTGGATGTGAAACCAAACTGTGCATCTACACCACGGAGAATGTGGAGAACTGTGTGCTGAATACAACGTCCTCATAATGTAACAATCGAGACACAAATGATCTGATGCCAAATAGATCGGAACTTTCATTGTTATTTGTGAATCTTAGAAAGCCGAAATTATTGGTTGATTAATTATCTGGTTGATCGATGAGAGATCTAAAAAAGCAAACTGTCATAATTTTGAATTGTTTAAGAAGCTGAAATTAGTTCATTTTTTTTATTACTTAAACGTACAGTGAATACCTTTGGGTTTTTGAAAAAAATCTATAATTTGAAGACATCAAACATATTTTTTAAATTGTTTTTTATACTATTTTCTAATATTCTATAAATCAAATATTTGATCAACGAAAAAAAAACAGCAGATTATCGATATGAAATCAAACGTTAGTTGCAGTTGATTCTATAAACTGCTATAAAAAGATTACTTTGCAGTGGAAGTGACTGAAAACCCCCAAAACCCACTACTTTTTGGTTTGTGTTTACCAAAAAGGGTCCGATACAAAGCACATGTTGATGCAAAGCACATCTCAAATATATACGGCTGGGAACAGACGCACCCATTCCTGCTCATGGAGGTACTCAGGTTTCCTGCAACACAGAGTCATGAAATACGAGAGGTTTGAGAGCAATTACATAAAGGCCGACTTCATCATTTCCTTTATAATGATGATTTCAAAGCACGCTGGTATCTGTGGGGATCAAACCTGTGATCTTTCTGTACAGATCACATCATTAACCGTCGCAATGATTCTCCTGGTGGCATGTTTGTAGAATTCTCCTGTAGTCCTTAATCTAACTCCCATCAGCAGCACAGTATGAATAATGCAGAGCATTAAGAAATGTTGCAGGTAAGTGCTGAGGGGGGGGGGCTATTAATCTAAGATAGCACTGAGAAACACAGAGGAAGTGAGCACAGAGGCCGTGTAGAATACTGCACGTTCATTCATCTGAACAAGGCGAAGGGCCAGATGGTGGCACACAACATAAACATATCTCTAAATGTCTTTCTCCGACTATTTCAGCTCATTACTAAACCACAACAAACCTCCCAGCTCCACTGACTTCTACATTCAAGCAGGCAAAGTGCTTTGCTGCATTCACTTATCAGGACAGAATCTGAAGACGGTGTGTGTAGGGTCAATGTTTTAATGCTAAATAGCAAAAACAACACTCACTGGGACGAAGTATTGTGTAAAAGTACGACGGAATGTTCTCCAAGCTACAGTATGTATGTATCCGCTCTGTCTTTAAAAATATCGGTTTTAAAATAATCACAGAGCCGTGTCTTAATCAGCAGCCAAACCAAGTTGTTAAATATTCAAAGTGGAGCAATTTCATCATATATTTAATTGCACTACTTCTCTTCTTTACGAGGTCATGAGCTCACAGCTGGATCTACATGACTGGATTAATGCTATAAAAAGGAAAACATGTCTTCATGATTTACTCAGATTTAACTGGGAGCAGGGATTCTCAGAGCCGCCCCATTACAAAACTGTTTTATTTCCTTCAGACCAACAACAGACATCACTGATCAACAGAGTAACTGTTGTAACAGTCAATCTAATGGGAATAGAAAATGAATTTCATCTGAATGGCACCACTGTGCAGCCTTCTTTGTGAGGATATAATCAAGTACAATGTTCTTTTTTAAATAATTGGTGGAGCACTCTTTCTGCCCACTTTGTGAGCACAACTGATGGCCGTCCTGATTTCTCAAAAGTCCAAAGTGACTTCTTTAAATGGCTTGTTTTGTCCAACAACGAGTCCAAAAGATATTCAGGATGTTGCCTCGTTTTTTGTAACATTTAAGTCAGAATGCAGACCACGTGGACGACATGCGGCTGGAGTGGAAAGGGCATCGAGTCTTTGAATAACGGATTAAAAAAAAAGGAATCCAGAGAGGTCACATTGTCTGTCACCATTACATTAGACATGCAGGTCACAAGTCGGATAACATTCAAAATCATAACGCATCCCGATGACTCTGGGTCTCAGTCACAGGCCTTTCGTCACCTGAAAGGCTACCGATGAAAGTCACAAGACCTCCGTTAAGTCTCGCTGAAGATCAGTCCCCACGACACAATGAGATGATGCTCTATTCATAGCCTGGTCCATCAGACCAACAGGACGCGGACCATGAGCACGAGCTCCTAAATAAGGTCTCTGACTTAAGTCATGAGTGCCCTGAGCAGATGTACAAACAAGGTGTCTGACAGATGTGGCTTAGCGGTGGATGGCAAAGCATGCCAGGCAGTTGTGGTATTCTCATGAGGCTATTTGCCAAGCTTTTCACTTCCTGTGTATTTATAGCAAAGACAAAAAGGGGGGGGGGGGGGGGGGCAGTTAAAACAACAGGCGGCTCATACAAGCGGAGGGCAGGGGGCCATTTTCTGGACAGCTGCACTATCCCAGAGGCTTTGCTCATTTCAACAAAGGAAATGAATGACTGAGAGCGTCCTGCTTTGTGTCTCGCGATCGTGTTCGAGCCGCGTTTCTGCTCTGCTGTCGGCAAACAGGTGGCGACACAGAGAGCAGAAAAAAAGGAGACAGATGGGAGAGGCAGGAACTCAAACTGTGAACTTAGTTCCAAGTTTCTTATCAGACAATAATGTATTTGCCAAGCAATATATCGGGAAACCCGAACGGATTATAGCGAACATCGTGGCCGAAGTGACACAGTTACCCACACTGACCTCTGCCCACGGGAGGTGGTACAAGATGCAGTCGTAAACTTTGAGATCTATCTATATCTCTCATATATATATATATATATATATATAAATAAATAAATAAATAAGACAGTGTGCATGCGCAGTAAATATGCACTATATGCACTATAAATATTGCAAATTTGCAATTGCTGTGACCACTTACGCCCATGCATGCATCCACACCCCCCCCACAAGTGTCTTCAAGAAAAGGTTAATTAGTGATGCAAAGGGGGCGTGGGTTACGTCTAGGGGCGTGGCTAACCCACACCATACAAACAGGAACTCAACTATGCCTCCCACAAGAGTGTCTACAGCGAATTGTTAATGAGTTTGGCCACCGTTTTTGTCAATTGACATGAACACAAACACACTCCCCAAAGGGTGGGGACATTATTGTAGACCGACCGACAGACGGATCGACCTACAGAGCGGTTTGTTGCGGCTTGGTTTTAACTCCTATAGAACGGTTCTCACTTTCATAGTTTGGGGATGTTAGTAAAATAAATCTAAACTACTGGCAGAAAAATAGCACAGGAAAATAAAGAGCAGAAAAACTGCAGTGATGATTATTTATCACCAACAAATCCTTATATTCATTTCTAAACAAATGAGTTTCCCTGACATTTCCCAAAGTAGGCTGTAGGCTGTATCACCAGTCCTGGGAAGTAATTAAGTGGCAAAGAGAAGAAAACATACAAGACAAAATAAACCCTTTTAACTCAGAAACAAATGGCAATTTCAAAATATTAAATATAAAGCAAATGTCCCAATGCATCCACTATTGCAGCGAGCTAACTCATCCCAGTAAATACAGAAGAGAGACTCTCCAGAATATTCATCATTTAGCACCGTAAGTAAATGTCAGAGGCACCAATCAGGGTTAATATCTGGATGACTACGTAGAAAGAATTAAGGTCTTACAGTTGGGAGCTTGGTAAAGGTTAATCTATTCCCTGATGTTGTGATGACATTTTGAAACAATGCTAATGTTGGAACATCTCATTGTGCATTAACAAAGTTGCCCCCACAGCGATACACAGCGAACACTAAATGCAAAGGGTTATTAATGTGAAGGGAGGGAAATGGATTTTTGTTTTCCGCTCTTTGGAACATTTGAGTTCGACAATATATTCAGTGTTCACTTCTGCTGTGCTGTCATTTCATGACTATTCATATGAGTGACAGCCTCCTCAGACCCCCTCTGTCATTGCTCCAAGCCCGGAGGAATTCACTGAAGGTTAATTTATTTAAATCTCCCATCCACTCATCTCTATTCCATTAAACTCACTAAGAATCTTTCATTTACAGACTAATCCGCGTTCTACTGTTAAAGGCCTGTGCCCTTTCTGCGATGCAGTGAGTGAGCGAGTGTGACAACACTGCGGTTGATAAGGTCATGTTAGCTTACACGTGCATGCGCGGCGTCTTCTGACAGCGATGCTTAACGCTGGACTAATAAGCCTAAGAGGCGCTCGTGGTACGAGGCAACAAAGTGAAAATGTAGGGTCCTCCCAGGAGAACCGTTCTTTTCTACTCGTCCTCGAGGCCCCAGAGGGTCTAAAGCTCCGACCATCTGGCCTCTCCTTTGAAAGACAGGACACTGTAATGCATGCAGTGTATGGTCAGCTCGACATATCAACAATTAGGCTGCGGTACAAAAGGACATCTTGGCTACGTGGGCAATCGGCGTATCGTTATTACAGGATGGCATGCGTTACGATTGGCACGGAGCGCTCTTATGCTAATCACTTTGGGAGCGCTCCCTCTTCCCTTACAGAGCTGCTGAAGCTATTTACAGTCTGTTAGAAAAACATCCAGCCGATGTCGATGGCTAATGAGAGGCTCACTGGCTCCGGTGCACATCAACAACGGCAGGCTGGGAGAGTGTGTGTGTGTGTGTGTGCGGCTGTGAATGGTCATCTCTAAAAGCACACACACACTCAAGACATCGATAACCGACTGTACCGTTTGTCCTCTCTTTGCTGAGTCAGGCCCATCAGGGTTACTCGCTTTAAAACTTTAGTGCGTGAGACTTGAACGTGGCTCACACCGCTGCAGTGCAGAGTTGCGTCTCTTTGATGTCGCTCGTGGTGCGCACTCTTTGGATGACCAGCTGCTGATTTACAATAAGCAGCTGAGCCGATGCTCACCGGGGCTCTCGGTCCTGTGACAGACGCTATTTAAAGCACACGAGGGCGCTGCTCAAGGTGCAAGTCATTCCTCCTAATTAAAACGGGATTAGGTCGAAGCGGGGGACCGACTGTTCTTTTAGGGCTTCGGAATGTGTCACCGCCATCTTTTGTCACCGTCTAAAAAGTCCCAAAAAAACCCCTCAAACTTCATTTGACGCCATCTCTTGTTCACTTCCATCTGTCTTCTCAAACGTACGCTTCTTATAATCATTCTCTTCACTCCAGTGTTTAGCTGCCATCCACATTTCATTTTCTTTTTTTGTCTTATTTGCAGCCTGTTGTGAACTCACAACTGCTCTATAATTTGCCTCAGACCACCTATATTTCATCCTTGTGAGGGAACGGAGGAGTGCGGAGGACGTAAGAGATTTATGATGAGCAACTGCCATCACCGACACGGGCTTCTAAAAGCAGCAAGATCCTGCACTCGTCTTTGACATCGACAGTCCAGCTTTGTTTCCACATGTAGAGCTGCAGCTTTTTGAGCCGTCGCATGCTACAGGACATAACCAATATCTAGACGAGTTAATATTCACACGCTAAGAGAAAGGACAAAATAACTAATGAGAAAGAGATACAAAACACAAACGGGTCAGTGTTTATTCTTAAATGATAGTTTACTTCTTGGATTAAGTATTTGCGTACTTCATTTTCTGAATTGTTAAAAGGTGTTACACTCCACAAAACTAATCGAAAAAGTCAAACAAGAACAATTATCTGTTTTCAGACAAGATAAGACAAGTATATTCAGTGTCACTGTAGTGCCATATTTTTGAACGAGTGTTTCTTTTTTAAGGTTATGTCTCTTTCAATATTGGATTAGAGACTATCATAACCCAAGGTGCACATACATTTCTATTAAGCTGTGGTAATTAGTCTGTATTTTAGTCATTAAACTTCTCCAAGAGCATTCAGTTTGGTGTCTTTAATTTGTTAAATGGGGAACAAGTCTCTGTTCAAAAAAAAAAAGATGATAACATGGAAGACTGAGTCCTGCAGCCAGTGTCAAATTTTAGCCGCAATTGCGTCATTTGGCAAAATAAATTCAGAGCTTTTCCGTCTGTGTCACCGCTTTGCAGATTCCTTTGCAAAGCTCGTTTTATTGTGGTTTTGAAGAGAAAGGCCACACCTTGTCAGTATACTTCAGAACATCCCAGAGGCTGTGCTTAGTTTCAAGGAGAGCAGATAAGAAGCCTTATTCCCTTGTGTGTCAATTAATACTTGTAAAAAGTGCTCCTTAGCTGTTTGTATTGTTTGTCTTCCTCTCTGAGATGAGAATCAGACCCCCTGAGTGACGATACGAGTGAGATCTCAGCGCTCGAGATGCAACAGCCGATTTTCACAACACAACTCTTTGCCTTTGATGCTATTTCGGTATGTAGCACCCGTACAGGTCTGAGGAGAAGAATTACCAGATGGCTACTTGTCATTCTCCACGAGTGAGAGCTCTGAATTCTGGTCCAGGAAGCTGAAGTCTGATGTTGATCACGATCTACACCGTCAACAGGGACACATATGCTGCCGTGATACAACCCGCTGATTAGTACACAAAGTGCGAAGGCACCCTTTTCTTGCTCCCAGGAGTTACAACTCCTACTTCTCCACAGTTTTGTGAAAACTCAATCTGAATGTCTGCTTGAAGGTGGACGGTCATGTATGTGTTGGTCTGTTTACTAGACCACAACGTTCTTCATATCCAGCCTCTTAATTCTGCTCTCAAAGGAAACCAGATTGATGCATTTTACTATAAAATGTAAAGAAAAACAATCTTGAAAGACTATTGTAAAACAGACGTTCTGCAAAAAAAAAACCTCGACTCTTAAACTCAAGTCGAAATAATTATTAATGATGCGTAAACTCAATGGAATATCCCTTTAATATCTAAGAGAGTGAAATAAATGTTTCTGTCTCTGCATTTGGCAACACTGCTTCAGAATCAACACAAAAAGAACACAGTCTTGACTTTCCAATGACAAAACACGAAAACATGTACGTGACCACATTTAAAATCTAGATGAGGATTTGCATATTGTGTGTCTTTTGTCCTCTTTTTGCCGTCACTGAAGTACAGACATGTGAACATTTGGAGCTGCGAGTGCAAATAAACAATGGTTAGTCACACATGAGAGTGCTAATGGACCCGGTGGCAGAAAATGTCAGCACTCATTGTGCGTCAGTCTTGTCGCTTGTTGTTTTGTCACTGGAAAATGGGAGGGAATGTATTTGTGGTCGTTTTTTTTGGGGGGGGGGGGTTTGCCAGAAGGAATTAGTCAGTGAGCAAGATAAACTTCATTCTGTAATGACCGGGGAACAAGTCACGAAGAATCTATTCCAAAAGCTGCCACACTGAAATTTCCGGCATAAATAAAGCAAATAGCCAAAGAGGGGCCAGGAGAGCATGACACAACATCTTTGTTTTACTTCGGGGAGGCTGGGAGCAGTTGGGGGGGGGGGGTCACAACAGGTTGCACTCAAGTCAAGTAAAGCCACTTAGGAACACAATGATTTATTTGATTTATTCAAATGCCTTGGGTTTGCACTGATGCATGCTAAAGCTGAGCTCTGACTCATTTAAAGAGAGAAACAACGTGACAAAGGGCAAAGTGAATCATCATTTTAATGTGACCCCCGGAGCAGGCTTCAAAAGCAAAGTATGCCACTGCAGGAAGAACAGTAATGCATCAAACGCTGAACAGACGGCAACGGCACACAGAGAAGGAAGATACGGAAGATGTACACACCATCCGCATCACACTGTTTTAAAAATGAGAGCGTTGGCTGATCTGTAGGAATGGGATTAATGTCCAAATACGCCAAACGGCTTTTGTGCGTAGACAATACTTTAAATGGAGACGATGTCTACATATTTGGGATTATTGTTGAGTTATTGGTCCAGCCAACTGTAGTGGAGTATAACTGGAGGAGAGGCATCCTGTCAGCTGTTAATGTTAAGCTTCAGACAACATCCATAATACACAAATACAACTTCTCATTATTGGTCGGGCTGTCTCCTAAAAGTTGACGATTCTAGTCGTCAGTCGAGAAGACGTCAATCTAATCACTGAACCTATTTTTTTTTTTTGCTGTGTCATTGTACACGAAGCAATGCAGGAGGAACAGCATGACAGGCTGTGAACTTTACAAAGCGTCTCAAAGTCTCAAAGACCGCAAAACTAATTGTGATGGAAGTAGAGAGGGGTGATGGAAACGGAGGGCAGCACTCTCAGAAGAGTGAATATTATATTTCTCATATTTGTCGGGAAGGTGTATTGAAGAAAAGTAGAATTTATAAAAACTAAATGCCACAGACAAAACAAGCTGTCTGAAGATGTCACCTTAGGCTCTAAGAAACTGTGATGGGCAATTTTCAATATTTTCTGACACGACAAAATATGAAACTAAAATGAAAAAAGAAACAAAATAAAAACTAATAGTTGGAGCCCTGTGTGTGCAGAGAGAGTTGCATCTCACGTGATTGCACATAATACTATTAATAACAAATACTGAGTAACTCAGCAGACGTCTTCCCGTCTCCCCTCTGATGTTCGATCACAGCGTTACTTTGTCAAATCTTTCCTCGTCCCGCTCAGCTCCCGCGCCAACAAGCACCAGAATAGATCACATTTTTGTCACTTAGGTGTCTCTGTGTAGAAGCCAAAACTCCCTTTTGTAATATAAATCTAAGGTAGTTTTTCGAAGAAAAAAAAAAACTGGAAGTAAACTGAGCTCGACGTTTGCTTGTGTTTTAACAACCTCTGCTTCCTTGCAGTTTGTCAAATGGCAAAATCCTATATTTCCTTGTCACTTATGTCTACCCCTAATGGATACAAGAGTACCAGCCTTGAGGGAGGAAAAAGAAGCTGCTACTTGAAGAGCAGGCTACTTGGATTCACTTACACCGAGTTCACAGACATCTCATATGCACTCAACTGGAGGGTGAACAATAAAGTATCCACTCTGGATCCGTATCGTCTGTTCGAGTCAACCTCAGATTGTTCTGACAGCAGCTATGGGTGATGCAGTACGAGTCCCTGCTCCTGTTGTTCCCAAAATTTCACTTCCAAATAGGCTAAATTCTCACCCAGTGCAGAAGCCGTCCTCCGTTAACCATCTGCTGACCTCTTTGGAAATAACGTACACATTCCCAGCTGCCTCCACATCCCATGACCTGTCTCGGGGGGGACGAGCTTCAATAACTTGACAAATAAACCAAACAATAATGTTGCAATAGCATCATCGAGTATTTCTCTCTCTCTCCCCTGACGGGTACAGCGGAAATGGGACAGGAAATGACCTTTCTAGATACTTAATGGCCCGCAGTCACGGAAGCGATCAGGACAAAGACAATTAGCCAGTTCATAGATCACACTTATCCCGCAAGAGAGGAGGCGACCGAGCTCGGCAGAGGCCATCCAACCAACGTAATGAATAAAGAGTCCTACTTCCACTCGAAAGCATATATCCATTAAGACATGTAATGCATCGCGGCGAATGGTGGCAGCAAGCTTCCTGTTCCCAGTATCTGAAGTGAACAGTGCAGCGCTGGCTGGATTAGATTTCTGATGTTTTATCTACAGCCACTGCGCTGAACGATTCCGTCTCCAGTTTTGTTCGATTTTAAATGGATTAAAGAAAGGAACTCCAATGGGACGGTGAAGAAATAACACTGAGGAACTGTGGCAAAGTGGAAGCAGAGTGTTTTAGATGGCAGCCGTCTCTCAAGCCTCCGTCTGTAAGCCCGCCACCAGAAGATCAGCTACACGTTTGATTGCGCATCACTAGTTAAGTGTGCACCCTCTCGCAATTGTGCACAAGGAATTTCAAAAACTGTATTCGAAAATGTAACGACTCTGATTAGAGCAAAGATAAACGTGCTGGGTTGCCACAGAATAATAATTCATCACCATTGACAGGAGAGTAGGCCTATTTAAACTGGAGTGATTCAGTGATTTCGGTCTCCGTCTCAATCAATTCCAATCTTCTTTCTCAATCAATAGACCACTTGTCGAACAGGAGAAGCGGTTGTCGCCACCCTGTATACCCTGTACTCCTCCTCAGAAAATGTCCTTCATGTAATTCACGAACTACACAAAACAGAACAACAAACAAAGAGGCATTCTGGTATCTGGCAGCGATGACGATGCTCCATCGTGTAGTTTGTGGGAGGAATGAAACAATGCGTTCAATCAGGCACCAACGGGAAGATTTGGAATGGAGGGCAGAGCGTTTTTTTTTTAAACGTTAGAGCATTGCCTCATCTTCCACTTTCGCTCCAGTAACCAACGCTCACACCATGAGCTCGAAGCTCGCCCGAGCCAAAAGGAACCAACAGCTCTGTAATTTACTGGACAGGTCTTAGTTCCTTTCTACAGTCTTGATGTAAAACTGTTACACATTTCTCCTTTACCCCCATTTCCTCAGACTTTTCCCTTCTGGCTATGTTTTAAAAGAGATCATTTTAGAAAATGAACGACCAGAAAAAGAAAAAAGCCATCAGTCAGAGAGAAATCTGGGGAAAGCACCAAATGTAGGAGTTCTCATTTAAACTAGCGAACGAATAACATCAACATCTTACTTCTAGTGTACCAACGCTGTAGATAAATCTTTGCTATAATACTGAGACTGTGTCACAACCTGTCATGACTATCCACCATTATATATCATAACTGCATATTATATTTGGGGAAGAAACAATCTAGTGAATCCAATATTTGTATTTCTTAACTTCAGTCTAGATGGTTACGTTTGTTCAGGGATGTCAAACAGGTTCAGGCTACAACGAATGGACCTGGATGTAAAGAATAAACACTACATGGATTTTAAGCGACAGAAAAAATAATCTACTGACGCACGAGAGATTTGTGGAAGAATTATAGACCGATTAGAAAGAATTTTCATTGAATAGAAGCGGCCTAAATGAGACACCAACACGGGCAGACCTCTAAATACCTTGAAGCCCTCCGGTAACCACTCAGTCCCAGAGCAGCCGGCCAACAGCATGTGCCATTTGTGGAAGGACCACAGCAGGACCCTAATCCGGCCTGTACTACAAGACCCAGTTCCATACCATCGGTCTGCAAACCTCAACAGACCCTAGTGGACGATTAAGGAATGCTAGCGAGCGCCGCGATGCCGCTTCGTCTCCGTGATGTGGATGCAGAGAGATCTGGAAAGCAAAGTTGATCCCGTATGCATGATATGCTGTGAACTCACGGAGATGTTCAAATGTGAAGTGATGGCCGCTGCGGTTTCTATTCCCAGGCAGGGGAGCCTCCAGACAAATGCAAATGGCATCTGATGATTAAAAACTGCTGACACACCTGCTCACTCTTATTGATTAATTTTTAGACTGACACACAACCACATAAGTCTGAAGTAGGAAAAGAAGAAAAAAAGAAATGAGAGATTTGTATTTGATATACAGCTGAAATATGTTCCTGAGGGCTTCAGCGGGGAAGCAGACGCCCTCTAAACTTTAACAAGATGTTCATTCTTGGCTTGCGTGGTTCTGGACGGGCTCCAGAGGAGTTATGATTGTCAATGCAAATGAATGTGAAACTGAATTATGGAATTTTACTGCTCCAGCACCCTTTGTGTGGTTTTATGGTCGCTATAAACTATGGGCTCTGTTCGCAATTGTACTGTAGGACGAGCGGCAGGAGGCAGCAAACTGCTGTGGCTCACCACAGGACCGTTAGGAGAGGGAAAGATGGCTGGTGGTTTGACCCGGATCAAACAGCCAGAACCAATGGAAGTGAGCTCAGATGGGCATTTTTATTTCATACTTTCATGCCCTCCCCACATAAAATATCAGGACTCAGATGGGAAAATTGGAAAAGTGGCCCTTTAAAACGCTTTGTGAGTTTATGGATGATTTTATCATCTTCACACTGTGAGGTTCAAAGTTCAAAGCTGATTCTCAAGGTCCAATTAGCTGCTCTTCTTAGCTTTTGATCACACCGCATGATAAGTTCACCAGGATATTTGTTTTAATGGAGAAACGAGAATAGAAATAGACATTCACTATGACAAACTGGCAAATCCCATCTGTTAATTAAGATAATGTGATATGATCACAAATAATCACTGGGGTAAAGTAACCTTGAGAGCTCTAAGCCTCATTTAGAAATAATTCATTGGCCAATCACCGCTTTAGAGCCGGCTATCTGTCGTAGGAACATAGCTTCTCTACTATAAAACTCAAGGACCTGATGGGAGGCTTCAGCAGCAGGAAACTTGTACAAAGACAATTAAAACACGACCCTCAACATCTAGTCTACGTTGGGAATAGCTCCCATTCCCACACTTCTCTGTTTACCTTTAAGCAGCTCCTGAGGAGCCCCATTATTGTGAATTTGTGTGGCGTGCCACTCACACAGAGAAACCCACTTCACCAGACAACACTAAATGCGCTCCCCGCCTCGTTCTCGCCCAACGAATCCCTCATTCCAAAAATTAATTTGCAGTTAGAAAAGACCTTTTCTCTCAAGCGCTGCTGGAGTGGCATCTCCATCTCGCCAGTTCTGTCGGTGGCGGTGTTGGCTAATGAGGGTCTGGTCGGGAGGCCGGCAGCTCGGCTCTTCAGAAGCCTTTGTCAAAACATTGCTCGGGGGGAGATTTGAGCAGCTATAGCTGCCCACAGGAACACTCCTGCCGTGGGTGTTTCTCTCATGTCCACACCGCTCTGTTTACCTGCAGGCACACGCCCACTACTGTGTGTGACAAAGCCACATCCAGCCCGACACTCAGGAACTAGGAATGAATATACACGCGTGTCAAATGTATTCATATCGACGAACAGAGGGAACAACTCTAAGCTCATATGGTGGTCTACGGTTTGTACAGCTCTATAACTAGCATTGCCTGTGTAGCCTCACATAGACATCCATCTATAAATAACACGGCAATGAGCCACACCATTGTTCTGGGTGACGTTTTCAGTCACAACGATTATCACTGTTGCTTATTTTTAGTCAATCCTAAACACACACACACACACACACACAGAGGTAAATACCCACCAAATCACAGCTTACATCCGCATCAAATCCTCCTGTTTGAGTAGCGTTTGCCAAAAAGTAAGACTCTCGACTGTTTGTGGACGTCATTTAGCCTTTTTTAATATTTGTGATCCATCTATATTGATTTGTGTATTCAGTAGGAACGATTGGGCTGATTGGTTAGGGGGGGTCTGAGAGTATTAGGGACACATTAATACTCTATATCAATGGTAGTTTTGGTCTTTTAATGGGATTTGTGGACAACTGTAAGGATTGGACTATCAGCAGCTAGATCCTTTAACATGCAGAGTAAAATAAGTGTTTTATATGAAAAAAATGTAAAGTATTTCAAACGTAAACTGGGACGAATGATTTGGTTGCAATGCTTGAACTTTCAGCATTCTCAAAATCCCAGAAACACGAGCCAGAAACAAAACAATGACGACAAAAGTCAGACAATTAGGATGAGCGCTAAATCCTAGCTGAGAATATCCACGTCTGCTGCGGGACCTGTCATGATATCATCCGCCATTAGACGTCTGGACAGACGCCAGATCTCAAATCCTCGGCCATGACACCCTGGCCAAGCTCTGAATAAGGAAACATGGAGTAAACTGAGTAAACAAGACAAATCCCCTTCCATTAACAGAAGGCCGGTGTACTGCAGACACGCCTGCCATCCCACCATTAATTATCTGGTCTTATGGGAAGATTAGGGGAGAGAAACTAAGCCAACAGCCAGACTTCACTGAGTGGGCCTCCCCTGTTTAATTACCAAAACAGCACAAACAAATGAAGCCCCATAGATCATGCTAAGGGACGATCTGATTGGGCTCGTCTCCACTCATCTGTTCTTTCCTTCCTCTCTCTCCTGTCTCATGACGGCATCCATCAATCACTCATCACAGCAGACAGGCTGGGGACTGAGGTCACACCGTTATCAATGGCTAATGTGATGAGGGAGGAAACGGGAAAGAAGGAGTGTGACAAGAACAAGACGGTAACGCCAGGCTGATTATTTACTACATGAAATAAAACCTTTAACGCCTGAGTTTGCCTGGTGGATGTTTGCTCGTAACGAACTGGGACAACCGTCTCAGCGGCGGTCTGCTTCTTAGCATGTTCCTCAGAACAGCTGTAAAATGTGTCCTTCGTGCTCTCTTTGTGTTTTGAACAGTCGTCAGACTAAACAAGCCATCTGTAGACGTCACCTAGCCTTCAGGACATTGTAAACGCCACCTTTCACCATTTGATAACATTGTAGAGATCAACTGGTTTAGTGAGGGAAAAAAAACGGCGGATTAATCCACACTGAAAATAATCCTTCATTGCAACCCGACATATTAAAACAATGCTAGCGAGCGCCACGATGCCGCTTCGACTCCGTGATGTGGATGCAGAGAGATAATCCTTCATTGCAACCCGACATATTAAAACAATTATTACTTAATAGCTCTGACTTTTAGGCTCTGAATGCACATCTTAATACACATTGGACCGAAGCAGACGATGCTGATGTGGAGTTCGGGACACATTTCCATATAGACGGAACAAACGCACAAATAAAGCATCCAAGTGTGGGAACAACATGCATACACAAGCACGACCACAAGCCGCTCTCACAGTTGTGGGCGCTGACGGCTTCATTCCAACAGTGATTTGAAAATGGGATCGTCTGAACTGGCAAGTAGAGATGATGAGTGCTGCTGCGTCTCTCATAGTTCCTGTTTCTGTGCACGAGGGTGTGACTAGCATGACGCTCTGCAACAAACATGTCAAACTGCTCTTTAAAACAGATTGTATCAAGATAGTATCCAACAGGTTTAAGTGCTTGAAACAGATTCGTACTACTGTATCATCTCCCTTATAAGATGTAAGAGGTTTAACATTGGTCTGGATTAACTGGAATTAGTCCGATTGAGATTTGAAGGAAATGAGAGACGAGAGAATCCAGAAGACACAAGTTATTGACTGGCTGTCTTGCACAATATTTAGCTGCTCCACTGACCCCGAATCAGTCCTGTACTTTGTGTTTCTGTCTCAAAAAGCCAGCAGCCGTTTCCCTTTCTCAGTCCTCTTCTGTTCAGAGCTCATTGTCATGGTCAATCTGTTATCGCTGGGAAATTGTTATCAAACTACAATAAGCACATTTTCAGTAATATTCTCTTTCACGTTGACACTCTATAGAGTTATTAAAAGGAGGAATTATTCAAATAAATACACAATGCAAGATCTTTACTTACTGCTAAACAATTTGTGGATATTATGAATATATGTTTTGAAAATAGATTGTTATACGCAAATCGTTTTGTGATGGAGTGAGTTGAGCGATGCAAGCCACTTTATAAAGACGACCTTTACATCTTCGGTTTCACTCTGTCCAGAGGCTGTTTGGAGATCTAATCACCCCCGACGTCTGCTGATGACACTTCATTGTGACCCGTTCAAGTTCATTTGATGACTTCAACACACTAGCACCTTTAATACACATTCAAATGCTCCAGTGGCCTACGGGAGTGGAGTTTATCATTTATCCTGCTCATGCCGTTCAGGTCGACCCAAACATGAGCCGCCGACTTACTGGCACCACATATTAAACGTCTCATTCTCAATCCATCAAATCAAAAACACATTGATGCTGTATTTTAAATAACAACCTACCAAATAATCCTCATGTAGACGAGCACACTGACAGAATCCACTGCAGTACAAACATAGATTCAATTCCATTTTAAGTATTAATAGTTGTATAAAATGGTCTGAGCCTGCAGTTTTCACTTGTGAAGACTTCAAACAACTGATGCAAACAACTGATGCAATGCAGATCAATACAAAGAAACGTTTCATTTAAGGCCTCTTAAGCGCTCCAAGAGAAACGAGTATACCTCCAATACAGTCCGGGGTGCCCTTCCCCTTCAGATCCCTCAGAACATTAACCTAATACCTGATCCCCAGGAGGTTCTGTTGTGGGACCGCTGGTTTCCCTCTTGGTGGTGCTGAGCTGAGCCACAGCCCGTTACCCTTGAGCCTGGTCCCAGCACAGCGTCGGTCCAGGGACCACGCTAACAAGCTAAAGCTCGACGCTCGTCATAAAAAAAGGGAACCATTTGGCCACTCACTAGAGACCTGAACAATTGCAGGTTGTTGGTGCAGCCCCTCGACTTGGACACAATAATTAATCTTCATATCGATCTTCCTCCCAGACTTCTGTTGGGACAAGCACAGGAAGCATGACGGAGAACCTGCAGTATGTTTCAGCTTCAGGAGAGGAAGACGGCCAGAAGATACCCCGAGCTTTTCCCTCCCACCCAGCCTCATAAACACACACTATTTATCCTCAACATCCCCGTGACTTGGGAGATATTTTATTCGTCTACAAAGGGAGGAAACATCCAAAACAGGAAGAAATAGATACGGATAAAATAAGCGATTTAGAGTCACAAGTTTCATGTAAAGGCAACCAGATAAACTGAAGGAGAACAAGGTCAGATGGTGAAAATTATTTAATCAAAGAAAATAAAAAAGTGACGCTAGTATTTCAGTCCATTTTACCAAAATGCTATAATATTTGACATCCATATGTCCGGATCCACTCTTTATCCGTGTGTTCCTCCCCACTGGTGTCCCTGATGCTAAAGGAGAGTTCAGATGCTCCCCTGATTCTCCCTCCTGCACCAGTTTCTCGTTACCATCAAGCCAGGCTCTGAAATACGACCCATAAAGCCCGGTGCCACTATAAACCCGGAGCCACGGCTGATTTGTGAATCCAATTACCTCCCTGTCTATAATGGCTGTGTTCAGTGCCATGATGTGAAGTCAGCATATGTCCTTAAAGCCCACCACAAGGAGCGACGTCCAGCATCTACGACGGATCATCTAAATAACCATCTTGATGTATAGCGGTGCAGGGAGGCGGAGGGGATGTGGGAAGCCAGAAATAAAAAGTTTAGTTTGCTGGCACAAACACAGAGAGAGAGAGAGAGAGAGAGAGAGAGAGGTCAAAGAGCAGTTTAAGATGTATAGACCTACACTGATTAAGAAGACTTGCTGGCAGAGAGAGAAGAAACTAAGGCAGGGCCAGCAGCAGAGGGATTTCCTGCCACTGATCTTGGGCACATTTATTTCGGAGATGCTGCAACTTAAGTCCATCGACGGCGCATTTCTATTTAACTGTGAAACTAGACTAGATTAAGAGTTTAGTCAGGTTATTTTAGTCTCAGCAGTCTTGAATAGGGCTGGATTTATTGTTACGACCAGGCCGATATATAGTCCAGATATATGCCAAAGGATATGTTTGAGGTCCCTTTAGAAGCCGTGTCGCCATGTTATGGAATGAATATCTGGGTCCAGCCCCAGAGAGCAGTTGCAAGTTTATGTTTGAAATTGTGAAATGCCCTACTCAGCTCAAGCTGTTGTCTCAGACTGTCCTCCACCAAAGAAATTATGTTCTCATTTGATTTTGTCAACTTATATATTTAATCAACACTTCTCTAAAACTGAGTCCCTCCACAAAGTATCATGCAGAAACATGAAACACCTTAAATCTGGTGTTTACCAGAGACGTGCTTAATAAAAAAAACAAGTCAACTGAAGAAATCTTACTCGATGAAGATCAAATCAACCAATAAGTCGACTAAGAGGGGGAAAAATCCTTCAACAATGGTATTGGTAACAGCCCTAGTAAGTATTGCCTCATAAATCATGTTACTTTTGGACTACAGTCCTAGAGGAAATTGGGGGATTTTATTGGATAGTTGAGCTGACAGGAAATAAGGGGTGAGTGAGTGAGAGTGAGAGATAGAGAGAGAGAGAGAGATAGAGTGAGAGAGTGGTGAATGACATTGCCCACCACAGGATGATCCAGTCTTAGCCCTTTTGTATCACTACAATAAATTCACAATAACTTTGTGGTTAGCATGCCTGACAGGCTGATCACACATGTATACATTCTCAAAACAAACCCTGCAAACACTCATATTGAATGGGACCTGATGTTGCAGCCCCCCCACCCCGCTGGACTACAATACGAGGGAGCGGAGATCACGTCCAGCACAGATACAGAAGAACCACAAAGCAAATAAGTCCATCCAGCTCAGGAGTCACTGTTGTACTGACATCGTTTAGAAAGGTAAAAACTAAATCTGCTCTGTACTTGGATGACAAACTGTGCAACTTCCTCCTGTGTAGTGATAGTGAAGCGGCTGGGTTTTGAACTTATCATTGCTTTCCTCAATTCAACTCGCCACTGCCATGACACAGAGCTGTAAAGTTGACCTCAACTGGCATTCCAATGACCCAAAATAGACAGAGCTGGAATTTAAAAAAAGGAACCCGACTGAAAACTACACCCTATTCCCTCGTCAGAATGATACACTGCTTTTGTATCATTCCCCCATAAACGCTGAGCTTCCATTCCTCAGAAAGCGGCTGAGAAATCTCACTAATATTGCTATGTAAGAAAAAAAAGAAGCCTTTGCATTTATCCAGCAGCGGGGGTCTGACTCTAGCCAGGCTCCGGGCTGTGAACATGCAAGTACAGGGCTTCCTTTGAGCCCAAACACCAAACCTTTCACAGCCCTTCCAACGACATTTCAGATATGTGGGCCTGTTTTTTTCCCATTTGCGCGATTAAAGCTTCTGCACAGTGGGGATCTGTGAGTGTGAGTCTGTTCATGTAAAATGGGAAGAAATGCCCCAAACAAAATTCACCACGAAGAAATGCGTCTTGCAAATGGAAAATTCCTGAGTTGCCCAAACTTCTCCCACTTCCTTTCTACAGAGGACCACGCTATCACGGAAACATGGTTTGGAAAATGAACTTAATAGTCCAACTAAACTACATTATTTCAGTCTATAACTGACAGGCAACATACAGACTGCTACTCTATTATTAATGCATTCTGGGTAACGTTCTGTCCATCCATTCTGGTACCATTTTGTATCCCAAGCCATTCCTTCTTCCCAGAGTAAGAGCCATATAAATGGGCTCTCAGTCTCTATTACAGTAGAGTGATGGCTGCTTTCCAGACAGGCAATCTCTATGGACACCCCTGTTCTCCGGTCCAAACCACTGAACCACGGTCTCAGCTTTCTCCATTCTCTCTGTGGGGGAAATGCTCGACACATCAACGTGTGGAAGAGGAACAGATTTCGACAGAGAGGGTCAACTCCTACACAGCAATAGTGTCACAGAACTTCCTGCCGCAAATATGGGTTACTCGCAAATACATCGTCAATATATGTAAAACAGATCCGTATGATGTTTAAAAGAGGAAAACCACATAACGCAACGCAACTCCTACGTAACAGTTGGATTGAGCGGCTCGATCTATCATCCGGTGCTGAAGCAGAACATGTATTGTTTATTGGAACAGGTAAGTTCCCACATCCCTCTGGTGATCCATCACGGCATGTGTTGTGCTACTTTCAGTTGCTTCTCTTAGCACCACTGGTAAGAAAGAGAAAAAACTGTGTCTCCCGGGAGCTTCCCATTGCCAGGTAGGTGCAATGTGTCGATGGCCGGTGTTGTCCTCTTCCATCCCTCAAGGAGAGCCCAGTGAACCCAAGAGATCTACCTCAAGGCTGTAACCATGAGACAAATACTTCAACAGCGGATTGAAGAGAAGATTAATCAGCACCTACTTTGATAATCGATAGTTTAAGTCTTTTTTCAAACAAGAACAAAGCAAATAGAATATGTTTTGCCTTTGTACTGTTTGTCGAACAAAATAAGTAATTTGATGTCGTCGCCTCGTGCTTCAGGAATTTCTCGCTGTTTTCTGAGTTTTATTGATTAAAATGATTAATAAAAACCAATTTGCAGGTTAGTCAATAATGAAAATATTTGTTAGTTGCAGCCCAAATCTACCTAACAAACAGACATTAAGATATTTAATATCATATTAATGATAACACACAAGATGGTGGTCATCCAAACTCCTAATCAAGAAAACAAAAAGTATTTAAATATTTAAGTTTAAACGGTTTAGATTGAGATAAAGAAACAAAACAAACGAGTCAAAGAGTTTAAAAGCCTTGTAATTAACTCGTTTAAAAGGGCTGAACTCATTCAGCACAAAGACACTGGTGTTTACATTTTAAGTGATTTGACATTATGTGTGTGTGTGTGTGTGTGTGTGTGATAAATGGCTGCTCACGAGCATTAAGCAGAAAACAGAATTTCTTTCTCTTCTCTTAAACATGGAACATATTCAGCATCAAATGCAGATTACATGCCACCGATGTGTGTTTTGCCACACACACACACACACACACACATGGGACTGCAGATTACGCGGAACGTCGTGACTAATGTAGAGGACTGAAGTTTTTTCATTTTAGGTTTTTAAAAGCAGATCAGAAAACGTGGAAAAGTTGTCCAGCGACTCCCCGATGAACGGCCTAATCCAGCGTCTTCAGAGTGCCTCTCCATTCTCCTCTGCTCAAAAGGAGCCGTCAGCAGGGTTTAACTCGGCAGCACCGCACAACGCACTGCTCAGAAACAGCAAATGCAGAATAAGGCTGGTGGCTCACTTCATCTTTCATGTCGCTCCTGAGCGCATACCGTTGCAGAGTCCTTAGCTCCGGTTTCAAGGTTCCCCGCGTGGTTGCTTATCGTGAAAGTGATTAGAAATGAAGAGCTCTGTCAGTGATACGGTTTGAGTCCCAGAGTTGGTTGCCTTCAGACTGCCAAGCTCTCTTCGCTACTCGATAACAGATGGCAGGTTGAACCGCGGCTGATGCCAACACTGCTGATCCTCACAGGGATCTTCAACACAAGCTAATATACTTTTCTTCAACACCAAACGTTTTTCGCTTCTTTTAACGCTGCTGCTGCTTTTCAAAAGACCAAGTGGAATGTTCCTGCAGGGCACATACAAGTGAGCATTAGAACAGAGGAGTAAACAACGATCATTACCCCCACATTAGCCTGCCAGCGAGATTTAGGATGAGTGGTG
Source organism: Anarhichas minor (assembly GCF_050575085.1). Lineage (NCBI taxonomy): Eukaryota > Metazoa > Chordata > Actinopteri > Perciformes > Anarhichadidae > Anarhichas > Anarhichas minor. The sequence goes on along the minus strand of NW_027466474.1, from coordinate 3,461,313 downwards.
AGGCAGTGAAACGATCATTATTACGGCGACAGTCTTAAACATCAGCTCAGCAGATGGTGCGCTGGAGAGATGGCACCACGTGAAGGGGGCTCAGGCGACAAACGCAGCCCAGCAGCTTGGAAAGTGTGTGAAGAAGCATCCACACCGTTATCCCACTGGGAGCTGTGTGAAAAAGTTTCTAATGATTGGATTTTGTTTGGTAATGGAGGGTTGAGGAGGAAACGGTGTGGATCACGGAGGGCTTTCTCTTAACATGGATTGTAACATATCACGACAACGCCAACAGCCTCTCAGGCAACTTCTTCTTCTGAAAGGCAAACTGGGAGAATCCTGTATGAGGCTGTATTTAAAACAACCAAGTTTCCGGTGATAACGGATTCCCCCGATATCAACTTCTGAAGTTCTGTCTCACAAATACTTTCCCACTTGGGCTTATTTAGGGGAACTGGTTCCACCAGATCCGATATTTGTGGGTCATCTAGGACTCTTTGTTTTCGCACTGTATTCTTTTGTCTTCGTCCCTTTTGTCATTTCTTTCCTCGACAGCTACCGCTATGAGAATCCCACTTAGTAACCACAAATTGTCACACGACAGCCAATTTAAAGCGGAGAGTTTCCAAAGCTGCCAAATCTCCCGGTATTGTACAGTAGTCTGCTCGGTATTCAGTCTTAATTTGTTCTGCAGCACTATCATCCTATGCCAAAGAGAGCTGAAATATTTAAGCTGCTTCTCAAGCACTCTATGTGCAACCTTTAAATCTCTTCTCTCTGACAGATCTGAGCAAAGTGCCCCCCTCCCTCCCTCCCTCCCTCCCTCCTCCCTCGCACCATTAAAGGCAATCTAAGGATGCTCTGACGATTGATCGGAGAGGACTGGTGCAGTGTGGAGGTAAATGGCCGTCACATGGGCCTGATGGACCTTTTCTCTCTCCCGGTGGTTGGCCACATTCACTCAATTTGATTCAGAGCATGTTTGTGCCTCTGGATGGGGAGGAAATGGAGGAGAAGGGAACTGATCCGTTCTGTCTGCGCAAGAACAACAACAGCGTGGCAGCAGAGGAACAACAACTTTCCAATCAGAGAGGAGCGATAACAACACATCCTCTGGTCAAAGGCAGTCATAATGTGATGTCTGTCCTTAACTACGTGTTTGAATTAATAATCATGCACTGTGAAGTTATTCTAATTATTGAACTGAAACACTTTTAACAATTAGCTGCATTGGAAAGTTAATTAAACCTTACTTTGATTAGCCTGTTTCTAAATGTAAAGAAAAGGCATTTAAAGACTTTATAAAGTTCTAACATGTGTGGTGAGGGATAAGCAGGCAAACTGGAAATGCAGTGGATGTTTTTTAGTGACTCACTGCAATGACAAACGGCAAATTAATGCCATGAGACTAATCCTTGACAAGTCATTGCTTTTATGAGCTAAAGGAAAGTAGCAATTAGCGCTATGACGACATAAACAACAGAGGAGCTGTGGGACATCGGAGGTAAATTTACCATGACCGTAAACAGAGGAGGCTGCTGAATAAAGCAGAGTAAGCAGGTTAAAGTGGGAGTTCAGACAGCAGCCTCCTCGCTTGATTAGATCCTGTGAGCCCAGGAGGGAAACGTCCCATTTACATCCAGCTACTTAAGCGGTGAGCGGTGATTCGGGAATAAATGACACGGAAATCTTAATTAGTTGGACGTCACAGCAGAAGAAAAACCAAACAACTTCTGTATATTCAGCTTATAACTCGCAACCCTCCTGCAAGACGGGCCTAACGCGTCTCACAGAGCTCCGTTACGCTGCCCGGATATAATAAAAACCGGATTGAATGGCATGCGAGAACAAAATAATAATGCATTTTAATAGCAGTTAATCCGGCGTCAGCGTGGATGTGATCTATTCTGAAAACTTCCATCCACGAACAGCTGCAGTAGGCGTGTGTCAGTCAACATAATAGCGACGGATCGTGTCTATTGTACCGATAAGCAAGTGAAAAATGCAAAACAGGGAATCATTGTTGGTCGTTTATCACACATAAAGCACACAGTTACACATCACAAGTGCTGAGGCACACGAGAACGGAAAAAAAGCAACCCTGGCACACTGGAGAGAGGCAGCACGGCGCGTCTGCTGCGGTCTCAACAGCCGCTGTACACCCGACAATTACGCACTGAACACGGACAGAAAATCTCCCAGCATGCTGGTATAACTTGCATCCAACAACTCGTGCGGTACCTGACGTCCAGCCTGCAGGCAACACAAGTACGGATAGTCAGTGTGTGCGTGTGTGTGTGTGTGTGTGTGTGTGTGTGTGTGTGTGTGTATACAATAACATCTCCGCTGCCAACATAAAGACCGTGTGCATACAACTTGAAGCGTGTACCTGTGTACTGCAAGAGAAACATTGTCCACAGAAGGCGAGGTGCGATTCTCCGTCGGCTTGTAGGACGAAGTGTACGAAGTGTAAAAAAAAAAAGAGAATCCTTGAATGGAGACGGGGCTCGTCCCTCAGTCAGTCTCCGCTCCGCTCGGCAGACTGGACTGCAATGAGAGCAGCCCCGTCGAAGCGGGACCTTTTTAGCTACGGCGGGGCGAGCCCGCCCTCGCGACGTGCCCGGTTCGCGGCTCAAGCCGAACAGGTTCGCTTCAGGGGAGGAGGAGGGAGGGAGGGAGGGGGAGAACTCTCCGGGCGGGCGATATACAGTCACCGTCAAAGAAAAAAAAGAAAGAAACTCGTGCTCGTATTCTTCGTCAAGTGTGCTGTGGAGGCGAGCTCGAGCACCGGAGGGACCGTGGAGAAGAGAGAGAGAGGGTGTCGTTTTCATAGAGAGCCGCAGCCGAACTTCCCCCGACGGCAAGTCCCTCACAGCGAACAGGAGGAACCACTCAACAACGCCACCCACTCCAGATTTCTATCACATTTTCTGAGGTGCAGCAAAACAACATTAATTCCCCCTAAAAAGGGAGGTTATTTCACCCAAACTTAGAACAGCTGTGCTGTTTTAAGAAGGGTGTCATTCTGTAGCCTGCCAGTTGGAGGAGGAGACGCAAAGACATCATCAGTTCAATATCTCAGACAGTGATGAGAGGCATTCCCCTCATCCCCGAAGCTCAGGATACACTCCGTTTGTTTTCTGTCCATATTTAAAATAAGTAGGATTCAAATCATAGATGAAGCTGCAGGCTGTGAAGCAGCCTTTAATAGTAAGACTGTGACATTACGTCCAGGATGTGTTTGCCCACAGTGTAACCACTCTACCACTACATCCAACTAAATATTTACATCATCTTTGGCTCCCGCTGTGAACAATAAATATGTTTAAATGTGGGCACAGGCTTCTCAGGATGTGAATGCATTCTTGGTTTGATCAACAAAGCCGGAAGATTAATTACACACGGAAAACAGCAGAACAAACACTATTATGCTTCCATAATTAGTCACAAGCTGTGTGAAGTCATGAAAAGAGATGCGGATGATGTCTGCTGTGGTCAGCTGAGTCGTTTATTCCCGATAGCATGAACTCCCTTCAGTCTGGTTCAGTCTGGCTTCTGGATGAGACACTGACATCACCTGTGCAATGTTATTGTTCAGTCTAAACTCCTAATGGCAACAGCATGTCAAACAGGTTTATTATTCATTAAAGTTGAGACTAGTTGTATTAGATACACTTTGCCTCAACTGCTGCAGTGCAATTAATACCACATTTATGAGCATTATAATGTTCAGTGTTTGTTACCAGCCATGAAAACATCGCTGGTGTTGTCTTCACCTTGTGAGTCTGTGTGTGTGTCATCATGGCAAAACGTGGTCATGGAGTCAAGTCAAGTCAAGTCGAACTTGATTATCCCACAAGAGGAAAAATTTGGTTGCCGCCAGGTATGCAAACACATTCTTTATGAAACCATAATCACATAATGCAACAATCAAAACAAAAGCGAGATCACTTCATATGAAGACGGTGCAAAAAAACAGCTGAATGCATAAAGTGCTTTGGTGGGGAGATCTCGTGCAATTACTGTGCAAACAACACAGAAGGACAGAACAGACGCAATGAAACTTCTGAGTCATCATCGCAGCGCTCACACATGCAATTATACACACACTGAGAATGTGCATTTTTCTCAAGGAGTGCAGATGCTGTTTGGACCTGATTAGAAATAGTATCTACTTGGATTTGATTTTCCACCAGGTCAATTTCATTCCCTTTAATATCCATCGGTTTTGGGTTGGGCGTCGACTTCCTAAAATGAATGATCGTGTCCTTGTGTTTCGACACGTGCAGATTAAGAACCGGCCCATGACCTAGTTCCTCACCTTCCAGGAGGCTTAGCACCACCGAATCATGGGCAAACTTTACAACGTGTCTGTTCTGGTATTTACTTTTGACAGCTGTTTGTGTCAAGAATATAAATGAAGGGAGACAGACCACGTTAAAGTCTGGCTCAAGTCAACGGACCCTCGAGATGATGATACAGGTTCAGCAGGTCTCCTGATGGCTCCACACAGATCTCATGTCTGGCTAATAAACTGTCCACTGACTGTATGAGGAGTCAAAGAAGAGCTGCATTCAAACACGCACATAAACAGAAACATCCATATATACACAAGTCTAAACTGAGGTTGTGCAGTTCAGGTCAGAAGGCCGTGGGCACGTTTAGAAGAATATCTTCAGGATCAAACTATTCTCTCCTCTGCTCCACCAATGAGTCTGTTTCCACTGCCCTCATACGATCATTTCAAAAGGTAAATCAAAGTGTTTACCAATTTCCAGCCCACTGTGAAGTCAGGAGAGCACCGTTCCACAAACAAGGTGCCGTTATGAGAGTGACGCACTACACCGAGTCTTTCATCCGCTGTCAGCAAATACTGTAACTACAGCAACTGACTGGTTTAGAGAAACAAACCAGGTTTCTTCTTCGGAAAACAAAAGCGTTTGCTCGATATCCACGGTTACTTCCTGGAAATAACAACTGCATGTTTACAGTCAGACAGTGGTGACGGATGATTTGGATGTACATGTAACAGGGTTCACATATTTCCTCTGAACTGTCAGTGTATACATGGAAGAATAAGAATAAAAGTTTGGAGTCTGAAGTGAAGTAACTGATCCGCCCGAACATAAGAGACTTCTCTCAGAACCACGTATCCTCTGTTATAAAAAGGTATTTATGAAGCACAGTTACATCACTTTTCCAAAACTTTCTGGGTTTATGAGAATATCAAAAGCTCTCCGGGGCTGGAAATTGCTATTTTCAAATTTCATGACTTTTCCAGGTTTTATTGGCCGTACGAACTCGTATATGAAGTCAACTTAAAATTATACCAACAGACAACTTCCCTTCCGCAGGTACAACTGAACAAGAATCTAAACTGGCAGGTCGATCCAAAAACAACTTTGAAAGAGCATCTTTTTCACTTCCGACTACATTATTAGCATCAACAGACTTATTGTTTCAGTTAAAGTACAAATCCCACACTTTCAAAACAGAAATATAACCGTCTTTAGGCAACCAACCCAACACCCCCAAAATGTATTGTTCAGGCTACGTTACAATGAGGATTCTTGGAAAGACTTCTGAAACATGACACAGTAATATGTGGACCTGTCTTCCTCTCACATTTGGACTGCAGCCCAGCCTTTGAACAATATTGGATGGACAAGCCTATTATTCCCTGCTTCACATGCCCTGTGAAGTGGGTTGGTTAAAAAACTAAAATAAAAAAATCCCCCAGAGCACATGCACACACATCAAGGTCAAATTTAAGAGACACATCAGCGGCTACAAACACAGCGTTATGAGCCAGGAGTTACGCATCCATCATCTGCATGTAGGGATGTAAAATAACCGATAGCTGGCCACCAGAAAGGAGGAGAAATAAACTGATTTTTTCTTTTCCCAGGCAGAATTCAATTACCCCTGTCAGCCAGTAGTAATGAGTAACAGCCAGTGCATGCTCTCATTCAATTTCAGTGTCCCTAGGGAATGATGTTTATCTGATGTCTCCTTTTTTTTTTTTTTTTAAACAATGATGTTCTTTTTGTGGCCTGCTTAGTGTAGCAAAACATTCAAATCAAACACTAATTTGCCTCCGTGCCTCAGCAGATGAAAGCATTCTTGGTTCGGCTTTTATGGTTTCGTATGAAAATGTGTGTGTTCGGTGACGTTACGGGCCTCTTTAGTCAAATAAACTGCTTAAAAGTGAGGTGAAATAAGTCATTCTGGCTGAAAGATTTCACCATCTGTGAAAAAAAAAAAAAAGAAAACAGATAAAAGCTCCATAAATCATGAACTCATGTCGTCAGATAGGCTTCAAATATTAAAGAAAAATGTATAGAATGGTCAACTCTGTTAAATATGATCTCATGCTCATTTGTTTATTTAACAGGGAAGTGTTTCATAAAATTAATTATTCAAATTCAATTACCGATTATGAAATCTGAGCTATCGTAGTAAAATCAGGCCTCTGGGAGGAATAGCCTTCTTCCTACCCAGCACTCCTTTCATCAATAGTTCCCTTTTCACTAAACATTTATGGCTATTTGTCCTGTGAGGTGTCGGCACTGTTTGTCTCCATCGAGTAACTTGCCAAATCACACACAGTGCTGTTTTTTCGCTTGGTTCGAGTGCTCCACTCTGTACCAATATGCCCTTTTCCAATCAAACAAAAGGGGCTCAGGTAGCGGCTCCACGAGGCCTTCAGAGACGGGAAGGAAAGCCGTTTAAAGTGACTGCGACGGTATTTGGCGTCGTCCATTTTGAGATCACGAATGTGTTTGTAGCTCAGGCACGATTGAAAAATGTCATTAACTTCACTGCCCTCCACGCAGGAAGACGGCCAGCATGGAAATGTGTCCCGACGATGGTGGACATCTCTGTCTTTTGGCTTCTTGCTAGTTATCTTTGACCTCCATCATCCTTAATCCTTCCCTTTTCTAATTACCTATCCCTCCTCCTCCTCCTTACCTCACATCCCTGCCCCCTGACTGATGGTTAGCAGATGATCGTCTGGACAGGAAAGGTTGAAGTGACTCGTCGCACCTCATTAGGTGAGCCTCACGGTGTCCCAGTTCACGTACTGGTGTGTTCCTGCCTGGGAGGAATTTAATGAGTTGTGTAGGAGTGGCAGGATGCCATCAAGTCTAACTGGATCCAACGTGTTCTGAGATGCAGAGCCATGTTTGCCGTGAGAGGAAGAGGAGAGGAGGGAGTTAGAGTACAGTCGGTGCCTTTGTGACGACAGCATCTGTTCTGGAAACCGGATTAGGCTAAATCCAAAACGGAGGCCGGGCCTATGACTGGAGAATTTTCCCTCAGCATGAATATTGATGGCAATGAGTCTCAAACCGAGCGCAAAATAACTGTTAACCCCTCTGCACCGCTGAAATGTTGTTAAACAGCACTCGCTGCCCGGCCAGAATTCACAGCCAGGGAATCACTTGACTCAAAACACCACTCATGCATCGCCACACACACACACGCACACACAAAAAAAGGGGTGATCACAAATCAGTGTTTGTTTGTTCGACAACGTTGCCGCACTGCATTCAAATCCTGCAGGTCCTCTGATACGAGCAAAAGCGGTTTTACGAGAGCGGGTGGGCACCGTGCTGCGTCCTGGCAGCTGTGTGGTACAGCAAGCTGGTTGTGATTCCTGGAAGCAAATGTGCCATCAGCCGCACACAGGCTCAAACCCCCAAGTCAACATTCACACAAAGACAGTCTTGTAGACAGACGTCGAGCTGCCACCAAGAGGTCAACAAAAATAAGGCGGCAGAATGTGGGATGAAGAGACTTTGGAGACCCTAAAGTGGAAAGAGTTTGAAAAACAACAACAAGACCCATTTATTTTTCCGCACATCTATCCATTCACATAGTAAACTACGTGCTGATCTACACCTGCAGATTTAACAGCAGCCGTGAATCCTAAGAGTACGAGAGCCTCGCTAATAAACTAGTTAATGTCAAATAAGTTGTATTTTCTGGCAACGCATTAGTCATCCCTCTTCTGATAACTGTAATCGTGAAATATGTCGTCATTCTGAATACCAGATGAACAGTGAGTGTAAATGTGGGTCAAAGAAGTCGCCAAAACAGCCACTGTGGGACATCCTGTTGTCTTTAAGACAGCAGTGACATTTTAGTTGATTCTGGAAACCATTGGCCCCCTTTTGTAACACAATAGTCTGCATATAATGGGAAATAGCTGTGCTTTTGCACAAAATGAGTTGCTGTGACATGTTGTTAAATGAAAACATGAATGCAAATATGACATTTATTGTTTTTCTTCTGAATTCTCTCCAGTCAAGTAGTAATTCAATCGTATTTCATCAAAAGACTGTTTTGTACATCCGGCTGCAGTCCATCTCTTACCATGACAGAAACCACATCTAGCTTTGAAGGACCAGCGTCGCCGGTATTTCATGCTACGAATCAAAACGTTTCATTCTCAACATGAGAAGAAGAAAAAAAAACATTCGTTTACGAGGAATGTCACCACATCAAACCTGGAACCCAGCACCACGTATTTTAGCAAAGCGCTGGCTGAATGCATTATCACCTCCCTTCTTGTTGCAGACGGTCGTGCGGTGGGGGGGTAGTGTGCACAGAATTTGAGTAGTTCGTCCAATCCTGAGCGCACTGTGGAGACTCAAGGCGAGTGATCGATCCACAAAGGTGTCTTCTCTCTTTTTGTTCCTTTAAACTCACAAAATTAGCTGAGAAAGTGTGTAGACTCTGGCCATAAGTCGGTGTTTAATCAATGAAGGAAGAGACTTGACGTCTTCATTGCCTCATAAACTGCCCAACATGACTGAACTGAGGGACATTGCCAGATAATTAAACCCACTGAAGGTGAATACACTAAATACTGTGTGAGACGCTGCAGTGTAGTGTAATAAGGGTGAAGACGATACAACAGAGGGAGCCGACCAGACGAGCAGGAGGGAGGGAAAGAGGCCGAGTATCAGACAGAGCATTCGTTATCACCTGACTGACCTGCATATTGCGCTGTGTGAGAGTAATGGGGGAGGACACACTCATCGGCCGGAGCCCAGCGAGAGGCGCTTCTCATCCCCCCTCTCTTTCCTCTCGCTTAAGCAGTCTGTCAGTTTCTCGCTTGGTTCAATTTCTTTTCCTCCAACAATGTACTGTAGGGTCCCGTTGTTTTTCAAAGTACAATAGCGGCTCACAGAGACATATTAAAGCCGTGCCTAGCGCAATGAATATTAAATATGTTTCTCTGAACAGGATTACGTAACAGCTAATTGTCCGTTCAACGAGTACGAGCGTTCCTTTTTTCTGTTTTTAGTGTGGTGCTCAGTGGCAGGTAGAAGGGCGAAATAAGGCAGAGAAAGAGCCCAACAGGACACATGGTAACAACACTGAGTCTACACACATGCTAGTGGCTCTGTGAGGCTGAACACAGTGGTGCCTTCAGCTTAAGCTAACACGCTGATGTCAAGCAGGAGTAATGTTTACCATGTTCACCGTCTTGCATTTGTGCGTTACCAAGCTAACATTAGCTAATTAGCACATACCACGAAGCACAGCTGAAGCTGACGGGGATGTCAATAGTTTTGCGCGTATTTTGTTTGAAACGGAAATATTGGAGATGGCGCTATAGTCAGGGAACCACGCAAGTTATTCACACAACATTTGAATGGTATTCCATTCGATAGCTGTCAAGAGCCTCTTGGTGCCTCATGGTGGCCCTGGAGGAAATGTCAGGGGATCACCAACGTCAGTAGGATTCATCCTCTGGGAACCATGAAAGTACAAACTTCCATGCAAACCCATTTAGTAGATGTTAAGATGTTTGAGTCTGAACCAAAGTGGTGGAGTCACCGACCTCTGACGGACAGACAGTGTCACCAGCATGGCTAAAACCCACAATGCTGTGCAGGTTATTGAACATAAAGGGATTGAGATGCACCTTAAACAGTTCTTTAGTAAGTGAATGTACTCAATGAATGAATGCACAACCGTGTGAGGGATTTAGTATCTATTAACTATAGCTGAGCAATCAAAGAACAAACTGTTGAGCTTGAGATAAAAACCTGCAACAGTACATACTGGTTCACGATGCGTCCCACTCTGGTTTCGACAGCGTCTGTAAATGTGCTGGTTAGATTGAGCCGCCATTGGGTGTGTTGTGAATAACTGCGTGCAAGGTGAGAAATCTCGACTTGAGCTACCTGTTCACATAAGCACCCCAAAAAAACAAGCAAAAGACTGATCTATTAACATCGAGCTTCAAAAGTTTTGTAACAGCGTGTGTGTGTGTGTGTGTGTCACACTGCTCTCCATGTCAGACTCCTGTATGATCACATGTGTGAGTTTGAATGAGATTAACACTTTGAATTCAGAAGCCTCGACACTAGTAACTGAGAGGATGCGGCGGATTCTGATGTCTGAACAAAAAAGTGAAAACAGCAAAAATAAACACGAAATAAAGGAATATAATTCAAATCCAGGAAGGAGAACGGCAGGTTCAGAGGCTGAGGCAACTAAAAAGACAGCGAGCTTCTGAGATAGACACAGAATAAGACCTTTAGAAGGTGCACTCAGGCCTCTTACCGCAGACTCGGCTTGATCTGTGGTCTTTGTACATGCTATGCAGCGTTGCCGCGTGTGATCTCAGCTTCTCTGGTCTTGTAGCAAATCTGTATTGGGGGTAAAAAACAAGGAGAACAAAAGGTCTGATCTGTTGCTGTTTGTTCTGTTCCATAACAACTCTGCAACCAGACTTTTTCCCCCTCATGAAGTCGTTCAAGGACGCTCACTGAGACTGGTTAAGAAGGGGCCGAAATAAAAAGGGGCTTTGTCTTGAATGGCGAGAGACGACAACCAGAGGAGAACGTAATTCATCCGCTTCTCCGAGAGGCACGACCTCCCTGCTTTGTGGAGCAGAAGCTCATCCGAGCCAAAGAGGGCTCTGAGGCGCGGGAGGGTCCCATCGACTGCGCTATTAACACTCAAACTGGGCGGATCGGCGTGGAGGAAATACAAAAACGCTGCCGGAAAGGATGCGCATAGAATTCTGTAATGCATTTCATTCCGCTGAAAAGGGCCCCCCGAGGGTGCTGTGATGACCACGGTAATTGGCTTTCTCCAGCTATGATAATCTGCATCAGTCATGCCACGCCAACACACTCTCAGGCCACTGAGAAGGTCACAGCGCTCCTCTCTGCTGACGGCAGCCGCCGAATACCTACCGAAAGAACGCACGAGCGAGACTTTCCTTCTGCTTTCTGCAGGTTTTCTGCAGTTTCGGGGCTCCACCGATTGTGCTTCATGCTCTTTAGTGGACTTTTTTTTTTTTAGTATCAATACTTTTGCTTCTGATATGGAATTGAATTAACTTGTACTAGAAGCAGACGACACATAATTAGACGGCATGCAATAGGGCTTAAACAATAAGGTGACAAATACAAAATTGTGATCATTGTTTAAGCAATTGATTGAAGGGGAAAATGCCAGACATTCTGTGACTTCAGCTTCTCAAAAGTGAGGATTTCTATTGTGTCACTGGAGACAAACAAGCAACTGGAACACGTAACCTTGGGCTCTTTTTCACCATTTTCTGAACCCATATGGATTTACATAATAAAAATAATCACAGCCCACTACAATACATATTCCATAGAGCGTGTACAAGCGCACGCACACAATGTACTGTACCCGTCAAATAAAGTAGAACCCATCGGACAAAATATCTCATGTCACAGCAGTTCCCTTTATTCTCTTCCTTCCATGTTTGGCAGTGATACGATTTCTATCACTTATCCTGACGTGTATGTGCATTCATGCCGACACATGCTATATACGAGAGGCACAATAGCATCTTGATGCCATGTTTGAAAGCTGCATGCAAGACTCTGCAACCTGTTCTCTTCACACATTCACGACGTGATGAGCTGCTCACACAGTTCAGCATTCCTATCATCCACGGAATAATGTTGGAATTGATGACCAAGAGAATCAACATTAACTTTCAATAATTTCATTTTTCACAGACGCATTCAGCAGAATCGTTTTTTGCCACTATGCTGATAAAAACACAATCTGGGTGATATTGTGTTTCCACAAAGCAGCCTACTTAAAGTGGTAGTAAAGTTTGTGAACATAATTAAAAGGAGTCAGGGCTGGACATTTCTGCATGTTTGTGTAACTGTTACACTGCAGCTTGGTCCAGTTAAATTCAATTTAAAGAGAAATAAGACAGTCGAGGTAAAACATCCATAAATCATATTTGTATGTTAGTTGTGGTTATATATTTTGGTGACAAAATGTCATTTCTCATTGCAAGTTTTAAAGAAATCACAGTCCCAGTGATTAACTCCACAACCTGCACCTCTGTCAGCATCAGATTAGCGTTGGGATTAGCATCAGATTAGCATACTCCTGTGATGTATTTGAAGCCTTCTTGCCCCCTCTGAGTTCTGAGCTGTTCATCACAAATACTGTGTCTGTTGTGCTGAATACAGATGACGCAACCGAACAAAAGTAGTGCTGCTGAAGGCCAGCATTCTCACAAAATACAACTATAATCAAATTAATTACTAAAGCGTCCTTATCAACACCGCTGACCTCCTGATATGAGTCAGTAGAGACAATCTGATAACCCCGGCATCACAGGTTGCAGCGAGGGGACGTTCAGGAGTGAATGCACAATTGTTTCGCTTTTTCCACATGTTTTCAATAGAGACAACAACGCAGACGGGAATAAAAAAAACAAAGTTTGAGGGATGGGGGGGAAAAGAGAGCGTGATTAAACCACTGGCTTGTGTTTAGATGGGGGCTCTCCAAGCATGAATATTTTCAGATGAGAAAACAAAACAAACGCTATTCCCGTAACTAGAACCCCTTTTAACACATCTGAGCCCATTTTTAATGGTCTGCAGTCCTTATTTTCCACATAATGAAGAGTGCTGGTTTTTAACCAACTACTGAGCACACAATTTACATATGAACTTAAATCTGTCTGAATTTATACAACGTAAAGGTTTAGTAGGTACGAGGCATGCAGTAAAGCTAAACTAACAGATGAAGATGATGTATGACAGACAACAAACTATCAGACCTACTGTTTAGTCTTCAGACATTAGGACTGTAGTGTACTTGGAAACCACAAAGAGAAATCAAGGCCAACGAGAGAGTGCACACACTCCCGCTGTGAGGAGAGACAAACAGGCTACTTATTCACCATCACGATGGCATTAGCCTAAACTACGGAAGAATAATGACAGTTATTTTAATTTGGGGAAATGAAATGATGGGGTGGGGTGCAAAGAAAATGACTCCTTTGTGGGCAGAAAAAAACCCAAATGGCATTCATCAATCTTAAGGCACCCTCAGTCCCGATCATATTTGTTATTACCGACATTTTTCATTCCCACACACTTAGCTCCAAAGTGCTTTTCTACAGCTAGGAGAAGCCCGAGCAGCTAACTTGAGGAAATGTGTACGCTGATGATTACGAATGAAGCAGAGGAGCTGAGAGGAGAGAAGTTTTCACACTGGACTTTGAAATTACCGTCTGAAATTGTGATTCAGATCCCGGCGCGCTTATCAATATGCAACCTTCGGAGTGGGCACAAAAGCTGTGGAGACAGTTTTGTAAACAGAGTTTCATGCAGACAAACTTTGCAGACGTTATTATAACAGAGCAAATCGATTTTCTTTGGAGAAGAAATGCAACTTGAATAGTTTGTCGAAATGAGAAAGAAGGTACAAACAATCAGCTAGGTGGCTGGTTAAGCACAAGTTGCTGAAAAGTGTGTACAGATTGATGATTGTTTGGTGTTATTTCTTAGCATTGTACTGCTCATGTTTAACTGGTAAATCAATACGCAGTATGGGCAACGATGTCAGTTTAACTGCTTCAAAATGCCATTAGATGCTCACTGTGCCTCCCCTGCTACAGATATTTATCATTCAGTTAATGCTGTGCGCGTTGAGCCTTGTGTAAATACGAGTTCACTTTTCATATGTATTTCCACACGCCGTTCGGTACATTAGTCATCTTGACGAATGCACGAGGCCAGACACCCGCGTCTAGCAGGGATTAGAGGATCCCCTCAGTGAAGAGAGGATTATCAGAGTCTACTGCCCCCCATCGTGATGGAGAAGGGCGATACCCCCCCATAATAGCCCCGATAGGTACATTCATCTTTTGTCTCCACAGCAGGGAAACAGCAGCCCGGGAAAGGCAGCAACCAAATCGCCCTCCGTAACAATTTGCGATGTTGGATTAATCATACGAACTTCACAGGAACCGATCGGTCGGTCACAGGCGGCTCTCGTGTGCCTTTTCTCTGCTGTGGCCGTCCCTCAGCCTGCGAGCTTATCTCTGTGATGAAGCACCTCATCTCACACACGGAGAGAAAGCTCGGAGGTTTTTACATTTGTCTGGGATCATTAAATTATGTCCACAGCATCAGGTAGGGGAGGAAAAAAGCACAACCAAATGATTACAACAACTCTGTGTGTTTCTAAAACACAGAAACACACAGAAATGTGTCTGAAATGTGCAAGCGTCTCTAATTTACATTGACCAGCACTGCATACAAATAACAAATGAAATATCCTCTGCATTGTTGACATCAGGTGATGTCAGGCAATGAGGTGTTAAGTCATCTTGTACCACTAAAATATTTAATTAAAATGAGTCTTGTTCTTTACCCGTATTTACGATTAACCATATTAATAAGCAACAGCTTGATAGAAATCCAAATATAGACAGTTCATTATTTAGGTCTACTGTTGAGAACCCTTGATTTTGGTTACTTAGGAACGCCAAACAGTATCATAACTCTGTGGTGAAGCAGATTTAATGTAATGTCTTTTAAAGTGCACCTGGGAATAGAGCCAAAATCCTGTTACACCACATGTGCATTAATCATTTCCGTTATCTTCCGAGAGAAACAGCACGAGGATTTCCAGCCTCAACTCTCCAAAAATGTACCCACTCAATGTCGGTTTGCTTTATCATTTCTAACTGACATAAACAAAAAAGTAAAACTATCAGACCGTGGTTATGTTTGTTGTGTTGCTAACCTGGAGGCGGAGCTTTTTAAAAGCATCTTTGTGGTCATTACACTGAGAGGTGATAAACTAAAGAACAGTGGATCGAGGTACACATACTATGCAATGCCAATGTTTTGGTCACAAACTTCGTGGAAGACTTATTTTATAACACACCTTTTGTAATTCTATTACCAGATGTGATGTTATTCAGTTGGTTGCGTGTATGAGTAATGACAGCGGAACCTTTGCAGTTGTCAGATGTCACCCGTGGGTGTGGGAATGAAAAGGCTTCACTGGATAGAAGCGTGCGTCATGTTTGTAGTGATGCAGCTCTTTCTGCCATCCTTCCCATAATCACAATTGTCCTACAATTAACATAGTACTGCAGACAACACACAAAAGCACACGCTGAAAATACAGCCCAAACTGTTCCCACACTTTTGCCAACATGCATGTGGTACAGTGTGTGTGTGTGTTAATGAGCCCCCGCTGACATGTTGAAGAGATGACAGTCTGTCAAGGCTTCCTACATGAAGAGAGAGAGAGCAGCAGCACTACGCTGCAATATGTGTGAGGCCACGATGTAAAAACACACAGAAACACTCAAGCAGTCATCCGAGCCCTGCGGGTGCTTTCCTAAAAGACATGGCTGTAGATCTTTTTTCCCATAAATGTTCAAATCATATCATTCAGACAGTGAACTGATCCAGAAACAGTTCGTGTAAACAATTTTAAAAACTACAGATATTCACTCCATTCAGCAGTGAGTCATAAAAAAAAAAACAGAAGCAGTATGTGGGCTATAAATCATCGTTATAGCATTTCTACCAGCGGATGAGTTGCTTGTGTCGTCTTGTTGACGTTATACTAGATGTTTAGCTTCGTACATTATAACAAATAAATATTGAAATGTTAAAAAAAAAGAAGAAGGCAAATAAAGGACAGAGAGAGCAGAGCAGACGTGTCCACTGTTCTCCACCGAATAACCATCGAGGAGGAAGAAAGTGCATCTTCCATCGTTCAGACGCAGCTCAGGCTGAAACCTCTGATCAGGAAAACAATTCCCCCCGATGTTAACAGACACAGCCAGAGGAGCAACACGCAACTATGTCCTCTCACCCCCAAGACAGGAAACAAGCCCTTGAGTATGAGGAAAGGCAATAGAAATGTGTGCATCCACAAATGACAAATGAAATTGCAGCTTCGGTTCATGGAAACGTTGAGACAAGTCCTGCAGCTTTGGTGTCATGGTGGAGTTACACAATGCAGAGTGAACATACTTCACTGACTGGGGGAGCTAGTGGAGCCAATCGGCCATCCCAGAGCACTGGTTACCCTCCAGTAGGTTTAATTTAGGCATAGGCGGATACTATAAAGCTGCGACAGCCGATTATGTTGATTCTCCATTAATCACGTGGTCTATAAAAACACAGTGAAAAATATCAGTTTACCAGAGAGAAGGGGATGTCATCAAAAGTCTTGATATCAGATAACAGTCCAGAATACATTTACTTTAATGTTGGACAAGAAAACGCACCACATTCTCACATTCGAGAAGCTGGAACCATCAAATGGCCTTTTGGATTAGAAAATGACTTCAACGATTAATCGTGTATCACGATAGTTGCAGATTTATTTTGTTTTTTTAGCTTTAAATGCTATATTCTGTTACAACACCCACACTGAACCTTTGGTATCCTGAAGTACTTTCAACAGGGAGACAGCACAGAAAATACAACTATTCTACGTGTGACACAATACAGGCAATAAAGAAACTAACGCATCTAGCCGAGTGGCTTTTTAGAATTTGTAAACACAGTCCCGGTCTCTGAGCCACAAAACTCCGCTAACTGACAGCCGCGGTGCCGGTTATGGGACGCAGCCTCACCGACTGAACCGTTTTCACTGAAAGGCGGTCTTGGGAGAGGCTTTCGCTGCAGTAATTTACGAGTGTGCTGGGAGCCGGCGTGTGTTGTTTAACAGCCGGAGACACGCGCCGCCATCTTTTCCATTCATGGCCAACGATGGAGGTCGGGGGAAATCATTTTCGCTCACACGCTCAGACACACGGCGAACTCCAGCCCAGGATCTCGAATAGCGGTGCCAAAAGAAAGTAACCAAAAAAAACAACAACGCAGAATTTCACTCACAAAGAGGAGTTCTAATACGAGGGGGAGAGGAACAGACACGGGTTTTCTTTGCTGGCTAAAGAATTTTACAGTGAGGATAAGTTTCCCTCTGAAAAAACTGAAAAAGTGTGTGCCATTAGTTTATTGAGTTAATTAGGCAAAGGCTGACAACGAGGGGGACTTAATGAGAGTATTAGGAGTAAATGACTGATTACTAGACATGGCAATAAAGAGGAACAATGCTGTGTTGTGTTTAATTAAGGTCTCTGTAATTATCGTCTGCCTCCATCCAGTAACAGACAAAGCTTTTATATCTTATCCTTAAAATTAGGGCCATTAATGGAGGCAGTAGCCTCAAAAGTGTTGAGGATATGGCCAGCAGTCTTTATCAAATTACTTTCCCAGTTTGAATATACGTGCTACTGGGCCTTGCTGGAAAAAGAGCAGAGGTGTCGAGTCCAACCAATCCTCGGCAAATAAAGGTTTGAAAAAGCAGTCTTGCATGTGAAGGGGTAGATGGGGCTCAGCTCTCCCTGTCACAAGGACTTAAATCAGTAGCATGGCAGGCTCTGTGTGTAGAGGGGAGAGGGTGAGACAGGCAGACACCCCCGTCTTCAGCTCTGGTGTGTCGATCGGACGTGAGTATTTAACTCACATCAAGTAGAAAAAAGTCGGCAAAGAAATTTAAACAATTACCAACTGAATAAAATGGCTTTAGGCAACAAAAACACTATGAGAGGAGAGTGTTGCCTTGTATTACAACAAATGTGTGCGTTTGTGTGTGTGTGTGTGTGTGTGGGATGCTGTTAAGCAACGACCACAGGCAGTAGAATTCATTCTACACAAACACATACTTCTACACCCTTTCTACAATTTCCCCGTCCCGTTAGCTCCGTCAGACGTTGCTTGATTAACATTTAAGTAAGCTAAAATAGGTATAATCGCCTAAATTACTCGTCATGCAATTAAAGCTGAGTGTGCAGCTGTCTTTGCCGTTAACAGCTCCTGTTTCTGCCTGCGCCAGCACATGGACTGGCTGTGAGCTGAAATAAAGAGATGAAAGATGTCCTCAGTCGATTTGTTGATCCACACGTTTAAAAGAATACAGATCTGTCTGTCACTCGTTGTGATAATGAAATGATACTATCCGTGTGCCCAGTGCACGTTTGTGATTCAGCTGCTCCATTGTGTTCCCTGCATGCACAGACAAGAGTGCACAGCCTTTGATTGAGAGACAGATGAGCCTGCTCTGCTTCTTAATGCAGGCTCCTCTCTTAAAGGCTGATTACCGTGTCTTCACACCTCTGAGAAGAGGACTGAGCTGCTTAGCAGTGATGAGAAACTGTGCGGCATACTGGCACAACTACAGCTGCGCATAGCTGGGTTTTTAGGATAAACAGCCAATCCAAACACTTTAGGACGTTCAACCAGCAAATATCTGAAAATCACATCAATAACAATCAAAATTTCTAATAAAATTAAAATGGCAACACAGATATTAACCCTCAATTAGCATTTTCAATCAGTACTTAAAAACCAGGAGTAACATAAAAAGGCTAAAGTTATTCCGGTAGGCTGCAGAACTTCCTCATCTATTGAATCTTTCATGCTCAGCCCTCAATATTTCTGCTTACATAAGGATATTCCTCGAATGATTACAATGTAGTTTGACAACTGAATTCAGATGAGATCAGCCACAATGGGAATAAATTATAAGAGAAACGACACACGACCACGCCACCGTGAGAGGAGTCGTTAAAGGCTGCTGCTTTGACGATAAAAAGTCTTCTTCTTCGTCGTGTACTCTGCTGCAGTCACTCACCTCTTCACCAAATCCAGCTTTCTACCTCGAAGCAAAAGTATAAATAATTAAACTCGGGACGCAGCGAATACCAATTCCCTCATATTACCCAACACCATCACCACGGCTGATTAGGCTCCCTAAGGTCGGTGACTTCATTGGCGGCAATGCGCCTGCAATCCTAACTAGTCGGATCAGAGTGCCGACACTGAGGTTAGCGGGGAGCCTAATGGACTGACAAGAGATCCTCACAGACTGACACAACGGGCTCGGGTCGTCTGCCCTCCCGTCCACACGATGACAAGATAGAGGGAATCCATATGGGGTTGGGATTTTTAATAACGTTCGGTCAAACTTATTTTAACAAAAAATTGGATCATTTAGATACGACGTGTGCATAAAGTAGAGATTTATTCAGAAAGGCTTCCTTGCGGGGAACTACTTGTAGGAGTATGAGGTGTTTAGACGATGGTGTAAAGGTGTAAAGCCGATCCACAGATTCAGCATTGCGCTTACCATATATAGTCGGACTCACAATAGTAACATTTTTTTTAAAAAAGGATGAAAATCAATGCAGTAGAACAAAAAAATATCTTCTTTTTTTCCCACTTATTCTCTCTTCTTGTCAAAGTATAGCGCCTACTAAGCAAGTTAATAATTAACTTGATGAAAACTAGCCTCTTGGCTAACTCTGGCGCATTTACATTCATGTTTTATTAATGTGCATCGTAACCAAATAAACCCCCAAAAAAACATTTAACCATTAACCGACAAATTGAATTCTGACTGACCAATTCAGTTAAACAGCTAAAAGAAATATGAAAAAATGTAAAAAGCTAAAAGGAGAATAGCTGGTCCACCTTAACTGGTCAGCCCACTTTAAGTGAGTCAGAGTCGTCGCTAACTTCAGAGCTAACCACCTTCACTCTAAATCAGCCGTTGTTGTAGCTTCCGCTGTACACACACTGCACGGCTACATTCACAACCATAACGTTACTGTTAACATCATACTCATCGACACACTCACTCTCTTGACCGGACACTCACTGTCTTTACGCTGAACTTGCAACACACTGGCGGAAACCCTGACAGCTGATGTCGGGAAGACTTGCAGCTTAAACCTCGCAGCTAAACTAATAGATGCAGTGGAGACTTAGTGGGAAAGTGGCTGCGTGTGTTCATAACAATGCATGCAACATGGTAGCCGCTGACTCTCCCTGTTTTGCTGTGGTGCTAAATGATGGATTCAACCCGTTTTGTGCATCAGATATCATTGTAGCTGGGCGGCTTGTTAGGCACTAACCGTGTCGGTTAACGGTTGGTTAAAAAAGTTGAATTAGCATCCCTTGTGCCAACATTACCCACAATGCAACTTGACCTTGGAGGGTTCAGATGGAGATTTGGGTGTGTATTGCTAGTAGCGGCTAATGTAGCCTGGAACCACTAGCATCAAGCACGTCTTTCTAACTCCACATCCCCATATTTCTTTCATTTTTAAGCTGACCTAAGTGACAATGAATGGTTTTATACAACTTTTTTTCTCATATGCAATAGTACTCTGCAAGACCTGTAAACAGACATTAATGTGTAAAATCTGCGGTGCAATCAAAACTGAAGCAGTCACACTAAAACACACCACAGCTGTGAAATAAGCTGCACCGGTCGTCTCATATCACGGCACACGACACAGAATCAAGCAGCACCGTGTCGCAGCTGGATCAAACCATTATTAGCTGATATTGTGCAGTTAATGTATCTATATGACTGGAGCTCATAATGAGAGCGGCTCCATTGTCCTGCAAACTGTTTCCTCCCCATACTGGGCATGCTGACACTCTCAAGACTGCCCATCTCTGTCTGGCCCAATTGACTGATGGATTTCCAAACTGTGCATCAGCTAAAGCTATTAAGTGGTCTACTGGAGCAAAATGACTTCACTGTTCCCCGAGTGCAACATCAGGCTCAGCAATTCCTGCCTGCTCTTGTCTAGGGCCGCCGTGACAAAGTTAATTTCTTGCCAGACAAGCAGAACCTCGTATGCCGACACACACACAATAAATAAAAAAATAAATTAAATAAAAAACTGAATCATCTGAATGACTCTATTTTCGCCATTTGCTTTTTGAAAAGATGTTGGTCACATGAGGTGACCCATGCCAAATGAGTTTCTCTTTTCATGCTTCGACATTGGCGAAGAAATAGACCGATATTGTGTTGGAAGCCGCTGTGAAGTACAATAACTAGCTACAATGGATTACCCATTCACTATGGCAGAGTAAGGACTCAATACAAGGCGTGCACTATTCGGGGAAAACTTAACTCAATCCAGAAAACAGTCTGCGTTGATAAACCTCTTTTGCTTATTGCAAGAACACATAAAATGAACCATGAAAATACAAGCTGCATGTTTATTTCTGAATGAAGATGTGGGAAAGGACTTAGAGGATGCACACTCTATCCTGCCCTGCGTTATTCCCGGTCACATCAAAGTGTTTGGAGATAAATCCACTATATTCATGATTACAGGCTGGATGGAGCACGCGTCTCGTGGCACACTGTGTGACTCAAGTTCGCTTGCCAAGGTTTGCCCAACAAAGAAGCTGATTTCAGAGTCCCGAGCTCTAGCTGTGGCTTCATCCTCCAAAGACTTGTTAATGTGCAGTGTTGATGCAATGCAGACGAAGGATATTGCAAAAAAAAAAAGAAGGGAAGATCTACCCGAGGAAGGCGCTCCCTAAAGTAAGCTCCCTGCAAATGTGGAATAAAGAACTAAAAATCTGTGCCTGTCGATATAATTGCTTTTGTGCAATCATGCGTTACATCGGAAAGTCAAAAGGGATTCAGTTCTTTTTGTACATAATGGGCTGTAAAGTGTCAGCGTGCACTAAACACGAGAATATTCTACAGTCTGCACACCACCTATAGTCATCCCACTCACAGATAACACACAGTGTGTAGTGGTATATCCTAAAGATTTCAAATACAGCACAGTACACTGTCTTAACATGTTGTCTTGACATAGAAGAAAGGACTCAGCATGACATTTTTACACACCTGGGAACTGGAGTCCTGTTGTTTATATCGACGGCTCAGGTTTCTATTTACCACCGTCTGAGTTCAGCAGTTTATTTTACCACCACATCGCTAAATGGATGTATTGTACATGATCAGGCAATATTGTGCTTTAATTGTACTCCTCACAGTAAAAGTTTTAACATGCTTTTGTTCATTTCGTGATACACGGCGACAGTGAAAAGGTTCACCTTGTCTCATTCAATGAGACTATTCTGAGCGGCCTCCGTATTTAGATGGTTTCATTCACTGCGATAGAAAGCAAAGATCACGATGAGGAGCAGGATCGCAGTCAAGGTGGCTTTGCTAATTTTGACGATATCATATGCCCATAAAAAAAACAATCAGGTGCATTCATAGCAACTCACAAAGAGAAACTGAAACATGATTTGACAATTGTATTACTGGGCTCTTCCAGACATTTAAAAGAAGAAAAAAAATCTATTATTTTGAATGAAAAGAATATAAATTGACCTGCTGTTGAAGGTCTGGTCGCTGCTAAAAGCTGGTGAGCAGCTTGTCATTAAAATGAGAATAGCTGGTCCACCTTAAAGGTCAGTCCACCTTAAGTGAACCTGGGGCACAGTTGACCCTTTAATCAGCAGGTGGCAAGACAGGAACTTGGCTTGGGTCTTGTAGCATTTACTCACCGACAAACAACCTAAACTTTACTTACACACACACACACACACACACACACACACACACACACACACACACACACACACACACACACACACACACACACACACACACACACACACACACACACACACACACACACACACACACACACACACACACACACACACACACACACACACACACACACACACACACACACACCTAAAATAATAACCACATTTCTCTCTCACTGAGAAATGTGAAAAATAAACTATGGACTACTACTCTTATTACGAGGCATGATCTGTCTCCATGTCACATGTGCACAATAATGTGACCAATAATCAGTGAGTTAAACACCAGTGTGATGAGTACATTTACATAATGTCACAAATGGCACAAATTTACATAATGGCAAAAACAAAAAAAATTGACTAATCAGGCAGTTAATATGTGGTGAATATTTTATATATTGTGAAGAGGCTTTTTAAAGATGATTTTTTGGGGGCCATTTTGCCCTACTTTTATATACAGACAGACAGACAGACAGACAGACAGAGAGAGAGAGAGATCTTCCGTTCTGCATGATGACTTCCTTTAGTTTTACACCTATAACTTCTACTAACTCAGAGGCTGAAAGTCGGGTATTTAACTGGAGCAAACTGTCGAGGCTTGTTAGTCACACATCTCGTCCCGTCCCCTCCGTTGTAGTGAGCGGGGGTCTCTCCGCGGTGCCTCTTTGTCTGGGGGCCTTATCTGGCTCTAAAGCGCCGAGCTCAGCGCCGCCGTCTCTGCTGGCATGGGGATGCAGGCCAGGCCTGCCATCCCAGATAAACCTCCCTCTGTTCTCCCCGCAGCCCAGCAGGCTTCATGTTTGCCGCAGGTGTCAGAGAAAATGTTCCCATAGCTATTAGACTTTAGCGCTGCCGGTGACATGTTGGCACCTCTGATGGGAGACGATTTAGGTTGGGGGAGAGTGATGGCGGGGGAGACGGACACGACGACTTAGGGACAAGACAGAACGAGGGGGGAAAAAGGTCAAACCGGCTTGGCCACCAAAACTGAAAAATAACGGATGAAAGTTATTGTTTTCCTAACCAAAGTATATAAAACCAGATGATAAGAAATCAATATCTCCATGCCCAGACGGAGTCAAGCTTGAAATAATTGCCTGTAACGGTTACCGTACACTATAAGAACAATGTATCCAAAAGTTTTAAAAAAAAGTGTCAGGTTGTTGTAACCACACAGTAATGATGGTTGTTGCTCCTGCTGTTCCCAAACTGTCACCAGGGGGAAAACCTTGTTAGGCTGAGTATTCAGCAGCCATACTGTTTCCAGGTGGCAGGAAATTGGATACAAGGAGACATAAGTGAATGCATTGACAATTTCTCTCCTTAAAAACAGAACAATAAATATTACATATGGGTAAAAGAAACAGTTAAATCCTACGTTTCCGCTTCTTTTACATAAAAGGCAAGCAGAGTTTGCCTTTTATGAAAAAGTGAAACATTTGTGGTCTTAAGAAACAAGAGCAGAGAAGTGAGGCTGCCACTAATGATCGCTTAAGCCCTAATGTGTCAATTATCTTCTCAAATAATTAATTAATCGTTGACTCTTGCAAATTATGTTTTGTTTTATCCGACCAACAATCCAGAGCTTGAACATATTCAGTTTGCCATAATGCTAAGACAAGAAAAAGCAGCACATTTTGACATTTGAGAGGCTGAAACCATTAAATAGTTACTTGAGAAATGGCTTTAACGTTTAATATATTAATATACATAATTAAAATAGTACATTTTCTATCAGTCAACTAATCGATTCATTGTTGCAGGTTTAGTTTGTAGTTCAAACTCTTTCAAATGTCAAGACGTAAGTGAACACGAATGATACGTTTGATATTATGCCTTCCAATTATTGAAATATCAGATGTCTCTCGTGTATAAAAGATAAAAAAATGTATCTGTGAGTGAGGCCACCTTTTCATCAACATACAACAAGCAGCCCATCTGGGAACACTGAAGCCAATGTTAACGTGAGGACAAACACCACCTTGCCAGGCAGAGAGCGGGACGCTGAACCGGCAGATTAGACCACCTGGCCCTGCCAGACTGTCGGCCTATTTATACCCAGACAATCATTTACACAGACAAACAGAGAGCCAGGGTGGAGCAGCTCTGTGTGACACCCCCATGGTGAAGAAAAACTATTTCAAAAAGAGCCACTGCCTTCTCTTTCCCTGGAAGGTTTTCCCAAAAGAGTGAACTAATGACAGAGTCTTCCTCTGCCACCAGGAAACTCCTCCATGTGATGTTTTACAAAGTGAATACACAGCAAAAAAGATGCTACATTTGAAATTCAGAGCATTAAAAAAACAGCAAAGAAGTGGAGCAATGGCATCCCGAGTAGAGAAGGCAGTCGCTCTCCGCCGTCGCCATGTTGAGAGCCGTGTGGAGGCAATCTCTCAATCACAGATAGGCTCTGAATTTGGATACGGATAATATCTGATTGAATATGACACTTGAGAGACATATTTCATGATGAACACTTGACATGAATAAAATAAACTCATTCTTCCAAGCTGACAGTAACGATGTGGCCTATATACGCTACATGCGATGAAGCCTTTGATTACACTGTAGTTTGATCAGTCATGCTGTCAAAGTTGGTGTCAGATGTCAGAAAAACGCAAGAAGCAACTCTCCGAAATCAAGCAACATCTACAAAACAACAAGCAGAAGTGTGGCTGAATGTGGGCATGAACTGAAATATGCTTTCTGTAATATCTGCTCTGCAAATTCAAAAAGGTAGCAATCGTACAATTTCACAGTAAACCACACTGCAATTAAACCAGGCAACGACTTGTTTGAATTCAAAACCCCCAAAGAGCTCGATTTTTTGCTCCTGCCGTGGCTGACATTTTCCCATTAGTGGCATGGGCGCGTAATTTGGTGGCACCAATATTTCATCTCGGAGAGCGTTTCCCACAGTAATGAACATGTCACCAAATTAAATTAATGTGTCACTGTGTTCAACAGATCAAATGAAAGTAAAGAATTTGAATCACTCAGACATTACATATCAGACCTATTATCACAGTTCGTATAACCGTTGTGACAGCTTATGTTTGCAACCTGGATTTGTACAAAGATTTAACGTCATTAACTCTGCAATGTCACTTTAAACATCCGCTTGCTTTGTTCTCACCCAAATAACGAGGCTTAGACTGAAAGACGTGACTGTGATATTGTGATGAGTGAGGAAAACAACCATCAGCAGATTATGAGTTGACGTAAACGACATCTTGAGACGAGACAAAAGCTGCAAATCTATTTGAAACAAATCACACTCGCACACTCTTGAGATTCTGGATCAGCGTGCTATAAACAACATTGAGGTGTTAGCGGTATCACTTTGTATACAGGAACGATCCGGTGTCTCAGGAGCTTGATACCATCAAGACGCATGATTGCCAAAGCCTGCTTCTTTGCACCTCGGTTATTATTACTTCCTATAGTTACACAGCGGTGTGGCCTGAAGAAGTTAAGTTAAGTTCAATTGTCTTTGCGGGAGTGACGACCCAGAGACAAACCGATAGTGCTCTTTTCGACTCCTTTGGGAAGCAAGCACAGCGGTTAGCAGCCGAGCCGTTAGCTCCTGAAACAAATGTGGGGAAATGGCGGTGAAGGCGGTGAACTGCTTTCTCATTCAACGTGGTTGAATCTCAACGAGGTGCCTGGACTTGAAAATGACACCCACTACAGTGGCAATGGGAGAACATAATTGTCCAATTATAGCCAAGTATATAAATCACATGCTCAACTAAACACATCCACAAACGTCAGGCTTGTGAGAGGGAAGAATGGAATTTGGAGGAGCTGGTTGGCAGATTTTTTTTTTCCCTTTAAACGTTCAACACAAAGTAGTAAAACTTCTATCAGAAAAGCGGGTATCCTCTTGTCTGAACTTTCTCCAGCTGCCCTCACATCTCTTGCCCAGTCGCCATCAAGGAAGCGGCTCCACAAACTCTTCCTTGATGAGACCAAAAAATCCTGAATAAAACAACTAAAATCACGGGTCCAGTCTGTGCATTGTGATACAAGTATTGGTGTGGAAGAGAGAGCTGGTGTGTGTGTGTGTGTGTGTGTGTGTGTGTGTGTGTGTGTAGGTGTGTGTAGGTGCTTCAACAGCCTACTAGATCTCCAGCCTTCTCTTTTCAAAACACAAAAGGCTGGAGGCAGAGATGAGTGGAGGTTATCGTAATTAGCTACCACCATCACAAAACTGCTGCTGTGGAAAATAGTAGAGAAAAAGACATTAGAGATTCTCAT
The DNA here is from genome assembly GCF_050575085.1 of Anarhichas minor. Lineage (NCBI taxonomy): Eukaryota > Metazoa > Chordata > Actinopteri > Perciformes > Anarhichadidae > Anarhichas > Anarhichas minor. Next base: position 3,434,326 of record NW_027466474.1, on the reverse strand, counting down.
GAAGTGTTCACTGAACCGAGTGGTGACTCTCTTACTTTTTAGACTGCATGACTCTGCCCACTTGCTTGTCATATTGTGCAGTTATAATACATCCAAACACAAATAGAGACACTGGGGAGGCTCCAACGACGAGAGAAGAAGAAAGTAGGTTAAAGGGTTAAAGCTTGACGACCAGTGTTTATTAAGTGTGTGTTAAATGGAGACTGCACATGAGTTCCATTAACTTGGCATTTATGTTGTTTTTATGCAACCGTCATAAATGTTCGGCTTAGTCCTCTGGCAATCACAGCTGTTCTGCTCTTTGTTGGCAGAGACGTGAGAGGATAGTACTGAGCCTGGGAAACAGGTGGAGCTAAGTGGAGCTAATTTACTGACTGTGTGTGTGTGTGTGTGTGTGTGTGTGTGTGTGTGTGTGTGTGTGTGTGTGTGTGTGTGTATCGCAAGAGAGTCGTGAGAAAGACAGAGCCAGACAGACTGACACATGGAGCAAAGGTGAGTGCTAATATTAGTCTGCTGCTGCTGTCGGTTTGGGCGATAGGTTAACAATATGAACCACAATCCTAAAAATAAAAAACATGCTCTTCCTCTGTCTGTGCATCTTTGCTCGAAAAGAAATCAGTGGCAACCGTAGTTGCTGCAATTCTTTCTTGGATGTCTCTCAAAACTACACTTGTAGTAGTTTAGTAGTCGTAGTCTGCCTGTCAGACCGTGCAGGTGAGGATAATCACGATGCATCTTTGATTCTTAATTCTGATTCTTAAATGAATCCCTGATGAGCACCTATGGCAGGCAATGAGGCTCCAAAAACTAAAATGTGGAGGTGTTGGTCGCTTTGGTTAAAAAAAAAAAATCAAGGTGTTATTTTAGTTCAGATTTATTGAGAACGAGCACAGAACAGTGTGGCCTCTACCGTTACTCCCTCACAGTAGAATACTAAAGTTTAAACCTCGCAACAGGACAGGAGATGGAAAATAGCAGTAGCAAAATGCACTAACACTTGACAGAAAATGGCTCCATCCGATTGTTGAATGAGTAATTGAGAGCGATTTGTCCTGGTCTGTAAAATGTCTGCACTTGTAACCGTATCACCGGAAATATCCTCTCCGCTTCACACAGACAGCAGTACCCGGGTAGCTCTGACATGTCAAATAGCTGTTCTTAGTAATAACAAGGAAGAGGTCGATGAACTTTCTATTTATAAGTATCCCTGGTAGTGTGTACTGCACGTGTGTGTGGTCACGTTGCCGAGTCGAGCAATCTGCTCTGCAGCAACAATCAAAGACAACAGCACATCAGTATTTTGAGAGTGATTTAAAGAAAGAGAACAGAGAGAAAGCTCTTATCGCATCTAACAGCCGGCTCTCGTGGGTGTTTTTAGAGACGGGATGACCAGAAAATCAAAAACATCTCGCGGTGACAAAAGGATTCTTTCTGTGACGCAAAACTCTCAAGTATAGCAGCGGAAAAAAAGGAAGGCGTTGCTCAAATCCAATCTTTCACCGAGAAAGTTGTTTTCTTTTTCTCTGACAGCTGCAGTGGCCGACGTTCTTCTGTGACCAGTTTAAAAAAAAAACGGGAGCTTTGACCCATTTGCTCCCTGGTTGGGTGTTAAACTAGGACATTATACTGTCTACCGAGTATAACATGGAAGTCTAGCGCGTGTAAAATTAGAACGAGGACATAATCAGCAACCAGCTAATATTGGAGTTCAGGATCCCAATTTCCTTCCGTATTGGCGACATAAATCACTTTCAAGTGGTGGTAAAGACAGAGTGAGCTATACTGGAAATAATTGCTCTGTGTGGCTGAAAAGCTGAAGAAACTTTTGTCTATCTGGTCTTAGAGAGCATGATTGACCAACGGAGCAAGAGGAACTGGAGCTTATTCTGCCCTTTGATCAATTTTCCACTCTGGGTACCAGCATAGAATAAGAATCACCCCAAACAATCAGGAGCTATGACCGACCATGGCAATAAGGTTTGTCTGGTATTATTAGTTGTGGTTATGCAGAAGAGCAAATCCATGTTTATATACAAACACACACAATAGAATTAGGACACCAAGACACCGTTCACATTACGGCTCAGTACAATGGTCGCTCTTCATTTTAGTGCTTAATGCTGTCACGCTCCACTCTGCATGATTATGAATGAGTGTAGCGGCTCGTATCAATGAGTCCCGCTTCAGACAGGTAGCATCAAGCATTGTTGACTCGAGCTGCTGTGCAAATGAGCTCGGTTGTTAGTTTGGAACAGTTGATAACAGGCATTTAACAGGGCAACGCTGCCAACATGTTTTTTTTTTGGGGGGGGGGGGGGGGGGAGATCATGGAAGGATATACAGACACAAATCTTTTGATCTTCAGCTGGAGATGATGCATTTTGAAGTTTTAAAAGCTAAATGCAGAAAAACAAGCAGGAGATCCAGCCAAATCTTTAAATCTGACACCTCATCCATATGCCATATGGTCCACATTTAAACTGCAGCCCATGTAGTGGAGTCTATACCTGTCATTCTAACAGACTGGGTCAGGATGCACAGGTGGGTCGCAGGAGATTCACAGTCTGTTATTTAACATCGATATTTGCAGAGCACCTTTGAGCCACATGCCGGAACATGAAAGTTGGTATTGTTCTGATAATTGTAGTCGACTTTGAATCTAATTTGAAAGGCCAGGGTACAATCTGTTTGTTTGACTGATGACAGGAAATGAAAAGAATGAGACGGTAACTGCCGAAAATCTATTTATTTGGTCTCATTTCTAGATGATTTAACATGCGTGTATGTTTTCAATAACACATGCATAAAACAAAGCTGCCATTTATCGAACGTACATCTCTTTGAAATGACTAGTTTACCCGTTGAAGATAATATAAGGTGATGTGGAAATGGTCAGGCACGATACGCACCAATGTGTTCTTCTAAAGAAAGGGAATTGGTTTGTGATGTTTTGTCATTTTGAATAAGGTCTATACAGTCCACATGCAAACATAATCCATATGGACTCCACTGCATGTACCACAACTTGAATGCGACCCACGAGGACTCAGATGTTTGGGAGGAAGCTGTGCTGTGTTTCAAAACTGTAAATAGGACTAGATGAAATAATGAAGCCGTATTGCCCGTTCAATTACACCTTCAATTAAACGGTCATTTAAATGTCCAATCAGAGCGTCCTCAATGTAGATTGTTGTTCAGCAATCCTAACCATGCATTGCTTTTTAAAAGGAGTTATCATTTTAAGAGACATGATGGTGATATGCCTTTAATTCCTAAATTAAAACAGAGGTTAGATAATTATGGCATAGACAGAAAAATACACTGCAGTATATTCAAATGAGCAGGGCTCTAATTTGAGCACGTGCCCAAAGATAGGCGGGGTATAGCTGGGGAAACGCTATTTGACATGCAGCCCACATCTCCAGTAGTTAGTAGTTCTTAGGCAACAGGTAATTAGAGGAGATACCACTGCTGTTAATCTGCAGCTGGATCTGAAGGCAGGTTCCAGTGTTTAACAGCCTGAGAGCAAAGCAGCACCTGGGACAACAAAGAACAGCAGATATCCTGCAAACAACTCACTTTAAGCGCTGTTTCAGCCCCTTCTTCTACTCTGTAGCCGAGGACATTTCCACTTCAAATCTCTTACAAAACATAACAGACATCAAATAATAACGACACGACAGATGTTCGTGTAGGCACTCTACCGGTGCAGGTGCAGTGCTACCTTTGAAGAACAACCGAAAAAGCAAAGCAACAACAACTTTCACAGCAGAATGACACTGAAGATAAACTAAAAGGACTGAAATAATTTGAACTGATAAATTCAACCTACGCAATCATTTTTCTTTTCTTTTTTCTTCTACAACAGGTCCCCTGCTAAAGCTATGAAACTAATTAACACTGTGTTCGATTTGGAAATAAATCATTGGAAATAGTCACAATTAGAGATTTGAGCAATAAAAATGGCGAAAACGTCGCCTCAGAATCATGCAGATAAAACCTAAAAAAAGCACATTACATAAGGCAGTGGCGGATCACTGTCTCAGTCACACTAAACAGGAAGCCATGGAGATCGTACCTTCGTTGTTGACGTCATACAACAGATTGTCTGAAGCGCCGGCCCACTGCACTCTGGCACAGAGGACGTTGCAGTAGTTTGGCTTCATCTCTGGTCCTGCACAACACAAAAGCAGAAAAAACGTCACGGCTCTCAGTCAGCTTTAGCACTCACCATTAAGTCCGTTTTTGATATGGCACATTTCAGTTTTGGACGCTAAAGCGCAGCCTTAAGGCAGCTTCCACACTGACAACAGCTCAAGCCTCGTCACTCATTTCAATGAGACCGCTGCTTCGGCTCGGCGGGGGGTCTTGTCGCAGAGGGATCGGGCAAAACAAATCGGTTCTGGCCTCTTTTTTTTTTTTTTTGTCCCCACAGCACAATGTTGGGTCATTAACCAAAACACACTTTCCAATCAAATACGTGCAAGCACAGAGGAAAGTGAAATACCTTGCGGCGTGGATCTCGTAGCATTGCACTAATTTGCTGCCTATCATGCATGGAGGAGAAAATTATTACTTCTGTGATTAACTTTCCAGAGCTGTACAATCAAAAGCTCAGAGGAGTACAAGGACATGAACCACTGTCTTTGCATTCTGAACCGTCATCCTGGGCTCGTTCGTCTGTATTTCATCTTCTTTACTTGCACCCTGCGGCAAAAATCGCTCACACTTACACAACCCCTTGGCTTGCATTGGGGTTTTTTTCATCGCGCATTCGTCGGTGTGAAGGTCTCCAATGCAGCGCTGAATGCTGAGATGATGATGCTGCTGCTGCTGCTTTAATCCCAGAACATTTGTGAATGAGGAATAAAAACTACCGCAGCAGACTACTGGGTACAAATTGGCAAATAAGCAAAATAGGAATCATATAACCCAGAAGACACATTACAATCCAGGCTGCTCACTAATTAGAGCCACAGAGTGAATCTAAAGCTCTACAGGCCACTATAATAGGAACGGCTATTTACTACAGCATAAGAGAGGGAGAACAGAGCTGCTATAGACCCAGTAGGGTTAGGGTTTGGGGTTTTCAGCGGATTAAAAACAATGTATTTTGTATTTCCCTCCATTACAGTGGCTAGATCCCCAAAGAGTGAAGGCTGGAGTTAATGTGATTTGTATAAAAACTGCTTCTTCAGATGTGGATTACACGGGCATGCTCAGAATGTACAAACACCACAACGGGGGCATGAATAGGTGTGCTGGTTCTGCTGAGAGGAAAACCAGACGTGCGTGATGTTTATTTCTTCGCTCTCAGCTGACAAAGACGCCTCCTGATAATCAGACTGAATGGCCATTTGGTTTCACTTCGTTCATTTAGCCCGACACTTTGTTCATTCAGGTGAGCTGCTTTCTTGTTTTGTTTCACCTCGAACCAATCAGCGGCGACTCTAGCGACCTCTTTCAGCCGCTGAACAAAATCGATGTGTTGGCAGAAATTCAGAGTAATTCTAATGAAGATTATTGTGAAATTCACTGGGTGATTTTACATTTTCCTGCTTCCTGTGATGTTCAGGTGGTACCGAGCCATTCCACCGTCCGGGGTCATAGTATGATGACTCTGTCCCGAGCCAAATCTCTGACTAGCCTCCACCCATGCCTATCCACACCCTCCTCGACGTTTGGCTCACACACTTGCAAAGAAACCAGTCGCAGTAATGAGAATCGATGGGGGTGTTAAAAGTATTGGCAGTCCGGCCCGGGATGCTGCGGTCGGTGGCGTCTTTATTAGTCTGGTCTCTAGCCTGCCAGCTCTAAATAGCAGGGCATTGATCAGAAGGTGAGGCCGGGCTGAATCCAGCCCTTTAATTGCTTGTGTCGCTCCTCGTTCTCACTGCAACAGCTTTCAGTCGCCTGCCAGGTAAACCGAGGCCACCGTCATGCAGCGAGGCGGAGGTTAAGGCTTACGCGAGAGGGGGGGATGTCTTAAAGTCATGGGGAATTTAACATCATATTCATCTTCATCAGTCGAGAGCCAGAAAGAAGCAGCACACACACACACACACTTATGGCTTCTCTCAGCAACCCAGGCACAGATATTAATATGCTCATTATTATATAATTCTCTCTGAATTTCTCAAATTTGGCAAAGGATGTCCCTTCTTCAACGGAGTGAAGATTCCTCACAGTCCTTAGTGCCTCAGATCTCATAGACAACATTGCTGAGCAACGGTCTGTATTCCATTAATGAACGCAGTGACATTTAACCACTTAGTCTGATGATTAACATGAGCTACTGAAACATGCATGAACATAGATTATACAAAACATACATACTGAATATTGACGCAGCGATTAAATGCAATTTAATATATCTTTAAAAGCATTTCCACGATATCATTCAGGAACTTAGCGCTTCAGAGTACAGAGGGAACCAGTACAGACTGCTACTGTACGACAGAGAAAAGGTCTGATGGCGTCTCATCATGTTGTCATCCCTACTCATCACATACTGACGCATTGTCAACTTCAAAATAACTCAACAACACTATATGACTAGAACACCGGCCTCGAACTCCGGTCTCTGGTCGTCCTGCGTTTGTTTGACCAATCTGCCTCCACTCAACTCTATGTTGATTGTTTTTGGTCTTCACACCATGTCATCACACTCCCGGAGAATGTTCTCTGATCATTTATTAATGACAGTGATGGATTTACTCTGTCGCTACTTGAAAGCCTGGTGTGTACAGATGCTAAAGGGTGACTTGTGCATCAGCATCAAATGCCAACGAGCGTGACAAAGCGTCTGCATTCGACTCCCTGGTGAAGGAGAAGTGGACTGAGAATATAGAAGAGGCAGGCAAGAACTTACCAAAAATCATTTTGTGTGTCTGTGCGCAACCCCCCCAAAAAAACCTTTAGGTGATAAGCCTCGACTTAAAGTCCCACCTTCAAATGCATTGTGTTACTGAACAGCTGACTTTACAGTAAACAAACAAGCAGGAAAGGTACAGTACATGCCTTGGTCTTGCTGAAGCCCTTCTGATCAATACCCAAGACTGTGTCCCTTTGACACGATAGACAAAATTATTTCAAACGTGAAATCATTCACTCATTCACTACTCCTTATAGTCACTTTCAACGGACTTCACTTTACAGAACTATATAGTGATGAAGTGAGCTCATAAGCTAAATAAAAAAACACTTTTGGACACTACTCGGGGCATTTTCTCTGCACAGCTAATTACGTCATTGCTGTCCCACAATTAAAGGAGATATTTGTGTAGTTACCGGATTGGAAAATGCTCTTCGTGAATTTAATTCCCCTGTTAAGCAGCGTATATTTCTACAGCTTTTATTGTGAAAGGGAACAGAAGGAGTAACGGTATGCGCTTGCCCTGCCGTTGTCAATCCGGGGCGTATTTTCTCAAATTATTAAATACAAAGTTCTTTGTGGCCATTTGTGTTGTTGCGCTGCTTACAATAAATAACATTTTTTGTATCTAGCGCGGTCTAATTACTGAAATGGAAGATGAATCCCCTCCCCTATAAAATCATGAAGGTTTTTTTTTTTCCCCCATGCTTTTACAAAAGGTAGCAGCTCTTACTTTTGTGTCAAAATGATATAACTTACATTATCTCAGTGTGTGTATTATGAGGTTTCAATATTATACTGCTTAATAACTCATTCTATTCAAGGAAATCAATTGTCTGGAAGATGATGAAAGAAACATTGCAATAAAGTATTAAAATATATTCAAGAAAATCTAGTTATTGTCAATTTCAGTCCCTAGGAAAATAAACATATTCATAAGTAAAGCTTCCAGTGAGTTACCTGCTGGAGAACAATTTCCTTCTTCAGGTCTACCCATCTCTGACTCCAGCACTAGAGCGCTCTGAGGGAGGTAAAAACCAGTGAAATCATTCTACACATTAAGCAGATGTCTGGCTGCTTCGGACGAGGAGCTCTGTCAGAGTTGTATCCTGGCTTTAGGGTTGGAGTCATTTCAGATGTCTTGGCAGCTAATCAGCCGCTATCTTTCATCAAAAAGTCAAAGTGACAGGGCTAAGCCTATTTCAACAGAATCTACCGGGGTGAGATTGTGTTTCAGTTGTACAGTCATTCAACGCTTTAGTGTTTGTGAGGCTTGAGAGGAATCACATAAACCAATTCAGTGCGTGACATATTTCTGGATGCAAGCCTGCAAAGGATTTATTTTTTTCTTTCCGGATGTAACACGGGTAAATAAAAAGGTTTGCTTCGTATGTTGCTCCTTCTATAATCCGACAAATAAAAGCCCCATCCAGATAAAACCAGAAAAGCAAGACAGACTAATCAAATCGGAACAAACTTGAGACACAAGTTTCTAATTCCAGTTCCCAATAGCTTGAAATATGTAGATGTCATTCATCGGACATGGAGGGTAAAGTATGCAAGGATGTTGTGACCACTTTCTGCTATAATCAAAGTCCTCACAGCTCATCACTAGAACTGGAGATTTGGTTCAATCACCAGAATTAGACCCTCCATCATCAGCAACCGGCTGATTAAAAGTGCGGTTTTCATCTTTGTGAAAAACGTGGCGTTTGGGAAAGTAACCGGGGTCGTCCTCAGACTGATCAGATAATAAAGTGTAACAACACAGCCTCCGTCGCTCAGCTCACAGATTTGAGAAGTCGTGCGAGCGCCTCCGCCCCCTTCTACTCGTCAAATGTCACTGCAACTTCCAGATTTACCGGGGTATGAAATTAATTGTCTTCACACCATTTTTGGAGACTTCGCATGAGATCAACGTCCACCGAGATCTGACGAGGAGATTAACCCCCGAAAGATGAAAGCCACGTCGCCTAAATGACTGACCACGGGGAGTGAGAGAGGATGCTGCACGGAGGAGGTTGGACCAATTTCAAACAGCAATTCAGTCCCGCCTGAGGACCAAATAGGCTGCAAAGCAAGTGTTTAGGAATAAATAGAACCGGTTATCAAGCACTGGGATGTGCCCTGAAAGTAGAGCCAATGCACTGATGTTTACACTGCAAGGTAACTGTACAGTTTTCATTCATCTTCTACGTTACATACCTACAGATATTCCCATGTAGTACTTGGAGTACGAGTCCACTGCTCTACTTTTTTAGGCCTCCTGGGAAGCGCACAGCGTCTGCTCCCATACTGTCATTTAAGCTGGAGTATTTTTAAACCGGAGAGGTAGGAGATGTTTAAACTTAAGAAATGGATTTATTTTTAACAGCCATTTGAGTGAAGTATATAACAGAAGGTAGATGAGACCTCTACGAGGGAGGTGACTATAATTAAGTCACTATGCCAACTAAACGTCTTCATCTGCACATTAACTTCGCCCTCATTTCGACCCCTGCGGTGCACATCACGAAATATCCCGACAGAGAGTACACTTGGAGTGATGTGCCTGAAAAAACAAACATTCAATTAAAGAAATCCAAACTCTCCCTGGCTGACATTTCCTTTCATTAGCGTACAAAATGGAAATAACATTCTTCCTTTTATCAGTCCTTTAACTGTATATTGTGTTATTTTAAAAAAATAACGACAACTGGCAGCAGGAAAATGGTTTCTCCTGAGAAGTTAACCCGATCCTGAGAATCCACATGGGTTTAAAAAATGTCGCATATTAGCAACACATTGTAGGTAAACAATGCTGTTACACAATAGACTTCATCTGTCATCTGAGCTTTCCAAACATTTCTGCCAAAACAGGAAATATAAACATCCAGTTGAACTCAGCATTACCCGATTCTGAACATTAAGCGTCTTTAAGCATCACAATCTTTATGTGTCGTCAGGTTTCCATGATGGTGACTGAAGGATTTAACCATGTGTTGTTGCAGCAGCTGCTGTGAGCACCATAAGGGAACTATTGTCATTTGAAGCACATCACTCATATAGATCTGCAAGAAAAACATATTTTCATCCACGTGGTTTCACTATTAACTCTTTGCACCATTCTATTCAGTCACTTTGTTGTTTTGTGTTGGACAGGTACTGTATGCAGACCCAAAATACACACACAGGCTTATTGATTGGCTCAGATGGCACCCTCCCACCGCCTGCCTCTTCTTATCCAGCTCCTCAATTCCCCCCGAGGGTCAATACAACATCTCATCAGGAGAAATGTCACCTCTCCTCACCCGAAAGTGGGACAAAAACAATTTGTTTGAGAACATGGGGAGCATTCTCAACATGGTGCCATCCACCAAGCTAAGTTTAGCAAGACGGCCTCGGGCGGCAGAGCACAGTCGGCACATTTAGTGAATAATGCCGGAGCACTTACACAACAAACAGTAATGACACAATAAGGTCTTCAAATTAGAGCAAACAAACAAATAAATAAATAGCACTGAAGCAAGAAACATCACCCAAATATGAATAAGCAAAAGGCCAATGGTGGGCTGTAATAGACTGATGAGTGTTTACATTAATGATGTGATTAGAGTGAGTAATCATCTATGAAACATGTAAATAAAATGAAAAGATCTGCATAACAATAATATATATTCAAATAACTACCCTATTACTCGGTGGCATTATTTAGACGACGATGTCACAGGCTTACAGCAGGTGCTTGTTTACCAAAATAAAAGTGGGACAGTCTACATCTTATTGGAGCGTTTGTCATCAAGAGATGTTTTCTGTGAGCAGTGGTCTACAAGCCTCTGAGGAGCTGATGTTGTGTGCATGATGTTGAGAGAGCGCTGGGTCTTCTGACATGTTGTTGTTTTATCCTGCGAACACTTTAGGCCTGCGACATCAGTCTGATTAACTTAACGCAGTAATTGGTTCGTGCACATGGTATTTACTGCTGCTGTTTTCATGCAATAGCTATTGTTTTAAAGTAAAAACACACAGCAGCAACGCCTCTGTCCTCTTGGAGTAATTGTTCTTAAATAAGGATATCATGATTTAGTTGGTTTTTTTGCCAAGTAAAACCGATCCAAAATTTACATTTTTCTAAATAATACAGTCGCATAGTGTGCTTAAACATTAACATTATCACAGTGAAAACAATGAGGGCTTCAAACTGATTGTTTCGTCTGATCGACAGGTCGAAACCCACAGATATTTAGTTTTTTATAAAACAAAGAAATGCAGCAAATTCTCACAAGTGAGACGTTGGAAGTTGAGGATATATGTCATTTGTTACTTAAAGCATTAATCGATTATTTAATAAACAGCTAGCCACTTATTTTTTTTTGCCAATTAACTAAAGAATGAATTGCCTCATATCTAAAAACAATCCAATATAAAGGATGATACGAGGGCCCAACATTTACTTTTTTAAATGTAAAGCATCTGCTTTTGGTCGCACAAACTGAAAATATGGTTGCCATTTTTAGTAAACTTATATTTTTAGTAATTAAGATCCTACCATAAGGTATATGTCCCCTTAATATGACATAAAAGAATAAAGCTTTTATTCTTATCAAAACAACATCATTTTCCGTCGAGCTCAAAAATGCCTTGATACTTTGTAATATTAAATATTAAATACACATAACCTGTATTACAGCTTTCCACTAACGGTTTCCTCCTGTCTTTCGTGTCGTGTCTGTGCACTGCTGCAGCAGGAGGACTTGGACGGCGTTTTGACAGCCCCCCCTTCAGCATGAGCAAAATATTGAAGTTCAATTGTAGTTTTTTTTACAATAGCAGCACTCTTGAGATGTGGTGCACCAGCAAAATATCTGTCTAGTTCATGATTGACATGTGCTGTAAAAACACATTTCAGGCTTTACAGCAGAAGTGCACGTTTTTTAATCATATCGCAATACAGAGCTCGTCTATGTGCATGTAACCCTATACCTCATTAATATTCCAAAACAAGCTTCCAGCTACAACACTGCACACTGATGATGAAGAACATGACACACACATTATATGTGGGCTCTGTAAGCAGAGGGACTGCCCACCACTCACAGCAACTTCCAAGTAATAAGAAATATTGACGATATGGTGGAGAGTGGGCGTGCGGTTATTGTAATGCATGTTAATAAACTGAATTAAGATCGCAGAAGGAGACAACACATTTCTCCTTGTGTCCGCAAAATGGGTCATGAAGAGGAAGGGTTATTTTGAATATATAACTCAGGGGCATGAACATAAATGTGTTCTGTCCATCACGGTATTAATAAGATCGTTACTGGTGATGTTTATGTACATCTACGGGTCAATGTCAACCTAATTCTTATCTTAGCATCTCAATTATTCTATGAAATAAAGTGTTCTCCAATTAAAAACACAGAATTGTCAATTATTGTGAAAAGCAGCAGCTCCTAATCAATAAACTCGAACATAAGACGATTGATTTCTGTGCTCCTCCTGAAGCACAAAGCACCGGCCACCACTGTTGAAGCAGACTAGCTTCATTCTAATGTGAAAAGCTAAACCAAATTGGTATGCAGGCAGGCTTTTGACTTCAAAAGTGAGGTTAGCGCAATTTTATATTGAAGCTTAGTTCTGTTTCAAGCAGCCAGGGTCACCTTACCGAACATCCAAATTTAACTGAACTGACAGATCTGAAGTGCAGTGCAGACAAATGCACTTTTAATGGGACGATGATTGCTACAGCAGTTCACTACAATAGCATATTATAGCAAATAAATGAGCTTTGAAATGGAAGTTGAAAGGCTTTTCTAACAAAGAAGATTCAATCGTAACTTCTAATTTAAATTGAAAAAAAATTGGCTTCTTTACTAATAATGAATTAGGATGAAGTTAAAGTAAATTATTGTCAAGGTGTACGCTACTTACCATGTCTGAAGACATGTATGAATATCATTAAATATGAATCTGACAAAGGTGACTAAGGAAGCCATTGCGAGTCACATGATGGTGTTAACAGCTCCAAAGTAGGTTGTATTCTGTATATTTGGTGAAGTTTAGGAATATGATAAGTGTAAAAATACCTGTGCGTCGGTATTACAGATTGTTTTCTTTAGGCATTCATGTTGATATGGCTTGGTGTAAGTGTAACATTACCAATGTTACACTTGTTCCAAAATGTAACAAAGTTATGTTTAGTGTGAGTTTTAGGGCTAAACTGATCTGTCTTTATCAATTCTGATACCTAAAGTCAGAGTAGCCTAAATAAATAATCAAGATAATAATCATAATGTGGATCAGCGTCATCCCTCCGAATACCGAATTCAATTAGTTAGGCGATGGCCCCGATACTGATCCAACAAATCGGATCGGTGAATCTCAGGCTACATCCGCACTAATTCGTTTTCGTATAAAACTGGAGTTTTCAAACAAAAATGATCTCCGTCCACACGGAGAGCAATTACTGCTTTTGATCCTTTACAGTTTCTGTGTGAACTTCACAATAGTTGTGCAGAAAAAAAATAAGCATTAATAAGAAAAAGAAAGTCCTCCGCTTTGTGTCCATCGCCCTCCTCAAAGCCGCAAACCATAACTTCAAACTTTGGCTCTGTAGGGCCGATACCGCCGCTCGCTAATCACTCCAATAACAGCTCGCTTCCTCCTCGTGTCGGCAGCAGAATTATAAAATGCTGAATTTAAATGCACAACAGCCGATAGTATCAGCAACTCCTGTCATCAGTTATCCATGTTAAATGAACCACTGGTAGTCGATCGGTAATCAAGGCTGTTGTTGTTTGTGTTCTTCTGGGAAAGGGTCACGTGATAGGGGCGTGGACGAATCAGGGAAGGACACGTGACTGCTATGAACCAATCAAGAAGAGAACGTGGGTGTCTACGTCGTCATTTTTAAACTTATGCGTTTATGTCTGTCCAAACTAGGATGTAACCCCGGAGTTTTCAAAGTATCCGTCCTCGGGAGTGTTTTTAAACATATCCGGCGTAGTGTGGACGCTCAGCATAAACATAGCAAACGTTACGAGTTTTAAAATGGAAACGTAGTAGTGTGGACGTGGCCTCGGTGGAAGGATTTTGAAGGACATTAGCTGCTTTAGCTACCTTTGTTGTCCATACAGTATACCTCATCATATTTCTAATGCTCCCTGATGTCTCTATTGTTACCAGCTGATCAGACTTAAACAATGCAACAGAGCACAATGGCATCATCCACGTAACAATAGGCTAGAATCCCCTCAGCACTCACAGCTGTGGTGTCCATATGTCTCCGTCCTGTGCTTCCAACAAGTCGAGCACAAATCCATCAACAGAGCAGTAGATCAGGTAACAATGGCATGGGTGCAGTCTTATTTGTGCAAAGCAAGGTCATGGAACCACATGGATGCTGGATCAATCAGACAGATTAATGAAGCACAAGCTGCTGACATGAGGAATATTGACACCCCTATTACATCTTGGTGCTGCAGTCCTCAACGCTCAACGCTGCTTAAATAAATCATGCCCAAGTAGAAGGAGGCACGGAAACTACTGAAGCTAATCCTTCACGTGAAGCAGATAAACAGAATACGAGAAGATCTGAACTGTAATGGAAATAACAACAATGAACTCCAAAATGTCACAGACTTAAATATCATTTTGGTCGCTGTGGCTACTTTGCTAAGTATTTAATACATGATAGCTAACAAGCTAAGATAATCTACTTAACAGAATCTCATTTTATAGTTTGCTTTTTCCAAAACCAAACATATTCAGTTTACGGACAGTAATAACGTATAAAACTGAGAAAGCAGCAAATCCTCATATTTGAGACAAATGCAGGCAGCTAATTAAAGCTGCAGTGATTAGTCGATCGACAGAAAATATGTTTTCAGTCATTTTTCAAGGTAAATGTTTTTTCAAGTATCTCAAATGTGACGATTTACTGTTTTTCTTTGTAATATATGACAATAAATAGTATATATTAAGGTTTAGGACTTTGAGTTGGACAAAACAATCAAATAGACATCAGAAGTCGTAGATGAATGCCTTTTTTTTTACTGTTCTTTATATTTCATAGATTTTAATTAATTGCTAAATTAACTGGCAGATCAATCAATAATGAAAATAATTGTTGGAGGCAGCTCTACAGTAAACATTTTGCTTGGAAAAGGACTTAATTGATTGTCAAAATTGTTGGCGATTAATTTTCTCTTGATTGATAAGTAGGTAAATCAACATCAACTAATCATTTCAGTACATTGGAACAAAGGCACGGCCTTTTGATTAAACTGTATATAAAGAATGCATACATGGTCTTGGTTGCATATTGAATTCTGGTTCAGAAATAAGCTAGTTATGCAGCCACTGCCCAGTCATTTAATCCATCGCATCCTTGCTCTCAATAAGTGTCAAAGGAAATACATTGAACTATAAAAAAACTGAACGAAATAGTTTATATTGGTCCACAGCTCTGCAGCAGAGAGAGAAGCATACGCAGTACCTTCTCCTTGAATGAGCTTTCTTAAACGCTGAAAGCCAACGTCATTTTTTCCTGCCCAGGTTTTGGTCGATTTCTGACAACGGGGACGGGATTGGGCATGAACAAATGGCATCTTCCATTTTTAATCAATAGGAGGATTAACCTTTGCTCAGCAGCGCCTCTCTCTACACAAAATGTGGAGTCAAGATTTAGGATCAAACCTGTGAAGACATGCTTCAGCTCATTATTGGACTTAGATCTACAGACCTGTATGACACCCCACATATCACTGGCATTAGGTTACCATTAATGACTCAGTAATCCCTCAAATCTCCCCTAAGAAATAAGAGCTTTTCTGGAAATGAATGTATTTGCAGAGGTGTCTTCGGTAATGATCCTCCATATTTTTAGAGGCGAGGTCTCCACTTTCATGCCCTTATTAAAGGCTCATGTTGGAACATTTAGATAAGTACCACAATGATGATTCTTATTTCCATATGACTCACACATTGCGCAGGGAACGGTCCTACATGCACAGAACAAACCAGGGTTTTGCAAATTTATGACAGCACACAACAATAATTTGACGCCAAACTACTTTCTGTAAACGATTTACGACTCGACACGTGTCAAGTTGTTTTCAATTAAGTTGATCGCCTAATTCATTAAAGTGCTTTATGGCGCAAAGAGAAACAACAAAAGAAAGCAGAGGACAAGGAAAACTTCAATTAAAACAGGAATAAATGATGACTACATACAGAGACAACATGGGTCATTTTACCAGAAATAATGCCAAATATTTTCTGGTGCAGCTTCTCAAATGCAGAAAATAGCTTGTTTTGTTTGTTTTGCATGATTGTTAAATGAATATCTTTGGGTTTTAGACTGTTGAACACTTCTGAGAAGTAAGAAGCTGGCATGAGGCTACAAGCAAACTGCAACACGGTCACATGACTGCAAGTCACCCCCACTAAGCAAAGGGCAGACTAGTTGGTGGATGACATACACATTTAGCCACTTGTTAGCAACTTCATTAAGACGAGTCAAAGCTTCAAAATTCACAAGATATATATACTGACGTACTTTACGTTGCAGAACCAAACAAGCGTGTGTTTAACATCAGACCTTATTTCAGCTCATCTAACCAACACCCGTTCAAAAAGCCCTTTGACTTTGAAACAATGGAACCGGAAGTGCAGCGATGCAAACTCACTTCCGGGTTTCAGGACTCTTTCCTGCAGCATTCAGTAGACCAGACACGGTTCAGTGCTAACAAGCAACATGTCAACCACACTCTCCATACATTTGCTCAGATCAAAGTTGCCTCAACAAAGTTGGTCTTTTACAAACGTGTGTTTATGTATGTATTACTCCAGCCAAGTCTGTCCAGCTTTAAACTGTTAGAACATTACAGCGTTGGTTTACAAAAGGTTTCCACACAGGCTAGAATAGAGATAACAAGTCTGGGTCTCCTTTCCTAGAGCCACCTCAAACATTTGAATCTCTCAAATTCAGCTACAAACTACTCTACAGAAAATACTTTTGACTATCACAGTACTATCACTTGATCTTCTTCTAGCCTCCTCTGGCCGTGTAGAGAAACATTTCGACTGCACAAACCTCCATATCAAGACAAACCAGCTGTATGGTTGATTTACGTATGAATGTGAAAGAGACTTATTAACGTTGGATGCTTAAAACGACATTATACGCTATAAAATGCTCACCTTATTCACCTCTGCTCAAATACTTACGTTACGTTTTCGGATAAACGTCAGCTCGTTAGAACCTATTCGTGGTTACATAACGCGTCAGATGAAACCTAACAAAGCACTTTGTAGGTGGTAAAAACACTAAACATGCGCTCAACTTTTACCACATTGTGCCTCATTGTAAACTCGGGGGAAGCTAACGCTAACTACCGCTAAATTAGCGTCTTAGAAGTGAACGAGGAAGTATGAAAGTACCTTGCTGTAACGTCTGTCCTCATTCATACTCTCCTGTGTCGCTGTGAGGCGTCCTAAAAAAATCCACACGACACTTGGAAGTTTCTTTAACGTTGTTTTTGTTGAGTGGGTAACCAGGAAAAGCGTCTGGTTAGCAACGAGAGCTGTCAAACAATGGCGGAGCCAAGTACGGCAAGCGGGAAGTCGACACGTGCTTTTTGTTGACGTTTTGTGCAAACCCCCTATGGGCGAAAATACAGTATATTAAGAGAAGTGTGGGCCAACTAAACAGAGATAGAGCGAGTTCCCTTTGGCAAAACAAGTATTTCTTCTGCAGCCTCAGATCAATAACGGTGACGGAAGAAGTATTCAGATGCTTTACTTCAGGGACTTTAATTAACAAGACATGTCCTCGGTAATAGCTCAGTTGTTTTGGGGTTTTAATGAAATAAAGAGAAGTTTGCAAGTAAAATTGTACAAATATCATACATTTTTAAGGCAGATTTTTATTAAATGTACTCTTGTAGAATTACAATGGTGCAGAGAAAGCTTTAAAACGTAATTTAGACCATGATAAAGGAGGTTAAAATGTACAGATATTACATGTCAAGTGCAATACTTAGCCTACTCAAAAAACCAATGGTTATGAATGTTGCGCTCTGGGCTGTAAATCTATGGGTAATAAAGCGTTTCAGGAGCTCCAGATAGGATTTTAATGGATACATTCAGTTTTTATTTCTCATCTTATTTCACATGAAATGAAGGATATATTTCATTAATTATACAAAATATACAAGTTTAACCTCATGGACTCGCCAGCTCATCATAGTTGTAACTGTAGAAATGTTTTAAATCCCCGGAAGACTAATTTCTGTCCATCTGCTGAATTCATCAGAAGTCGTTATCCTCTTTTATAGCTCCCATTATTCTTGGGCTGTTATCAAATGGATTCTCTTCAAATTCAAATTCAAATGAATACAAGACTATTATGTAGATGATTTTGAGGAAATGTAAAGTCGCATTAGTTGTCCTTACAGGAGAAAGTTATTGACTGAAATTCCAAAAGAAAATTCAGCCTACTCTGTGTCATATATTTTACACGTCAATAAGAACCCATTAAAGACTGCAGCAATAAATCTATAGCTTACTCTGCGTAAGAACAATTTTGAGATACTTTACTTGAGTATTTCAATTGTACTTTATACTTCTATTCCACTGCTATTATTGTACTTTTTACTCCATTGGCTGTATTTACAAATTACTTTTCAGGTTAAGATTTTACGTAAGACAAAACAGACAATTAGCTTATGAAATCCAATGTATTGTTGAATATTAGAGCAGGGAACCTTATCAATTCAGATGTATTTTAGGTGATAGTAGTTCCACCAAAGTGTGATTTCCCCTTAAAATCTGATTGTTTTGTTCAAAAATATTGTTCAGGTGCAAAAAAGTAAAATGATCCATTATTGCACACACAAAAAAAAGATAAGAAAAAAGTGTTTCATTCTTTCCGACCACAAAAGGTATCTCACAACCCCTTGGATTAATCTTGTGACCCTTTGGGGGACCCCATTCCCCTGATGTTGGGACTAAACTACCAACTGTAAATTAGGGAGTTAAAAAAATAGCTCCACTTCGACCAGCTAAAACAATAAAATACTTCTCTGCATTCATGCACCAACGTTAACAGTCTAACAATGTTATATATAACATATCAGTCACAGGGGCCATTTCTCAGCAGAATCATGTACCTTTATCTTGATTTGCATTTAATTGATGATACTTTTGTACTTTTATTCATGTAAGATTTAGAATGCAGAACCTTTATATGTAATGGAGTAATTTTTAATGTATATTTATTAGTATTTTTTCTTAGGTAAAGGAGTTGTGATGACAACATTTCCCTCTAAGCCGCCATGAATTAGATCTGAAATTAAAAGCCGGTCTGTCAACATGTTTATCGGCGCTCCTCATTCTTCATTTCCTTCCTGTGGCACCTTGGGCTCAGGATTTGCAAAGGCTTAGTTTGTCTGCATCCTAATCTTTGACAACTAAAATGGCTCAAAGTTGATTCTTCTCGCTCCCTCACCACCTAAAGTACACCCTCGTTCAGAGATGACAGTGTTAACCACCACAATGACTTGATTTAATCATCCAAAAGCAGAGAAATAATGGACATGTCATTTTAAAAGCCTCTAATATCACACTTCCGCCCCTTATTATGCAAATGAGTTCATTTTGTGTCTAATTTCACTTTTCTCTCACTTATATGCCATGCCATCTCCTACTCTTTGGCTTATTGTTACTGTTCTGGTGGCTAAGCTCTCTCAGAGATGCTGGGGCATGAACAAAGCCAGTGATATCTAGTGAATTCTCATTACAAGGGGATTATCATATGTGCCAGCATGCATTCCACTCCCACATCATTAAGTGTTTTGGACCATTTACAGCCAATTACACCATTGCTAATGCTTTTTTTGCGCCCACCCTTCCCCCAAGGCCCATGATGATATTTTACATGTTTTGACAACTCACCACAATTTTATCTTCCTTGGTTTGTTTGCATTTGATTGGACTACCCGGTAATCACTATTTGCCCTGTAGCAGACGTCTGTTTCTTCTGTTTGACTAAACATCAGTACCTATTACAGCTCACGTACGCTCCAACTAGATGGCAGTAAGTGGTACAGTGTAAATACTGATCTGAGAGATATATTAATGAGCCATTAATATTCCCGAATGAACGCTAATCCCAGTTAACATGTCTCTCCCAGCTGGAAGATATATCTTAACCTGGTTCACAGCAGGTTGCTTCAGTTAGAAGCCTACTGCACAGCCTCAGCAGCAAAACACAAACCTGGAGTTCTTTAACGTGGATATATTGTGTAGAGCACATTCAGTTTGATAGTTTCAGATCCACAACCCAAGGCTTTCTTAAAAAGAAAAGCTAAATACAGGAGGCTGCCCACCACACAGATGTTCAATCTGTCTCTTTCTCCTGTGACAACTGAGGGTTTGTCAGTTTTTCACCATTTGCTGTTGGGTGAGTTGTGTAAATTTGAGACTTTGTCTCCATGGTTGACTACAAATTTGTCGACCATCCATGAGTTTCTGCTTATGGTTGAAATTTGCTTTTGTCAGCAGACTCCAGGCGTGAATTTGTTGCAGTTTAAACTCTATAACTGGCAGTGAGAGTGGGTACAGCTATATGTTTTGGGATCATTTATGGCTTTCTAGGGTTGACTGCAGATTTTTGGACCCACTGCTTTACAGTGAAGGAGACTATAGGGCTCAGCCTGGGTTTACCAGGTAGCCTAGGGTGGGACTCCAGACTTCCTCATTGCTTTGTTAAAGAAAATAGTTTGACATTATGGGAAATACACTCATTTACTTATTTTTGCCGAGAGTTAGACGAGAAGATCGATACTTCTATCTTGTCTGTACAGTAAATATGAAGCTATAGTGAACAGCCAATTAACTTAGCTTAGCATAAAGACAGGAAACTGGGGGAAACAGATAGCCGAGCTCTGCACCAAGGTAACGAAATTCACCTACATGCGGAAAACAGAAGTGTTAAAGCGTCATTTTTTTGTTTTATGTGGGTTATGCTGGATTGTTTCTTCACTGACTTGTGGGATAAATATTTGAACTTCTTGACTTTAAAAGAATTCAGGACTAGCTGGCTAAGTTATGTTCTCTTTTAGTTATGGGAAATAAACGGTTATCCCTCCTTTGCCCAAAACTGCACAATAAACCTCTTCATAAATGTGAATATTTGTTGAAATACAAGTAGCACCCCTGAAAAGCATCTGTTTACTTAAGCTGTAGGAATATTTTAAGGACACTGATTCAGGCTAATGATGGACAGCATGCTTTCAAACGTCTGATGAATACATGTTTCTGTCAGCTGCAGGGCTTTGATGGTAAAACATCCGAGAAGAAATATGAAAAAAAAAAGAGATTACCTCGTCAATATAAGCCACTATTGACCAGAGAAAGCATGTCGCTTCTCATCAACAGTGTCTGTGAGAGCATTCTATATCAGCCCTCCTGCAGGCATCCAATCTCCTTCCGAGCTGCTGTCTGTCGTCCCTCCACCAGTCTGTTCAACTTTTCTCATTAGATTTCCCACTCTCGTGCATCCCAAGTATTTTTTGAAGTGCATAGTGTGTGGAATGATGCAATGCATTCGAGTGTCAAGCCTGCGCAAATCTCATCATGTCCAGGGTGATTCACGTATGGAAAGTTTGGTATCCTAGCAACAGCCAATAAAAGCCGGATTTGATTGGCTATTGCCCGTGGCCATCATAACTAAAGAGTCAACAGGGCTGCCTTTCTATGAACTGATGAGGGATTCTTTACAAGCAAGCAATCACTCTCACCGGGCGAGTGGTGACCAGAGGAGCAATGGGGTTTCTTGTCTTGAATCAGAGCAGGAGTGCGTGTAATCCCGCTTTACCAAACGGTTTAAATTTACATGAGCGCAGACAAATGGACCCAATCAGGTATTTGAGCATGGGCGGTGATTGCTGAATTAAACCATCTGACTGTATTTCACACTTGAGGGTCACATTCACGGATCCATCGTGTGTCACTGCATCTGATTGTGTCTTGATTAGCAGTGTTCAGAGAGAGGGGGGGTAAGAGGATTTCTTGGCAAAATGTAGGTCCTTTGTTGGATGTATCACACTCTCTCTATAGGCTTCTGCGCTGTGATGCTTAACTAAGAAAAAGACTCGTTCTGAGGGAGCTGAATTCATATTTTACTTTCCATTTGTTGTTGTGACACTTAATTTTACGGTGAGACAATAAAACTTTTACAAGGAAAAGCCATTAAAGAAGCTTGTGCTAGCAAGACGTGCAGCGTGCCACAGCGAGAGAAAGCGAGCATCATTTGGTTACACAGTTAAGTCGGCTCTGGATTGTCTGCAGTGTTCTACCTTGAAACTGCACTAAGACAGCTTTTTTTAAATATAAAATTAAACTTTTTTTCTCTGCCTAACTCATTAAGTGTTATTACTAGAGAGAAAACTGTCTAATGACAGTAACGGACACTTTCTAGGCACACCGTGTTCACTCAAATGTAATTCTGTTGTGTTAGACATGGACAAGAGGTAGCCACTCAAAAGTTTGAAAAGCAGGTTTGATTAATGCTCACTCCTAAAAAACAAAAAAAAAGCAGAAATTGAGCAACCATTAAAAAGTTTAACAAAGAAATCTCTTCCACCTCTTGGTGAAAAAAAAAGCCATCACAGACCAGCTGGCTTGGTGAATTTAACTGCATTTCAGCTTTAAAAAAAATGTCTTTTTGCTGCAATGGCACAAAGTTTCCCAGCGAGTGTTTATGCTCTTTAATTTACACAAACAGACTTTAATTAATTCCATTAGTGTATTCGACCTTACATTATATTTGATGCAAAGTATTAGTTATTAAATTGTTGAATTTGTTATAAACATTGTGTCTTGTATTGGGTACTTTTTAAATACCTGACATGTGTTTTTACTTGTTGAATAGTTTTGTAATATATATATATATATATATATATATATATACTATCTAATTAATAGCTTCTCCCTTCTCCTGTGGATAGTTCTTTTAGAAACTTTACTCGTGCCCTAAATGTCAGAAGATATTTATACACACAGCCATTGAAGCTAAACAGATGAATATTCCGTGTTTATCAGAACGTCACTTCCCATCACATATGTTTGAAGGTCAGGGCACTTCAAAGGTAAAAACACTAGAAATTCACAGTAAGAAATGGAGCGTCTTCAAAACACAAGACGCCTCTGACTGCATTTTATTACAGTGTAACTAGCTTACTGTCTTTCAGTTTGAATTTCAACCAGTACTTTCAAGAACAAAGCCAGTTTGCCAGTTTGCTACGCTCCGTCTCCATCAAACAGAATTATTGAAGACTATAACATGAAAGTTTTTCTTCTTTTTTACATTTTACATTAGATATTAAATGGACTTTGCGCTACAGATTAGGAACACAGTGGAATGAAGAAGCAACGCCTGTTCCGGTGGGCTATTTGAAACCACCAATCATTTTCAAGTGACCAAACACATCATCACTTGTAATTGGGCTTATTGTATAATTGAGTAATTACACAGTACATCAAGACAGATGAACATTTCTCTTTGCATTTATTATGCATGAAGTGCACTTCATTTTAGCCAAGTAATCAATATAATTGGAGATCAAAAAGGTTGAACACTATTAGTGGTTAATTTGTTTAGTTTGTTTGTTGGCTACAGATAATTATACATATATATATATATTTATGTAACACAAGGGTATATCATTTTAAATACAATTCAGTTAATCATTTTAAAACTTAGAAAAAAACTGTTCTGACAAAAAAATCGGTGCAAAATAGCAGAGAGGTATTTCTTTGCTCTTTTAATACCTGCAGAGAAAAAGAAAAAAAAAATCTGTTCTGACTCATCGGATATGATAATCAGTTGCTTTTCAAACATTGTGGGCTGCTCTTTGTGTGCTTTGTACTCTCCATGTTCCCTCAGACAAATCCAGATAACAGCTTATATCATTCTTTTAAAGTAAAATCAATGAAGACTTTTGTTATTATTTTCTATTGCATACACCTAACACATGTGCCATGGCTGTAAATGGCATTTAATATACAGTCTAGTGCTGGGAAGGTAATAAAAAGCGTGCTATAGCAGTACTGTATATATGTGTATATCATGCAAGATGCAAATGATACAGAGAGCTATAGCGATATTGTAAAATTAGCAATAAGAAAAACTCTGTTGCATAAAAGTCTCCAAGCACCGAATTATGAATCCAACTGGGTCCTTAAGCAGGGTGACAAATTGTGGATAATGTGCTGATGCTGAACATGGGAATATAAGAATCTGAGAGCAGACAGCTTTTCAAGATGGAACTTTCCCAAGTGCCTGGAAGATAAGTCTTTGATGAGGACACCAAAGCCGAGAGCTCGCACCTAGACAAAAAACATGGCAGATCATTACCTATGCAGCCTCCGCATTTATCTGCAAGTGGGCTCATGATGAGGTGAATTCCACCTACAGCCGGCCGACTTTGAAAAGATTTGCGTAACACTGGTTTATCACGGTTTAACTTGTTGAAATGTGTCGGATGTTACCGATATATGTAAAACTGAATCCTGTACTGTTGCAACATGTTTTGTCAGGTTTGATTCTAAATGTTGAGGATCTGTTTTGTAACTGTAGGGGACGGAGGGTGGAAGAAGTATTCAGATCTTTTGTTAAGGTAAAAGTACGAATACGACAATGTAAAAAAAAATGCATTCAAAGTCATATTTAAGTAAAGGACATTATTATCAGCAAAATGTACTTAAAGCATCAAAAGTACAACATTTTATAGAAAAATGTCCCCTGTGAGTTACTTACTATTATATAATAATATTGTTAGATTGTTAATACTGATGCTTCGGTGTTGTAGATGGCCATGGTGCAACTAGTTTGGACTGCTGTATATACAACTAGGTGGATTTATCCAGTAGTCCACCCCCTTCAAAGGTCACAACATAAATCTGTAGGATCGTGAGATCAGTGGATTGGAGATGTGGAGTAACAAAGAAAAAAACGATATTTCACTTTACATATTTGTATGAATTCTCTAAAGTATTGTCTTTCACTTCTGTAACACAGTTACTTAAAGCATGATAAGTAGGTCAAGAGTCAAAAAGTTTGGGAACCACCGGTTTAATCTAAAACAACTTTATAAGCTTAATATACAATTTTTATGTTAAATCCTCTCCCGAAAAGTCACAAAATAAAAGTAGTGGAGTAAAAAGTATAATATTAACCTTTGAAAGGTTAATATTATACTTTTACTATATTATAAAGTAAAAGTATGAAGCGCCATAAAATGGGAATACTCAAATCGACTTACTTTACTTCCCACTCCTACCAGCAGGCCATGTCTGTTCAAATCAACTAAATGAGACAATCAACAATGTTAAGGATTGATATAATGTTTCACTGTCACCAAAAGCAGAGCCTTTTGTTTATTATAGCACTTATTTATCTTCACTCTGTCCAAGTAAAGTTCTGCTGCCGCACCTGATAACTCGCCATGACACTTACGACAAAGGTGTTAATTTATCTCAGAGAGTGTAAAATTCTCCACTGTGCTAGAGTTTCCATAATTCCACACCCATCACACTTCATTTCTAACACTGTCAGATAACACTAACCACCGCCCGAGGGCCACATCAGCTCCGTGAGCGAAGAAACAACACTCCAAAAACAAATAATTGTCACTGAAAAATCAACCACTGGGAGAGATTTGCTATACAGGATGTTGGTGCAATTGAGCGGCTCCTCTCACAAATCACTAAGAGAAATATGTTCATCCCTGACAGACAGGACAAATGAGATTATAACTTGCTATATCATACTCTATTTGATATCTGCGGAGAACAAAATACATTGGTAAACTCAGTTTCTGGGGCTTTACTTGTAGTACGGCACCCTCAGCACACACACTTTTTCATCTTTCACAGCACTGTGCTCCGTGTTCATCCCCGTCTCCTGGAAATTGTGTTCACTACTAATTTGCCACCGCAAACACAATTTAGAGAAAAATGTAATATGACCCCAATTAAGATTGTATCAACACTATGAGGGAACATTTTTAATGAAGGCATCTGCCAAGTCACACGATGTTCTTACTGAATACATCTGCATATTCACTGACAGTGAATTTCATTTGTTTTCCTACAATTTCTGCCTTCATATCTGCATGAGGAAATGAAGCACGAGAGCGTTTTGTTTTTATGTTTGGGAACTCAACGCACTTGAAGGTTAAAGGTTCCCTGTTGACCACTTGTTTTTATGAGTGGGTCCCTGTGTTGTTTGTTCATGTACGCGTATGAGGATGCGCACGAGCGTGTGGGAGACACAACACACCATCCTGCCAATAGTTCCAAACAATGCAGAAATGTGGAAGGAAATGCAGGGAGGGAGAACAATGAAGGCAAAAGGCAGGTTTTACAACGAATCAAAAATTAGCTTTGCAAATGTTTGATGAGGAAGAATACGCATTCAACAAGGATACGCATGATGCATTTTGATGAGAAACACTGAATGTAATCATAAAATGCTGTTTGCGTTCATGAAAACTCCACAGGACACTTTTTTAGGAAAAAAAAATCTACGACAAGGAACTTTCATTTGTAAACAAAAGTGGTATTTCACAGCACCAGGGTCCCTTTAGAAAACCTCAAATTTTACTGCAGTAGGGTGTGACAGTCTTCTTGCTTAGCCCTGGTTCTGGTTCTCCCGTGCCAACCTTCTCTCCAGCTTGGCCGAGATATACGGCCTGGGTCCCCAGCAGCGTGGTGTCGGTGTTGGCTCCCAGCAGGGACCGGCGGAGGAGCAAGGTGAAGCTCTGCTCCTTGAGAAGACGCTGCTGCTGGATACTGTGCTGTTCCGGCTTCCGCTTGAGCTTCCAACTGCAGGTCGAAGGCGTCAGCGAAGCCGGATCTGGAGCTGGAGGCCCCACTGGAGTCTGAGCTAAAGGAGTTTCTGGTGAACCCGCATGGTTTCATGTGATTTTGTATCTGGTGGCACGGACGACAAGCATTAGGAATAACTTAGAAAAGCAAGGCAGCAATTATGTTTTCCACAAAACCTAAATGCAATTTGGGTTGCTGTGTTTGAACCTTGTATCACAGCAGAGCAGACATGTGCATTTGATAAAAGATGAGACGTACTGAAGGCTTTTGCGGAACTCTTTGCAACTCTCAACTAGAAATGTAATCTTGCTAATAGGCCTTTAAAGTTGCAGGCCATTAATCTCAATCTGTTTGATTCTGCATAATGTGTTTGCATGACCTTGCACTGCACCATGAGACCTGCATCCATGTTATTGTCACCTGAGCTGCCTTCTTTTTATTGACAACAAACAAAATGGATCTACAGTATGTGGCTTTTAGAAACTGCAGATGTATTTGTTTGTTTGTGTGGATTTTAAAAGTGAAGGCCTTAAAACGACTCAAACTGTTAAATAATAATAATCGTTAATATGGGCCTGTTTATTTGTTTCCCTATATGATTCCCCAGCTGTAAGATATTACTTGACTTGGTTAAAAATATTTAATCCCCACAGGTAAGTGGGTTTACAGTTTAGTAAATACAGTAATATCTTAATATCAGTGTTATTCATTCTGTGTTTCATCCCTCCTCTGAACAGCTTGGCACTCATTAAAATTGGTCCGACTGGCAGAAATAAAGTGCGGTTGCTTGGCCTTTCCTTAAACTGATGTAAAAAAGAAAAGAAAAACTGCAATACAGCTGATAACACACATATATATATATATATATATATATTCCTCCCAAATTCCTTTCAAAGCAATTACAAAAATCACTTCCTCTGCAAAAACCGGAATATAAACCAACACTGTAAGACTGAATAAACAATCTAATCTTACAATCATTGCCTCTGGATTACAGATAAACCCCTCTCTCATTTATTAACCCGGTGATATACTGATACTATACCAATAAAACAAGTGAATTCAGCAACATGATAACTTTGTTATTCTGTCTTGCCAAGCAAGTTCTCTGTGTAGATATTTGAGTTAAGAGACAAATCGGATGCAGTAGAAGTCTTTACTGGAACTGAACACGTTGTGCTGTTTGCATAACTTCTTCAACATACAAAATTCAGCTGCTGTGCTTTGCATGTTTATGTAGTTGCAGCTCAGCACATGCAGTAGATCGAGGCTGGGAGGAGAGGATCAGCAAAGTTGAAGTAACAAATCAATGCCGGTTACTTATGTGTGATGGAGAGGCTTTTAAGCCTCCACAGCAGTAGCCTACCGAAGAACTGTATTAGCAGAAGTGATGCATTAGATTCTACCTCTTAATCCCAAATATAGTAGATAGGGATTGTCTGGACGCAGAAAGGATACAGTAACTCACATGCAGTGTTATAATCTCGACAAAGATAGCGCTCATGTCCCATTAATAACATCTGCGGCTTGGTGCAACGTTTTGGGACATTTTCTTGCCGAGAGTTGGATGAGAAGATTGGTACCATTCTCATGGTCATATGGTAGATATGATGCTAAAGCTAGCAACAAGTTAGCTTAGCTTAGCATAATAACTGGAAACAGGGGGAAACAATTAGCCTGGCTCCGTCCAAAGGTAACAAAATGCACTTTCCCGCACCTCTAAAGCTCACTAAACAACACATTATATCTAATTTGTTCAATCAGTAGAGAAACGGAAGTGTAAAAACATATTTTTTGAGTCTGCATGAATAAAACAACAACTAGCGTTTTTACACTGGTCTTTATGGTAAGCTAAGCTAACCAGCTGCTGGCTGTTACCTCATATTTAATGAACAGACATGAAAGTTGGTATTGAGCTACTCATCTAACTCAGCAAGCTAGTTCCCAAAAATGTGTAACTATTTCTTGTTAAACTAACAGTTGGACTTTTAATCGTTGAACAGTGTGCTGTATCTGTAAGCCTGGACATGAGGTAATACTGTAGGCTTCGCACAGCACCATCACAGGCATGTTGGAGCTGCATTCACACTGAACAGAACAAGCAGAGGATCTGAGGTAGTTCAGACACCTGGTTAGGATGCCCCCGAGCACCTCTTCCTTGGACGCGTTTCAAGCACACATTAATGGGAAGAGACCAGCCTATTGGACACCAGGGGCAGATCAGGACATGATGGAGGGGTTACATCTCTGTCTGAGGTTCCCCAGGGAGAGGTGGAGGGAGCTTGGTGGGCCAATGGAGGCCCGAACTGCTGTGCTTCGCCCTGCTGCAACTGCAACCCTGACAAGGATAATAAGTACCGAGAAGGTGGATTGATAGATGGGGTGTGGTTCGGTCGTTGTTGCTGTGTATGGGCTTTCTGTTCCAATTACGAGTAATGTGGAGGTGAAAGGGGCTCATATTATAAACAGAATAACCGGTTCACTGTTCAGTCCTGTACATCTCACAATATAACACGAACTGTATCGTCAAAAATAAGCAGAGAGTTGAGTCAACCCTTCCCTGACACCGTCTCAACTAAAAGAGAACATTATAAGCTTTAATATATATATATTTTGTCAACAAATTCAATGAAAAGAGCAAAACCAGCCAAGTATTAGTCAGCCTCCCGACTCTACTCTGTGGCACTCAGCCCCAAGCCCATTCATTCTTACTGAAGATATAAATCTTTAAAAACAAGTCATGAATAGGTAGTTTTATTTTTAAAGTCTGACATTACTCAAAGTGAAGTAAATAGTGCATTTCTTGGGGGACTATTTAAAAGACGATAATTTAACCACATACTGTGTGTTTGCAGCAGCGGGACAGGATGAATTCAAAAGTAAACTTCTCGTGTGTGTTCATGGTAATGAAGAGACATGTCACCCTGTGCAATGGTGTGACTCACTGATGTGTCTGCAGAGGAATAAGCTATATCAGGCTTTATTTACTCAGACAACACTTATTTGTTGGTTTTGGTCTTTTCATTGGATGTGTTCCAGAAAATAAAGAATATCACCAGGCTATTTTCTCAACAGAGGTATTTTCAGTTCATGAGTGTTACTCGGGTGGGTAGGATAAGTCCACCTCCTGTAAAGATTGAGATACAGTCACGGCAGGAATAAAGCCATTTATCAGCTTCATTTTGTTTACTGTGTCTCAAGGGTTGCCGCTAATAAAATACATCATTACGTATATAATCTATCTGGCTTGGCAGTGATACAGAGATACACTATTTTGGACAAAAAGCCCACAGTGTGATGGTGCAGTGTGTTACTTTTATTGTATGTTATGTGTGTGTCCAAGTCTTAGTCAATCTTATTGATATAGGTTATTTTCATAGTGCCTATTTCTATATTTGCTGCCCGCTGTTTTATTTCTCCAGTTTTATACCAGGCCGGGTTCAGAGATTTGTCAAAGCTGACCTCAGAAGAGCAACATTTCCTCCGCCGTGGGCTGTATACACAAAACTCAGCCCTGCAGACAGCATTCTGAACGGCAAAGACATTAGTCTCATTTATTACCCATCCTGGCCCGAAATAGTTTTTGTCCTTCACAGCGAGGGTTCGGCAGCATTTCCAATTACAAAAGACATTGTGTTGACCCTCAAGGGCATCGGCAAGATGAGGAAAGATGTAGATGTGAGGAGGTTCCATTCTATTCAATCAATATGCTTTTTATAGGCTGATCTTGTCTGTCAGAGGAAAACATCAGTGTCTTTACCCTCTCTGCAAAACATCACTGACACAGGCATGACATGATATCTGCGGATCAGAGCACAGGCACTTGCCTCATTGCTGAGATATATTTCCGCAGATTGCCGGCACAGGTTTCCATTTCTGTAACTTCAAAATCCTCTTTGATTTTCTCGCCTCCGACCGATTTCAGTTTGAAGGTGTAATATGCTGGTCTGTGACAGCCACTCAGCCCCATCAATGTTCCTATAGGAGGGCGAAACCTGGCATACAGGAGATATGAACACCTCACTGTAATTGGCATTCCACTGGTTATTATGGATGCCTTTTGATTGGGTGCTGGAGCGATGAACTGCCTGGAAGGTAGAGCTCTGAACCTGGTGAGCCAGACAAGTGAAGCCGGGTAAATAATTGTGCTCTAGGATGACAGAAGACTTGTGGCAGCAGAAATATCAAAGTTTTATAGAATTTTTCAAGTATTTTCTGCATCATTCCACCGAAATAAGACTCATTATAAACATATAGGCAATTACCACTTAATGTATAGTAATCATAAAAGGTTTTCAAAGTCTGACAGAGTAAGCCCCGCTCACGCTACCCCCATATTAATATAACTTTTTGTCCGTATCTACACAAGTTTCCAACCCAAATATTCGTGCAATATAAAAAAAGAAAGATATCAATGGATATTGTTATTCCTAATATTATTCTACATGACAAATCTTCGGGGGCTAATCATGTTCTGTTCCGCTGCTCCCATAAACTGGGAGACTTATACAGGAAGTATACTGTTGCCATGGAGACAGTGAGTTAGCTAGTTATCTAGTTATCTGTGAACCTCTTTTTAAGCCTAAATATATTCGTTAACATTTTGGCAAATTGGCAACGTTAAAAGTATGCCAAATTAGCTATCAGTAGTTCCTGTTTGCAATGAAACCAATGATGTACAAACCAGCACTCAATTACTTTGATGCTGAAGAGAACTTAAAAACGTGATTATTCTCAAGCGTGTAGCCCACTGCAGTTCTTAGGAGCGCAGTGTAAGGTACACCGATTCTAAAAATGTGTGTAACTTCTGTGTTCGCATTATACTTAGTTGGGCGTTGAGGGTTTTATTCTCTTAACTTAATGAGTTTTCACAGCCGATGATAGTGATGCTGCTCCGTGTTGGTGAGCGGGTTAAACTAATATAACTACCTTCCCGTTGTATATATGCCTAGTTGTTTATATAGTGCTGTTTTCTTTTAGTTAAACCTAAAAAGGTACAGTAGATCAGTGTTTGTCATAGTGCACTAGGTGGAATACGTCATCCAACATCAACATGTTGTCAAGAAGTGTGATAGGATAATCACCTGGCAGCAGAGTAGGGAATTTAAGAACCATATGTACCTCAGCTTATTCTCACGGCAGGTCGTTACCGGTTGGCAAAGTTGTGAACCCTACCAGGCTCAGCTCTGAACAGTAATTAGGTGTCTGCAGACACCCTTCAAGTTCTATAGGAGGTGATATCATCAATCCAAAAGCCCAAGAGATTACAAATAACATCATATAAACCACAGAAGGAACCGGAACTGCAGCAAAGCCAGTAAATAACACCTCTGGTTAAGGCGGAAAGAGCTCTTTAAAAATTCAATTAAATAAGACATGTGTGGTGAATTAGAGAGCTTTATGAGTTAGGATGAGAACTATTCATCTGTCCATATTGAGTCTGTTTTTCATAGCCAGGCACGTACATTTTATAATGCTAAAAAGTGAAATCATTCACAAGAAGTAGTAAAAATTGAGGCCAGGGCTGTATCATCAGCCACTCAATTTGTACACATCATAGACTTCTACATCCTCATCGCCCGTATTTTGCCTGTAGTTTAGATGATCGAATAAATTGCTGTGTTCAATAGTACCTTTTCACAGTGAAAAAGAGCAAAAATTAAATATGTCAGTATGCATTTCCAAATTCGTTTTCTTTTTATGTTTTCCTGATGGTTGACACGGTTCCCCGATGCACAAAATGAAATGGAGGAGCTGCTCACTGCTGAGGAAAATTGATGTTGAAACCGATCCAAAAGGAAACCAAAATCGTATTAAATCATTGGAAAAAACATTTGGCTTCTTCTCCAGGTTAGTTGTCCACGAGGTCGCGTATTGATTGGTGTCTGTCAGTTTTGTTTCATTTCCTGTTACAACAAAATGCTAACATACATTGATGTGTAAAAATCAAATCAAGGAAGACAAATTTTGCAACAAGACAGGTTGGTTTATTTTGCTCTCTAGATTAACTAATATTCATGAATTTCAACCCTCTGTGTGGACCTTTGTCTTTCCTTCTGCCAGTGAGAGTAATTACAAAAACACTGTCAACATGTTCTTTTGTATATCGAGTCTGACCGTACTGACCGTACTATGTTTCAATACTTCTGTAGTACCTCATAGCGAAGCCATCTACACCAAGAGACACTTCAAAGTAATAAAAAAAAGTCCTCATATGTGATTTCGGACCATTTTCATAATGTCCTCCTCCCAGTCACTGATGGACTGATGGATGAGGTACTGTAAAACTGAAAAAATCACCGCAGTACATCTGCTGGATGTTCCCAAATATCATTCACTGTTTACAATGCCACTAGCGCTAAACCAGAAGAACAAATACATGAATATATAATTGAAAGTTTTTCGATGCAAAAACATTAGCAGGCAGTATCATGTCCCTGACAAGGCTAAAGCCAGAGTTTGTTTTGATCCTCGGCTCCCTGCTGCTGCTGGCGTCAGCACAAGACACACACACACACACACACACACACACACTAGTAAGTAGCATTATGCATCTCGATTACACAGTAGACACATCTGCTTCTACTAACCTTGCATCTAGTTTCTTATAATATTTCCTTCAGCCACATGCCATAAGTCCTCCCATCAGAGCTGAATGGCCACTGATTTAAGATGAAGTCTGCGGGGAGGTGTGAAGTAAATGCATTTCATACACCGGTAAGCCTGAAAACTCAGTTCTGACTGAGCAGTCACTCTGATTGAGGTTGACATGTGGCTAATCCTGCACAGCAAAAAGGCGTGTCGCTGTGTAATGCACACTCATACATGTTAGAATTCACTGAACAGGGATGTTCATGAGTTGAGACTTTGTGGCCTTTTACTGATCGTCACTGGTTGACCTAAAGGCTGCTGTTAAATGTATTTTACTCAGTCACTCCCCACCATAACCCTGGATCTTACCGGCCTCACTCTCACAAACACCTATTTTTCACACGGACAGCTGGTCAATGTTGGAGCTGATTGTATTTTTGCTGCTGGAATTGAGCCATCAGCGGCAGTGGTGATGAAGCATGAGCTGTTTGATATAAACTAGTGAAAGTGACAAGGAGATCATTGCTGGTTCTTACCTTGGTCAATCTCACCGCTCATAAATAACCTGAAGGGCATCCTTTCAGCTCAAGCTAATGGGACGTAGACGTCTGCCACATCGGGAGGGATCCGCAACAACCTTTAGATGTGATTACAGTGTCACTTCTGGTGCATTGGAATGATTGTTTTAGAGCTGACGCCGTCTTATGATGGTGTTGTTTTATTTGTTATGTATCAGCACATGATACCACAGGGCTTTATCAATCCCCCTTCAGGCCGGTGGGGCAGACGGCGCCCATCCACCCCCACTGGTTCAACATCTGTTTTTTTCTACTGGTTTTTCATTACTGAATTAAACAAAATCATCAGGCAAATATATGTTTTGACCCTTCATCCCCTTATGGTCTGATCCATAATACCAAGGAAGAAGTAGGGAAAAAATCTAAATATGGAAAATCTAAATATTGAATAGCTCACAAGAAATCTCTGATCAACTGATAGTAAACAATATGTTTTTTAAGAAAAAACAAATACTTTAATAATTATTTTCAAGATATCTGTTATTCTATATTCTGGCCTCAAACATGAACCTGAACGTGAAATACTTACTTCTGTTCAACTCGTAATAAAGTGCTAAATGTCAACAATTATTCATTACCATTCCACACATAAAGGCCCTTTTCATTCACTCAGATGTTTTAAATTACTCTGGCTGATTTGACCTAGTCATAGACTGTATATACCGTCATCATCCTGTTTTTTGGCCGTCACCATTTTGCAACCAGAAGTGACACGAGAGAGTGGAGCCGAACACTGAATAAGACATTTTTAGGCGACCAAAAAAGTTCAAGTTGACTGTCATGAACTGAAAACACACTGTGAAATGGTTAAAGTTGTAGGATGAAAACACCGGACAACGTTATGCTAGCAACCTTTCAATCACAAGGTAGCCACGCCCTAAATCATAACCTGCTTTATGGTCAATTTTACTCTAAATGGGACCATAATTTACTGAATGAAGATCATGCTGAATTGAAGATTGAAGATTGGTACGCATCTACGCAGCATCAGGGATATTGTTGAGAAAAGCAGCCTGCGAAGAGCTCAAAGAGTATTAAAAGACAATACCCTCTGGCTGTTAGACTCCTTAATTCATCCTCCACCCTCTAGATATGATGTTTTAGGATTTTTGTTTTTTTGTTAGCAAAATTGGACCGCAATCAGCATTTTGTTGTGGATCCCTATTGTACAATGACAATAACATAACCTTGTAACTTTTGTTAGAAAGAATGCACATTTAAGGCTTCACTTTTCAAACCCTACCCTTGGTGTAACTTGATATCACAAAATATGTTCACACTATGCCGGCTACTTTGTCACAGATATTTTGAGACGTAACATATGATTAGTTATATGATTGGTTTACGCGTAATTGGAGCGCTGAAAAAAGTGAAATTAAGCTCTACTTTGATCTGTAGCACGTCACGCCCGTCACATCGCAACTTTCGTCAGTTTTCAGCCTCATGTCACTGGCTTCCAATAAAATTGACATGTTGCTGTGTCGCTTGTAGTGTGAACATATTATAACAGTGGCAACAACATTATCAGCAGACCCACTCCACTCGCAAAGGCCCTTCACACTCACACAGGTGTTTTCAATTACTCTGGCTGATTAGACCTCTTGTCAGGTTAAAGCTGGGAGGAGCTACACTTGGTGTTTACGTGATGTTTCAAAACTCTATGGACCAATAAGACTGATAAGGTGGCGAATTAGCAGCAGTGTAATGGAGATGCCAGTCAAGCCCAGCGTGTAGAAACCCATACAGCTCCAAGAAGAGGTCTATAGGCAACACAAGTGAGTGGGTAAAGTATTGTCTTCTGGGCTTTAAACCACACAGGGTTTTAGTTAAATATTCCTTGGTTCATTCAACAATTTCTTGTTAGCTATTCATTTGTTGTTATAGTTTTTAATTTGTTCCTTTATTTGTTTCTTAGAGGTAATAAGGATTTTGTCTGCCTTATAAAACTTTTTTTTTCACAGCAGGCTTTTTATATGACAAGAAAAGCCCAAGTGCAAATAATAGAACAATTATCAGAGTCTGAATTCCATTTAAATTGGCCACTTCCAGGAAATCCTTCCACATTTAATACATCTTGCACTTATTTAAGATTTTATTAGATTGTCTAAATAATGAGCATAATATGTGCACTACTGTATAGTACCCTCAAAAAAGTGCTAATTACACTGCTGGTAATATATTGATAGAGCCTTTTCATGGAAGACATTTTGACATACCACAGAAGGAAAAGCACAGGTGTATGTTAAGAAAGGAAAGATGGCTGAATTCCATATATCGTTAAGGTTATTAGTAGCACCTGAGCTACTATGACACATCAAAAATGAATGCTGTGAAGAAGGCTGACTGTTAGCTGATATACTGTGCATACTGTATTGTTAGGATATATAGCAACAATGACAAAATCAGTGAAACTATAAATGTTTTTTGTTTTTTTCAAACAATAATCTCTGCTGCAGACTAAAGTTATAACTTTGGGTAATTTACAGGACAAGATTGTTCTGGCATCCACGTTCAAATATTTCCATCAGGCATTCAGCGGTACAGGGGATTAGTAATTGATCCATTACATATTTGTTTAGGTGATGTGTTCTTTCAGGTGACTCGATGTACTCAATGCAGGCAGTATGTTCAATGCACAGCCCCGAAGGTTTATTTACCAGCTAAACAGTGGAAAAAAGCATCAGACAAGAGGTCAGGCGCAGCTAGTTTTAGCCGTGGCCTCAAGCAAATAGAATCAAAAGCTCTGATACACTTTGTGCCTAACTAAACATCTCCAGACAGTACATTTCAAAACAGGTATGTCTAGTGTACCCCGACTGGCATCTATTAGAAATGACTTCAAAATACCAGCGTTGAATTATGCAGAACTCATGTCGGCTAATGTGTTGGTTTATACTCTGTCTAAGGCTTCAAAGACAATCAGGACAGAAAAATGATCCTCCTTGTATCAAGAGACAGAGTTCGCTGATCATCCAGTGAGGCATCAGAATTCCGTATTGCTCCGATCCTCATTTCAGTCAGCATGACTCAGATAAGCGTAGACTCAGAGGGGGGCTTGTGAAATGTCACAGAATGACAATGAGGCTTTTGAAATTGCAGCCAGCCATCTGGATTAATGTGCAGAAGGATTCGACCTGTTTTCCTCCCCTCTTCGCCTTCTCGAGGCATGATGAGACTGTAGCAGGGAGATTGACACGTCACTGACGTTCATCTGCTGCGAAAAGGTGTGTGAAAACATGTGTGGCCAACAATGACCAACAGGACACTGTTATTGCTCACCTCTGCCTGTGTAAACACTGTGTCGCCTGATGCAAGCTGGAAGGACATTAGACCGAGGGTGTCCCTCAGGCCGGTGGCCCAGCATGCTATCATCCCCCCTGCAGAGGAGGAGGCACAAGAGACTGAAACACTGGAGTGAGACTAGAAGATCAATGGGACACATACTGTCTAGGCTATGATTGACGATCTAGGCAGACTATAATGACTAAGCCATTACAATAAAGACATTTCATTGTTTAAAAGAGAGTGCTTTGGAGTTTTATTGTGGTCCTGCATGTATCCTCATCCATCGACATTGCGCTGCGCCATCCAGTGCGTTGGAAGGTGACACCAAGGGGTCTGACGAAGCCTCCGTATGTGACCAGTTGAAATGAGAACATGTTGTCTAGATCTGTCCTTTTTCTTACGTCCTCCAACAACTGAATCCTCAATAGTAGCTGAGCAATGAGATTGCATGGTTGCTCCTCACCTCAGTCAGTCGCGTTATTGACAGCTGTTGCATCGAAAACATGGAGTGACTTAGACAGTTGAATCCAATCTTGTCTGATCAATGCACTGCCATTCGGCGCTGACAGTGAAGACCTGTGTTCTGAGTGTAACACAAGGATGTGCTTCTGGGCCGGACTATCAATGCCTATTGCGATTTCAAGTGTTCAGTTTAACCTGCTGCTTTGGTGCAGCAGAGGTACAAACTGAGTTTTGGAGAGGGTCTTCATATAGAGAGGTGCGTTGTTAAAGGCAGGGCGTCGCTTGGCTTAATGTAATAATGTAATACTTAATAATGCAACAGGCTATCTACCTAACAGGGCCTCCACACAAGAAGCCAAGTATGTGCTTCGCTCAGAATAATGAAGAAGCAGCCTGGGTTTGCATATTTGGAGGATTATTCAAACAAATCCCTCACCACCCAATATGATATGCTGTGAGGAAAATGAAGGTTCGCTCTCTTTTTAATCCACTGAAACGACCTCCTCCCCTATAGTGTTTTGTAATATTCTGTTGTTCTCCCTTACTCTTGCTGTAATAAATAGCTGTGCATATTTCACCTGGCTGTGGTACTGAGTGTGACATCCCCCTCTTTGGCTGTAATCAGTGAGTGGTTGAGAGAGTGGTACACTGTTACTTTGGGGGCACGTTGTTCTTCTGTTGTTGATTTCAGGGAGGACAATAGTCGCCTGTGTCTCACCCCTTCGTGTCATACTCCTGGGATCACAGCAGCTTCTCTAATTCGTGGTCAAGGCTGCAGTGCTGCGGACGCAGCTGCACTGTACTGATGAGTGACGTGTTTGCTGAAAGGACCTGGTTGATTGATGGTTGGCGTGCTGTTCCTTTGTTTTGTAACGGGATCATGACGTGTGCTGGGAGGAAATAGCTTTTCAAAGCAGCAGATCTCTCTGTTCTTATGTCTGTCTACGTGCTGCCCGACTTCCAGCCTGTCCGTCCGGCCTTCTGTCTGTCTTTGAATCTTGTCTCCTAAATATTACGTAAACAAAATGTATATGACATGATTAACATTTTACTTGTTATGTTTAGGCAACTCGGGGCACTTCTTGAAGGTTAGGGAGAGTTGATTGTCTTAGTCAACGGTGACACTAGACAAGGTGTCAATTCTGCGATATTTAAAGATATTTAAAGGGGCACTATGACGATTTTACACATGAAGTTTGGATTACTTGTCATTGATAGTACTTTTTTATTTGTGGCTCTGCAGGGAGCTATCATCAGAAAATAGCTGAGATAACCCTGATGATGACATCAGGGTTATCTCAGTAGTATTTTGCAGAACATGTTACATCCTGGAGCTTGGAGTTTGAAAGTTATGTGCATTTACCAGGCAGGGTAAGTCTGACAAAAGACTCTATTGAGGTGTGGGAAATGTAGGATCCACTGTTTCTGGAGCTTGATCTATACTAAGGACTAAATATCAGTGCGTCTCTGTCTATGCTGCATATATTTGACCATTCTTTTTTTTTTATGTGTCTCTTTCAATCCGAAAACTGCTCCCACAACTAAAACCACAATATTTTTCTCTAACCTGAAACAAACTACAATCTTTTCTTCTGTTAAAGCCTGTACTTTGTACATGTCATAAAAAAAACATTGCCATTGTACATATTTACTAGTTTGGGTAGCACTTAATCGTATCATTGTCCTATACAAGAACAAAAGAATGATTATGGTTAATACATTTTGCATATTTTTCATGAAAATCTTTAAGTAATAGAAAAATTCTTAAAAAATCCATGACTTGACAAAAAAGTCTACCATAGTTTCCTCCTTTAAGTTTTATACTGTACAATTTTCTTTATATTTCCATGTTTATATATTATATATTATAAATAAATCAAAACCTCTGCTGAAACTCTGTGCTGTGACTGCATCACTTCATCTGTACTAGATTTGTCCCCAATAGACCCTTATCCACACTGCAACAGAGGAAAAACAAAGCAGTTATGAGAAGCTACTCTGTGTGACAGTTATGTACAGAAGAGATAAAAAAATGTCACAGATGATTACTGCAATTACATGAAGGCAACGCTGTGTGTTTCACCACAGAACATTTGGAGGGAAGGGTTTCCTCCACTGACAACATTTAGGATGCAACTGCTGCCATCCTCGCAGGATATCATCATCAAGTGCATGAGTCGGTGTGATTGCCTCTCAGGCCGCTGTAACTGGATTGTATTTCCACTGCGATCCAGCCGAAACTCTGGCAGGACTATCTCCACTAATTTCCCCTGTGCCTGTGAACCACACAGCGAATGGTACCAGCCATGCCAAACAGTGTCCTTAAACTCTGCATTACCTTCCATAAAAACCTTCTTATATATTTATTTTCCCATCTTCCCGGTGTTCATTTTATGCAAACCGCATTCCTGTCGCAGTTTGCATTTCATCACCTCACAGATTGGGTCTTTTTTTATTAATTCCCTTTCATATTACCTCCCTGTCCTTGCGAACTGTTATTAGCTGCAGATGTTGGGCACTCAGTCTTCCGCAATGACCTGTGCTCGTTACAGCAAACCCGCATCAATAAGCTAATAATTCAACCTCTGTCCTGATGGGTGTTGATGTATATACCAATCACCTTTGTCCTGATGTGGAACCTATTGAAAATCAGTAATGTATTCATCAACTTAATTGTACTCAGAGTTCAAGGTGTACAACCTTGAACATGATTAATTATCACTCAAATCTAATTCCTTTCTAAGTTTACGTTTATTGAACAACTGATATCGGTTGCATCGGGTGAATATCTGTGGCTTGACTGTCATGCTAGATATCTTATTGAAGCATGTTTATGGAGTCCCTTGACCTTGTACTTAATACTCTGAGAGATTTCAGTCCAAAAAGGAGGACTACTTTGATTGCTTTTAATAAAAATGGAGTCCTTGCCTTCAAGGTTAATACTAAAACATGGAAACATCTATGTTTTACTGTGTGCTGAATTGTGAACAAAGCAGTTACTGTACATCCTTACACTTGCACATCATACAAACCAAGCAAAACTGATTAAAAAGACAAATGAACTGTTGTCATACATGTGAAGTCAGCCCTCTCATATTGTTGATGGACGATTCTGCAATAACTGAATTACATATTTTAATGTTCAATGCCAACGTCTCTGTTTCTACAGTTTTGGGGGGAAAAAAGACTTGTGTATCTGCATCTCAATAAAAAAAATTCTAAATGTGAACTGAGATTTGTGAATATGTACATCAATTTGAAAATGTGTAATCAGAAACTGTGTGTGCGTAATCACGTCTATATATGTGGAAAACAGTCTCCAACATTCAGCCATCCTTCTTTTCTCAAGATGTGAAATGGCGGGTTGTTACTAGTCTGCGCTCTACTCTCCTCTTTCAGTCTCCACGCTGCAGTCAACAATTAGTGCGATTGATTTTTTTTTTTTTTATGTTGTTATTGTGGGACTGTTCCCGAATGCCCCCCTGCCGCCTCTTCATCCACTCATCCTTCCCCCCCTGCTCACTGATGCTGCTACCGAGGTGACAAAGACGAGGAGGCCTCTCTGTGATGAGAGTGGCCCAGAGAGGCCGGTTGCAACCTCAGCAGGGTACACGAGTGCATGGAGCGTTGTCATTACTGCTGCAACAGCTCCGGTGGACATGCTGTGATTATTTAGTAGTCAATCCCCGAGCAGCCAGCAGGGCCGAGTCGTTCCTCTGCGGTTGGTCAATATGGCTTGTCAGTCAAAACAAACCAATTTAGGGTTGACGAGTGTGCTCCGCTGTCAGACATCCACAACCATGGAAATTGAAAGTGACACTCAGCCCAACAAAATGACTGATTGCGAAAAATCCATACAGGAAACACTTCATTTTAAGTGTCATTTTAAGTGCTTTGTAGAACAAATGACAACGCTCACGCAGAGTAGTTTCTCTGTATTTTAGGCATAATAATTTGAAAGTGACAAAATGTGCTCACCCTCAACACACCAGTGGAAATATGTGCTGTGTGTTGAGGGTGAAATCAACCGCTTTCTAGATTGTCATTTGTCAAGCCAGATTCACACTTGATGCGGAAACGCTGTGAAGCGCAACGGCTGCCCTCGTCCTTATGGCGCCCATGTAAACCAACTGGGTTGTTCTCACAGTTTGTTTTGTGGTCGGTTTTTAAATTACGTACTTAACTCATGCAGTTGTCAGTTGTGTCTAAACAGAGAGTGAGCATGACAAGGAGACACACACACACACACACACACACACACACACACACACACACACAAACAGGCAAACAGAGAGATAGAGATTTGCTCTAAAAGAAAACAGCAGAGGAGCAGAATCTATTGTTGACCGGTTTGGAGAAATCTGGTGTGAACAGCCAGGATACTGCTCGGGCAACAATTGACAAAGCGTGGCGCATTGCGGCGCTTCCGAGTCCAGCGTGAACCCGGCAACAAAGTGACATCGGCTTGATAGTAGTGGAGTTATAATTATTTTCAGATAGCCCGCCAGCCACAGCAACGATGCCTAATTTAGATGAACAATTTGCTTAAAATAGTATTGTGACTGTAAAACCGCTAAATGTTATTTTTTAAACGTGTTCTTGAAACAAGTCAGCTTGTGAGGCCGTGGCAGGCGGAGCAGCTTTTGGACGGAGCAAGATGTTTTCCCTTGTTTCCAGTTCAAGCCAACCGTCTGTAACCTACGAGTGTGGAATTCATCTTCTCATCTAGCTCTCAGCAAGAAAGATAAAAAGTGTATTTCCCAAAATGTTGAACCATTCCTTTGATGATAAAATTGACTGAATGTCAAGCCAAAAGCCAAATACTTTAAGACGGACGTTCTTGCAGGGTGACTGTTCTAGGATGGCTTCCCCTTGAGTGGCTTAGTGAGACTTTGAGCAGCCAATCATCCGTTGATGTAAAAAACTGATAATAAATAAGACGAGCGATGTGGGGGGATTGGATGTACTGTCTTTTTGAATGTCATTTGGGAACACAAGTCCTCTGTCAGATCTCTAGAGCCCAATCTGGAGCGTAACACTCCACAACATATTACTTCGCTCACATAATTTATGTCACGTACACATACAGTCGCATGCTCCTTGTAATGACCTTGTGGTGTATCAGTTAAGAAATGAGATATTAACTGAGCACGGCTGCGAAACTATGTTTTTTGATGAGGGCTTAACGAAATTGAAACGGCCTTGAAATTCAATGATAAGTTATTGCCACCTAATAGTGTGGTTTCACTCCTCTATACAACAGTTATATATATATATATATATATATATATATATATACACAACTGTTGTTACCAGGCAGGAAACATTGCAATGATGATAACGACCTGACAGCAGACCGGTATGTGGAGCTGGATGTAATCAGAGGGAATGGGAAGCAGGTGTGTGATTGGGGGGGTGGACGTGAGGAGGTGGGCGGGGAAGGCCAGACAGAGCAGATGAGGCGTGTAGGGTGTGTTAGGCTGGGGATTAGGAAAGGAGGGAAAGTCCGAGTGCCTCTGATGGACGGATGGAAAATGGCAACAGAGGGGCCTTTGTTAATAGTCTCTGAGGAAGGGGGAATGTGGCTGAGGAGGGGCACAGAGAGGCCGAACGTGACACATCGTGACACTCCTTCCGTTTTAGTTAGATAATCCGCTCTTGAGTGAAAGCTGCCATCTCGGTGTTTCTCTGTGGGCAAACGCTGACCTGAGTGGGCTGGCTGGAGCTTCTTGATGAATCACAGAAACAGCAGTTAACGAGACAGAGTGGGGGTCTTTGCTTGGCTGATTGCAACATGGAAAGCCGAATGCAAATGATTCCCGAAAGGCGTTTTTTTATATTGTGGTTTGTTCTTTGGTAAACTGTAAATAAGCATTTTGGTTTTTTAAAATTAGTTTTGGCACCAGCTTTTTGTGATTAACGGAGAAGATCAAATTGCTGAGAGTTGTTATTGGAATTTTACAACTGCTTCTGTGCCCTCGGATGGTATCTTATCCACAGCATATAAACTGTATGACAAATCAATAAAAACGGTTGATTTAAAACCAAAAAACTGGCAAAGTTATTCATAACTCAACGAATGTCATTCAAGCACATCCAAGACACAAATGTCACATTAAAGCTGCAGAGCAGAGAAATAGGATTTAGGCAGGAAAATACATTTTAGATTAAAAACAGTAGAGCACAAATCAAGATCTACACAGTAATGAAAAACAGGATTATGGATTTGTTCAAAAAGCTTTTTGCATGTCGCACAAGTACACAGCAGTACACTTTGTATCTGGTGCAAATACCTGCACGCTATCAGTTGATGTTGTTTCAGTGAGTGCATGTCTGCAGCCCTTTTTGTTTTGGTTGAGACAATGTTTTTGTCTTTACTTTTAT
Organism: Anarhichas minor; assembly: GCF_050575085.1. Classification (NCBI taxonomy): domain Eukaryota; kingdom Metazoa; phylum Chordata; class Actinopteri; order Perciformes; family Anarhichadidae; genus Anarhichas; species Anarhichas minor. Next base: position 3,390,277 of record NW_027466474.1, on the reverse strand, counting down.
CTCGGGGAGCTTATTCTACTAACTCCCCAAAGTCCTGCCTTCATTTACATTTTGTTCACAAAGAGACATCCACCTCTCGCTCGCATGCTGCTCCCTCCTGCACCCCAACTTCATCCTTATTTCAATGTTAGTGATGTAACTACGATTTAATGTTCACACATGTTTATCAAAAGGAGATTATTAGTCTTCAGCTTCGAGAGCTCCGTCAAAGAGCAGAGCCTTTTTCTGCCAAATCTATACTGTATAAACTTAAAATCAAATGTAATCGAGTGTCTCTCTAATGTAGCATATTACTGGTGTTAGTACAAGGCTGGAAATGGGTGCAATTGACTTGAATAATGCATGAACACTGTCTGATTGACAGGAGGTTTTCCTGTTCTTCATAATTTTGCCCACATCGTAAGCAGCAATAACATCCACATAGGCAGAAAACCCAACAGTGTGATAGCAACATAAGCTAAAAAAAAGAAACACGGTAATAAAGAATGGTACTGTGTGAAATATGCTGACAGTGTGAGTGCAAGCTTGGAGTGCTTATTATATAAGATGAGTCTGGAGCAGAGTGCGATCACTACAGGTCCACTGTTCCCTCGGTCTCTATCAGTGGCTGAAGAGAGATAGAGGAGCTGCTCATCATTCAAGACCCAGTCATCCATCTCTTTCTGATTCCGTCTATATCTAGTACTTTCTGATCCTCTCCCTCTCTCTCTCTTCGTCTCTGCATTGCCAGGACCCGCCGAGGCCGGAGAGAGTCATGTGGATTCTGTGGCTCCGAGCCAAGCGGCCTCCCCGGGAATTTACCTCGAGCTTGCTCGGCATTTAATGAGGTTCACAATGATTTATGTTGCCTTATGTACAGAAAATAGAATCAGGGACCCGCATATTGGCTCGTTACTGATTAATTCCACACTCTAATTTCACCCTGGATAAATTTCAATATTATATTGACATCGCCGTGATGTCCCATACTTATTGCTTTACAAGGAGGGAAATTAAAGTTCTGCCAAATTAAGCGTATGGATCCCTGTCTGGGTGTCGTTTTGCAGTGGTTTACTCAATTTTTCTTTTGTTTGGGAGGATTCTAAAGGTGAAAAGATCTCGTGCCAACAGACCTGGAGTTCCATCTGTGCCGAGCTCAGCTCGACTCTCCCTCCCTTTCTGCCTCTCTTTCTCACATATCATCCTCACAAGTCGATGCTGTCTCTTCAGCGGTGCTTTGACCACTTACACACACATCTCATATAGATGCTCATACACAGCACTATATTTATCTCATTTGACACTGGGCAGAGAGACAAACACTCCCGTCTGTAACTGAGTATGTAATATTTACTGTCAACCACTGGGCGTTTATTCCTCATGACCCCGCGTGAGTCGCTGTCAATTTTGAATTCATCAAAACTGTGAAGGTATTAGTGTGGAATACTTTGAGCTGTCTCTGGGAGCATTTCACCTCTCCAATATCCTCCTGCTGTCTGGGTCATGATGGGTGATACCAGGCCTGCTGGCTATATTGTAGCTGGGGTTGAGGCCAGGCTGGCAGTCTTGTGTCCAGAGGGAACAATGGATTATCTAGCATCACTTTTCCCTCTCAATTTAAAAGCCAACAAGTCTATCTACAGATCAGTTAATAACACGGTACTTCTCCCTCAGCCAGATCTTTTGGTCTGTTTCAATTAGAGTTCCTCTTATTGACCTGAGATTTGAAAAGGACCCTCTCTCGCAGCCAAGTCCGAGCCAACATGTCTTTCACAGCGGGCGAGGTCGTGTCGACCGAGATTAGCCGTAACCTCTGCTCTGTCATGGGCTGAAAAGAAAGCGCCAAGTCACGAGGTTAGTAGAATTTCAGCGATTTCTTTTCTTCGTCAAAAACAGAGCACTTGTAGTCAGAACAAAGCAAGAGTGTCTCGATGAAGAAAATTATCCCTTCACTTTGTGCCTGTGCTCATATCCTTTTCTTCAAATCCTAAAAATAAACAGACAAATCTGAAGTCTGTGCAAATAATCTCACAAGGTATTGTCAGCGGTATCAGTATTGTTACAGCAAGCTCGTAAAACAAATCCACTATAGTACATCCAACAGCTCAGGTTTCATGTAGGATTTGAACCAGTCTTTCCTTAAGCTCAGCTGCTGTGAGACAGACAGTGGTAATGATGCCATTTGCAGCTAAAGTTTACAGCAGACAGTGAGTAATGGAGCATCTGCTGAGACACAATGACTGCAGTCATAGGTATGTTAGATATCGGTATTCTGTCTGATTCACATCTGGAAGCCCTGCATTTGGATTAATAAAGCTCAGATGAATGTTATATCATAAAGGCAGCACTTTCTAATATGTCACTCTAGGGGTTGTAAATTGCACAAGTTGTAACTTGATGATGGTTAAATGTGCAAGATCTGAGATTGGGAGCATTTTGATTGCCTCTTAACGTGTCGACGCAGAGCTGGCCGCTTATAGCTAACGATGCTAACAGTGCAAACTATGTTGAAAGTGCTGACAGAGCTAACAGTGTTTACCTGAGGGGAAACCAGAGGGTGGGTGCTATAGTTTCCAAGACGACGCTCTCTGTCGGGATGGTATGAAAGCAGTGCAGAGCAGCGGCCTTGAGCTAACCAGTGGGGAACGCTCACATGCATGAACATGCACTAAACGTACGCACGGCCGGTCAACAAAGCAAAGAGAAGCTCTGACAACAACACACACAAAGGGAGAGTGACTTCATTCTCTGCGCAGGTAGCCATTACTTCACTATATCTTTACATAGCAAGTAGTTGTTTGCAGCTATATTTATGTCCGAATGTTAAATACAGCTCCTTTAACAAAGCACTTGTTAATGCTTTATAGATCAGTTATAAGCCATTAATGAGAACAACCTTCTGGGTTGCAGGTGTAACGTCTTCTTTGTCTTTTTACCTCCTAAAAGTCTTCAAAATAGCTGAAGAGCATCTGGACAAAAGAAATCCATTTATTAACAACTTATTATCGTTTATAACTGCAGACCTGATGGCATATTAGAAAGATAGATCCTTGACCTTTTATTAATGACACTTACATTTGTAACTGCAGGCATGAACCACCAAAAGACCTTCATATCAATATAATGCTTATAATGTATCATCATTGCATTAATAAATGATTTACTGTCAGCCATTTAAAAAAGCATTAGTTACAATCCTTTAAAACAAGTGCATTATTACTCTGGTGAAAGGTTTAATGTTTAAATGACTTTGTTAGGTTTAAGGAAAATTCCGGTTGAAATGACTCCCTTGCTCAGGTCAGAGGGGCCTTGTCACTGGTTATTCAAAGGTTAAAGTTAGGGAACGATCATTGTCATTCTTTTTATTAAAAAGACATTTTGACAGTTAACGGGAAACAGTCGTCTCCTGTGTATTATGTAAATCCAGTTTTAAGTGGATCCAGAATGAGAATTAGCCTATACATACCAGTTGTCACAAGAACTTACTGCAGTAATATCACAAAATCTTACTTTTCACTGCTCCAGGAGCCTCTCCTGTTCTTCCCTGTGATCACTGTCCAGCACTGAGCCAAAGTGGACACAGAAACTTTACAGGTGCCCAAGCATCAGGCATTAGACGCATCCACTCTGCCAACACCGCATATTTCTCTCCTTTGTACTTGTGCACCTCTGGGACCCGCAGACAAATGCATCCGCATGCTCCGACACACACAACCTGAATGCATATTTTCATACTGCACCTGTGCACATGCACGCATTCACACATGAATACAAGCCTCCCACCTGTTCTCAACGCTCAACAACACTGAGCTCCCTCTCTCCTCTCTGTATAACAAACGTGGCTGCCAAAATGTTCCCGTCACCACACTGCTACTTGACTCTGTGCAATATTGCTGGTATTTCCAGTAATTTAGCCGAACATATGTTGCTCTTTTACTGAAATCATGCTCATTAATCTTGACTTTTTGAGCTCCATACTTGGCAGACGGCGTGAATTTCAGACATTTATTGCTTCTTGTTTGTGATGGCTGTGTAATGGAAAGGTCGCTATACACCTGCAGAAAACTTTTATCATCACAAAGATATAAGGTTTCATTGATCTTAAGGTTAAGCTCTGTTTTCCCCATTTGGACCTGAGAATGTTGCCAATAGACAGTCAAAGCCCGACAGCTTGACACTATCTAAAACTGCCATGGGTGTCTTGAGAGGTGACAGAAATCAAATAGACTAACGTCACCCAACCAGTGAATCTCTCATGTTACACTGGCTGACATTGTCCACTGCAGCGGGCACCTGCCCCACTCAATAACTAATTACAATGTCTTTAGCCGCCTCTGCATCAAGCTTTTCCTCTTTTCAAAGGAGAGCCAAAGGACAGGATGTCTATTAATTAAATTGGCGGACTAATAGAAGCTCCAGAAAACACTCCCCTTTTCCCTCTCTCTCTCTCTCTCTCGCATTAAGTAACTGTCTCTGGTTTTAATAAACTGAAGCACCAATATGCAGCTATAGATGTTCATTTACAATGTGGTACCAAACACTGTGTGCTTTAATGTTTTAGACCAGTGTCACTAACTGCTTTATACACCCGATTTAAGCATTTGATTCAGTAGGCAATGCATTGGGTATAATGTGAAAAGGCTTTCATCTGTTTCTTCTTGGGGCTTTCAACCTGTGAATGAAGAAATGATTTTTGCAAAACGATAGTTTATCGCAACATTAAATTGATACGTTTTCATATAATTTGTCTCTATTTATTTGCAGTGATGGTTATTTATCAAATCATTATTTATTTATTTTGTATGTTAGTTTTAAATCAGATATCTCTCGTCTTCCATCATCATTAATGTCTCCCTATGGCTCTGGTAGGAAGGTGACAGCAGGCAGAGGAGAAAACCTTGTCACTGGTTTACTCCACTGGGAAAGCCTCACAGTAAAAAAAAGACGGCAGAAGGTCATGTGAATCTATATTAGATCTTTTTTTTTTCTCCACACAGTCCATCACCCCTCTCCTTGTTAGTTGCACTGAGCAGTTCTGGTGCAAATTATTGTCCTGCGTATAAATAAGCTGACAGTCTGGCAGGGTCAGGGGCTCTGATGTGCCAGTTCGGTGTCCTCCACGCTGCCTGGCGCAGCGCTGTGGCACTGAAGTGGATGTTTTCTTCACATTCACCGTGACCTCAGATTGTCCACAGATGGCACAGTTCCCTGGCAAACTATAACGATGCAGCGCCCTTCCTACCCTGCTGATTGTGAGCTCACCTTTTAGATTGTTAGTACCCTTAATGTCAATGTCTTGTGCTAAAGTATGTGTGGGGCAGATACACAAAAAGTTGACAGAATTTGTGTGAAGGTGGATCTAATAAGCTGATGGCTGAGTGAGTTGTTGCAGGGACGATACATTTGAAATGAGTCTCATGAAAGGAGTTGATTAGGATTCCCTTACTTCCTCAACATCCTAAACTCTCGGGGTTCCCTCTACCGTCTCTCTTTATTCTCTATCTCACCTCAGTCCATCTTTCTTCATCACATTATAGAAGGTTATCTGTTGTATCATGCTGTCAACTGGTATTGACTCTTCAGATATTGTTTCCAGTCTTAAATACAATTACACTGTAAATATCATTTCCACATAAGGGCATGCTTGAATGCTGAGCTAATGCAATTGAAAACAGCAGTCAGCTTAGCTGCAGTTTCCCTTTTCTTTTTTTTAAAAAGTGGAAAACTTGTCAGAGAGGCAAGTGGGATGGGATGTTTTCAGACTTTTTCAGTGCAACTTAGAATCTTTGGTCTTGAAAACGTATAGGTCTACTTAATCAAATGTTTTTTTGGATCTGGTTTGTTACTCAGGAATGATTTGAGTCAAGATTACATCCGCAGATCATCTAACAACTTAAATGACAAAAAAAAACCCAGTTAGTGAGGTGTTGGGCCACAGCTTCAAGTCTCTAGACCTCTGCTGGAGGGATGAACAACGTTCAGGCCATAGCATACAGTCTGGCTAGTGTCGGGTTTCGGCACCCCATAACTTTAAGGTATCGACCAAAATAACCCAGAACCAAGTAGTATTGAAACTTCTCCAGTGGAACAACACCTGCATTCAATCCTTCTTGTACCCAGATCTCGAAAAAACAGCAGCTATTTGTACGGTTTTGCTTGCAGCTAAACGTTCTTTAATTAAATGCGACGTGTGCTTTGCCTTCTATCACAATCACAGCAGCTGCAAACCATACAGTCTGTGGTGTGGTGAAGTTGAGCGCTGTGTTGTTGACTGAATTGGCAGTTCAGCACGTCGATGTGCCGCCAAACGTTTTAAAGTATGGCTATACTACAAATCTGTGGCGTCTGATAAAGTGGAGGACTTCAGGTAAATGAATGCTTCCAATCCATTCACATGACGGGTATTGAATGAAGTAGAAAGAAAGTTATCAAATGAAGGAGTCTATTAGTATCATCACTTCAAGAATATGCTGGTAAAGGAACTATCGTAAGTATGACCCGTCTTGCCCTCTGTGGAGGCATCTGAAGTCTTTACATTTCTCTATCTACTCATTAATTGTAAGGTTATTTAATCTGTACGTCTGGATGTCCTTGATTCCATTTGGTGCACATCTGCACTAAATAGACTTGAATTTCAAGTAAAACTTTGGCAAGTGAATGCAGCTTTAAAGCAACATTATTTATTTTGTTTAACCCCTTAGGGGCAGCAGAAGAAGCTGCACACAACACTAACACATTATCATCAAATAAAGTCAATAGTATGGCGCAAGTTAGAAAAAACTTGTTCATTTACACAAACGGCAACATTGTCATTCACTTGAAGACGTGTCTCTGACCATCTGACGAATGTAAGTCCAATAGTCACTCTGCTTTTAGCTCTATTTTGGTCTCCACCGACTCTTGAGGGAAATAGTATATTTATGTATATTAAATAGTATATTTATGTAAATAATATATGTCTGGAATACATTGTAACCATCACGACTCCAACAAATCCAAATGTGCAGAAAAGTTTCAAGGACGTTTTGGGGCTGACCCACAAATTGCAGCTGCTGGTAAAAACTAATAGGATGTTTAGACTCAAAACTTAACTAAATTACTTTGTAAAAAGCATTTTTTTTTAACATTGTGCCTCCATCAATTCCTCATTTCCTTGTCCTCACCTACTCTCAATCCTCTGCCATCTGTATACTTGTTTACCTGCTACCTTCCATTCCTCCTATCTTCTCCAGTCGTGGAGGCCAACTTGTCACCAGCAGACGTGTTGATGTCTAATGGTTGTGGGACATTTTCTACGACACCTGCAGCAAACAGGAAGCCTGACAGGCTGCAGGGAGAACAGAGGGAGCGTTTATCTCGGAAGACAGGCCTTCCCTCTATCGCCACGCCAATGGAGACAGCAGCACAGAGCCCGGCGCTCCACAGCCAGATAAGGTCCCCAGACAGAGGAGCACTGCAGCTAGACCCCACTCGCTACAGCGGACGGACCAGAGAGACTACGTGACCCACAACTGTGACAGTCCTTCCCACTTCTCGCCCTCCGTGCTGCTAAATCTGCCTTCATTCCCCCAAAGACCTGAGTTATTTGACAAAGTGTTGAGAGGCTCATTAATATTGGATTATGCTGAGGTAGGAAAATACCAATCAGATTTCTCAATATGGATTTTTTTTTTGTGTGTCTTTGAATGAACGTGTTCAGTAACTTTAGTTCCCTCTAACACCTCTTCCTAAAATACAGCGAGCGAACGAACTCTAGTAAATGGAGCGTAATAAAACTGTCCTGATATACAATGACGATGTTGCTCTCTATGTAATAGAGAGTGAAATCGATTAACTGTCAGTAACTGTTAGAGTCAACTTTGACAACAGGTTGGACTTCGACTATGTTATGACATGTTGCAAAAATAGAGCCAGGGCGAGGTTTCTCACTGATATCGTTGGTATATTTATATTTTTACAGTCCAGGAAGCGTGTGTCCTTACACTGCACAGACGTTTTAGGGAGGAGGAGGGAGTGGTGAACGGTTGGAGGAAAAAAGCGCTATACAACAGAGACGAAGGTGTAAGTCTTGCATACCAAGTTTATGTTACTGTAAACACTAGGAAAAACTTAGGGGCAGCGCAACAAGCAACACAACACAAATTATCACCTCATAAAGCAAATACGGTGAATGTGTTGGCAAATAGTGGCTTATTAGCACACCCACCAGACATGGGGAATGCGACTCCAATATTCACTCTATTTCTAGCTCTGTTTAAAAAGTATTTTGCTCTTTTAAGAGCTGCCTGCTGCAGCTGAAAAAGAGACTACGAGAGTGCGAGTGAACCAAGACGGTAAAGGTGTTAAGATGCAAGAATCCTGTGAGAAACTACAAAGTTGCAGGATAATTCTCTGTGGTTCGTCACTACAATCTCTTTCACACTACAGTCTTTTATTTTTCCGCATTTTTGCTATAAACAATTCGATTTGTACAGTTTAGGGGAATTTTGGGAAAGCTTGTCAACTTGTCCTGTCACATGCTTCCACAGTCAGCATTAACTTTTTCTATATGCAACCTAAAATATGCTTTTAAGTGCTTTAAACGGGAAACAAACACATGGATCATGCTTTGATTTTCTGGAGCAGATGTTGAAAAGATAACAAATGAAAGTCTTACAGAGACGTTCTGTATGGATAGTATGGAGCAACAGTCACTATAAAGGCTTCTTTGTCATGTTGCAGCATTACATTCTCCGGGTTGACAGAAAGCTCACTATCATCCTTTGAATGTTTTCACTCACAACATATTCATATATATGTACACAGTACATACAGAATATGTATCTTTTGAACATCATTTCAATAGGAATATAAATAGGTTCCAATCCTTGGAACTTATTCTAAAGGCTCATTATTGAATGTACTGTATTTCAAAGAAGAGAAGGAAGTTGACTTTTCTTTCCTGGCTCGTCTTTCGTCTCACAATTGTTGCTGCAAGTCCCTTGTGTGTGTACAGGGTCTTATGGGAAATAACTGCATTCAGTTTGTTCTGTACTGGGAAATCCAGTTCTGTGTTTGGCCAACCATGTCAGGCACTTAAATCACAGAGGGCCTGAATTCCTCAGGGCCAATCCAGCCTGTCACCATGAATGTAAAGACAGGCTTTATCTCCTAAGACTTGAATACGACCATGAATAATGTAGAAGCAGGTAGAGCAAGTATTGAAGGGGGAGCATTACATTTTCCACACTTCTTTGATATGAAGTCCGTGGTACGAGGTCACGGAATCATCGAACTGGATTTACTGCTAAAATCACAAAGTGGAAAACAGTAATCAAAAATCAACGCACACAAAAAAAAAAAGACATCATGAGCTTGGAGATTTAAAACACATGATGGATGAAGCATGTAGCAGATTTTTAATACATAAGAAGCTGTTACAGCATAAGACATGCAGCTGAAGACAAAAAGGCTTTTCTGGAGGAAAGTCATTCGGTTTGGGTCACCTCTTCCGTCTTAATACTGTTCTGATAATGAAGGGGAACAAAAGAGGTTGTAAGAAATGGGATTCACTGTATTTCTTGCTTGTTATTTGTTGTCTGTGTCAGCATATATGTGTTTGTGCTTGTCTGGCAAGAAATGAACTTAGTCACAGAGGTCTGAGACAATAGCGGGCAGGAATTGCTGAGCCAATAGCAGCACCTCGGCAACGGTAAAGCTATTTCGCTCCAGCAGACCACATAATAGCTTTGGCTGATGCAGAGTTTGGAAATCCATCAGTCAACCGGGCCAGACTGAGATGAGCAGCGCGCTCAGCTACACAAGCAGCAGGTGAGGAAACAATAGACCGGTCCTCATCATGAGTTCAGGTCGTTCAATGTCAGGACCTCTCTCTGGAAATTAGATTGCCGAGATTGCACAATGCAAACAGACTGCAGCAGCGTCTTTACACATTACACATAGATTAGCACCAACTCTGAAATGTGTTTGAGTTAGTGCTGTTATCACATTGTAATGTGTGATAGCATTCACATGGTGACATAATGAACATTATACCTTTCTGTGAGTTGATTTTGATGTAATTTGTACTTCAGACTAAACACACAGGCTTTTTAAAGTTGTACTACAGTAAATTAGTGCTGTACTTCAATTATGTTTGAGAGCTATAGCAAGAGATTTCCATATTATCCTGTCGTACTTATCCATATCCTACTTCTCATTATCAATAGATTTAATCATTATACTGCATTCACACAATGTTGTCGGGATGGTTAGAAAAAGCTGTTATTCCCACTAAACATCAGTCAAACAGCCTAAATTGAGTGCATTTACTTTTATGTATTCGGAGCATCAATACTAATATAGGATTTTATTTAAATGTAACTTCAGGCAATGGTGGCTTTGTTGATATTTCTATACTTCTTTGACCCTTCAAAAAGTCCCGCCCCCTGAACGCAGGCTTGCTAATCATAGCGTAGCTGTGACGATAGGCAACTATCTGCCTCCGCTCCCTTGACTTTCATGCAATCGTTTCCGATTTTCAGGCTGGTTTTGTGGATTTTGAGCTAGTTTAGCAAAGGGTCAATTACGGTCTTATGCCCACACATTTCACCCCAACAATCTATATTTTATGGCCGCACTATTTGATCAAGAGGGAACATTTAACATTCACAATCTTAATTTAGGATCTACACAATTTAAATTGAAGTTTAAGTGTTAGTGGGGTTTCGAGAGGCTAAAGGATGCCCTTGGTAATTTCTTTTTAGAAGATTCCTAAAAGTCACATGACCTTCTGACCTGCTGCATGAACCCGAGCTGCTCCAGGACCTTTGCAGAGCTGGGACGTGGACACCTGTCTCCTTTGCTGACAGAGCTACTGCCTAAGGGTGTTTTTTTTGTGTATGTGAGTGTCTCTGTCTGTGTGAGCTTTTTGTGCTGACACAGGAAGAAATTCATATTCCACTAGTGAGAGCAGTAACTGTGTAATTGTATCCTGCTGGTATCGAGTACTGTCTGAGTAGTCTGTCATGTCAACATGTTGCAAATATCGGTTATTATCTTGTCAGGATATAGATAACACAGACATAAAAAAATACAACAAAATGCATTGGGAATATAACTTACAGTTTATCCAAATGACAAATGACTTCCTTCTTCCATGTACATGTTGAGCAGTCTTTGTTGCACAATGAAAGATGGCCATAACTGTGAAATGACTGTTGCTCTGTGAAACTAGAAAGCTGCGCTCATTAGAGTGCCGACCCCCTATTGGCCGGGGCCGGTTAAGAGGGGCGAGTGAGGAGTATGCAGGCAGTCCATGGCTGTATAAAACAGGTATTAAAACAGGTGTTTTGAGAAAGTGTGAGTCACCACAACCACGAGAAGTCCTTGAGCGTGCAGCCATAACTGGCCACCCAAAGTGCTGTGCAGTTTGCTGCAGCAGAATGTGAGATTAGCTGTGGACAGACACAGAGGTGCACACTCAGTCAGGGACGCACAGACGCACACAGTCACAGGCATGACCGAACACATTGACTGAATGAATTTTAATAATATTGTTGGGTGATATAGAAATATATGAGGAAATTACTTAAAATACTTAGTCCCATATAGAAGAAAATCTGTGTCATCAGCACAAAGAGTAAATCACACGCAAATGTGATTAAAGAGAAAATTCTACAATACAATTATGCTTTGAGGCATATTTCAGTGCCATCATCGGCACAATAACATTTTGAAACCACTCATTTTACGAAGTAACCACAAACCAGTCACAAACCCATGCAGTCATAATACGTTTCAGATGTGCAGCGGTTCACATACAGCTTTTCCTCTTTCAGTTGGCAGGAATCTGTTATTACTCATGCTTTGTCTTGTTAACTGACAATTTACCTGCTGGCGTTTTGATGTTTTTCTAATTTATTTATGATGTTACTGGAAGGAAACTTCAAAGTCTTTGTGGATGAAAGACTGTAGATGTCATTCTGCGCATTCCAAGTCATGAATCTTTTCTTCTTTGGCCCGGCCCTCAATTAATTGATTTGAAAAGAATGTGAAAGAAAGTGTTGCTTTAAGAGTCAACAAGTTGTTGGAATTTCTTTGGTTTGAATTTCTGGATGGAGGCGCCCATCTGTAGATGCATTTCAATACTGTTTGGTTTTTAGCACACAATGCCACAGATTGCATGCAGGTTTCAGGTGTATTTGAGCGTCATCTGAGAGTCAAATATCACGGGAGGTCACAGAGATGCTGACCAAGTGAAGATGATATGTCCTATTGATGGTAAGCAGAGTGGGGCGCGTCAGAGGAAATGTAAATGATACTTTGCACTATAAATTATTGTGGGCAAGAAGACCAAACTACCTGACAGTGATTTCTGCAGGACTGATCATATTGTTGCATAGACAGCTTTGTTTTTCTGGAAAAGATCCAACCAATGCAGAAAATTACAGGTCAGTTGCATTAACCTCTCATATAGGTATGCCCATGGTCAGAATGATAAAACAAAGATTAACATTTGATAGCTAAAGGTCCAATATAATATCAAAGCATTTTAGAAGAGAAACACATCCTGTTTATCCTGCACTATGTGTAAACAAAGAAAGAGTATTAGGATGTATACTTTGACATTTTGGGAAATATGCCTTTTCACTTCCTTGCAGAGAGTTAGATGATGAGACACTGTAGATACCACTCTCATGTCTGTACAGTGAATATGTAGCTGGAGCTTGCAGCCGGCTAGTTAAGCTTAGCATAAAGACTGGAAACAGAGGGGGGGGGGGGGGGGGGGACGGGACAAGTAGCCAGTATATTGTGTTTGCTTTATCCCTTTAAAACAGTTTTACAGGGGGGATATATGCCGCCGGATTAGTTCTTAACTGGGACTACTAACTAGAATATCCACTGGTTGACTCAGCTTGTGAAGATATTATAATATTTCCTTCAGGACTTGGTGGAGACAAAAACAGAGCTTAAAGGTTCTTCTTGTGGCCAGAAACATGTCTAATCTTGCGTTGTGTCAAATGGATTTGTAAATTGCAATTCATTACAAAAACATGCTGTATATCAACCTGATAAGGCGATAGATAATATGTCACTGTTGGGTTTACAGTCTGTTGCACCTACCCAGGTGGCCAAAAAAATCCTTAACTCTAAGTTGTATAATGGGAAAATATGTTATAGTATCATGTGAAGTTTTAAAGAATGTACAACTGAAAGTGAGGAACACAGGCAGACGCAGAACAGCAGTTCTGCAGATGATTTTAATTAGTTTTGTATCCAGGTGTCTTGTTATCTTTTCCCACAAGGGTGAGAAGTGAAGAGACACTGTTTCTTTGTTGGTAAGACAAAGACACAGAGAGGCCTTGACTCCAGAAATGAATGCCCGCAGAAACAGACAGCCTGTGTCTGAAATACCATACTCCCCTTTTGACACATTATCTGACGTTGTAAAGGTGTGAACCTCTGTCTGCATAAAAATGATGTGGTGTCTGATACTTAGTCAAAGCATTCACACAGTCTACTGAATACGTAGTTGCTATGCTTTCTTCCCTCTTGCAAGAGAATAAACGGAAAAAGACAACTTTGAATCTTCTGATGACTTCATTATTGATTTGTGAACAAAAACTCTCTTCTCCTGATTAACCTAGAAATTTTCCACCACAATTGGCTCCCACCAACAATGATAATTTAATATGTGTCACAATAGGCCACGCATGTAGCAAGGAAAATACCCAAACACATACCAAGCAGGCAGAATGAAAGAATTGTCTTACAAACTGAGACGCCACAAAGCAGGCAGGTAACAGGCAAACTAAACTTCCTTGTAAAATCAAAGGATTGAAGAGGAACCAGCCAACGAACTGAGGAGGTATAAATAGGGACTGAATAATATGGAAGTGGGAGCAGGTGAGCAGGAGCACCTGTGACCACAGGGCTTGATTGTTAAAAGTTTTTATTCACGTTTTGTCCGTGTCTTTTTTGTTTAAAATTAATTACTTTCCGAAGACTGAGCTGATAATTGCCAGCATTGGCTGGTGAACTATCAGATGTTGAGAACAGGTGCTCATGACTGTTCCAGGCTGAGTTGGTTTAGAGAGCCTGTTCCCTATTTGCAAATCCAGCAGCCAATGTAAATTGTGTCCATACATGCCCAGTTGCCCTGAAGTTCCCTTATGCAACTTGCAGGAGTTCACACCATAACGTCTCTTCAGGACAGTACCATCGCATGGCTGTCCTTCCACATTGCCAAGTCTATTTTTATGCATGTTCCAGTGGTTCATGCCAATCTAGTCACTGATCCCAAATTCACTTCTGGCAGAGAGACTGCAGTAAAAAAATGAAACCATCAGCAAATCATTTCTTGCTATCCAAATTTGTCTTGCTCGCCAGAAAGCAGACAGGCAGACAGATAAACCGGCTCTTCTACGATAGATTCATCATGTTACTCCCAATGATAGACCAATGTGTTTCCAGTAGCTCTCCGGGTAACCTCGGTGCCAACAGACCAAACTCAATGCTTAATATTGCAGACATATTGCCACCAGTAACGTTAATGACCTCAGGTTGAGCAATTATCATTGATGACGGCGCTGGGCAATATGAAAGAATTGGTATTCATTGTGTCTGTTTCAAAGAATGAATTATTTATATCTTGCTTGAAGCTACTGCCGGGCTGGTGCGGAGAGGAGCGACTGCAGTAACGTGGTGAGAGGAGCAAAACAATAATGTTAAAAGGCAAAAGAGAGCCGTATCGCTTATTCTCATGGCAGCAGTGTGGAGCACATAATGGGACAACTCAGCCGTCATTAATGGCTGTAGGTCATCTCTATTACCCTTCTGACGAAATGATGTCGGCCAGATCTAAGTTTAGACATTAACCTGTATCGGATATCTGGGTGTGATAGCGTCTAAATATCTTCAGCTGTAAGATAATCGTAAAAAACTGGATGTATTATACTATATGCATTTTACTCAATGTAATCTTTAGATTTCTCATTTACAGATTGTTTTCTGACCTCTTACAGATGGGCAGGGATTTTACTTAGCTTGACAAATTGTACACAGTTTCTTACTATAACATACAGCTGCAATTTAATATGCATTCAAGCCTTAAAGCTGCAAACCCAATGTCATCACATTACATTACCTGACACATTAAAGGTGAGAAAAAGCAAGGCTAAAAGGGTCTCTGGGCTCCATAGGTTGCACTAATAGATGGTGTGATTGTCCTCAGGCTGCTGTTTTATTTAATTGTACAGTTGCTCATTTTAACATTGCAGCGCGGTGCTGAGTATGCTCACAGTGGGCAGGATATTACACAATGATTCCTCTAAGATTATTATGATAAACCCTGTTATGGTATAACATGATCTGTAAATACTATCTGTGAATTTCATCTTGTGGTAATATGTGAATCATGTCTGTATGTGTCCAGTGTGGCTGTCTATGTTTGGTGTTACTGTCACTGAGCTCACCCACCACGCTGTACCGAAAGCAAATTCCACCCCCCTTCTACTTCCTGTACAGCCTCATTCAAAATCATAAAAAATATGCCTGCGCCTGTTGGCAACGGAAGTGACGTATTTCTCCAGTCATTTTGCTTTGAACATTGAATTAAAACTGTTACCAGGATCAAAATGTCGTTCATCAGTGGACTCAAGTTCTACAAAATTTGGATAGGATTCCAATCGTTTCAAAGCAACAGGTGTTTCGGTTTACGGAGCGACCATGTTAACTGGTGCCTTTCATGCAGCGGACCAACTACCAGGATCCTATTGACCCAGAGCAGCGTCTGGCAGTCTGTCAGAGTAACATTGTTGTATAGCCTAAGCTACTGTTAGCTCATTTATTTAATATCCTTTTCGCAAAATACTAGTGAATTTGATTATATGTCTAGGGCTTTTATTGTGAAATGTAAGAACGGAAGGAATGGATCTGGTATGCGTTGCCTTTGTCAAGGTTGAAAGGAGTAATAAAGTTTGAGACTTGGTTCTGTTTATAAAGCCTCAGTGAAATTTTGAATATGTTCATTCCACACAACGTGATTGGTTGATGCCTTTATTTGTGACACGAAAGATCTGAAAAATTGACTCTCAAAGCTATTGGCAACTTTAAAGAAAGGGATGCATTCGACTTAGCTCATAAATATTGAGTCAATTGACATTGTTAAAGGATCCCCAAGAAACAGCATGAAACAGACTTGATTTGGTTTTTTTCAAAACTGAGACCATTAAACCTCTCGAACTGAACATATGTTCCTAAAAAGCCTCCTTTTGGGTTTTCTCCTTCAATTGTAGGGATAGACCGAACTGCGATACGTCTTTTAGATAATCCTCCAGTGTGACCAGAGACTTGGTTTTGAGCCTTGACTGTAGAATAACGAGAGCTTTGTCTGAAAATCTCCAGAGAGCTGAAAGAAGCACTGTTTGCTGAAAACCAATCTTCTCTTTCCTCTCACCTCACTGTTGTATCTGACCATGTCGCTCCACTGTAAGTAACAGCACTGGTGTGAATTAAATATGAAAAACAGGGTCTGTTTTTCTCACGGACAGCTTCATACTGTTTTATATTTCATAAGTTGAGTGCACACTTGGCTTTAGTGATTTTCTGCATTTCCCAAAAGCTCTGAGTAAACAGGTATGAATGTGTTGAAAACAACAAGTTCAACAAGTTCTAGGTTAAGAGTTCAAGAACAAGAGAGGAGCATTTTTACAGTTCATAAATGTAAAAAAAAACAGCACAGTTGGTAAAGAAATCTCTGCCACTGTTCGCTTGTTAGTGTGTTGCTCTTTGATTCCGAGCAACACCCACTTTTTTAACATTCATTGTTCTTTTGGAAAGCTTGCTTTGCAATGAGCTTCAATTGTTACCGTGCTGGAATGTGATTTGAGGCGATATCTTCATTTGCAGATATGAGGAAGATAAATCGCAAACAAAATGCAAAATGTCCATTGCTATATTTTTGTTTGACTTTGCCTTCTCTCCTCATCATTCCTACTCGTTTTTGATGTCACTCTTTTGGTCCAGGGCTCTGTGTTTCTGTGGGTGCCAGAGTCTGTGGTCGTAATTGGCAGGCACAGGTGTGAGCAGTTAACGGTATTCAGTATCAACAGCCGTCTGCTCGCAGCTCTCTGCTATCCACCGCCCAAAGCGACGTCTATTGCGACATAACCCGTGCAAACAATCACTCACTTGGTGATTGTTGATTCATCCAAGTAGTCGCATACTTTGATGCACCTCCCTTCAATATCGTTGGCTAAATTCAGAACAGAATAAGAATTTATATTTCAAACACATCTAAATATTGTTTATAGAGCAGCAACAGTTGGGTTTACAACAACAAAGTCACGATATACATCAGTCCTTCCTCCTGGCTGCTTTGTATCAGCCAACAGAGAAGTATGCAAAAAAATTGTTTTTGGTAGATTGTGCGTGCTGTGGTTGTGTACACATAGCGGCGGTGGCCGATTGAACTAGGTTTCTTTTTTGTTTACCTGTTCGCAGATGTATTGATTAAGTATTGGCTTTTTACTCGCAAATATTTGATTGCATGTACAGTGACAAGCGTAGTTGCCGTCAACTCGAGTATTCTTCACTTCACCTGGTTCACATCACCACAGCTGCATATCTGCTCGTGCTTCTTGTGTGTGTATGTGTGTGTGTGAGTGTGTTAGTGCCTATGTGTGCGAGTAGTTGGAGGAGCTCAGCCCGACAGAGAGAGCAGAGCAGATGCGCGCTGCAGCGTGATGATGAACGTCACCAAAACATTAAAAAGTTCAATTAAAACACCAGTAACGTCGGGGCTGGTCAATACAACGATCATTAATCATTTTGCACCGGGGCCCGTTTAATACCGGGCTACGGAACACATCCCTACCTTCAGATAACGTAAAAACGCGAAAGTCTCTCGCCAGAGCCAGTGTCCCATTTGGGGCGGCTTTAAAACATGGCGGTGCAAGATGGCGGACTCCCTGGCTTTTTCCAAGCTACCAAAAATTCTACAATTCTTAGTTTCATGTGGTTATACACTGATTTAAACATAGTTGAATATTATATTCAATCCCCCCTAAATGATACACACTCTGTTCCTTTAGTGAGAAGAGGTAATTATTCATTGTTAAAAACAAGAAGGCTAATTGCTTGTCAAGCTAATGTCAGTGTTCAGGTAGGAGCCCCGAATGAAAGAACACAGCACTGGTGAAAGGAACACCCCACAATGAATGTGAGGCCAATTTTCTCTTGACTGTGATGTTAAGACAGAAAGGTCCTTCATCTCTGTGCAAATGGTGTTCCCTAGGAGCCACCTGAGCTGGACACAAAAGATTCAGAGTTAACGTCTCATTGTTTCTGAGCAATCAAACGGCAGCTCTGCACCGTGCATACGTCTGGAACTAAAGCTGTCGAGCATTGCTTCATTTTCGATTTCCCTTCCTTTGCTCCTCTCTCCAACCTTCTTGTTACTGTTGCCAGGAATGATTTAAACTTTTTCAACAGTTTCCTTTTCTTCTTAAGCTGGCGACATTCATTTATTTCCTCCTCGTTTAGTGAGACAAAACAAATCCGGGCGGGTGCTGCCAAATTGCGTCCCTTTCTGCGACGCTCTGTGATGTACGTTTATGTGAGGATGAGAAAAGGCTTGGAATGATTTCCCCGTCTTACCTATACTGGAAATGGATGCAGAGAGAACATGTGGCTGTGGGCTGTTAAACAAGGTGCACTGGCTCCCAGCGCTCTCATAAATAACAGGAGGGAAGCTCTTTTCCAAGCCTGACTTCAGGGGAGCTTTTTGGTCGAGGACACAGAGTCCTGTAGCCAAGGAAGAGACTGCCAACTGTCTTTGTTTTACAAAAAACTAACTCCGTCGTTGTCATTTTTTATATTCCTCATATTTCTTTTACATGATCTGTAAAAGACGTGATTTAGAACGTTAAACCTGAGCTGACTAAAATTAATGTTTCATGACCGCCAACTTAAATCCCTTACATATCGTTTCACCTGTCTCATGTAAAATCATTTTGCCAAGCATGTAAATGAGTTACAGCTGGACATGACTTGTTCAGTGAACTGTCTCCAAAGGGTGTAGCCATGGCGCAACAAAGGTATTTTTCATAAATCTTGCAGATTTCTCTTGGGGCTCTCTTTGTGTTATTTAGCATCGGTTTCACTTTGGACTGATTTTCTGCTAATAAACAATGAGTCTTCCACCCATTAAATACTGGAGTCGCTTGGATTGTTGTCAAACCCTGATATTCCTCAAACCATCTCAGGGTTTGTTATTCTGTTTTTGATAGGATCCATTTGTTATGCCTGGGCATCTGCTTTGCAGCGTGGAGCCTCTGCCAGCTTTCAACTAGACAGACGTCTGCTTCTGGCACTGGGTTGTTGGTTCCTTCAGCGAATGAAAGCATGACAGGGCCTGTCATGTCTTAAATGTGTCAGCGGGGACTCATTAACTAAACAAATCTGTGCCATCGCCCTGCAGTTAAAACACGAGTTCCAGCCTCAGTGAACAAGACGAATTGTAAACAAAGGACCAACTGGTCTCACGAACAGCGCCTCTCTAAAGATAGATGAGGAATCGTCTTCCTCCCCGTCTTATCTCAGGTGGTCACCATCCAGATCCTAGATATGACGCGAGTGTCCACGGAGGACAAAAGCAGCTTAGGGCGCTTTTGCAATGATAAGCAGTTTGGTTCAACAATCTGAAAACGTGGATCTCTAAATAAGGAAGCAATCTTGTAAGTGATCTATGATTAGTAAATGTATTCATGCAAAATCATTTGGGAACCATGGTAATATGTATGCATGTCAACATGTGAGTACGGGGATTTACCTTGATCAGTCAGAGTTTAAATTAATAAGATGCAGTGTTTTTGTCAGTTTTTCATCAAAAACTGAGTGAAACACGATTACAAGACTTCTGCTGTTCGTCATTATTCATTGCCATGGGGCTGAGCTGCATCCTGAACTAATAAAAAGCGGAAATATTTCTTTGTGAGCTTTTTGTGACGCCAGAGAAGACAAATATACACACATGGTGCAGTGCTGCATGAAGCTGTCAGTCACCAGACTGGGAACATTAAAGATGCAGGGTGACCAAAACTGACCATTTAATTAAATACCAGTGGCCATGTGAATTATATTTATTCTTCCTTGTTTGTTTAGAATAAAGAAGTATGCAAACCAGAACTAAACTGCAACATTGTATCTTATTTTTTTACAGGTGTGAAAAAAACAAAGTGATCCTTTTCAGCATCTTATCCAGGTAACAGCACATCAGTCTCATGGCTCTCTGTTCACTTCACACGCTTTACAATCAGCTGATTTATTACAAAACCGCTCAATTCAGACATTTAAAATACTTTCCTAGTGTTAGATTACCAAAAGGGTGAGATTACCCCCCTTTTAATCAGTGGTGGAAAGTACTTGAGTAAAGTTTTGAGATACTTGTACTTCACTTGAGATATTTACGAGGGAAATATTGTTTGTTGTGTTGTAACGTTTCAGATTTAAATTGTAGAAACAAATTAGTTTATTTAAATACATTAAATACATTGTGAAAGATGTAACCTTTTTGTCTGGTCAAGGCTGGACTAGACAACAGAGTATAAACAATTCCAATGACCACATCTGAAATAAAGAAAGAAAAGTGCGGCTTAGCTGTGGGTGATGGGGTTTCACAAGTACTGGTGCTGGTAAAGTATTGATGAGCTGAGAGTGGTGGATGATCATTAACCTACGAGTCTGTGAGGAGGCATGTCATTGTCTTGCTGCCATTGTTTTCTATTCAGGTGTTAATCGCACAAACAATTTTGTCAGGTAAATAGAAAATGTATGAAATACACACAAATACTCCATTACAGCAGTATTACATTAAATAGTCAGTGTAAAACTTGTGTATCTCTTAATAGAAAACAATTTGGTAAAGAGCGAAGACAATCACAGAGGAACATATTGTCCAAATATGCTTTTCCACTTCCACTACTTTAACAATCCTCTGCTCTCAGTAGGGAGTAAATAAGAAGTCTCCTCTCGCTTCCCAGTGAAAGAGGTACTTCATCACACAGATAAGAATGCAGACTGAGGCGCCGCGACAGGAATGGAAAGAGTTTGGCTTGTGAAGTATGGATTAGTTCTGGTAAAGTTAGTATGATTCATCCAATGCCGGGGAGCCGATGTGGAGTCTGTGTCTGTGCACCTCGCTGGGCCGCCGTTGTCCCGCTGCGCGATCAGGCGAGATGAATGGACTCAGATGTGTCGTGGTGTTGTATCTCCCTCCTCCATTACTGTGTGCGCATGTTGACTTTGTCTGGTAATTTTGTGTTCATGGAGGGGGGTCCTCTGATCAGCGCTTGAAACAGGTTCCTGGCCTCGGCACTTTTTTAAAATTCAGGACTCATCTGTGATTCATCTGTTTGATTGCATGAAAAGATTAAAGCACTACTCTGAAATTAAGAAAACAGTGCATTCTCCACAGGTCTTCCTGACATTCTATATGTGCATGTTGTGCCTGGTACATAAATACATTGAAAGGATATGTTTAATCCTAAATGTTTCAGTATGACTCACTTCCTATCCTTTTAATTTGCCGTAAAATTCCAAAATCATGTGCTTTAAACGACTAAACTAATACCTAAGGACAAACGTGCTGCTCATTTGCATATCATGCGGTTCATTTTCACAGTAAATGTAATAACTTTACATTTCAAGAAAAAAGTTATATCCTCTTCTCATGTTTAATTTCCATGTTCAATGGAATATATATGCTCTTGGAAAGAGCTGTTTAAGGATTCTCACTGGAGCTATACGTATCTGCCCCACTTTCATGTTTAAGCTTAAATCTGAACATGCACTCTTTTTTAGACAGATGACAGACATAACCATGCTGGAATTTCCTTTTCCTTTACCCCATGCCATTAATAATCATTACACATTTGCTTCTTCAGGCTTGTTATAAGTCCGAATGCTCGTAATAAAAAATCTCAGTGGCATATATATATACGGACAAAATGATTATTTTGTCTGTGATGAATGGAGGCTGCTGATGTTGTTTTGTGTGGACTTCTTTCATCCTGCACTGCCTTTAGAAAAGTGCCTTTGGATTTTTCAATGCAGCACGGACAACTGTGATTTCCAGGTGTTCTTTTGCCGTATAGCATTGTATTGTTCTCTTCTCCGTTTCCACAGAATGGGTGTTGTGAGCAGGTGTGTCCGAGGATAATACGCCTTTAACAGAAACCTCCACGTTTTCAAACAGCACCTTGTGTGTCTGGCTTTTAATGGAACAATGAAGATGCTGCGGCTCCTCCAGCATCCTTCAGAACTGTGCTGTGGATTTCAAAGTAACAAGGACATGGCGACTGCTGTAAAAATCTGAACTTTTTTTCAACCCAAATAAACGTATCTGTAGTGTACATATTATAAAGCTGCATGTGAAAACAAAAAAAGAATGGAGCACAATGAGAAATGCTACTCCTTCTGTATATGGACGGCTACAGTAGTTGTGTACAAGGTATGTGTTATGTGAGAGACTGGAGTATCTGGAAACATCAATACTGAGTTTATTTGATCATTTTATCATTTTTTTATTTCATTTTTTACGTTGAGATACGTAACAAGTTAAATATCTGGATCTGTTTTCTAGTTCAAATCTGTAGTGTGAAAATTGTTTTGACCGGCAATGACAGTAGTGACAACCTAAAGCCAACAAGAACGCAAGCTATGATGTGAGGACAATATTAGGGGGAGGAGTCTTAACACGTGCCACAGAACATCAGCAAGCATTGATATGCACGATGTGCACAAACCACCCGTTCTTACTACCAACTCCTCAAATACCGATGTTTCAAATAACTCCAATACAAACCTTCACGCGGCATTAGCAGAGCATGTGATGTAGTATGAAATGAATGAGATAGTGCTTATAATGAGCAGGACCTGTGGTGGTTAATTCCATTTAACACAGGACTACCATCAAAGACATCTGTGTTTGCGTACCATGGGAAAGTATTAAAACTTTCCCCAGTGAGTCGTTAGTTCCGTTAGTCAAGTGAGTCACTAGTGACGTAACCATCACACAGGATGTCAGGCTTTCACGTCTGTAATACACAAAGCACAGCTGCCTAACAATTCACCCCCAAAAGAAAATCCAAATGTTCCCTGCTATTAGGAGAAGTGGTTTACTTTTTTTTTTCTATTATAATTAAAAGCTCCTGGGTCCTCCTCTTAACTCAGACAAAAGCTTTAAAGTCCTCTCTTCTCCCATGATGATGTTATTTTTGCAGTTTCCTCTCATTAAATCCAATAAGCTCTCGGAACAATATGTTTATCAGAACTGCCATCAATGTTAATAGCAACAGCAGTGAGATGCTTCGACGTTCCCTCATGATATATTTATCCATAAAAAAACTCTGGGAAGACGCTGTCAATCTGGCAGCTTGTACCTCTGGGCAGTTACTCACACAAAGGAAACTTGTTTGGATTCAGGACTTTGACAACACCGCTTGTGTTCCCGTCCTGTTGGCTATTATTGACCACGACAACTAAGCTACATGCAATGAACAACTTTGGCCCTGTGTTGGAGCTGAGGCTAGGCCTGTCCTAATTTAAGATAACGGTTATTGATCAATGGTCCTAAACCATTAGCTCTCTGCCTGGATTTGCGGTATGGTGTGCGCTGGGAAAGGATGCTGAGGCTGCGAGAAGAAAGGCAGAGAGAACAAGGACAGGGTGGATAAATTGGAATTATTTTTCACATGTTCAAGATTGTTGTGCTTTACAAAGCAACAAAAAGGATCAAGGGGAGGTAAACAGAAACACAATTAATAGTCTCAGTCAGTGCCTCGAGCATTATACATTTGAGTCACAGAGGTAAGCATTTGGTTCTCTCAAAGATCTGCCAATGTTAGAAAAACCGAATGCAACAGTCATGAATAAAATGGCACAAACTGGGCTAATTCCACGCTAACGGCTCTGTGAGGCTCCACTGATTTGAGTTAAATTGTAACTTGGGGAGGCTGATATGCTCACAGCGAGGCTAACATGCTGATGATTAGCAGGATTGTTTACCACGTTCACCGCATAGCATTTATAAATGATCCCTGAACGCAGTACAGCTGAGGCTGATGGGAATGCCATTAGTTTTGCAAATATTTGGTCAGAAACCGAATAATGAGTGAGGATCACTAAAGTCATTAGATCACGTCAAAAACAAAAACTTAAATGCCATTAATAAATCCCATTGCATTGTTTTCTCACTGTGAGATCCCATTTGATTGATGGGCGACTCAGTAGTTTGTCTGAAAACATAAAAAGCACGTTGAACCTGCAGAGACAGCTTAAAATCATGCTGGGAAAACAAACTTTTGATTATGTAATTTTCAAAGGAGGATGTGATTCCTTATGTGAGAATAGTGGGGCAGCTTTGTGGTACTTGTGACCTTTCCTTGTGTGCTGGAATATGTTAGCAGCGGATTAATGACGCAAACTATAACTACTGTGGAAATCCAATCATTCTGGTCATTGCAAGACCCTCAGGGATCCTTCTCGCTCATCGTACTCTGCTTTTAATCTGCCTCTGGTCGTTTTTTGCATGTCTCCAAGTCGTTTTTCCGATTTGAGTGCTAATTATGTCACAGTGGCTCTCCCAGGCCTTGGAGCTGTCTCTGGCTCAAGCGAGTTTCTGCAAAACTATGCCTTTGAAAATCCCCAAAAAGCATTTCCTAACCACTTGTCTCAGCGTCCTTGAACTTGTGGGACTGTAAACAAAGTGGACTTCCAGGGTGGTTATATTTGAAGATAGACAAACACAAGAATGACACAAAAATGTGTGAAACACATGGTGACACAGTGCTCTGCAGTGACATCAAGTACAGACAAGAGAAATTCCAAGCGCGAACAAGAAAAAATGAAATGCAACACACATGGAGCAACCAGTTATCACACATATCAACCCTTGAACTCGAAGATGTATATAGTTTATAGAAGAAACAACTGTTATAATGATTTAAAAGCCAACTTACAGAGTTTTCTGAGACAGTCGACAGGCTCAGCAGATCTAATGTAAGGGGGGAGACTGTTCCAAAGTCACGGTGCGAGGACAGCAAATGAGCTGCCATCTTTGGTTTTAAGTTTGGCACATGGACCAGCCAACGGGTTTTGGTTGGAAGACCTAAGTGGATGGCTGGTGGGGTGAGGAATTAGAAGCTCGGAGATGTAGGCAGGAGCTATATAGGCCATGGAATGCCTCGTAAGTGGTTAAAAGAATCTGAAATTCAATCCTGAACTTTACTGACAGCCGATGCGTTGAGGTTAAATTAGGAGTTATGTGAGATCTACCGACTGTCCTAGATAAGAGCATAGCTGTTGCATTTTTTACAAGCTGAAGACGGGCCAGGGCAGTTTGACTAAGGCAAGTGAAAAATACATTGCAGAAGTAGGAAAGGGGAAAAATTAAGGCATGAATCATACGTTCTGATTAAAAAGCGAACAATAATAATGATGTGATTTTTGCAATGTTTTGCTGCGGAAAAGAAAATGTATAGACGTGTGCATCTGTGTTTGTATTCACTGCTTAGGAGGTTCGGTTCCACATCACTGGAGACAGGTTCTCCAACGACAGCTGGATTGTCCAGATTTCACAGCACAAAGAGGATTTTGCTGGCAACATTTCTGCTTCACACCTGATAACAGTGTCATTATCCCCTGAGAGGAGGTCTTTCCTTAGATCTGAAAAGAGCGCCTTGTGACCCGTGTTACCCCCCCCCCCCCCCCCTCCATCCCTCTGCACTGCCTCAACAGTATCTTGGAGGGCTTTAATCAGTTTTTCTATGTAGATGTCGGGACCTGCTGTTGCACCGTCTTTTGTTGTTGTTGTTTCTGTCTTTGTGTCCATCTAAAACAAGCTGCTGATGTGGGTTCATTAAAATGCACTTTATCAGCACCGCTCCTGTGAAAGACCTTTCTTTTTGTTTTGGTAAAGACAGCAACACAAATACATGCATCCTGTTTTTTTTGTTTGAAGGCCAGCAGTCCAGAGATTAAGTGCACAAGCTGGGACTCTCTTTACTGAATTGCTCTTACTGCAGCCTTACAGAAGCGAGTGGAAAATTACAGGGTGTTGAGTGTTAATATTTCACTTAGGCTGTAAAACATATGACATGCTCCAGAGCAATAACATGTCCACATGTAGGGGCACAGCAGAGATTGTTAAAGAGGGGAAGATGGGAGACTAAAGGCAGAGAGGGATAGAGAGATAGAGGAGGAGGGGACTTTGGTTTGTGAGAGAGGTGGGGGCGGCAGTAAAGATCAAACGTGAAGTGGAGATAAAAACAGGGACAGATAAAGGGAGAATCAAATGAGGAGTTCCTTTAGAGTGATTAGAGCACATACCAACTGATGATTTATTTTAGCTTCATCTAGCCTGATATCTGTCGTCTCTTTTTCATCAGCTCTAATTCCTCCCATCCTTCACCCCACTCCCCCTTTATCCTCACCCTTCTATGGAGGGTCTTTTTCATTCACCACCAAACCGCTGAACTGTCCCCTCGGCTCGCTCTGATGGATTCGGGCATGTGTGTGCGTGATGTCATCCACCGCCCTCTGTCTCTGTCGACTAATTGGACCCTGTCCTCTCTGTGGCCTTCAGGGACTGAGACATAATTAGAGCAGAGAGACGGGAAGTGTCAAATTCAGGGCCGCTAACCACACCCTCTTAATTGGGAAGAGTGGGAGGTAGAGGGCAGGAGAGAGGGTTGCGCGCCATCGGTCGGATTTTGGATGCCTCGGCGGTTTCCTCCGTCAGTTGTGACTGGCACTTGAATGTTGCGTGTGGAGGAAAGCGATGGTAATGATCCTGGAGTGTGTCTGATGCATAATCACCAGAGAATGAGCATGCTCAGCCACAAGCAGAGAGATGATGTGGGTTTCAATATGCTCGTGGTCAGGAGAGTTGTATTTGTGCACACTGAAAGGATAATTCCGGTTAATTAAAACTTCGGACGACAGTCGTGGAGCTGTTTGCTCACATTGCCAGACCACTGTCAATCAAATCTGATCCAACTCGCTCCGTCCTGATGAAGCGGATTACCTATTTATTAGATTGATTATAAGCAACCCTACTATCACACGGGTTGTAAAGCCAACAGATTAGCCAGATGATCAACGCCACTTTATTTGGAGGTAAAACCGGCAGCAAGCACATTGGAAATGTCACTAATAATTATTCATCGCAAATAAAAAATGGTGTGCGCTCAAAAAGAAGTGCAGACTGCCCCAAATTCTTCAAAACATAGAGTTACAATCCTTAGTCTCTGGATTTCAATACGGAAAAACTCCACCCCCAACAACACCTTTGACAAGAAGAAAAGTCAGTCGTATTGGGTCCCTACACACACCCTTTTTGTTCACTTTTATTTTTATTGATACTGAAAGTGACAGTGAAGAGTTGACAGAAAAAGAGGGAGAAAGAAGGGGATTGACAGGCATCTAAGGGTTACCGGGCAGACATGAAACAGGAACTGTGGCTCACTCTCTGTGCCTCAACCCGTGGGCCACCTGGACGACCCCATGTGATGCCGTTTCATTATGGCGGTGTACTTCAGCTGTCAGTGCTCTGACCGCTCTCCTGCTGCATGACTGCTGCTGCCACACTGCTCACCTGAAAGCTATATGCTGTCACTTGCTGCTGCTGAAGCTGCTGCTTGACGTTTCTTTGTGTGGTGTGATGAAGTGTAGGTGGCAATTATCAACGCTCCACATTTACACAACAACATAATCAGAGTTTAAAGTTGAACCAGGCAATCAGTCGGTAAAGTGTGTTGGGTGTTTACAATGGTCAGTTCAGGTAATAATTTAATTGTTGTCTCAAAATAAGTTTGCTAACCTTGGGGTTTCATTTAAAACGTGGAATCTTCTTTCTGTTCATGTTTTTCCCCATCTGACATCTTATTAGTGTAAGTGCAGATCTCAGCATAGTTGTAATGAACCAGAATTAAGGCTTTTACACACTGGGGGCGTAACGAACAAACAACACAAAAATGCTAAATACTGCCTGTGCATTCGCGAAGCGAAATTGCAACAGTTGCCACACTTTTTCAATAAAAGGTTTGGATAGTTTCACACAGACAGAGAAGCAACTAGGATCATATATTGACCCAGAGCAGCGTCTGAAAGTCTGTCTGTTTAAGCGGCTGTAAGATATTTTATTGAGTTTCCTAAAGCAAAATCTGTGAGTGAATCTGAGGTCCCTCTGGTGAACAGTTACATTGTTTATACCTAGTGCTTTTATTGTGTAAGGTAATAACGGAGGGAGTGGTTCTGGTCTGTGTATTGTCATTGTCAATGTAGGTGTAATGAAGTTTGCCGACTACGGAGGCTCCATTAGTTGTATACTATGGTGTACGTTTTAAAAATGTCCGTTCCACACGATGTCATTCGTTAATGCTTTCATCAGTGGTGCGAAATGCTCAGAAAAAAAAGTATGTGGCTTTTTTGCCGTGTAATGTTTGCGCCCCCCTTGCCCCCTCCAGATTTGCAAATGCCTTTACCCTTTAAACACCTGATGTCTTTTGCTAACATGGCCTTTTGTTTTTCCTCAGCCTCATCCTCAGCATGGTAAACACTGGATCTGTCTGGATCTTATGCTTATCCGCACAGATGGCACATTTGGTGCCAGATATCATGACCGGCAAGCTGCACAACAACGCTGCCAAAATGCATTAGAGTGCCCACTCACTGTCATGGCCCTGTTGTGTTGTGGCACAGGATCCTTGTGGCATTTTGATGGGAATTTGGACCCCCTTGTGATGAAAACAGATAATTCCGCCTGCCCTGGTCTGTATGTTGATGATGTTTTACATTCAAGTGACCTCCAGACTCTGAATGATGCTTCGAGGCCCTTGCCGTTGACAGGAATTCAGCAATAGAGAGAGGTTAAGAGCTGTTATTATGTGCCCCGCATTAAACCCTTGTATCAATATTCATGCTGGGGGGAGACCCTCTCGAGACCGGCTGGCCTCCGTGTGGATTCAATCCAATTTACCGAATGCTGCAACTGACAAAGCGCCAATCTCTCTCCTCCCATTCTCAGAAAGTAAGTGATCTCAACACAAGGTTCCTGGAACATAAAACACCTCAGCCACACATTCGCCTACTTGTTATCACTCCCCCCCCCCCCCCCCCCCCATAGTCCATTGCCTCACTGAAACTGGTAAATGCCAACCCGTTCACTGGGAACAATGTGGTGCTCGGTTAATGAGGTGAGGCTGGAGGATCGCCCCCACCGTCCCCCCGTCCAAATGATAACTTGCTAATCACTAATGAACAGTAAGGTATGGAGAGGAGTCAGAGAACAGATGATGGGAATTGATGAGAATTAATGATGATAGGGCATGAAGGGCAGACAGCACGGAGAGACAGAATAGACAGAGAGTTGGGAGAGGAAATAGGAAAGAAGACCACACAGAAAAAACTGGCAAACTGCATGCCTTCGGTGGGGTAGATTCTTGAAATCTTTCATGTGATTGGAAATAGCATTCATCATTCTACACTGTTTACTTTACAAAGCGCTGTATGGGGCGTCACATCTCAGCATAGAACGTACAGCAGAAGACAGCCCTGAGTATGTTTTCAGGAAAGGATGTGAAGAGGATGTGAAGACCCGGCGGGGAGAGAGAGGAACCCAACTGTGATATGAAGCTCTGTGAAAGTACAATAAGTGGCTTTGTTCGATCTCCACGACGTTCAAAGAGAATGGAGATCCGAGATCTTTGACTGTTTTATCATATATTTCCTTATTTGATATTCAGGGTTCAATTTCGTGAGGAAATGGTTGTGACAACGAAGAGAGCACAGCAGGAGGGTTCAATAAAGAGAGACGTTTGTGAGTATAGATATGGCTTAGATATCTGTGGGTTCCCTCTGCTTAACATAGTAAGTTAGCTTCAATAATCAATGTCCCAAACTCATTATACATTTAAATGGGGGCTTTCATGAATTATCTGCTAATCCGTAAATTTTGCCGTTAGGCTGAATTTATCCGGGTCAACTTCATGCCTCTTTGACTGGAGAAATGGCTACTGTGTGATGGCAAAGATTTTTCCTCATTTCTGAAGGAAGTGGAAACGTTCTGGCAGGAATTACTTTGATTTATTACACCCCCACTTTCGAGCCACCACAGTTCACTTTGCCACGGAGGACCGTGGTGTTGTTAATGCACAGTGCTATCTATAAAATCCACAGAAGGTCTCCCGCATCTGTTCGGAATTACGTCACTTTGGCATTTGATTGAATTAATTCTGACTAGGCAAACCATGAAGAGCAAACCATAGTCTTAAAATTGAAGAAATACAAGCATCACCCCCCGGGGACATGCAAATAAAAAAAGAAAGCACATTCTGGCTTTTATTCATTTCTATTGGGTGACAGAGGTAATTGAATTCAGTCTGGAAACCATTAAGATTATTTATGACTGCCTTTCTTCAGAGGAGACATGTACGATGAAACGAAAGCCCCGCTTGGCTGTACATTTCTGCACGACCACTAAAGGCCAATGCAGCCAGCGTATGAAGCACATCTTGCTCACCCAGAGAGGGATTTTAAATCTCCTTTTCTTTCTTGTTTGGTGTAAAAATAGAGAGTCTTCAAAGCGCCATACAGAAAAGACGACGCTCTGATCTGCTTAGCGCTTGCATTCGACTATGAGTCAAACCAGCCAAATCCCACCTGGCTCCGCTCAGTGACATCAGCAGCACACTATCAATAGCGCTGTTTACATTTGGCACATTCAACACTTTTACAGCTTTTACATGCTGAGACTTAATTGAGCGCTCACATCACAATAGTATG
This sequence comes from Anarhichas minor, assembly GCF_050575085.1. Classification (NCBI taxonomy): domain Eukaryota; kingdom Metazoa; phylum Chordata; class Actinopteri; order Perciformes; family Anarhichadidae; genus Anarhichas; species Anarhichas minor. Next base: position 3,359,473 of record NW_027466474.1, on the reverse strand, counting down.
TTTGGCTTTATTTGCATGTTCAACAAAGTCTTACACAAACACAATACTTTACTTCAGTACTGTGGGATACTTAAGTACAAATTTGAAGTACAGTATTTGTACTTTATTTGGGAAATATCCGCTGCTACATTTATTCTAAAATTTAAATTAATTTCACATACAAAACTTAATGTAGAATATGTGATGCACCTTTATAGATGTAACTATCCAATAGTGTATTGAATACTTAAAAGTAGCTCCACTTCGGCCAACAACAATGACATAAACATGTACACATGAATGCATTATTAATGATCACGATAATCCAATAATGTGTAATGTAAAGCTCACTGGCACCAATATGTTTGCGTTACTTCCCTTTTCGTACTTTAAAGAAGTATTTGACACTCTAAAACTCTTCTATTCTGCTTAATTGGGACTGTGTGGGTGTGGTTTGAAACGATTTAGAGAGAAAGAAAGCAAAATTAAATTTCTTAATAAAGGCCCTTACTTCTTTTATGAGTACTGTAACCTCCTCCAAAAGTGCCCTTGATTAGCTCTTTGAAGTGATTCTGTACCAATGCTAGTTAATCTAAACATTCAATAAAAAAATATGAAAAGGTCACATAAGTTATAATACCACATAAAAAACACCAGTTAAGCTCAGTCTTATTTTACTTTGCTCTTTGTGCACTGTGCACTGCACACTAAAAGGCCAACTCTTTTTCAAGCTATCCAAAGGCTGGTGATAAATGACTTGCTGTTTCATAAACTAAGTTCGAGCTCTCTTTGACTTTTAATGTATTCATACATCAGGTATTTTTACTTTAATGCATTTCATATGCAGTGCTTTGACATTAATCAGACTGGCCCTAAACATGTCATTTCCATATCCAGAAAGTGGCTGTGCAGATTGAGAAATCAACATCAGTGCTCCGTGAGCAGCGTATGCCTCATTTAGTTCCGCAATCAATGCCGAGAACACTTTGCTGGGCATGATGGATGCACAGCGGGCCTAATTCTTTTCCACTTTAGGATATGTCTGACGTTCTGTTTATCTCTGACCTTTTTCTTAGTTCCAGGGTGAAGGGGCAGTAATTCAAAATCATTTTTCAAGGAGTCATTGGTGTCAACGGATGAATGCGGAATATCACCTCGGCACAAAACACCATTTCAGAAGAGAAAAACTTACTTTTCACTTTGAAATGCTTTTCAAACTATTTCACCCACCCTACAGTGTTTGTAGATGGTGTGTAAATTGGCAGGGCAAAAATATCAACCGATGCAACCGCTTTGCTGCCTTCAGAACAATCACGCCCGCCTCTTTGATGGGAGAATACTTGTCAAACCAAATTGCTGTTCCTTTTCTCGTTGCTGTTTCGGTGATGGAAGAATCCACAAAAGCGTTTCCCATGACAAAACTGATGGTGCAGAATGGCCACAAGCCAATGTACAGCAGGTGGAATGATGCCGCCGAGGGCAGATGATGTTAAACTGCCTTGGAAGGAGATAACTCGTTTGGTTAACATGTGTTGCTCAGGTGCTCGGAGAGCTGTTTCCCAGTGTGGGAAAAACGGCTCAGTTTTATTAGGCAAAGAGCCAGCCAGGCGTTGGTGGTGAAGCACAGGGACAGTTCGGGTGCAAGGAGGAGCACTTCCACCAGACAGAATCTGACTTCTGCAGAGGATGAGGCCAACTTCGCAGTGCATATATGTTAATCGTTTAAAAGGGAAAATGGTAAAGATTTTGCTCTTCTCCTCAACTTAGGAACGGTTAAGATAAGACACCGTGTTTGAAAAATAAAGCAACATATATGAATGAATATGTGTTCATCTAAAGAAAATTTCGTTTTTATGGCCCCCATTCTCCGTGCATAGTCATAAAAATAGATGCTTGCATCTCCTCCAAACTTGCTAATGAGGACAGAGACAAACAACCCAGTTACCCCCTGCTGTGGCACATTCCATAGTGTCTTCAGACACTTGGACAATATCCCACTCTTAGGAAACACAAAAAATATTAGATTGTTCTGAGAACTTAACTATATTTCTTTCCATATTCATTTTATGTTATTATATTTTTCAGACACATTCTCTGCGACAAATAAGCATGCTTCATCTCTTGAGGAAGACTCTGGAAATAGCTTGTGAGTGGGCCACAAGTTCAAACAAAAATGTTCAGAAAAACAACTTCTTCCATGCTCAAGAATGAACCCCTCACGCTCAAACACATTGTGATGAAGATGCTGTGTGAACATTAATGTGGTCTATGAAAAAGGAATTAATGTGGTCTTTGAAAAAATCAACCATGTTTAAATAAATGGTTTGGTTGCAGTGGTGCTCCATTTCTGAGGATCATGCAAGTTTTGGCTTTCGAGTGAAAGTGTCAAATTTTGTGAATAATCTGATTATTTACTGCTGCTGTTAACGGTTTTGGTCTGGTCTCAACAGACAGGGGATGTTTCCTGGTGCTCTCTCTCTCTCTCTCTCTCTCTCTCTCTCTCTCTCTCTCTCTCTCAACTTTGTTGTATTCATAAAAGCCTATCAGGTGTGAAGTACTGCTCTCTGCAAGTCATTTCACTCCATGGTCCATTGCACCCATGGGAATATTAACACCCACTACAATTTGTAACACGGCTGCCTTCAAATTAAAAGCCCAATATATTTTAATGATGAAGAAAAGTAAGTAAGCATTCCGGGCAGGTGTACATAAAGGTCCTCTCTGAAGAGACAATGTTAACTGTCGTTATTAAACCCCCCCTTGTGTCATTTGAAGCTTAAAAATCATATCAATTGTGGTACAATCCGGGAAGAAATGAGTACCTGAGCATCACCGTGGGGTTTATTTTGAAAGTCTTTACCGGAAGTTATTTTAAACCGCTTCACCATCCTGACAGCAGCAGTGAGCGTGCTGCGGATGAGCAGGTGAGAACCGTAACGAGATCACCGTGTTTTCCACCGCACCGTAAAGAAACTCCTCGACTTCAGGAATTAATATCTGAGAGACGTTATCTTCGGAGGGACCGTTTCCAGATCTGCGACAGCGGACAATGTTTCTGCTGCAGTACGCCGGTAAGGCTGAAGCAACTTCACAGCATCACACAGAAAGACACGTTACGTTAACGGGAAAAACGTGTTAAAAGTGTGTCAGCATCCGGTACTAAATGCGGACTTTATAGAGACTTCAGTGTATTGAATTGAACCCCCCCCCCCCCTTAAGATGACATTGTGTTGTTGGGGAACACAACTGTTTATTTGTATGTTATCTAACATCGATATAACATTTCTTTTTTTTTGACTCATTCATTAATAATAATATTAATAATAATAATTTAATAATAATTTAGTGCAATTTAGAATCATTCCTATCAACTAATATTACTTCAACCTTTCTACAACAATCTACCGTATTTGTCTTAGTAAATAGTGAGTAAGCAGTGATCTAACCCCTGCTATTTATTTATGTATTTATTGACATTTAGATGTGTTTCTTTTGAAAGGCTGTGTTTAAACTTGCTCCATGATATGTAGGCTAAAAGTTACCATCCCTGTGAAACTTTTTACTACAGGATTAACAAACTTCCGTTCGTAATGACATTCATGTTGCTCATTTGACTTTATAATGTCGTTTATCCCTTTTCACATCCCGTGAGCGATGGGGGAACTTGGGGGACGTGTGAATTAACTGTTGAGAAATCATTTGATTTGGCTTGGATCGGGATAAACAAAGTTCATTTTCTCAGACTCTCCAGCCACGAATCTGATGAGCGAGCATGGCTCGGGGATCCCAAACTTTCACTCTTTTTCTGGAACTAACCTGTATTCCATTTTTTTTTCTCAGACAGTCCTGAATTGGTTATTTGTAACCAACTAGGTAGTGATGGGCACTGACATTTATTTTTTCTGGAGGGTGTACCAAGCTGGGCAAATTTTAACTAGTGACCAAACCGTTGAATTACATCACGTGATTCCAAAACAATATTTTTCCCATTGACTTAAATTGGGAAAGAGACATCTGTAAATCAGCGAATAAATGTCTTTCCCCCGGTAAATCAACTTCCCAATATAAACACTTGATAGCCCTTATCTAAATAATTATGTCCTAAAAATGATCAATCCCAGAACCTCCCACCAACAGTCTTACAGTACTTTGTTCATACACTTTGTTCACCGTTCCAGCTGCCTCCAGTTGACTTAACTGTGATTTATTTACTCCAGGTCGCTCACAGCCTCGTCTAATGATGGATAAGTGCTCATAATTTGATGATTATTTCCCCAAGCTACTAGCCAGCCAAGTGTTGAGAATATGCGAGCAAACCTTTTCGGTGGGAGAAGCTCTGTACACACAGCTGTGCAGTTTAGTCGGTCATTCTGCTGACCCGTTGTAAGCTCTGATGTTTGTGGAGTTTATTATTCATCTTGATAACGAGTTCTGTTCAGCCTGTGGAAACGTATAGTGTCTTCTTAGGCTCTGGGGGGGGAGCTTTGTCAAATTAGGGATATCTCACTTTGGGCTTGGAGACGACACGTTTTAGGCAAGGCCTGAAATTTCATTTTCTTCAGTGCCTTCTGCACTAAGTATTTTAAGGAATAACGTTTCTTAGATAATGTAGACATCATTTAGGGTAAAGAAAGCATGCATGGTAAATTTCACCACGGATTTGCGAGGGGAGCCCTATTTTTCGGAAGAATATGGGGCGTTCACATGCATGTTAATGCACGCCTGCCTTCGTACGGAAGTAAGACACGGGAACTTTACTTGGATCTTGCCGCTGTAGTTTATTTATGGTTAACCTCGACACCTATATTGTACATTTACTCCCACTTGACATCTTTACTGCTAATTTCTCCTCTGCTTTGATGAGCTTCTCTCTCTCTCCCTCCCCTTTGACACACTTGGAGTATAGTTATCCCTTCAGTCATCATTGATACATGAGGTAGTCGGTGAAGTTGATACAGTAACTCTGCGAAACTTGGTGTGTACATCAAAACAAATAAAGCTTTAGCTCATGCAAGACTCTTTCAAATGTGTAGCTCTATCTACTCGCCCGCCAACCGTCTAGACGTGTCTTTCTGTTGTGCTTTTTCGCCGTCAGCCAAAGTGCCGGATGGCCTGACGATTTTACCCGCCACTGTCCACAATTAACCTGCATTTGGCGGCTGGCGGGTGTTAATTTCAGACCCTGGTACTCGGGACTTAAATTCAGCATATCTCTGCCTCTGTTGATTTGATTTTGACCATTATTTTCTGGACGTGTCTCTTGAAATTTTTTTTTTTCAATTTCAAAAAAACAATGTTTTATGTTGATGTTTCCTGACTCCCGTAGCGATGGAACAAAGTCTTCCCCACTCCCAAGAATGTGATGGGCGACATCCTTGCATCCATCACTATAAGTGGAGGCTGAGTGGCCTCAGGAGCAACCATGGTTGAGTTAAGGTCCATCATTCCCTGTGACAGCCATTTACCTCCACCCTGCAACCGATCCTCTCTCTGATCAATGAGTAGGACATTGTTGGATTGCCGTCAGCGGGGAGGGGCTGTCGGAGAGGTTTCAGAGAAATATTGAGAGATTGAGAGCGAGAGACGGAGAGAAACGACTGGATACCTAATTTGTTTTGATTTTTGCGGCAGCCCCAGGATAGTGGTGCGAGCGCAGCTAAATTAAAGCACAACCGAATGCGGAGTGAGATATTGTAGAGTGTGGGGAGATTTGTCAGCTTTAGGGAAAAAAATCTCCCTTTTAAATGAGGAAACGTAACCTCAGTTTTGCTAACAATTCAGCAGTAAGTGTGCGTCTAGTAAGAAAAAAATGGCTGTGGGGAAAAGAGGCAGCATAATGAAATGTGAAAATATGAGTCGGAGATAAAGGAAGCTCCCCTTCTGTGAGTACCTCTGGCAATATCACTGTTTGGGAATGGAGGATTCAGGAGGGTTCGCGGCTGAAAGGCAGAGATGCTCAGCTCTGGTTGACTGGTTGTGGATCATTCAGCAGCGCCTCGAAGGCCCAGGAAGACACGGAGTCTACTGGCTGTTTAACTCCTCCGCTGGGTTTCTTTAGCTTCGAGTAGCTCTTCATCTCTTTCTGTGGTCCACAGTCTATGAAGCGTTGTGCCAAAGGGTGAAGCTAAATAAATGATGCTTTCAAACTGTGTGCTTTAGCCCTCACTACTTTTCCTTATTGTCTCCAATGTATGTCTCCGAGACACAGATGAGCCCCGCCTTGGTATAGCCTCGTCACTGTAGAGCTGGTGTAAAGAGGTGTTCTAAGAGAATTGACCACAAACCATCACGAATGAAACCTAAACATATTGAATTTCCTGATTTGTGTGCCGTTAGTGAGTGGGCAGAATATAGGGCTTTCAACGAATTTTCTAAATTCCACTATATATTCAATTAACAGGAGATCAAGCTGAACGAGCAAGCCTTTCATTTACGTCACGTAAACAAAACCATGTACCTAACCTATGTACTTAGAAAACACACGTTTTATATTGTAATATTTACTGGAAATAACATCCAATACAGCCAACAGCAAGTTGGAAACTTTCAGCTCCCTGACCATCTTCTTCCAGACAGCTGCCACTTCATGTAAGTCTTTGTAGTGAAATGAGGAGGTATCGTATCTTCTCATTTCAACGTCACCTATCGAACATTCCTTGTACTTTGCGGCACTTTAAAAGCAAGCGACAGGAACAAAGGGCATCTGACAAAAGCTCACCTCAAAAACTATTCGAACGCCATATTATATCAGCCCAGTGGTAGCCAACATGTTTAATAGCTTGCAGGTTGTAGGAAATTTGGGGTTTAGAAGTGTGTTTTAAGAAATTATAATAGAAGTGTTTAATGATTCATAATTAAGAAATCATAATTAGAAGTATGTTGGAATACATAATTAGAAGATTCATAATTAGAAGTGTTTTAGAATTTGTAGTTAGAAGTGTATCTTAGTAGAATTGTAGCACCTTAATATTTGCTTGTGAAACTTGTGAAGGTTTTTGCCAAAAGTTGCAAATCCTAATCTTTATATAGAATGTTTACCAAAGAAGTGTTAAGCCATAAAAGACAGTCATTGAATGTATTAAACTGTGAAGAATAGCCAAGGGAAAGTCAGACTTCTAGACAGACATTTGCAGGTTGTGCCCGCGCGAGGGTTTTCGGAAGCCTGACGCCAGGAGGAGGCAACCGAAATTAGCCAATAGGAATTAAGATGGCCAAAAGGGAGGGGATTTCAAACTGTAAGAGGAAGTGCTGGAAAGGTATTCACTCTCTTCCTACTCGGCTCTCAGCGTGGAAGCATCTGTGTTTTCAGGCTGAGTCGCGAGTGAATAGCTTTTCCGCGCGGATCATATTATTATATATTTTGTTAGTAGTGTACTTCATTCTGTAATTGTATTAGCTTCAGTAGGATTAAATACTTTTAATTGTAAACCAGTTTATGGTAGATTTATTAAGAAGCAACTCTACTGTAAAATAACAGTGGAGCGTGCTCTCCGGCCTTCTCTCGGTGGGGGAGATTCAACCCTCCACAAGGTTTAATGAGCGGCTGTATTGACGGGTGACTCTCAGCCGAATGCGTCCGTGGTTTACTGGTACTGACGGCATGCTGTTGTTAACAGGAACAGAACGTGTAGGTGACCTCGTAAAATCCTCCAATTTCAAATACGCAACCGAGCATGAAACAACCATACATTTTGATGCTGGTAACTGTCTAGAGCTGGCCTAGTCATCTGGATGGCCGGAGCAAATACTGGGCCAACACTGAAGGTATCTGCATGTTCTCTTTCTGATATCGGAGCATAAGAAAATGACAGCTTTCAGTGAGTCCTACTGTGCAGATCTCTGCCCTGATTTTCAGCGTAGTACTCTGAAATCACCTGAATGTCTGGTGAATGGTCAGCATAGGTAAGTCTATTTGCTTTTCTGTTCATTGCTATTACTTTTAAGTCTATTTCAAGTAACTCACTTTAACTTCCCTTTTGCCGTGTCCGACTCTCCACAGTCTATCTCGGCTCAGCTGTTAGTGGGTTTCCCCCTCAAGGCAGAGGGTAATTATTCAAAGCAGAATCTGAGGAATATCTCAGAACCCAAAAGACTTGTGAAGAAAGCAGAGCCTTCAAAATTCGGTTCTCGAGGATACATTTTCATAATGCATTTTATGCATGTGAAAGCAGCGTTGATGAAAGCAGTTTGAACCCTTTTTGCATCTAATTAAAGACGGGCTTCTCTATTGAGCGGGCAACCTGACAGGGAGCTGAAGGGAATCACTAAACAGCTCTTCTTATCTTGTTAAAGTCTGTCAGAGACGCATCAATAGAAACCTTATTCCTGTGACATTGTCCTCATTTAAATGTGCAAAAACAGTTTAAAGAAAACATGTTTATTTTGGTTATAGCAGCTGGTTTGGCACTGAATGAGTTTGTAATTTTCGCTCTGCCCCTCTTGTATTTGAGCACCTCATGCATGTTTGATGTACTGCTTTACACCCACAAAAGCAATTGTTTGGAAAATTGTTTTTTTTCTCCTTTTTGCAGGGAGGTGCAAGAAATGTCCTTGTTACAGCGAGAGAGACACTTTTACATCTGCAATTTGGCGCATAATGGTGCTTTTCGACAATTACTACCACCGCAGTGGACAGCTTTCCTGGCTGACAGTGGGCGGTGTGAGAGGCTGTGATTGCATCGGTGTACTGTGGTCTCATGTTGCTACAAAATTTTCAACAAGTACTACATCATCATCCAGATTCTCCTGGTTTCGCGTTACCCTCCGTGGCTCATTGCGGTAGGGTGCTGTAACAGTAGCGATGGTGCTAATTAGACAGGAAATAAACGGAAGTAATCAACAATCGATGAAGGTAAGTTGGCAACCGTTCCCTCGTCATTGTTGATAACACCTGTGTTTTTGCAGAAAGCTTTGAAGGGCTGTAATCAACTTCATATGAAAAAGAAAGTCGCCACAGAAGAGAAGCATAGACATCTGCTGATTGCAGTTCCGCGCTAAAAGGTTTGCTGTGGATAAGATTTCTGAGCTAACGCGCCGAGTTTGGACAGGTTTCTGAAATCTCTTTAGCCGCACGAAGGCAAGGTACCTGTCACCGCTGCAAAGTCTCAATATTTAGCACATCATAATGAATGAATGGAGCTTATTTACTTTGCATGTAAATTGTTGAGCAGGTGGAAGCCATTTTTATTTATTCTTTTGTGCCTGTCATCTGAAGCATTTTTAAAAGACAGGGTGGAAAAAAGAGAATAACACTTTTATACTTCACCAATTGTCACGCTCTCCCAGTGGAATTTAGATGCAAATAATGGAGACACTAAAGTAAATGGAGGTAATATATTATGCTCTAACAATTGCTGTTGTGATTTGACAGTCCTTTTGGAGCATCAATAAATGGTATAATATTTTTTCATTTGGGCAAACTGGAAAAATTGGAGACACCCTCTTCTATAGACTGGTAAGTTATTCATCCAACGAGTGAATAACTATAAGGGTAAATAATGAAAGCAATAATGGAAAGTGAGACATTCAGATGAATAGCTCTGAGGGGCCTTACGATATAACAATCGTTGTTGCTATCCCAGTTCATTATATCTTATATGATTAGAGAAAACGCTACATGGGTGGAATTTTAAATTCATTCCTACCGTGGATCGTAACGCTGTTATTTTTACCTTTACAACCAGATTACATTAAGTGACCCGTAAAATACAACCCACTCTACAGTACATTGTAAAGCACAAGTTATAAATCCTAATCAATGCTACCTTTTGTGATCATAACAGTAGATCGGCACCTTTTGTGACACTGTCGAAAGCATTTTGCTCGCTGTGTATTTTGCCATGAGGAACCTTTCAGCTCTTCTTAATCCATAATCACAAAGCCAGTATAGAAAAACATGACGTCTTAAACTTGAATCTATAGATTGAAAGAGAAATGAAGTGAAAATGGCAATTCGGTCTGGGGCCCTGTTTCCCCAAAATCAGCAACATTTGAGCTGTGATTTTCAAAATGTTCTTCTCTCAATTTGACACATTCCAACAATTAAAACGGACACTTGCAACACGGTCATTAGCATGTGAGAGCCTGGTGGGATTCAAATTCATCTGCAGCTTATGAGCAACAAACGTTTGAGAAATGTGACGCTGCCAACAAGTCCCCCTGATAATCACTCTACAAGTCTCGCTTCATTTTTCAGTGAATGAGTGTTTCGATTTTATTTCCCTCTGATGTCTGTGTTTGAATATCTTTTGTGTCTATCAGATTGTTCTTTGTTGGCTGGCCTGTTCTTCCAGATGAGGCGTTCGACACCTAAGTGGGATTTTTTTTTACCAGCAGCAGAATCAGTTCATTGGAAGCGCAGTGTGAAGGATTGTGCGGTTGAACATCGTGAGTGTCAGCAGAATCTGCACAAACTTGGCAGCCTCGAGGTGTTTTTTGGATCGGCTCCGGTGCTCTCTGGGGCTCCAACACCTGATTGATGGAGCTGTTTGTTCCTAATCGCTTCAGAGATAAAGTACCATGCAAGGAACGTTGAAATTGGAACTAAGGACTCAGTAGCAGCAGGTGCAGGAGCCGCAACCAGAGTTTGTGCAATAACTTCACATTGTGTCATCGCCTCATACTGTTTCTCCCCGCGGTTTGTTTTTATTGGGTAATGGCTGTTGTTTTAGCCCGCCACTGATGTTCACATGTCTGTGTTTGCCCTAAACTCCATCTTTGGTCTGATTGTTCAGCTTTGTGATGTTTTGGAGGTTCACCAGTGATATGGGGGGGGGGGGGGGGGAACTTATCTAATTCAACAGATGAGTCCATTTCAGTGAAGCTGGTATCAGTTCAGTTGCAGAGTTTGCCTGGTAAATCAATATGTGAAAGGATTGCCCATCCAGAAATGTTTTGTGTGCAAACTAACGAGGTTCAAAGCGGCGAGGGAAGATAGAATAATTGATTAATTGCTCATTAATAATTCATCATAGGTTTGGTTAAAAAAAGAGAGAAAATGTGGAAATGGTGGAAATGAGAAGACGCGACAGGAGGAGATGGAAGAAGCTGGATTAGTGTGTTCACCAGAAAGCAGCTCTGTGATTACACCTCAGGAGATTTCTCATTTCTGGTCTCACCCATCATCTTGAAAAAGAAGCCGTCCCTCTGCTACATCAATATCAGGAATCGCCTCAGCCCGTCAGCATGAGCCTCTGCGTGGTAGGAAGAACAGACTGATGGATGGAAGTAAACGTCAGGCCTCCTGTTGACTCTGCTGTTTTAAAAAAAGATACGAAAAACCTGAACACTTCTCCCTCCTCTTGGTGTCTCCGCCTTTTTAAATAGAGGTGCAAAGGGAAACTGTTCTGTGTCGCTGTGAAGTGAACGGTCGCGTTCACTTCACAGCGACCTCTTTCAGGGGACAAAGCGATGCTGAGATTTTGCTGCGATTCTGGCATTTTTCTCTTTCCGCCAAATGCCAGGATAAACAATTGGAAAGAGCACAACAAAGGCGATGATGGATTACCGTAAGGATGAAGTACACTACGCCAGATTGTGCCTGAGCCCACCGCTGCTGTGCAGTGGGTGGATTCTACTGTCTGAGTGGGACCATATGGGCACTAGCAGCTGCTTTAAACTGTAAATGCAAATTAGTCAAATTTACTAGCAAAGCGTAACCAATACTGGATTGGGGTTGATATGACATAGATATTTTAGAGATTAGAAACGACAGGAATATTTTGCAGTGTTTTATTTTTTATTTTTACATGAACACGTGTATGGATTAATCAAGATATACAAACAGAATTCCCCAGTTTATGTAATGGTACAAGGTCTCTCATCTCCTGCTTATTCTTAATTATAGCTTTATATTTCAAATATATTTCTTTTGTATCTGTCGAATATATTTCTTATATTTTTATCCAAAGCGTTTGTTGTAAACAGTTGTGACAACCGAATGGATGTTTCATGCAGAATTGAATGGTGCCATATATATTAAATACCTAAGAGTCGGTCTACTCCTCTCTAATTTTATGTGATGGATTTACAGACAGTGTTGTTTATACTACATGCCTTTTCCTGAAGACATTGATATGTCGGAACATTTTCCCTGCGGAGACGATGGCGGAACACTGAGGCTGTGGTTCAATGGTTTGGCCCCGGAAGAAGCGGCTTCCTCTGAGATTGTTCGTCTGAAAAGCAGCCATGTCTCCAAGATAATAGACATGGGATGCCTTGAGGGGCGTCGATTGCAGCTCGAGGATGAACAGGGACATGAACACTTGCATGACACAGAAAGGGCTTGAACATTGAAAAACAAACCATAATGCCGAGGGAGAGGATTCAAACTTCTGAACCAAACACATTATCAATAGTGTGGCTACAGCCCTCTGGGTGCAGGGTGACTCTTGTCCTTCAGGGCAGTCTGGCACTGAATGAATAATCCTGACACGCTCCATTGAATGAGAGGATTTTTATTTTCCTCCTGGAATCACCATGGAAGGGTTGTTTTGTGGAATCAGATTGATTCATTTTTTAAATACTGAAATATGGAGGAACCGTGGTAATTTTCCATCTACCGGAGGGGGCTTTTCTGGGAATTATATATTGGAATTTTGCCCCGTTTTCTGTAAACATTCTCACTTTGACAGAGCCTTACTATGCAGACCCTCTCATAAACACAGAAGAAGCTCTATCTCATGTCATATCGTCACATAAGAGTGGTGATGAAGGGTTCCCTGTGTGAGCTCAAAAGGAGCCCTGTACCTGGGTGTTTACCGCACAGAGCTCGGCCAGAGTCGGAACGCCTGCTGTTTGGACAACTTTGTGGATTTTCTGTGCGTTCAGCACATCTCACTGACCAAAATTGGTTTGGGTGCTTTTTTAAGTCTTCTTGTGGAATGGATTGTGGTCAGCATTTACAAGGAAGTGATACATCACCGGTGTAACACTTCAAGAGGGAAGCAAACGGCACCCATTTGAGCTGTTAATGCATTGCTCTGTCTACTTCTGACCAGTGAAATGCACTTTTCAGTCAGCAGTATGCCCAGACATCCGTCACTCAGGCGTTCTCTCTGTCACGGCAAAATGTCTCCTCGCTTTCTGTTATTCCTGACACGCTCTAATTTGCTTGCTCTCTTGGTGAATCATCACAGAATGAGGAGTTGTTTGCTTTTGTCGCAGTGTCTATAGCTCTGTTTATGATCATTCTTTTTCTTCGATTGTGTTTTATCATGGGTTTATCACATAGGACACAAACTGCACAACATGCAGTTTGGTAAACATGTTGCAGTCTTTCAGCCGCAAGTGTGTAATACTCAGACAGGTTTCTAGCCCAGAAATTGGTCACTAATGATGATGCGGCATCCTTTAAAGTTACTTCCACTCTATGCAGACTCCGTTGGATAAAACACCTGTCATTTGGAGTGCCTCAGTGGTCAGCACTACAAAACAGTCAAACATTTACTTCATTATTAACCCAAAAGTGTTTCTCTGAGATACCCTTTTAAAACCTCTACCAGAGAAGGTGATAACATAAAGATGGAAGCAACAGAAATCCAGTGAACGACATCGGCTCCTCTGGTTCCTGTCAGGCCTCATTTATTCACCTCTCATGCTTATGTGAGTCCTTGCAGCCTTCTCGCCGTGTGAATTCTCATCTACATTCACATCCCTCCTCCGCCTGTGGCCGTGCATCCAAACACCTTCCCCGGGGGGGTTTAGCTGTCTGCGTTTCGCTGCACCCGTCATTGATTTGGCCTCATCTGTGAGCTGAGGAGACCTCTACCTGGGTCAGCCCAATCGGAATCCCTCTTTAGGCTGCAGACTGTAGGTCTCAAACAGTTCAGATGCTCCCTCTGATTATTTTCGCATCCTGAGGAAATAAAAAAAAAAAACACAGTGTGATAAAATAAAATTACTCTTTTACTGTATGTGGAGAAACTGTCAATATCTTCCTCAGTGCTCTTGGCCTTTTGGCAAGACCTTCACAAGCTCAGCAGGAAGTGAGATGGCGCAAACAGCAACATCAAAGCTCTGACGTCATCTGTTGCTAAGAAGTCAAACTGATAAAAACACGCCATTCCTTTGTATTGAACATGCATTTAATTAGATGAATCATAACAGACTGAAATAGAGCTAAAAATGATCTATTTAACATTTTCCAGAGGCAGATATAACGAACAACGACACACACACTCAGTCACAGTGGGGTTCTGTCCTTTTCCTCCTCTTGTCCTTCCTCCTCTCCCTACTACACTTATGTCCTTTTTTTATTTCACCGCATTGGGCATTTTACATCAAACTGGCCTGACCATGGCCTCCTGCAGGTGATAGATCCCCACAGGATCTGAGTCCTCATCGCTGGATTCCTATCATTTCACCAGTCCCTTTTGATGGATGTGCTTTCCACCCCTCTATATCTTTTGGTGTGACAGCGTATGCTAAGTGACAGTAACACTAGAATACAGTTTGCTCCTTAATTTTCACTATGCCTGTGAAAGTCTCTCCAAGCAGACCTTGGAGTCCTTGCTCCCTTAGGAGCATCACAGCTGCAGTGGACAGCTTCCTCTGTGCTGCAGCTCCGGTGGAGATAATCTCCCTGTCAGCAGCCTGTCTCTTTCCCAGATGTCAACTGAAGCCAACTGTTGTGCACCTTCACTTTGCACTCCCACAGTGCTGTCAGCAAACGCTTAGCTCATTTTCTGTGCCACTGGTTTTTAGCATATTATCGCATGCCAAACTCCTGTGCATACATTTGTGCAGCTCGGTGTGAGGGGCCGTGAATGCAGAAAGGTGTGAATGTGTTTAATGACCACTCGATGTAGGCCCCATGTGTTGCAATTGAAATTGAAGAGAACCATCCTTAGATGAGAAGATGCGCTAGCTATCCGCTCTGTGTGTGCACTGAAAAAACAATCGGGTCTTCTTCCACAGCCCTGGCTCTGTAAACGGGAAACAAACGAGGTCGATCGGACCGAGCCACACAACACTATTCCAGTCAGGACAGGGGAAAGGCCATTGATGGAGAAAGAGAAACTTTAGAGGGACTGTAGCCTCTGTATTTTCTGTTTTTCGTATTAAAATGACACGTTTGTTCTCATGACCCATAGATGATTTTGATGGAGTAATGATGCAGCTGACTGACATTATGGCACTGAACACACCCATTACAGAGAGGAAACTAATTGGATTCACAAATCAGCCGACAGCTCCAGGTTTATAGCGGCAATGGACTTTATGGGTAATATTTCAGGGCAGTTTGTCAAAGGTAGTTTGTAGGTTGCGAGGAACGGGCACAGGAGAGAGCACCAGGGGAGCATCGGCATTTATTTCTTATCTTTTGTAGAGCCCTTTTCTGAGCAAAACCCACTGGTGAACAATGAGTCACTATGATACCACTCAGCCCCAAAGAACTAAGCACATTGCCTTCAAAAGCATGCATCATTGCAGTCAACGATGCATGCTTTTGAAGGCAATTAAACCTTTGACTTATTGTCTGAAATGAAGACCACTTGACTTGACCAGGCAAAGTCATTTCCGATGGGTTTTTACCAAATCCTCTTGAATCAAAGTACATTAAAAAAACGGCCTTAATTGACTCATTTGTTTCGATGAAATTACAAATATGCCACAGGATCTCCGAAATCATTTACCCCTCTTCTTGTTGTACTGCAACAACAAGCTTTGGTCACTGACAAGGACAGAGCTGGGAGGATGAAAGACATCAAGAGGAATGTCATCCACAGAGGTTTTCTTTACTTCATAAAAGCGGAGGCCATCTGAGCAGAATGAAGAGGTCGGAGCATATGGCCTGGCACAGTATGAGATGACCCCTTTCTCACTCCATCTCTGTCTGTTGTGCTCTTTATTATGGCATAGTGATCGGGCTGTTCTTGCTGCCAGAGAAACACTGTTATTGCATCTCCCGGTTCACGGGAGAAGAAAGTAGCTGAAGAGTCCGCCTGCATCTTCTCAGACATTCCCCCGAATCCTTTGTCTCTCTGAGCTGCTGATACCGGGCCAAACAAGAGCCACCAAAGCAGGGGTGAATGAGGATTAATTGATTTCTGTAGGTGCAGAGGGCGATA
The DNA here is from genome assembly GCF_050575085.1 of Anarhichas minor. NCBI lineage: Eukaryota > Metazoa > Chordata > Actinopteri > Perciformes > Anarhichadidae > Anarhichas > Anarhichas minor. Next base: position 3,343,424 of record NW_027466474.1, on the reverse strand, counting down.
CCAGCGGCCTGCTTCCCCATTGAGATTCCATATGCTGGTTGAAACCTGTTCCTTTTCTGCCGACAAGCTGGCTTGAGCATGTTTTGCAAGAGCTCCAGAGCAGCACACAGTAGCTCGCCTACCAGCGGAACAAGCAATTAAATCTGCAAACATCTAAATGAAGTATAAGATTGCAGTGTTGCTGTTATTGAAAGACAACCCCAAGATGCTTCAAGAACATCTGCAGAGACTTGGTCTGAAGCTCGATTCAATGAATTCAGTTTTTCTATTTGTTTGTTTTCTCTGTTCAAGGAATCTGTATGCTTGAGTGTAGTGAGGCCTTGAGGGCACTGCTTTGCTTACTTGGTCAACTTTCTGCTGTGTTTTCCCTTTTTCAATTTCTGCTTGTCCTTGCAGTGAAGATTGGTTTGTGACAGTTCCAAGATAAATTGCTTATGCCCCGTGGAACATATTTTATTTTGCTATGTCCAGTATATCATGCCAATAAATCAACAGTATGTGTGTAACCTCCCCGGTGGTTGCCAGCCCAGCTTCGGGTGTGCCAGATTTGGTCAACAGCTGAATGATAAATTCCCTTTCTGAAGGCCACAGGAATATGTGGGTGTTGCCGGGCTGATTTATTAAAGACAAAACAGATTGTGAGTGGAGGAGTTTCGTTACTGATGGGGTCGAGAATGATATCTGCCATTGCCGCTGGCAGATATGGAGGGGGTGATGTCACTGTAGGTGTGCACGGGGGTCGCCTGATTGGATGAACTGTTGAAGCCGAAAGCAAATACAGCGGCATACGAACGGCAACCAGATCGCTCCCTCCGGAGGGATTTGCACTCCAAGCAAAATCATTTTGCCTCCATAAACGGAGTCAAACAATCTCTTCATCCATACTAATCTCCACACACTAACGTCTCTTTATCAGTTCTACAACAGCATTGAGCACAGGCCTAAATCCTATTTCCCAGTGGTGTCTATGTATGCATCCTTGCCAACAGTAATTCAGTTCTTAATGTTAAAGTCAGAGGAGAGGATTCATTTAATTAATTGGATATAAACTTTATCTATAGCACCAACATAATTGGATGATTTGGACACTCTGCTATGTCCCTGGCACATTTCTGCTCAGTCAATAAAATATTTAAGGCTGCAGATTGTTTCAGTTCAGCTTGATCATGTAACGCTGTCCCTTGCATTCACATCAAAGCACTCATTAGTGAGACTCTACTTTTATCTCTGCACCGCATCTGCTTCATGGGCATATCTTTAGGGCACCCACATATACAAAGTACAGCAAATATATCCAGCTGTACTCGTAGTTCTATAAAGATGGTTGTGAGTACAGTAGACCCCCCCCCCCCCCCCACCACTGCAACGGTTGGCAGCACCAACATGTGAATGTGTAAAGTTCTACTCTACCAATTAAAATGCAAGTTCTGCATAGCTAGTTTTTCTGCGATAGACTTTTTTGCAAGTTTTCTCAACATGTTTGATGATAATGTGGAAACAAAGAGCCCCCTACTGTGTGAGAGAAGGAGAGTACAAGAGAGGAAGGGGGAGAACATGAACGATCAAGTCTAATTGTCGGTGGGACAAGATGGAGCCCTGCTCGCTAATTCTCACACATTTTCACTCCCAACTTAATATTGTAGTTTTGAATTGAAGCCTCGTATCTGTTACTCATATGGTACATCAGTATTCATACAGCTACATTCATTAAGCTCAGTGTTGATATACACTCTCACACACACACACACACACACACATCGTCCTGCAGATGACCTTCCTCATGCCATATGCTTGTGTGTTTATTGTAATGGCTGTACTGGAAAGCGTACTGCTGAGATGGTGACAGCTTCACATCAATCACCTACAGTAGGAATGAGCGTGTTGTATTGTTTTGATAAGTTAAATGTACTGGTCCCCTGAACGCATGTCTCTCCATCTTTTAGCCTTCTAAAATGCAACGAGGAGGAAAAGGAGAGAAAGAGTTGGTGGAGGACGAGCAAAGGATGTAGCGTACTTGGTGGTGTACTCCGCCGTATGGTCGCACACTGGCTTGTAAACTCCCACCATGCAATCTGGCCGATTGCTGGCAGCCGGAGAGCTGTTGGTTGTCCTTGCTTTTGCTGTGGATGGATAGTTTAACTTTTTGGGAAATATGTCTATCCGCTTTTTTGTCCAAAGTTAGATGAGAAGATCTGGCACACACACTAGTATGTGTCCCAAAATGTCAAACTAAACCTTTAAAGTTAGTTGCATGGGTCATATCATTTTTTCATATATTGTTTTATGACTTTAATGATAAAGATGTACTTTTTATAGATATTAAATGATTTAGCAGGTGATTGTCAGGCAGTTAGAAAAAGTGATTTGTGAGGTAGAACTCATTTTAAACTACATTTTATGTTAAAGCCACCACATCTAAACACGTAAAATCCTGCCCGCCCTGTTCATATATCAACTCCTTGCCAGAGTGCATCACCATTTTTAGACAATATGAGAGACTTTAACCTAACCTTTTTATAGCATAAACCTGCTCTGTATCTAAACTTTCCATGAAGAAGTGGAACCAGAAAGGAACAGAGCTCCAAAGGGGGAAACTATTGAACCAGTACATAATAAGAGGGACTGCCTCCAGAGTATAGCGGTGTTTAGAGACCAGCAGAACCACAGTGATTTATTACATCACCGATATTAAAAATGTTTGCCGTGTTTCCAGGTCATTTGCCCACTTTGGCTCTAAAAGAGGGCTTCTAACAAATAGCACGTAGCTTACATTGATCGCCGGTATCAATAATGAAGGATTTTCACTGTAGCTTATTAAATGTGCTGAAATTATTTCATGGAATTTCTGACAGTGATTTATGCAATACACTGTGTTGCAGCCGTATTACCTTCCTTGCTACCCTGAGGAAAGATGAGATGACTTTGAAGATCTTTTCACAGCCTCAATGTGATGACACACCATCATATCAATAGAAAGAATGCCTACTGTGCCTTAATGCAGTGGCAATGTGCCTTTAAGGCAGCAATAACCCTTTTCATTTACACTTGTGTGCACTATCTAGACTATTTCTTTCTGCAGGCTTTTTGTAGCGTGGCGGCAGATTTATTTTTCACCTTTACAGTGTTGTATTAATGTTCATATCTATTAACAATAGTTATTTGCTTTGAAAGGAACATGAACGTGAGTACACAGAATTATTAAAATAATCAAGAATGTTTAACGCAGGTGCATCACAAATCATTTTTTCTCCCACACACGCCCAGACACACATACAGTAGTTCATACAAGATTACAATACATTGAGTACAACCAAGTGGGCTACTTTCCTAGCAATGCCATAGAAAAAAGATTGCCAGACTGTTTGGATTACATTTGCATGGTAATATACTGCATCAGGGTACATTGAAGAAGTTGGAAGAGCTGCCTCCTTTAAGACAGTACTCTAACCTTCATGGTGTACTCACATTGTGCTTTTGCACACTCCTTGATCATCATCATCATCACTGATCATATTTTAACAATATTTCCTTGGCTCCAGGTGATCCGCCAAATTAGTTGTTTGCAAAAGTCTCCAGATCTGCTCAGACCACTGACCGTATATAAGAAGTGGACGTAGTCATCGTGACGTCACCCATTGGTTTGTGGACGGCCGTTTTGAAACCTTGAGTTCGCAGATTTCGCTGTCGCCATCTTGGATTACGGCCGTCGCCATGTTGTTTTTTGCAGCCAACGAACGTGAGTGACCATATTTGGAATGCGGAAAAGGTACGTAGAGACAGCGGATACGTCTCTAATAGCGGCAGCAACCTGTCAATCACAGTAAGCCCGCCCTAAAGCATACTCCGCTTTATCGTCTATTTTACTGTAAATGGGACCATAATTTACTAAATGAACATCATTCTCTATTGAAGAAGACTTTAAACTAGCAATTGAGACCATAAACTAATGTTCATAATGTTTACTGAGGTAATAAATCAAGTGAGAAGTAGAGACATTTTCCCATAGACTTCCATACAATCAGACTTCTTTTTACAAGTGGAGTCGCCGCCCCCTGATGTCAGGAGAGAGAATCAAAGTTTTAAGACACCACGCGACACCACGCAGAACCGGAGGTTGCCGCTTGGTTCAGACCGCTTTTCTAGGGCGAATACATTTTCTATTTCAGGACTTTTCTCTGGCTTCACTTGTGTGAAAATGAGTTTACAAAACCTAAAACATTTGGAGCTTGGTTGTATTAATTGCATTTTTTTTTTTTTGCTTAATTGGTACATTTTGGACACGTTTTGACAACAACAATAATAATAAAATACATTAATAAATGACAATGAAATTTGGTCATGTTCCAGCTTCATGGGGAATGCCTATTTGATAAAAAGGCAGTATATTCTGGCACATAGCTTGTTGTTTTCTCTCCTCTTATCTCTCTGTATGAAAACATAATTAATGGTGGTGAGGCAGGGGAGCCCTCAAGCCATTAATAGAATGGATTCAGCTTGTTTACCCAACTTACTCCTTGTCCTGTACCTCCTTAATGAGGATGTGGGCAAGGGCAAGCCATCGCCGTAGTTATCAGACATTTGGGGCTGTGGCATCCGTCACAATCTCCTTGTAGACAATCCCAAATCTCTAGAGTGGGGTAATGATCATGGTGTAAATATGATGGCATGCAGTAAGCATCTCTGTGGGCCAGAAGCTGTAGTGTAATGACAGAAATACTCTCCATTAGGATTAGCTTTGACACGGTACTATAATTACATTTTCATAATTGCTTTGTTCGAATTAAACGAACATAAAATTCCTCAAGGAATAAACATTTTGAGTGGAGTTCATTTAAAAATATTTGTATTGTTTTAGAGAACTACACAAAGATGTGTTTGCCGTCCAAGTAAAACAACAGAAAGGCACTGGTTTATTCAGTCATATTGATATAGTTATTCACTCAGAACTTTTTCGACAAGTGACGAGTTTGTTTCCAGATTGCCATCAACTCCTCCAGGATTGTGCAGGTAGACAGACCAGTGCTGAGACCAGAGATGTGCCCAGGGCAGACTTGCTCCTGTTGGGAGTTTGCTGTTCAAATCCCACCGCAGAGAGCAACTAGCTGACAAAAGCCTTTGAAGAGATGAGCTGTCAGACGCCTAGACTACCTTACATTAACGCTTCCACGCATCACAAAGACCGGAGACTTCACAGACCATTGAATCCAAACAATATGAGGAAGAGAAAGAGGGCATCGTCTTACTCTTAAGTGTGGTGTGTAAGCCACTGTATGCACATTACAAGTGAATTACAGCTATATCAGAGCATAATACGTGGGTGGTAACCTGGATGTTAGGGGGGTGGGTTTTCTGTCCGAATCTGTAACCAACTGGGAAAAATATATGTGGAGAAAGAATCCCCCCCTCGGGGGTCACCACTGAGATATTCTCGAGGAAAGTTACTTTGCCTGTCTCTCTGTCGCCTGTGGAGTTGCTCATTGGGCGGTAATAGGAGAGAGTAATTGCTCCGGGCAAATCCCAGTTGTGGAAGCCTATCATTACGCCGTATAGCTATAACTATACTTACCATAGGTGGGAACCACAGGCTTTGTGGAAAAGAAGCCTTCAAGCATTAATATGTTCATGTAAAACTCACAAGCTGCTTTTTGCATTCAGGGCTTGATTTTCTTCTATTCACATACTCACAAATACAGCTCTTTTATGTCTTCAGTGCATTTTGAAAGACGTAGGTCAATTAATTATTTTTATATTATTTTACATGTGATAAATATTAAAACACTGGTATGAATAGTTCACAAGGTGTGTCAGTATTTTGAGATACAGCAAACCACCTCATCTAAACACTCAACTCCTTTGGCTGATTAAACGAATGCATTATGTTTGAGCTCAATCGACTGTTATTAAAATATAATTTTCTCAGTGAGTACTTTGTATATTTGACAAAATTTAGACTCTGTAAACATTGAACCATTTAAAATTGACCTAACATCCAAAACTTTTCTGCTGCTTCTAATACCTTTCTGTGTTTTGGGGACATAAAAACAAGATGAAATTCAGCCTTAACTGCTCCTTTTTTGAAAATCTAATAACCAAAAATGATGAGAATCTCAAAGTAATTGGCTCCCTGGGTCACTGCAGCAGGATGTTCTGGGCTGTGCTAAGTCAGGTGGCGTTCAGATCTTAAGCTGTCCGGCACAAATATAGAGTCGGACACTTTATCCGAGCTTTGTCGGAGCCTTGTGCCTCGCAGCAAACTTCTCATCGGCCCTCTCTTTAATTGGCTGAGACATTTGCCTCTTTCTCACCCGTTTTAAAATGTGTTATGTAGACTCTGGTCAGAGGACCTCGCACTGCGCCGCCTCTGGCGTTGGCTTGATTTGACGGCTCATCAAGGCAGGAGCGTGGTGGTTGGAGAGAAGAAGAGTCTATAAGGCAAGTGAGCTGAAACCCGACAAGCCCCCATACCATCTCCCTATTCAGATGCCTTTTTGTCACTGTTAATTATCTTGCTTTCCTGCTGCCGTGCCACTACAAAATAAAGAAGCAGGGGTTTGATGCCAACTGCTGCTCTTCGTTCGCGACAGCCTGAAGGGCCCAAAGCACTTTTTTCCCCAACTGTAGTCACTCAAATGAACAGTTTCACAGAAAACCAGGTCAATGTGCTATGACTGCCTCTAAGGAGCTGAAAAAACAACAACCAAGATGCTATTTTCCTCTCAGTCCAGAGTTAAGCAAACACATCTAAAGATTTTACACATTTAGAGACGTATGAAACATTTTTTCTTGGGCTTTATTCAGTAACGGTACAATAAACCTAACATCCCTTGCTGTGCCACTAGGGAGAGGGTTTCTCATGGGCTCGTTGCCATGTGTTGGCAGAGCTCCGTTGCTCCCGTGTTCGGTATTTCCTTTCACTTTGACGACTTTAACTACACGAAAATGAATAGACAAGCTGGTTAGAACCGCTGGTCCATTAGCCCATGCCATGAATCATTTAGCTCTCAGCGTCTTCATTTCATTTCTTTTTTTAATTGTTTTTTTTCTGACACTGTTAACAAATCTGTTATACCACCCACGTCGGATTATCATGATGGAATACTAGCATTGCACCAGAAGAGCCAGCAAGAAGAATACAGTGTAACACCGCTCAGTTGAATAGTCCCGGCAGCGGGTGAGACTATTAATAGTTTACATTACGGAGGCCATGATGTTGTTCTCTACATAGGAGGTGTGAAAAGAGGGGATCAGGTGTCAGAGGTGTCGTAAGAACAGCCAATGCTTATGGGCGTGCGCGCACGATTGGAGGATTAATGCCAGGCTGTTTGGCTTGTCCCCTCTCATGTTTTTGTTCTCTTTGGTGTTTCTCGAGTCCACATCTGGCTCCGTCTCATCAGGCATGCAGCTCTAAGGTGGATGGAGGCTCTGGTTTATAACGGCCATAAAATGACAGAGGGCACCAATGGAGGGCCTTCCCATGAATCACTGCTCCATTCATTTGCATTGACTATCATAACTCTCACAGAGCCATTTTAGAGCTTTGCTACAGGGCATGAGCGGGAAGGTACTTTATATTACAGTTCAGAGGATCAATTCCCTGATGAAGTTCTCCGAAGAACTCTCCACAAATATGAATCTGTGACTGGCTTTTCCTGAGACTCGGATTATTTTTCTCTTTTTTTTTTTATGGGTGTTTTGTTTTTTTAGCAACATATTCAGACAGTTATTTCAGTCCTTTCTCAAATAATCATCTTGCATGATTCAAATGTCCCTGTGTGATCTTTTCTGACTGAAAAGAGGTTAAGCTGCTTAAGCTCTCTTTTTTTATATCAACACAGTTGATAAAATGAGAAATAGGCCTCAAGTAATCCAAAGAATAATTAAAACTCTACAGCTCAGATTCCTGGGTTGAAGTAGTGCGCCTTTTAAGATGCTAAGTGCAGAATATTTTCATTAAAATATTACTGTAAATTATGTTTTCATGAAAAATTAACTGATTTTTTTTATTAGAAAGAATTTCTGCACTGAAGACTGTTGGGGGTTTTTCCTTTACTGTAATCCAGTGTAAAAGTTCCTGCGGCTGTTTATGACGATATCACTGAAAAATCCCTTCTAGTAAATCAGGAGGATTTATCCAGAAAACAATTGTAATGTGCTGTAGAAGTTAGAATTAATCATGAGAGATGCAGCGATCCGATTTGCCGGATTGGTATTTGTGCGGATACTGACCTTGTTAAAGGAGAACTCCAGCACGCCATCTTGGCAGTGACGACACAGTTTAATTTACAGTTTAAAGAGGTGGATTGTCGGTAAAGCACGTACGTCTGTTGTCATTGTCAACAGTGTGATTCCACTGTTGCTCCCTTTGTGTTTCAGTGGCTGGAGGTCAAATAAACTATATAGGAGGAGGGGGGGGGTTCAACGTGAAGGGTCTTCTTTGGGGTCAACACACAGAAATAGCCTCTACGCTATTTTCCAGCTGCTGTGGGACCGGTGTGTTACAAGGAGGGCTGTGAAGTATTTCGAAGGCTGAACATGTCTGGGTGTCAGTAGGGTCAGCCCCCCTCATAACACAAAGTCCTTGCTAATCTCTCTGCAATGTCTCCACATTTCAGTTGCACTGCACTGATGTACATTATCCCAGCTCCACAGCATGAGTACACTTTTGCAACCTTGCTTAACGTGGAGCTATTGGGCTGCTTTCTCCATTATTGAATAGATTTTAATAGATTTTTGCAAGGTTTTTGGCCCACTGTCTACAATTTGTACGAGCTACAGTATATCCTTCGGCTGAATTATTAAGCTTGAGTAAAACAACCCTGTTTTTCAACTCTAGATCCCTAGGCTTGTTCAAAGCACCCTGTTTTTTCTTAATTATGCAGGTGTGAACTGTCAGACTATCCTTGGCAGCCATTATCGTTTCAGTCAGTTCAATCACAGGGTGTGAGCCCCACAATCAAGTTTGGGGATATTGAAGGTGCAAAATGTTAGTGTTGCAAGGTCCTTTGTAATGTTAGCTGAATTAGCTTTGGATGGCTCGGTTGCTTTTTCGTCAGCCGTTAAATTGTAATCTATGGACAGGCTGATTATCCCTCTCCTCTACTGCATTAATGGTGTCTGTGACCGGGTCATTTCCTGTCTTGAAAGGTTGATTCTTTTCTTGCCATCCTGTGAGTGCGGCCATCAATTCAAATGCCATTTCTCTGGCTTGTGGTGAAATTGTGATAGATTTCCACGGTGAGGTCTGTTTTAAGCTCTTGCCCTTGTTATCCATCTTTATCCTCTTTTCCAAAAGCAAGAAATACAGCAAACCGCAGAGAATTCAAGCGTAAGTGGTCTCCATGGGTGTTTTTTTTTTTTTTTGTTGTTTTTTGGAGCGACCATACTGCATTTGAGCACAATTCCTCTAACGGGTCAAAATGACAACAGCAGGAAATGGGGGATAGCAGAGGAAGCATCCAATTCACTGTGGAGGAGAAGATTGGGAACTGGTGAAGCCGAAAGGTTCTGAGAATCCAAATGCATCATCAGTTTTGTTTGTGAGAGGTCTTCAGTTAAGAGACACAAGGAGACTGGGTCGGTCTTCGGACCTCATTTAAGCCCAAAAAGCAGACTGAGGATTACTTCTGCCTGTTGTCAGAATGAGCACTCTGACACCGACTGATGCAATGCGTAGTTCGTCCCCATTACTGCAGCCGCGACTGTCAAACTGACGTACTGGTTCTTTGTGTTTTGAAAAGTTGAGAACAGCAAGTCTGTGGACAAAGTGGACGACTATTCATCGAGGAAGCACTTTGTCCAGCAGCAGTTCTGATTCACTGTACGACGCGCCGCTTGGTTCATTTCTCTTTTGTTACAGAGTTACTTTGATTATGGTTCGGCTCGCTTTCTGTTCTCGCTGTCATGAAATGACTCACTGCTTTGCTTCAGCATGTATTCCTAAAAACAGATTCAGGGCATCTGAATTCATCAAATAAATGATTTGTGCATCCCAGTCTGTCCACACGAGGCAAGAGGACTGAGCTGCACTCACTGCTTATTTGGTTACCGAGTGACTGTTGAGGTCAACGCATTATCATTCATCTATTAACCTGCCGATTATTTGTTTCGATTAACCAATTCATTACTTGGTAGGTGGAACATATCCATCACTCCAAGAGCCGACATCTTTAATTGTCCAACCGACGGTTCAACATCCAAAGGTACACGAGCATACAATCATAATTAACAGAGAAAAGCAGAAAATCCTCCAATTTTTGAAAGAAATAACTATAATATTATTAATTAACAGAATACTAACTAATGGATTGATTGACTCATTGTTTCAGTTCTAAAACAAAAATGCTGTGAATTGTTTGCAACAATCTTCTTCTTACAGTGGATTCGTTTTCCCTTCATGCTTTTTAACTCACAGTGTGAAGTGAGGTAGTCAGAACAGGAAGTCAAGTGGTGGTGTAAAATAATAAACCCCTCTGAATTTGCCATGGCATCCCGGTTAGGTTTGCAGAACGGAAAGCTCATAGACTCGAAGGGAGTGACAAGCAGCCATCTGGCTATCCTTCTCCCAAAGCGTCCTCGCTAACCGCATACTGGAATAACTTTAAAGGAGAAAGCCTCTTCTTCTGACTTCTGACTTCGGCTTTTGGCACTAAAGCTCTCCCGTGTGTCGTCGCTCTGAGGTTATAAATCATTCAGATTCCATCATACGTAATCATCAGACTCGTGTGGGAAGAAAGGACTTAAGCTTATTGCACTTCCTGCCTGATTTGAAGAGAAATGCCATGAAGGGGTCCAGAGAGGCAGAGATGCTAAAGAGGGGGATTATTACTTTGGTAAAAGGAAAACACAAACAACAACAGCCAATGTGCTGGTGGCATGCTGCAGGCCGGGTCAGTCAAGCTCACAGGAATACTACTGGACTGTGTGGCGGTTTTTTGGCTGCTGTTGAAATTGTATGTCATGTTCTGCTTTCTGGCTCAGAAAGACTTTTTCCCGTACACACACACACACGACCTTTGTCAAAAACAAAACAAAAGACATGCTGTGAAACCAATCAACTTCAAACATATCAAGAAATGATGTCTGCAGTACACAGCTGCCAAAGATATGGTGCAAACATTGGAATTTGAGTCTTCTTGACTTCATATCTTTTGGTTTTGGACTGTTGGTTGGACAAAACAAGCAGTTTTTGAGGAAATGATGTTGGGTGATTTACTATTATTATTATTATTATGTAAAAACTTTTTTTTACTGTTTTTTGACAGACAAACAAAATCAAATACATCAACTTATTGTAAAATATACTTAAGTTGCAGTTCAAGACTTTATTTATATAATCATATATATATATATATATATATATATATATATATATAATAGAGCAATGACTTTGGAAAGCACTACAGCCTGTATACTATACAGTGTATATATCTACTGTATATATCCACCAGTCAGGCTGTAGTGCTCAGAGTGCTTTTCCTAAATCATTGCTCTATTACAGTATTGATATTTAGTATGGATCTTGATTGACATGCAAGTCAAGTTTTACAAGGCAAACAGAATAAGAAAGATGTCAATCAAGCAAGATGAAATCATCAGCCCACACAGCCCTGAGCAGAGTAATCAGCCAAAAAGACCTGTCAGTGTGTGCGTGTGTGTGTGTGTGTGTGGGAGTGTTGAGGGGCTTCACAGTTACATAATGGGATTTGTTTGGTATTGTCCATATCACTGGTGTATTTATTATGATGGATATCTTAGACGCTATTTGAAAATAACTTTCCATTTCTAAAGTGAACAAAATGTGCATTATATTTATTCTTATGTATGTCTTTTTCGATGTTTAAAATGTCATAGATGCCATGTGTTTGATGTGACAGAAACTGATGCAATGGAAAACAGTTGACACAGCAATACAGGGAGAATGAGAGAAAAAAGAGAAACCAGAGGTAGGGTTACATGGTGTGGTGGGTAATGCGAGAGATTTATGGTAATTCTAGTATTTTGTGCTAGCTTAGTGGATATTTGACATCTGTGGGCGACGTTTTTGCTTTACTGTATGCTGAATTGGAGACTATTTTAAATGAAGCCAACATTTTTAAAAGCTTGGAGCGTATTTTAAAAGCACAGTCTTTAAAGCAGAAGCGATACACTCTATGTTCCACTTAGAAATTGATTTTTACTGTTCTATGATAAATTGCCGGGACACCTGTTGTCCAACTAAGCTTGTGTCAGTAGGGATCTGCCAGCTTTCCATCATAAAGTGGTCATGACTTCTGTCTCCATCTGTTCTCTGCTCACTCCGTTGTTATAAGTAAGAGACTGAAACAATTGTTCTAAAGCAAACAATGAAGAAGCATTATTCCAGCAGCAGTATTTCCCCTTCGAGAGCGGCCAATGAAGAGACATCTGAGGAGAAATACACTGTGGATATTCAAACTTTACTTCTATTTCTCAGAATTACAAATTCACCCCATTATTGTCAATGATCACACTCACACAAAATGTGCACCAATCACCGGGCGGTGCTTTAATACATATCTATTCAAACATGCTGAATTTTACAGTCGTATTAAAAGAGAGTGGACGTCCTTCCCTTGAGTAGAATTATTGAGAGCAAAATGAATTTCATACTCTGTTCATATATGGAAAAAGTCGAGGAAGAAGAAACCACTTTGAGACAGAGAATTGAAGTGTTATGGAACAGAGTATGAAAATATAATATAGAAATTTATTTAACTTTACTTCAACTCACATTAAAGTTAAACCAAGAAAAATACAAAATTTTGAAAATTGTAATGTGGCTCCCCCAGGTCAGCCTGTTAGCTCTGTCAGCCTGTTAGCTCTGTCAGCGCTGTTAGCTCTGTCAGCGCTGTTAGCTCTGTCAGCGCTGTTAGCTCCGTTAGCTCTGTCAGCCTGTTAGCTCTGTCAGCACTGTTAGCTCTGTCAGCACTGTTAGCTCTGTCAGCCTGTTAGCTCCGTCAGCGCTGTTATCTCCGTCAGCGCTGTTAGCTCCGTTAGCTCTGTCAGCCTGTTAGCTCTGTCAGCACTGTTAGCTCTGTCAGCCTGTTAGCTCTGTCAGCGCTGTTAGCTCCGTCAGCGCTGTTTGCTCCGTCAGCGCTGTTAGCTCCGTCAGCGCTGTCAGCGCTGTTAGCTCTGTCAGCTCTGTTAGCTCCGTCAGCGCTGTTAGCTCTTTGGAGCCAGGTTTCTGCACATAGCTCCTCTGCTTCCCCAAGCCTCTCATTAACAAACACTCTTGAACACAAAAACCACATTGACTTCAGTGAGACGTCCCTTCCAACAGACTGCAAACGGCTTCACCCGCTATTAAACCAACAGCTGAGCTTTTTACCAGCCATTATCATAACAGCATCTGTGTAACGCTGACATGACATGCAGTAATAATGATGCAGCGCTTGTCCATACAGCCAAGGTCCCCTTGTTCCTTAGACTAATCGACTTCATCATGGCCAGAGAGGTATGACCATGTTCTTTATTATAGTCTAAAAATGGGAGAGGGGGCAGATGGGAAATAGTTTCAGACCGGGCTTAGACGGGACCTTTGGGACTCTAGAGCTTCGTGGGGGCTCTGAGAGGGTTCAGCCCTTTGGTTTTATTACCCCCTACCATGAGCTGCACTTCCATTAATTAAATCAGGCTTTTTGGCCATATTCAAAGGGCAGACGTCTGTGCACAGTTACACACGTCTACAAACTCACATGCTGCACACACACACATACAGATCATGACATCTACTGATTTTAACATGACCTTATCGGCTGCCATGTTACCGTTGAATGCACATCCACTAGCATATGGTGCAAAATGCAGTTGAGGGTTGGGGCTTTGACAGCAGGAAACAGATTACATGGCAAACCAAAGATTTATTAGTGGAGTTTAATGGAATAGAGATGAGTGAATGGAGGATTTAAATAAATTAACCTTCAGTGGATTCCCAGAGGCCCGGGGGGGTGACAGAAGGGGGCTGAGGAGGAATTTTCTCCTTGTCACCGATGTAATGAATACTGATGACACGATTCTGGCCAGAATGCACTCTGTTCTTGTTCAACCTGTAAGTAAACATGAGCCTGTGTGGATGGACAGGAGATGCCTAATGATGAATATGACATTTAACATGTATAAAATGAAAGTATAAAATATTCAGGATGGTCTGTAGCATGTTTCAGTATCACCAACGTGTCTATATGTGTGTGTGTGTGTGTGTGTGTGCATAATTTCCTGTGATAGAAGCAGAACATGTGGCACAGAGTTGTGCACAGAGAGCTGTTACGGAGGTGGACTCATTGTGATTTACAACAAAAGGTTGTTAAAATAGCCACAGTGTGTCCAGAGCATAATAATGAACTGAGACATTTAAAAACCTGCATGCAATGTAAAATATCAAACAGAAAGTGACCTTATGAATGTAAAATGTCAGTGGGGATGTGGTACCACTCGTGTGAGTAGCCCAAAAATATGTTTTATCTTGGTAATACTGAAAGTTAGAATTATATGCTCTAAATAGGACACATATTGATGTCTTGTGAGAGAAGCCTTATTTTTAAATGTCACTCTCTGCTAGGAAGTTATTACATTTTGCCTGACACTGAAACTATGTTTCCCTTTTCTAAGCAGCACCTTCATTAGAGTTTATATCCGTTTTGACACCTCTGTTGGTAAGATAATGCCTCCTTCCTGTCCTGTTTGTGTTCAATATCTCCACAGCACAGAACAGTGAGTAGGCTCTATGTTATATTGTCAATGGAAACAGATCTCCCTCCTCTCTTTACTTCTGCTAAAGCTGTACAGATGAGGAGGTTTCACACCAGCAATCTCATTCGCACAGCTTCTGCTGTCTCAATACATGGCCCAACACCCAATAAATCTGCAGCCGGCCTTTTTATGTACAAGAATGTTAACAAACAGTCGGCACAAAGCGCAGTTTATAGAAAGCAGGCCGAGTGGTTTCACCGGCTCTTTTTAAGCCTCTTTTCACAGAGAGGTGTCGATTTGATAAGTCGTCACCACTGGCCTGGCAGATGCGTGGCTGTTTTTCGCTATTGCATGCAGAAGTGCATGTGGCTGAGTGTGATACAGACGCAACAAAGAGAGCGTGTAGGCGTGCGTCTGTGTTTATGTATGCCTGTGTGCTCGTGTGTGTGTGTGCGTGTGTGTGCGTGCGTGTGTGTGCGTGTGTGTGTGTACGTCTTTGTGTACGAGAGCGACTGTGTGCGTAATGTCTCTTGCAGCCTCACTGTGTGTGTGTGTGTACAACATGGAGCTGACAGCTGGCGCTGCTGAGATCTTCAGTCTGCATTGAGATCTCTGTGGAAAGAGTCAAACTGAACAACAACAGCTGGTACAATTGCCAACAGATACCTGTCACCACGGGTTACGGTGTCACCATGGATACCCTACTCTGCATAGCCCAATTCTTCGAGCCTTCATGGCCCTGTGCACATTTTTTAAGCATGGTACCATGTTCAGCAACGTTAACGTCTACTTGGAAAAGCATAACATGTTTTATTCTGTATATCAAAGGATGTCAAGGATGATAATGTTCCCCTATTTTACTCTCTACTCATTCCTGCACCTCAATACGGACCTCTAAGTCTAATATTAGTGTCTGAGGGTAAATAACGAACACTGAAAATGTTTATACCCAGTCTCATATGACAAAAATAGTTCGCAAAAGGGTATCATGAAAACTTAAAGCTACATTCATTTATTTTTTTGGCCACTTGGGGCCAGCATAAACAAGCTCACACAATATTGACAAGGAGATATGGCTAACATGCTAGTGGTTCCTTATTGACAACATGAGCATTAATTTGGGCTTTCTGTCCATCTGATAACCGTTAGGTTAAATATTCTCTCTCCTTTAGGCTCTGTCTCCACCTGTAGCGACTAAATGCTCCACTATGTTCATCTAATCACAGACTAAAGCAGGCAAGTTGTGTAAAGTTCTTTTTTTTACTATGAACAGCTGGCTGCTGCTGCTGGAACCAATGCTGATGAGAGCAGTGACAGTGAACCAAATAAGTCAGTAAATAAGAGGGTTTGCCACTACAATCGATCCTTCTACATTAAACACATAGGTTTTGTCCATTGTTAATATAAAAATATTGATTGTAGCAGCTATGAGTTTCACTTTGACAAATTGTAGACTGAGTAGGTTTTAGAATAAAACCTTTTCCGCTGTTGCCCTGAGAGAATAACGAGGAACTGTATGTTTGAAATTGATTGAGTACATTGTGCCACTGGGTTATGGGCACAGCCTGTACAAGCAGTAATGATGAAGGTCAGAAATCGCCTGGAGAAGCTGTAGCACTCATCTCGGTTCATTCCAACGGATCATAAACTTTACTTTCTCTACCATAGTCACTGGTGTAAATCTCTACTACAAGTGAAAAAGACAGGTGGATTTATCATTGGTACTTTTCCAGCTTTTACTCCTTTCACTGTACTTAGCTGCGAAGCTGTAACTGTGGTTATTTATGTCTGTGTTCGCCTAATGTATGTGCCTCTCATATCTACACCAGAAGCAGGTGTTGTGTCGACAGACAGAGAAACTAGTGATGAATGTTCTTTCACATGTTGTCATTGTTCGTGGCATGAAGTAAGGAGCTTGCCGCGCTGAGATGGACTGGATGCAGGCTGTCCATCCGTCTGCTTTTGTACATCTGGAGCTGAAACGAATATGATAGATTCATTAGAGGTGGGGTTTTCTTTTGCGCATCTCGTCTGCATGAGGGTCTGTGATAACATGAGTTCTCTCCTAAAACTCCGCTTTCTTTCGGAAGTGCAGTTTTTTTTTTTTTTTTTTTTTTTTTGCCAGGTCATTACTGTATTTTTAAAGGTGAGGGACAAATCTCTATAGGGGTCCAAGATAATTTGTTTACTTCTTGCCATCTTATACATTTCACCCCTTGTTGTTCCTTCTGCTAAAAATACTCAGGCACCAAGTGAAAAGCCAGGTTAATATCCTTATGAGGATGCTTCGTGTGCCCAGTGTGCCAAACCAGCTTTTGCTAATCCCAATCAGTCAGGCACCTTGTTTATTCATCTGTTGTGGTCATCTGTCGCTCAGCGTAGTCTGCTAGTTTTACACCCGAGACCTTCACTAATGTCGTTGAGCCGGACGGTCCCGGCTATGAATAGAGCAGTGACTTCTTCCAGTGGTTGACTTCTCTATCAGCAGCTCTTCTCACCTGCAGACTCTCACATGTCTCATGCCAGAGTTCCGTGGGCAAACCTCCAGATATGGAAATGTAGCCGCCGTTGGTCGTGGTCGGAGGCTAAATTTGGAGCCACCACCACCACACATGACGCAACCAGCAATGTGTCACTTGAATGTGACCAATGACAGCCAACCTGGAAATGGGTTATCAGCCAGTAGATTAATGTGAGGGGTTGCACTGCACCCTGAACCCTTAGCTGTGACCGAGTGTGACTTATGAACCTCTATGACAGAAATATTTTCTGTGAAAAGCAAGGCCATCATTGGCTCAGTGTCACCGGCTGCCTGGATGTCTTTGTTCAGCGGGCAGGATGCAGCTAATTCAAGCGATGACAGAAAGGTCATCGATGGCTGACTTTCCTTTCAGCCTCTCTATTAAGACCCATCAGAGGAACTTATTGCAAATACTAGCCTTCAGAAAATGTACTGATTAAAAGATGACATGAAAGGTGTTAATTTACTGCACTTTTATCACATAGAACAGAAATAAAACGTTTTGTCCCAGTGTTGGAGAGTCTAAAGTTCATATTCTGTTATTATGTCCCTTTGTGAAATTCAAATGTGCATCTAAAGATATGAAAAGAAGTTCACTCTCAATTATAATTGTAAAGTTATATGATGATTCAAGCTGAAAATGTGCTGTATCTGTACTGGCAACTCTATCGTATCTTGAGATGTACCGATCCATCGGCTGCCAATCGAAACCGGACGATTTTCAGCTGATTGGCCATAACCAGCCGATCGGTTTCAAATTCCCAATTCTTTGCCGGTGACCTTTACACGTGTGCCGGAGCCATCGCATGACCGTTTTACGTCGGCACACACAGCGCCACGACATGTGTCAGAGAGTGAAGAAGAGGTTTATTTCACAATCAGCCACGACTGCAAGTCCGTGGAGAAACAACTGTAAAAACTTTATTTTGGTTGTGCAGCATAAAGGGCATGAAGGACTTTGTTGTGCAACCTTGTGTTGGAGAATGACAATAAATAAACCTTGAACCATCATTTCGATGAATAGACTAGAGTTCATAATGGTTTTATTTCTGTCACAGCTCTGTCACTTCTTTCCACCTTTCACTCACCTAATTAGTTCATTCAGGGCACCTGCCAGTCACACTCACCTCATCAGCTCATCACTCTCACCTGCTCACTCTACCTCTTCACTATTTAAACCCCTGCCTCAGACACACTCACTGCCAGATCGTTCTTTGCATTCATGCTTAACTTTCCCGCACTCTCCCTTGGACTGATTCCCTGTTGCCGACCCTGCCTGTCCCGGACTACCTCGCCTTGCCTCTGCCCTGGTAACTTACTCAGCCCTTCTGTCCTTGACCACGAGAAATCTGTTGGATTCTTCCAGAGAATCTTCTGCCTGTCGTGTGATGCAAATAAAAGAACTCAACTCATACCAGTCTTGGTGTTGTCGTACTGCTCCTGGGTCCTAACTACACCCGTTACAATTTCATAACAGTTTTCATCGGTGAAGTATACAGACTGGCTGATAATAACAAAAGAAACAGTGTCTCTATTTAATTTACGAACCATTGAAAACACTTATTAACTGGAATATAAAGGCCAAATACAAGCGATGAACTTCTATACACAAATTACTCCTTTGAGAATATAAAGTAGCTGAAGAAAGCTGAGTTGATTTAGCTGTTGAAAGAAAGGGGCCACTGGTGCGCTTTATTCAATATTTTCATCACATACTGTATGAAGGTTTGAAGCAAATGTGTGTTGGCAGCTCTTGTGTCTCCCTGCATCCCCTCCTCATATGTGCCTGTATGGCTAAACATCTTTGGACCTACATTACCATCAAAATGTATGTAGCTATTGAATTGGGTTTAAGTGAATACTCGGCTGCATAATGCATGTTCTTTCTCATATTTTCCAGCACCTATGCAGAGAAGTCTTAGTTCGTGCATTAATTCAAATTCCCCCACTGCTTTTGATATTTTCTTATTGTCATAACAGGCAAATCCGCTCGGCTGCATAGAGTTTCTTTGGTGAAGTTATGTTAAAAAGAACAAATCAAATTCACTCAATGACATATAAATATGTTATGCCTTTGAATGGCCTTTATCTGCTTCAGATGCATGAACACACAGTAATCTTCTACTTGTGTTTTTCATGGCTGGCTAGACTCCCTCTCACCACACACACACACACACATACACACTCTCTCTTGGACACAGACTTCCCGATGCATGAGTTCACCTGCTAGTGTGTGCCAATTTAAACTGGCTCGTAGTTTCATGGCCAGATTCAACAATCTATGAATTTACACAGATAATTCACTCCAGAAGAAAGCAGAAAAATGATGTTGATGATGTTAACAAGGAGAGAGGAAGACAGAGAACATGGTGTAATACTATAATGACCTGACACTGGTTCTTTCATCGTTTGCTGTCCAGTGCTGACTTGATTTGCTGCTGTGCCTGAGCATCCAGTTCCCAGTTTTCGAAAAGCAACAGAAACGCTGGACCCTGAAATGACTGCAGTGGGATATTGTGTCCCAGATTAGTCATCAAAGTAATGAAATATTCATGCTGTGGTTTGTTGGTTTTGGTCATCGCAGTTATTCATGATTGCATCCTGGTTATCGGATCTAACGTTTTTTTTTGGGTTGATTATTTTCTCATCGTTTTCTGTGTCAAGACCAAAGGGGGCATATGCAGAGTGCTCATTTAGTCCAGCCAGCAATGCAAAGGATACCCAAAGATATTCCATTTACAATGATATAAATCTGAAAGGATAATTCTCACAGTAGAACCTGATAACTGCAAAAGTTTTGCATTTTGTGTGTAGCCGTTGTGTTCAGCAGTTGGCTTGAGAGGCAGCACCTCCAAGCTCGCGGCCATTGTACTCTGCCAGGAAACCCTGGACTTCTCACTCCGGTTTGGGAGTAAGAGTCTAACTCAAGTATCTCGGGGTCTTGTTCATGAGTGAGGGTAAGATGTTGTGTGAGATTGACGTGCCGGAGCGGTTCGGACTGTACGGGACCGTCTTGGTGTACAGGGAGCTGAGCCGGAAGCTGACGAATCTCAATTTACAGGTTGATCTGCTTTACAGCTTCCACCGATGGTCATACGCTTTATGTTGCGACCGAAAGAACAAGACTGCGGATACAGGCGGTCAAAATGAGTTTCCTTCCCAGGGTGGCTGGGCTCACCTCCAGAGACTTTGATAAGAAACTCAGAAAGGTAGAAAGAATGAAGCGGGAGATTTTAGCATGCGTTGTATTTGGTCAATGTTCTGAGCAATATCGGAACAATATCCGATCGGAATCATTGTTGGTCAAACATATTGCTGCTTGTGGTCTCTGCCTCTGCATACATTTATTTAGTTCTACCTCCATGCTGCTTTTTTAAGCCACCCGAGCGTCGTAGCTGTCGGGATGGCAGTCGGTCAGTCGATCCACCTCATTGGTCCGCCTGAAATATATCGATAACTATGAGCTGGATTGCCATTCAAATTTTGTAGTGTGTATATATATGTATAGTATATATACATAAAGTGTGTGTATATATGTATGTATATATGTGTGTATGTATGTATGTATGTATATATGTATGTATATATGTATGTATGTATGTATATATGTATGTATATATGTATGTATATATGTATGTATATATGTATATGTATATATGTATGTATATATGTATATGTATATGTACGTATATATATATATGTATATGTACGTATATATATATATATGTATATGTGTATATATGTGTATATATATGTATATGTGTATATATGTGTATATATATGTATGTGTATATATATGTGTATATATATGTATGTATGTGTATATATATGTGTATATATATGTATGTATGTGTATATATATGTGTATATATGTGTATATGTGTATATATATGTATATATGTATATATATGTGTATATGTGTATATATATGTATATATGTATATATATGTATATATGTATATATATATGTATATATGTATATATATATGTATATATGTATATATACATGTATATATGTATATATGTATATATATATTCGTATATATATATTCGTATATATGTATATATATATTCGTATATATATATTCGTATATATGTATATATATATATATATATATATATATATATATATACGTGTATATATATATATACGTGTATATATATTAGATTCTCTGAGCTGCTAGCATGGCTGTAGACTCTTTGCCCTGTTTATCCCGACATCTTTCACAACTGACAAATATAGACGAGGGCTGCAAGTGTACTCCATATGTTTTAAATGATTTTATAAAAACGTGTGTTGGTGCTTGTAGTCTGGCATTGACTCATCTTACTGATAAAAGGGGGGGGGGATCATATTCAGCAGACATTATCCTATGTTGTCCATGGATCTCTCCTACCATTAGGGAGGTCAGATCCATAACATTTACTGTACATGGAGTGTAATGGTTGGCTGTTCAAGTGTTTTCTTCTTTACTGCTCATCTCTCTGTGCATTGAGAAAATGCTCGTCTGCTTGCGTGCAGGACGATAGTGCTGAAAGAGCTGGAGCCATTTTGCAAAAAAAAAAGAACAAAGAGGAAATGTCGTCGGTGTCAAGTGCAAAGCTGATATGAACTCCAGAATGTGATTTCTTGCGGGATATATTCCATTCAGTCTTGTAAGATTTTCAGGTTTCATTCAGTATTATCAAATGTTCACACTTATTTAATATTTCTATTTCTATAACAATGAGCTTAAAGATGCAAAAACACTCGATTGTTGTTGATTAAAAATACTCTGTGGGTTCGTCACTGCTAACAAACCCTCAAATTATACTACGTTTCCATTATTAATACAGAAGTATTGATTAGAGCAGCTTTTAGGGAACTTTTGACACGCACAACTAAGATGTGAATGAGTTATGTTTCCATTAGTGGATGTGGAGGCTTTTCTGACTGTAAAATGTATGACAGCTATATCAGAGAGCACATTAACGAAAATGGAATGAGTCTTTACGCTGCTGCATTAATATTTCATCATATGTGCTCTTTTACAATTTTCAACACAAAATCTCTCCTGCCTCAAGGAACTCCAAAATGTTTGTGAGGGAATTTCAGTCAGTGCTTAACATTTACAATCTGCAATATAATTTCATGCATCATACTGTAACAAATAGCTTGGATGGAACCACTGCTTCTAAAAATGACTAATAGCTGATTATACTAATGCACAAATGTGTATGTTAGGTCTGTACACCAACATAACCTCATCTTGCTCCTTTTTAAAGTGTTTGTGCTTCCTTCTAGAACATAGTATGTCTGCTGCTACAGTAATAGGCATGTTAATAATTAGCAGTTAACTGACAATAATAATTTGGATCAGTTAAATAGTTCAAAATAATATTTAAAGGATTTTTCACCTTAAGTGAGCCTGGACCCAAGTTGTGGCTTACTTCGGGGCGAACCCCCTTCACTTATATCATCGCTATACACACACACAATGGACTTGCAGTACACTGGTGGAAACCTTGACATGACTGGGGAAATGGCTGCATGTATCCACAATGTCGTGGCTGCTAACTCTCCGTGACGGCTAAACTGGGGACTCGGTAGCCTGCTGAAGCTGGTGGTGAATCATGGATTTAACCTGCCAAGGTTAGGGTTGTGCATCGGTTATCATTGTAGCTGGGCGGCTTGTTAGGCTCTTCAACCACAGCAGCCCTGCATGAAAGGTACTAATCTAGTCAGTTGTGATTGGTTAACCAGGATCGGCTATCGGTCAGGCAAATAAATTCAGAATTAGCATCCCCTAACTGCCAGGCAATTCAAAAATATATATCCAGATGCCTGGACACAGATGGAGAGAAGAGATACAGAGTGTAGCTCAGTAAAAACACATCCACACGTTGCACTAAAAACATACCAGACTACAGCGATAGAAACAACAACTTTCAAGATGTTGTTCAGAGTGACATGGGGTTTGTTTTTCATGTAAGACACATCAGGGTGGGGCACACATCGCTACATGTTTTGATGCCGGGAATTCCTAGCAGCACCCCTGTGTACATACCTGTCTTTCACAAACTCTGATCTTTTGGCCCTTACGTTTCCTTTCTTTTATGCTTTTTAGATTAAAAACTTTTGAAAAAAAGAAAGAAAAGAAGAGCGACTTGTCGACTGACAGCAGTAAAATCAAATCGGAATATTAACTGACACTTTGTTCAGTCTTTCACGCGGCTCCAGCGAGAGAGAGAAGTCCCAGACAGACAGATGTTGATGGGCTGCAGACATCTCGGGTGAATGGATGTGTTTGATGTAACCCCTGACAGCTGCGTTCTACACAGACAGCAGAAAAGGTGGAGGAGTTTTTGGGGAGAAATACAGGGGCATGCTTAAGCATGTGTGAACAGTTGCATTGGTATTCACACGTGGGGTCAGAGGACGGTTTTGATAAGGATTCTGTTATCCAAAAACGGGGAAGCAACCGAGTTAATTTGAAGAGCTGGGTTTACAGGGGGACTAAAGGTAAACATGTTTTTTTATGTCAGACTTTAGATTACAGCACCGCTGCTCTCAGCTTGTGGTTAAAATGGAAATACCTGCAAGGTGTTTCATTGTTTTTTTTCTTCCAAGAATTGATGTGTAGCTATGTGTACTTGCATCAAAACATGCCGCATATATGCATAGAGATATAAAATGAAAATATCAAGCACAGTGAAACAAAAAGATGGTTGAAGGACCGTGCAGAGAAAGGCTCCATCTGTCCCCGTTGCATAGTGAATGGGGGAGGAGGCTCAGCTGAATGAAGGCCGCTATTAAAATCTCTTGTAAACACGTTATCGGCCCGGTCTTGTCCAATATATAGAATGAGATATAACGGTGATTTAGAGGCTGAGCCGCATCCATAAATGCATGAAGCCAATCTCATGTCAGCGTCTGCTGGCACCTTTCTGTGCATCCTGATGTGCAGTAGTTGCATGGAAGAAGAAAAAAAGGGGATGGGACAAGTAAATATATTAACTACAAAGACAAAAATGTATGGCTTGAGGCCAACTGTCAGAACAAAAGAAAAACAGAGTTCCGTGGCATTAAGCATGCATTTTTGTTCATGATTGGACCAATACCGGCAAAATGCATGCATTATTCGGATGAGTTTTAATCTGGATTTAAAGTAAAATGTTACAACATCTGCAGCAAAGACGTAGTTAAAACTAAGCTGTGTCAGATATAGTTATAATCCTGATACAAGATACATAACCTTTCTCTATGCAGATTTTTACCCAAATAATATTGTTTTTGTCCCCAATTTTCATTTGGATTTTGTGTCCAGTAGCCTCTAAGTTTCCAGTTGCTGGATGATACTCATACTTCTAGCTAAAGCTCCAAATGTGCCTTTGTTTAAATACAGGTAGGAGTGGATTTGGATGAAAACACAAATGAGCTCCTGATCATTTGATAGAGTGTCTCTAAGTACATAACTTCAAAAAATAAAAAAAAAATAAAAATGGCTCAATTAAACATTAATGCTCCAAAATGGTACTTTAAAAAGCAGGATTTTCTGGATTATTGTGTTGCTGGATATTGAAATAAGGCTCCTCAGAGAAAGATGGTGATGTGATGGGAAAGCTGAGAGGTTCCTTTTTAATTCATTGCAATCAATTATGCAACTCTTCTTCTTTTTTTTTTTTCAATGAGCAACAAAAATAATATCAGTCACTCTCTCACACAAGCACTCAGTGAAATCCAAATAACATTGAGAACCTGCGTTTCAACCCCCCTGTGAGTGATCAATGACGCTGACTGGGTCTGAGAGAGAGAAGGATTCACTTGTCATCATCCAGATCATTCCATTGGAAAAAAACTGAGACATGCAGAAACAGGTGTTAATTAAGAGTTACGCATTTCACATTAGTATGGAACTGGTGTCTTACAAGTTCTCCTCAGAATAACAAGCAGATAATAGCTGATGTTTTAGCCCGTATTTGTTATTCATTCCTCAGGGTTTGTAAATAAATCAGTGTTTTGACCATTACTCAAGGATGTGACTTTATTTATTGCTCTACGTGTCTGACTATTGAGTCTATTAAAGGAACAGAATAACATGAAAGTGATGTTAATGAAAATGAAGTATTTATAGTACAGAATATAGAGGTTGGTTGATTTGCATTAAAGTCCAGACTCTGTGTGCGTGTGTGTGTGTGTGTTTTAGTGTGTGTGCGTGCAGACAGTCTGCCCACATTAATAAGATATTTGAGGTAAGATCTAGAAATTCATGGCAGCATCTCAGGATAGAAATATTTTATCGGGTTTGTAGTTTATTATATCTCATCCTCCGGCTGCCGGTGATGTTTTTAAGAACTTGTTTCGGACATTACTGGTAGGGGAAGATCAACTCTGTCTAATGTCTTTTAATAAGATATGTTCACAGCATTTCAGACGTTATCAGTCTCCGTTTTTAAATTTTTTAACATCTTGAAAGATAATAGGGAGCAAAGGTCATTGTGAAATATGTTTTGTTATATGTGTAATGCAGACATCTACTTGACAATTCTTTTGGCTCAGTTATGAGTCTTTATGCTTGCAGGCATTATGTTTTCTGGCAGTCCGTGCGTCCCATTCTCATGAAAGCGATATCTCAGAAACACCTCAAACTAATTTCTTCAAAGTGTCTTCAAAATCTGTATCCGGTTAACACAACTTTAAAGGAA
This sequence comes from Anarhichas minor, assembly GCF_050575085.1. Lineage (NCBI taxonomy): Eukaryota > Metazoa > Chordata > Actinopteri > Perciformes > Anarhichadidae > Anarhichas > Anarhichas minor. The sequence continues at coordinate 3,317,512 of NW_027466474.1, read as the reverse complement.
TACTTCTCCCACAAAATGACCATTTGTTTATCAGTTGCTCACCCCGTGTTACCTTGTTCCTACGGTGAAGGAAGAATTAGAAAAGCTGAGAAAGGTCTTGATGAATTGGGGTAAATGGGAAGAACGTTTGGCAACTACAAATCTAACTCTCACACAGCTCGTGCAGTATAATCCAAGTCTTATTTGGATGTTATTTATTCAGTCGTATGCTCACTACTTCCCAAACGCGGCTCCCATTTACCTCAATTCATCAAGACCATTAGTTCATTATTATTCTCCGTGGAGAACTGCAAGAAAAACAGTTTTCTTCGATACGAATACAAAGTAACACGGGGTGAGTAATCGATAAACAAATGGTCATTTTGTGGATGAAGTAGTTCTTGTAAGATGCATATTGCTGTGTGTGACCACACATGATTGTGCCCCGCTGTTTTGTAACGTGGTACTTGTTGTCATGTTTTAGGGCTCAGCGCTCTGCCCTTTGACCCAACGGCCAGCAATGACGCTCTCCACTTCAACAGCTCCAACGGGCCGCTGGTGACAGAGTGTGCCTCGGTGGAAAACACTGCTGGAAACAACTGCAAGAAGAGGAAAAGAACCAGTCTGCCTCCAGGTACTGACGATACTTCCTCACTACAGTAACGGCGTGACACGAAAGAATATAGAAACCCCGTCCTCTCTGGTTTCTCGGTAAAGCCCCAATACTATTATGTGTTGTGCTGCACAGCCACTGCCTTGAATTACAGTGGCTCACTATGTCTGGTTGGATGTTTCCTGATGGAATGTAATTTAAATGCTACCAGCATCAAATAACTGCTGGTGAGAGATAAATTCTAATCCTGTTATTTTGAGACGGTCTGAAAGAGGTAGCCTTGTTTGGTCTTGGCTGTTTTTGATTAGCTTGCTGTAGCCCGCGGCTCTGCTCGTCTGGACTGTTTGGAGGTCACACGGCTAAAACCAGGAGGCGGCACAATGGAGATCTCTCATCCGCCTGCCTCTCACCATGCCAACAGACCCGCCAATCAAAAGCTCCCAAGCCTTCAGCTCTCTGACCCGTTAGACACCAAATACTGTGGCGATGTCCTTGTGTGCAAATACATGCACTGTAGTTTCTGCCTGTGTGCGCGTGTTTCACCCAATGAGCCTAATTTTCATCAGGGCCAGTGTGCTGTCTAATTAACGAAGGGCTTTCTAATTGATTGCATTATGAGCGGTAGAAAGAAGAGGGCCCTTAAGACGTAGAGGTGTTTCTCCATGTTTTCATCCGTCGGGGTGACGCTAATTGGTCTGGATTTAAAATCTGGCAGAGATGCACAGGGGCTCCAAATGAACTAATATGAGTACTTGCAGGGCACAGCTTACTCACTGGTGGTGCTCATAGTCAAACATGGCCTGTGGAACCTCACACTAGCTGGCTAAATGCCTTATTTTTCTCCTGCCAGAGACAGTCGGCAACAATTCCATCAAAGATTTGCGTCCTTTGTGCTATTATAGATACAATCCCCAGAGGTAGAGATAAGGTAGTCCACCTGGGGAGAATCTGCACATGACCCATCTTTCTTTCAGTCTCACCGCTGGCTAGTGTTACCAATTATGTAAGGAAGATAATGCTTCTCCCCCAGTCAACAGCAGTGTTGACCTTGCAGGTACTATCCCCTTAAATCTTGAACAAACAAAGCCGAACTATTTCAAGCTGCTGAGATTGCTTTTTAATTCGAAAATATATCTTGTTTCTCCATAATGACGATAAAGAGCTAATGAATATAATATTCATTATGTATTGCAACACTGTCAAGGGTGTACCGTGCCCCAGGCTTATTGCATGCTGGGATTTGCAGAAGCCCTCTTGGACCCACTAGTCGTAATCTATTTAGAATCAAAGATGAACGGATGGATGAATTAAGGGACTTTTCACGTTACTAATTAGGGTTAGGTATTGTGAATATATCCTCTGTATTATCACAATGTTGATACAAGTAATATAATAATAAATTGATGAGGAATTGTCTAATACATCCAAAGAAGAATGTCTGTATCAGGCTAATCCAGCAAATGTCCTACCTAACATGTCAAATCAAGTACATTTTATCCACACACATATATATGACCTCGCTATGAGTGAAATATATAGAAATGAGGCTTTGCCTGGCAAGTCTGCAGCTCCTCTGTCTTTTACCATTCTATCCTGTAGGACTTCGATCGGTTGTCTCTCCAATTAGCGGCAGTTTCCTTCCTTCCAGGTGCTGCTATTTTCTATTTGTCATACTCTGATAAAACAACCACGGGTGCCTTCAGATGAGTAAACTCTGCTTCTTCTTAGTTTTTACCATTTTTGTTTAGTGATTTAAATGTCCTCTCTTTGCCACATTCTGTCCCTGCATTGTTTAGAAATATGAATTTGGAGGGGACACCTGGTGCCACAGATCCAGTGAAAATAACAGAAGAAAAGAAAAGGTGCAGCAGGTGCATTTATAAAAGCGACCTCTGTGACAAGAGCTTCAGTGGGCATGAAAAGCAGCGCCCCAGAGTTGCAGTGCAGTATGACTCACCACCATTTGTGTATAAAGGAAAACAGATGAGCTTAGCATGGTTTTCACAATTTATCATTTACTTTTTATAGACACTATTTTTTATTTATTTGTCAACCACAGAGTCCTTTGAAAGAGTTCACTGAAGCACTTTCGCTGTACTGATGTTTCTCAAAACCACAAACCGACAGCTGGAAATAAATTAAGTTAATTTTGTATAAAGTCAAGTGTGTGTGTGTGTGTGTGTGTGTGTGTGTGTGTGTGTGTGTGTGTGTGTGTGTGTGTGTGTGTGTGTGTGTGTGTGTGTGTGTGTGTGTGTGTGTGTGTGTGTGTGTGTGTGTGTGTGTGTGTGTGTGTGTGTGTGTGTGTGTGTGTGTGTGTGTGTGTGGTCTGCTCGGATTAAAGCCTGTCAGGAAGCCTTACGATCAAAGCCTTTGTGAAGCACAAATCTGATCTTCCACTGGAAAAGCCACCCATTTCTTTTCACGTCCATCTTAGAGATACAGTAGAGAACAAAGTCACTCATCCATTATTTTTCTCTCTGTCAGTCTGAGTTTTTTTTAACACTCTTACAATAAAGGTGCCATTAAAGCAGGATAAGTGCACTACTATCATGATGACACCTCTCGCTGCATTTCCTCACAGCTTCCAGGGAAACCAACAGGAAACCTTCAAGGAAAGACATTTCCAACATTGTCAAAGAAATAGATTGCATGTTCGTTTAATGTAGTTCGTTCTTGTAGGCAAGCTTGCAGCAGGGCTTGTTTTATCTTATCATAGAGTATCCTTTTACTAGGGCTTTCTTATGGCTACCTTGTCACTAAAGCAGCTTTTAAATTCCCAAAAATGTAATAGTTTATGGTGTTTTTACTGCCTGATTCTGCATTTCTCTTTTTCCTTTTGCTTGATTTTCAATTTGGAGGTTCAATACATAGCATCAGTTCTTTGTGTGACAGTGATAAAGGTATATCTTTGCTGTATATCATACTTCCACGGATGAAAACAAGGCTTTGAAACAAATAATATAAATTGAGGATTTTTATTGTTTGAATAACTCCAGTTTCTTGAGTAAATGTTTCAGCCGTATATGCTGTTCCATTAGCCGCATGTTGTTGCACAGCATGTAGCAGCTGTGTAGAGTGCACATGTTTAACACAGAAGTAGCAGGAAAGCTAATAATAGCCTAGTAACAAATCCTCAAGAGCATTGTTCCATCAAGCTAATGAGTATGGCCCAGTAATAGCAGATCAATGATTACAGATGATTAGTGTTTCCCTGCGCCGGCTATGACCCCACTGTCTAGCAGTTGTAGCTGCTTGCTAACTTGGAAGTCCCTCCCTGAAGTACCGGTAGCTAAATGATGGAGGTCTGCAACAGCTGGAGCTTTGGATTTACTGGCTTAGAGGGTGTGATTCTGTCTGCCTCCAGGTCGTCTCCGGCTCCAGTCAGGTCCTCCGGTCCTCCGAGGGACGACTGATGGAGCACCGACTCATTAGCAGCCATGTGGATTTAGTCGCGTTAAGGGACCCACATGGATATATTTATCTCATTACATTTGGCAATTCATTAGACACACATACTGACGGGCAAAGACATGTGGTCCTGTGGAAACATGGACGCAACACACACCACATGATGCACTTGTATTTTTCACAAACTGCCATTCATTAAGCCTGTGTAATAACCCAGACCAATGTACTCCGAGACTCTATTCATGATCTAACACAGTGAGACAAACATCAGGACGTCCTGTTAGGAAAAAGTAATGCAGACGTGTAGTTTATACCTTATCTAGCATGACAGGGAGGGGGTTCGGTTATCATTTGAGCTAAATGCTAACACCAAGATGCTAATGCTCCAAATGACATGCTGATTTTTAGCAGGTAGTATGTTTACTGTGTTCATCATATTTACCTTCTTATCTCATTATGTAAGCATGATAATATTAGCTAATTAGCAAAAAAACAGTAACATTGAAGATGATGGGAAAGGCATTAGTTTTGCAGGTATTTTTTCATGAACCAAAGTATTGTGGTGTAGTATTAATGATGGCAGGGCTTAACACCAGTAGGTGTTGACTAATGAGATCATATGTAGCTCAATGGAGACAAAGTTGTTCAAAGCTCTGTAGGTGGACAACACCAATACATCCCAACCACACAACACCAATTATTATTATTATATTTCAGAGTGTGAGTCAGACAATATTTTGAATTATGAATATGTATTAGCTGGAAAGTGACAAATGAAGTGTCCTGTGCATTTTAATAGAAAAGCTTTTCAGTTGCACTCTTTGTGGTTCATTTAGATAGAAGTTTCACACTTTTCATTACTCACTCTTGCTCTTTACCTCACCAGCGACTCTTTTCAAACAATGCGTAGCAAAGACTGCCTCGGGGCCTCCGTACAAACTGCTGGAGTTGACTTGTTTTTTTCATGGGTATCAGCATTTCACAGCAGTCCAGGATCATCCTCTCTTTGCAGTTCTGTTGTGATAAAACAAAACCAAGTGAACAGAAAGAGCAGTTAAAAAGCTGCTGGTGTGCTCATGTGTTCACTCGTTGACTGGATGAATAGAAGTTACATGTGATGTGCTCTGGGTTAGCTTCACAAATCAGCAGCTGTTTTACTGCACCAGAAGCAGTACACACTCCAGGACTGTGCTTTTAATTTGAAAATGCTGCTTGATAGAAAACTGTCAACAAAGACAGTTTCACCACGTCTGTTTCCATGACAGTATTACACACATTTGAAATAGAGAAGAGCTGCTATATTTAAACCACAATTGAGGCTATTACCGCAGTTTATTCAGCCTGGGATGATTAACCAAAACATTCTACGTTCAGCATTGTAAATATGTTGAAAAATGAAAATATTGTCATAATGCAGTCTCAAGTATATTAGCCTTTGTAAGGCTGACCTCCTTCACCAGCTTTTTTTTTTACATGTCAGTACATGTACGTTTTCCAGCACTATTAGCAGTAAAACGAAGCACATTTTGCGTAACGTTTACCCAAGGTGTCTCTTCATACAGCACCTGCACATTTCTATTCCCATTTTGCAGATAACATGTTTTCACTTGAGACGTGGCATGCCATTATCTGTGTCAAACCATTAAATGCTCATTCCTGTGTTTTGTGAAAGGCAGAATTATCATTATTTTTCAAAATGCACTGAGAGAGAAAAGCGGTGGATTATTTTGCGATTGGTGGCTTCAAAATTGCTAAGTGTATGTTGTGGGAATCTCAGGCTGTCAGGAGAGTCTCTAATTTGTGTTTATATTCCTCAAAGTGACAGATGCACTTTAATTGCTTATGGAAGTAATTCAGCATTCAGTGTGTTTATCTGTTGGCAGGATTTCTTAGATTGTTGCGAGCGTTTATCAAGTGTGTTGTCCAGATAAAACAAAATCAAGGAGATTACTGTTCTGCAATTTTCTAAATCACCTTTATTATTATTATTTTTCCCCCCTCATCAGTATATCCAACATACATACAGTACCAGGGCTGCATTTTCATTATCAAACAAAGTGTTTAGTTGTTAAAAACATGAATCATTTAAAACAAAATTGAAACATCAGAACACAGAATGGTCATCACAATTTCTCAGACTCCAAAGTGACATCAAAATGAAAAAGGATTTGTTCCGTCAAATACATTTTAGAGAGAATTGCAACAATCACTTCACTAATAATTTCTGCATGAATACAGACAATTCACCCTCGATACATCACATGTGTATAAAGTGTCACTTTTCAGATAGCGTGGTCCTCTTTGATTTGACATTATTTATCTTCCTCACTTAAAAAAGCCAAAAAAGCGTGATCATTGAAAGAAAACTGGTGAGTTCTATTAACAGACATTATGGAGATACTGTACAAGGTTTTTATCCAACAGCTCCACACACTCATTAGCCCCGTGTGTGGTCTCTCAGCTCTTAATGATACAACGATTCAGTGGGCCAAGCTGACCGACTCTCGTGAAGCTCTTCAGCTACTTTATGTCCAGATGAGATTATAACAACCTCATTTAAGAGACGAGCAGCATCATGACGAATAAAACACAAAAAAACAAATCAAGTCCTGGAGAATGAAAGGACACAATGCATTGTTTGTTTGTGTCCTCTATCAGCAGGACCACATCTGCGACTTCCGAAACTGTCACACATCACTGTTGAATCAGCTTTATGATGTGACAACACCATCATTTAGTTTGGTTCAGCACAAAGAATGACTTCGGTTCGTTTTTTGGGGAAGATCATGTTTTGGGTTAAAATAAGGACTTTGTGAAGGTTAGCAGACCGTTGTTGTCTTGGTTACAATAATAAACACATGGTTATGGTTCGGGGACGACAGTGGTCGTGCTTTTTCAAAAAGTTGTCGTTGACATATTCTTTCATAATAACTACGGCCTCTAGAGAGCCGTGTCGCTTGAATCCATTCTACTTGGGAAAACAGTCTCCCAAAAAAAAAAAAACGGCAACGTATACACGACTCAAAGAAAGAGAAACAGAATTAAATGTTACCCACCGACAAACAAACAAACACACTTTAATTGGCTCTGCTCAATAAACAGTTGCTTAAGTCTCTCCTAACCAAATAGATTTGCTGTGTTTGAATTTGGAAAGCAGGTTTGGCTGATTTTAATTAGAGGACACAACGTCATGCCAGTCGGGCCCCTGAGTTGCGACTGATTCATTCAATAACAACCCTTTTGTTGGAGAAAATAGTTCTCATACAGACTCGCATTATAAGAACTGACTTAATAAGAGTCCTAATATTTGTTTGAATATTTTCTGTGTTGATTTATTTTCCATCGCTCGTTGTGTAATGGGGGATCACTTTGGGATATGCTGTCCCCGGGGTGAATTCCATGTAGGTCAAAGAGTATTTCGTGAACCCAGGAATAGTTATTTAAACCGGCTCTCGGTATCAATCCCATGCATCATGTCAAAACTAAACACTCCTGATATGTGGCACCCCAAAGAGCACAAAACAAGTGCTATAAAATATTTGTAAATGCTATGTTGGCAGGCAAGAGTAGCTCTAAAGTATCAAAATGAATGGCCCGCCCATAAAGATCTCTTTTTGAAACCCAGGGAGATGTATGACTGTAATGTCACATTGTGTGTGTGTGTGTGTGTGTGTGTGTGTGTGTGTGTGTGTGTCCCAGATGTCCTGATGGCTGCATGTGCATTCCCTTGGAGATCCACAGCTGTCTGTATGACAGGCAACAGTAGTGACACACCGCTCTGACACTGATGGATGGGAGGAACAGAATGACACACCGGAGCGTCACAGATAAAAAAAAAACTTTCAGCGCTCTACTGTGATCTCTCTCCAAGTCCCCTTTGCCCCGTCTCTTTTTTGTTTCCCAAAGCCGGAAAACAAAACAAGAAACTCAGCTGTTGCGTTTGACAGGAGTGATGATCAAGGGGGCGGGATTTTTGTCGCCGTCATTGGCGCAGGGGCTGAAGAACGGGAAGAGCTTCTCGGTGAAGTTCCATCCGGTGAAGGAGAAGATGCAAGCCCTGGAGTCTGCGTCGTAAAAGGAGACTTGACCCAGCTCGTAATCCACAAACACGCCCACCTTATGAGGCATCTCCCTCACGTTGAGGCTGACGGCAGGGCTGGCGTTGGCTGTCAACTCATTTCCTTTTCTGAGGTAAATAGTCCAGTATCCGTTCTTGGGGCTCAATCTTATGTCGCCCTTCCTGCTGATGGACTGGTTTGCAACTCCTAAATCCCAGTCTGTTTTGTCTTTAACCTGGACCTCGTAGTAGGATTGTCCTGAGGAGAAACCCTCCTTTGCGAGGACATTAAGGACATGTTCGAACATCTCTGGTTTCTTTGGCACATTCCTCTTCCTGCCTCCATGTGTGACCTGCTTCCCATCCGGAGAAACAACGAGAAGAGGGTTGGCTGTGTCCGGATCCAGAGTCACATCCACAGCATGCCGCTGCACTTCTTTCCAGTCAGGATCACACAGCATCCTTATCTCTTTCGTCACTGTCGTCTCCAACATGGCCATGGCTCCCTGCTCGGTAAACTCACCACTGTTAAGAGTCACATCAGACCAGTTCTTAACCTGAGGCTCAGTGAAGGTAAGAGACAGGAAATTCTCAAGGAACAACAAGGCGTCGTCGGTAAATTGGACCTGATTAAGCTGCGATTTCTTTCGCTTCAGTTGTATAATTTCTCCCTCCAGTTCTTTAATCAAGCCATTTCTCTCCGTTTCAATTTTTTTCTGCTTTGTCTCAATTACCTCAGCCAGCTCTGCATGGCTTCTCCTGATGTAGTCCACCATAGCAGTCATCGCATGCGCGCTGTATGACAGGGCCTTCGCTGCCTTTTTTCTACTAGCGTCCACTGACTGTTGGATCTCGCGAATTTTCTGATGACGCGCCTGGATCATCTCGTCCGTGCTTTCTTTCTTTACTCCCAGCAGGGTCTTTGCTGTTTGAGCCTCATCCTCCAGATTCACTATGTTATGGGTTTTATGGTCACTGTCTTTACAGGACTGGCAAACAAACATGCGATCGACCCTGCAAAACAGTTCCAAAGGCTCGTTATGCGTCTTGCACATCCTGTCCTCCAGGTTCTCAACCGGGTGGATCAGCTTGTGTTTTTTCATGGCTGGAATTTTCTGATGAGGCATCAGATGTGTCTCACAGAATGACAGGAAACACACCAAGCAGGACTTGATGGCTGGGAGCTTGCACCGATCACAGAGCACGTTTCCACTTCCTGCTTTTTCAGGGGTAACACAAGGTCTTTCAGATTTGGGCAACTTTGTGGCCATCTCGGCAATGCACGTGTTAACCCGAAGCATTGGCCTGCTGAAGAAATTCTCTTTACACAGTGGACACTGCATTACAGCAGCGGTAGTGTCCCAGTAGGCTGTGATGCAGTCAAGACAGAAGTTGTGCCCACAGGGAATCGACACGGGTTTATTGAACACAGCCAGACAAATGGAACAAAGAAAACTATCCTCAGCATTTTGACTACTAGCAGCAGCGGCCATGTCTAGAAAATATGAGGAGAAATGATGAAGAAAAGTTAGAGCGGTGTAAAGTCAATCCAGATGCATAGTCGTCTGTGTTAGAAATCACTCAAATAAACTAGTTATTACTAAAGACAAGACTGCAAACATGACAAATTATAACTTTACCTGGTGTGTGTACTTTTTCCAAATATTTCAGATCCGTAAAGAAAAGTAAAAACACGCAGCTCTTTTGCTCCTTTTAGTTTCTCTTTCAGCATTGACGTCAGCGTGACAGTCCCCTCCCACTTCCTTATCTTACAGGTTACAAGTTAACCCATCACAGGCAGCAATTCACTAGTTACCCTTGTTAAGAGCTTTTTTGTCTTCCTTATCCATGAGAGCTTAGTGAGAGACATTAAACATGTCCCCAATCTCGACTTCAAAGGCTCGTATGCAGCTATATGAGCTCTGATGTCTTACAGGTGGGCACTATGTCGGTGCAAATGAAATGAAAGCTCCGAGACAGCACAACATGCTAAATTCTAAATGGGTTTGTGAGCACGCGTGTGTGTGCATTTGCATTACATGAGAGTGCTTAGAGATGGCACCGGCATAATAAACTGTAAATACCGTCTCTTCCGAGGAAACAAGGCTTTGAACACAAACGCTACCCTGCATCCTTGAAGGGCTTTGTCACAGCTGAAATAATCTGTGTGTTGCATACAGGTTTCTATGCATCAGCAGCATTCATGTATGATTGAATGTTTTTTTTTAGTCCTTCATAGGTTTATCCACAAACTGCGCTTTGCAGGAATGTAGGTGTGAGCATATGAAAATGTACTGATGTTTAATACAATTTAAAAAAAACAAGATTGATACATTGTACTTAACCTTTCATTGACACAAATTAATTAGCCCCCATGCAATTGTCGGAAATGCTGGATATGTTTCTAAAAATGTGTATGTGGGCGAATGCTGTATGCATCATATCTCAGTATTTCAGTCCTCCATTATTCAACAGTTGTGTGTTTCTCTACTGTGTAAATGTATTTAGCTGGTGCGGCCTGTCGTTAATGATTCCAGTGACTGACACTGTCAAAACATGATGTAAATGAGACATTAAAAAGCCAATCATACAGCGCTAAGATACTGTATATATATTTGCTCAGCGTTTTGAATAATGTATGCATACAGTTTATGTGGTCAGAAAAAGAAAGCTCCCCAATCTGAAAATGTCCTCTGATCAGAGCTCTCTTGAGCCACGTCTTATCCAAGCCTCAACTCGATGTCTTGTCCACCATAAAACATTCAAACAACATTTGGATCAGATGGGGATTCCTTTTGATCCTGGTCTGTGTGGAGCTCCAGGACCCGAGCCTTTCTTCTCCTCCGCGGGATCAACTCCTTCATGGAAGGATGAGAGGGAGTCGAGGTTTTTCTCCTCCCATTTTTTTGTTCTCTCTCTCTCTTCACCTCTTCTTTCTTTTAACCAGAGCTTTCTCTCCCTCTTCATCTCTGTTCTTCCGACCCGTTCGGCTCTCACTTGTAGCTGCTCCTCTCCTCTCACCTTGAATACATGAATAAGAGATTGGAGGAGCTCAAAGTGCAAGAGGACACAGACCTCCTTCTATTAGAATTGAGTGCCTCCTGCTAGGTGTCTGCTCAGGTTTAAACTGAGTGTGATTCGACAGTGAAGCCTGGTCTCTACAGCGCATCATAGAGCCCAAGAGACAGCTGTGGTGAACTACAGGCTGAACTGTGTCATTAGATAACATCACCATCATCGATAAAACATAACATTAATATATATGATATAATAAGAACTTTGTAGAGCGACTACACTGCAATAGAATCCAAGTCCTGCCCAAAATGCAGAAGTTCTTTTAATATAAAGATTTAGCAGTCAGCTACATCCTGTTGGTATCTACATCCTGGCAGTTGCGTGTCTATTCATTTCCAGTGTTTTGTTACGGTAACATACCAACATGTGACTGCTTGACATATCCCTCCGCCACAGGTCCCCCAAGGGCAAGACATTTTGTACTAAAATGTCTGTAAGTTTGAAAGCTATCAACTTGATTTGGCTGACTCACGTTGCTGGAACTTTGTGTTCTTTTTCACTAAAATACAAAATGCATTTTTGCACGAAAAAAGAGATTTTGTCTACCATTTCTCAGTGTTCAAAGGTTTTGCTACACGGCCAATATGCCAAGAGGAATGATTACAGCGATCAATAACTCTTTAAAAATGTACACATGGCAAGTTTTGTATTTCTAATTTCTAGTTCGAAACAGTCCAAAGCCCAAAGTGTTCCATTTATTAATGTGTCAAATTCTCACATTTGAGACGTTGAACCCAGAGGAAGTTTCACATCTTTGCTTTAGAAAATTAATTTTTTTCAATAATTGAAATAGTTGCAAAGGGCTAAGCCTTTTCCAAGTGAATAACATAAAGAAATAGTTTTCTCAGTTTGCGGTGAAAGAACTTGACTGGCCCTTACAGAAATTCATTATTCTTTCTATTTGTTGTTCTGATAATACTCTAGTTTACTTAAAAATGTGTTTGACAGTAGCAATGGTGCTGTTATATGCAGAAGCATTTCAACAGCAAATATGGAAATATTGTGCATTTCAACATATTATTTGTCAGTTCTTGTTCATTCAAACTTACATTTTTGAGTGACGGCAACAATGATGTTTTTCAATCCCAAAACAATGGACCTCACATAATCAACATAGTCACAACAACATCACTCGTGATCTAACGGCACTTATTGAGGTAATACACACTCAACCACGGGATGGTAGTAGTACAAGCTGCCAGATTCTGTCTGTGGGCTGTGTGTTTGGCAGCCATGCTCCACAGTGTTGTGAGGGAGAAAGAGGAGACCCACTCACCTCCATCAGTCGGGTTTGTTTACTACTTGGTCAGAGCAGAGGGTTGTGTTATTTCCAACCCCCAGACACAATAGTTCTGGAGGGGAGATATATAATTAGTCATGAGATGAGTTTCTCCTTTCATCCATCAGCCCGGGGAACACGGCTGCCATAGGAGAACTGAAGCTAAATGAGAGTCCTCTCTCTCCAGTATTGTTGTTCCCCAGACACTCATCTTTAGATTTTCTTCCCTGATAAGATGACTTTGAAACGCTCAAAAGCTCACAAGGACAGCTCCATCTTTGTCAAGGTGTTTGTGGATTAAAAGCAGGTTATTTTTCCACTGCTCTCGTTAAAAGCAGTGCTTTTAGCATCAAAAAGAGGGAGCGGAGATACTACTTCACCTTTTTAATGTAGCCTGGTAAAGCAGAAACACCAAACCTGAGTTGCAAGTCAAACATCTCACTTGAAACGTTTCAAATCTTCAACTGTAGCACTACATCTCTTCATCCAGATCTTTGTCATCTTCTTGTTTGACGTATAGTCTCGTATAGAGATTTGGCAGGATGGAGGAAGCTTTGTGAAGTCATGAGCAGGAATGAATTGCTGTGGGACAGGAGCAGATGAGACGTTGTTTGACAATCGTTAGGTGACATACTGAAACCAAAATAGAAAGCCCGGAGATCTACAGGGTCAGAAAGCTTATTTCCAAATGTAAAGGCTGTTGTGCTATTTTATCTAGGCTCGTATTCATTAAGCGCGTGGCGACTGTTGGGATTTATACCACTATCTGAGATCCTCCAAACACCAGAGGAGTTGGTTGCTCTGATAGGTTGCTTCAACTGCTGAATTATTCATTTGTGCTATTTGCCGGACTCGGTGTCCGTGACAGAAAATTCGACAAGGATTGAATGATTCAAGACCCAACGAGGTAAAAATATTTTTGATGTTTCAGAAGTCCAAAACTCTGAGTTTGCTGGTTGTGGAACCTTAGAAAGCCAAATGTCTCCACCATTTACAGTTAAATTGTAAAACATCTTGCTTCAGCAGAAACTCTTGTGTGCTATGTGCCTACAGTAATGTGGATGTTGCTGTCTTTGATGACAGCACTTGTTCAACTCCCCTGGAGGTATAGAAAACTAAAGGCTTTTTAGGATTTTTTGATACCATTTACACTCAAAGGCTTGAGGAATTCCCACGTAATTATGTATGTCCAGCCTCACTTTTTTATTTGTATGTAATTGATAACAGTGTCACCGTTCAGTGTTCAGAAACCAGGCTAAGGGTTTGATTTTTCAGTCAAAGTTGTGGTTATAATAGACGTTTTTGCTTTTCCGTCTCATTTTCATCGCTTCTATGCTTTTACCTTAGCGAGCTACAATTTGAGCGCTCCTCGCCTCAATTTGCAGCACTTGCCTCTGAAACCCTCTCTTTCTGTCCTTTTTTTTTTTTTTTTTTGAGTCACTCACCCCAACTTCAGCCACATTTAATGACTTGGAGCTGAAGCCTTTCCTTGGCTGTCACCGTTAACAAGGTCCTGCACTCCTTTTGCTCTTTCCTCATTCATTCTACCATGCTGATGCCACTTTCGCTTTTTCCCCCCCTGTAATCTCACCTTTCTCTGAGGGGGTGTACAGGGCCGAACCAAAGTAGGGGTAGAGATGTGGTTAGTGCCTTTTGCCTTTCATTAAATAGGAGCCTGCACATTTCTCAGCCACCTTTCGGGCCTGAGTAAAGACAGATTCTTCTAAATTGTAATTGGCTTGACGTACAAGCATTTATTAGATGAAAATGATATACGTACTTTGGTAGTAAGTCTCTCAAATATAAAAATGTGTGTGTATTTGGACTAGTTGATTGGCGGATCATTTATCTGCAACAACATTGCTAACAAATTAATAATTTTTGTCATTTTTCAAGCAAAAATAATTTCTGTGAAAGTGAATTTAATCTCTTTCAGGTTTTGGACTTTTTTTAAACTTTTCTGGACATTTGACTTTGACGACTTACATTCTGGGAAATTGAATATTATATTTTGTAGTTTTAAAATTACTCAAATTGAGATAACGATCAGCAGATTAATTGTCAAGGTAAGTAATCAGTTGCAGCAGTTATGGGTAGGCTTTGTGTATGGAAAGGTCAACTGTGGTATATTTCAGTAAGTAAGGGCAGGAAGGAGTGCATGTGTTTGTGTGTCTATAGATGACTGGAGATCTGATGTCCTCTGGCTTACATTTGTATTCATAACAAACAAGGAAATTAAAGCCAGCTAAATCACCTCAGGCTCCGTGCATTTCAATTATACACAGTATAAAAGAGTTATTGATCTATAGCAGAGGAGACACACAGAGAGATTTTTAAATACTCATCAGTCGTCACACTCCTATAAGGTTTGGCAAATCTGTTCTTTAATAGATTTTTAGGAGGAGGCAAAAGCCAGCGGGCTTCAGCAGATAAGTTAAACAGTTCAAAGTGTTGGTGTGTTAGTCTGAAATACATTCCCTTGTGTATTCTCGAGTGATCTATATTGTCCTACAGTGCTCTCTTAGAAAGCCCCTGTCGTTTCTGGCCTTCCATCATCTTAAAGCTGCAGTAAAGAGCAGGGAGGAGCGGCTGCTCATTCAGTGTTCCACCTGACCATGATTAATGTGAGAAAGGCCCCGTTCACACCTAAACCACAGAGCCTCCCCATCTCACACCTTCCAACCACCTTCAGCCCCTCTCTCAAATGGTTTAGCAGTGGGATCCAATATGTTCAGCCAGCCATGCAGCACAGAAGCTCCAGAGGTCAGCTAGCCATCTCCCAGATGTCCCGTAAGACCCTCTAGTTCCATGGATAGGGGGGGGGGGGGGCTCAGTTTGAAAGGACTACAAAGAGACACAAAAATACTACCAAGAAGACACAAAACAATGACAAACATGCATAATTACGAAGATGCAAAACAACCACAAAGAGAAGACGACTAAAAAGTCACAACCCAATTACAAAAAATAACAAACTGAATACAGGGAGTCGCAACACAACCACAAAGAGACACAACTCGCTTACAAAGAAACACAAGACTACAAAGACACTATAAACAACAACAAAGAGACTAAAAACGAACACAAAGACACACAACTATACTAAATAGAAACACAACATGACTACAAAGAGACTCTTAACAACCACAAAGAGACACCGAATGGCTACAAAGAGACAAAACACGACCATAAAGAGCCGCAAAATGACTCCAAAAGAGAAACCAAAGGAGGCAAATGACCAGTGAGATTTCAAAGAGATGCAAAACAATGACAAAGAGACACGTAATTGCATCAAAGAGACGAGCAGCTGCATCGGTTGTAATATGTTTGTGTGCAGGAGCTTTGGTTGTCTTTTACATGTCTATGACTAGGGGCCACTGTCTCATAAAACCGGCCATGTCTAGTTCCTTCTTCCATTGTTTCTTTCTCAGTTTCTGTCTTTGTATCCTTCTTTTTTTCTCTCTATATACTATCCTCCCTCTTGGCCATCTGTCTCCCCTCTGTGTCTCCTGTAACGCCACAGACGGTGTTTGTGAAATAAGGGGGCGATCACAGAGGATTTCTATCTAACTGACCCCGGCGTGCCCTTCATTTTCCTCTCGCAGCTTGATCTATCATACACAAGTGCTTTTTATTGTTGTTTGGCAGCCGGCTCTTGGCCCATGGCTCTACTTGTGTCTCTCCGCCCCTCTCATTATTACTGTGAGCCGCTCTCTGTCGGGAATAATCCAACAAATTTGCATATCCTCTTTACTCTGTTTTTTTTTTTTTGTTGCCGTCTGTAAAACCACACTCAACCTCACAGCCTGAATTGTTTCTGATATTGTGATGAAAGATTCTGAAGGTTATTCGTAAAGATAAAACATATTGTTGAAGACACTAAATTAATTTAATATTTATTGTCTTAAATGACTTTCACCAAACCAGATTGCAACTCCTTTGAAAGGCAGTTTGTTAGAAGTCTGGTGGATTGAAGTCAAAGTCACTCCGCCTGTTGCTTTATGCTTATTTTGGCTGTTTGTGTCACTATCCCTCCTTAAACCGTGACAACAACAGACTTCCACTGAGCAGATAAAATGTAATGTAATGATGAACTTCTCAATGTGACAGAATTAAATATCCTCGATCCAAAAAAATGCAGCATCTCCCTTTCACTCCGTCTTGCTCTCCGATCTTTTGCCACGGGAGTGGCGACATGTATACTTCTTTTTAAAGGCTTCCTCATCTTGTGCCAATACTGGACGTAATGTACACAAACGTATATTCGCTTAGTAACGCACTTTTTTCACACAGGTCTCCAGTTTAAATGTTTAAGAGATAAACGTATTTGCATCATATTATATTGGTATAAATTGTTATTTATGAGCCAGTAATGTTTCATTTAGCACCTACAAGAGATTTTCTATACGGCCTGGTTCCCTGGCCTGGCTGAGTTAAAACCCTCAACAACAAGTGTACTAATTAAAGTCAAGTATTGTACATTGTCCTGCATACAGCAGATAGAAAATGGTAAAGTGTACAGTCGTCTTCTCGGCTAAGCTAATCTCTCGGGCAATTTGCCAGTGACAACAAGTCTTGTCTCTTTGAAGTGTCAGTTCATATATATTATGAGGGCCGCAGGGTAGCGTTGTGATGTTTGTATCAACACAGCAGACACTTTGTTAACAGCCTTTTAACATTCCCCTGCTGCAGCTTATGGGTTTCCTTTCCCCCCCAGGTCTTTGTATAATAAGGAAGGGTTGTTCATTTAATCTGTAGTCACTACAGCAACAGATTAGACGGTTAACTCTTTGGGGCTGGTGCACTGGAACAGTATTAACTGGGGTTTGAAGGACTATCATCAAAAAAGCAGACAACTATGTATTTTAGGTAAAGTACATGAATTGGTGAGGTGGCATTGATGACCAACCCAATCGACTAGACTTTCAAGTTATAGACTAGTAATATTGCAATTGGAAATACATTCAACATAATGAGAAAATGTTTATTTATATACTCCTTGTTGAAACCATGATCTTTCTTTTTGTTGTCCAAACCATCTCACTCCGATGTGAACCCTGGTCTCCGTTATCAGTTCTTTTTGTTCGGACCTCCCTTTCGACTCCTGGAGAATACAAAAACATAGCAAAAAAGCATTCCCACTGAACAAAATATTGGCAGATATGACTCTCAAAACGTATAAACATTATATCTAGGAAACAGGTTGTGAGGACAGTGTTGAAAACAATGTACAGTTTAAGCCCACATTACCTCCAGATTGGCTGTTCACTCAGTTATAGGGGCGTCACAACGTCTGAATAACTAAAAAGGTGCACTCAGTAGAGTGCAGATCTCTGCCAGTTGTGTCGGCAAAGACCACTGCCGTATTGTGTGATTGCTTGAATACAACCCACAAGTGGCTAACCCCCTCCTCATCTAGTCCGCAAGTGTATCAGACGTGTTTTTCATTCGCACGTCTCACACAACAGATACGCTCTCATTTATAATGCAGATGTCTGCAGCGGCTCTGTGCAGGCGCGCATCTCAGCTCTGTCTTCGTTAACCAAGGAAAACACAGAGGTGCACACTCTCACTCACCCACGGCAAATTTGGCTGAGAGTCACCTCCTAACACGGTCACTCGTTAAACCGAAACACCTGCAGCGTCTATGGCTGCAAGCTTTTAAATGTATTGACTGCCACTGGACTGTTCAAAATGCTTCTGTTTGTAGCTCCCATTTTAAAACTCAGTAAACTCAAAACTCAGTCTATATGTTATGTTATTTGACATTCTGCACATGACCACAGATAACGTAGTTGACAGCATCTAGTGACTGGGGCTGGGGCACTTGCTAGTAAGCACAAATCTAGAAGGTCAACTTGTTTAGGTTGCATTCACAATCTTTGGTGGTTATTGCCCTTGCATATCTTTACAAGCTATTGCTCTCCACCGTACTGTTTGCTGTTTGCCCACGTCTGCTTTACATGCAAGTCTTCCTCTTGCGATGCTCTTATCTCTGTGCTCGTCTCATCTCTCCATCAATGTCGCCCTGCTCTTGTCTCCGCCGCACCGCTTTCAGCCAGAGCTCCAGTCAACCCACCAGAAGAAGAAAGGTCAACTGCTAAAACAACGCCCTTGATTCTGATGGGTTTAATGGATAAAGCATCTGACTCTAGCTGCACACCTCATTCAATTCAGTGCATTAATGGGACATGAATTCATACAGAAGGAGATGGAGAAGAGGAGAGAGGAGCTCAGTGTATAGAGAGGTAGAGAGGGAAGCCATTGCTAGCTGCTGAGCTAAAGTACGGTAGCTAACGTTAGCAGAACTGTACAACGTGTAAACAACCGTTGGACTAAGCGAGAAGTCGCTAAAAGGGGGAGAGAGCTATGAGTGTTTAAGCAAAACTAGTAGAAGTTTAAATGTACAGCAGGTAACTAGCCGCTTGTAATGAAGAATATCACACATTAACTGAATTTAGCTGGAGCTGCAAAAGTACGCTATCGGATAACAGATACGCTGGCAACAGGAAGTGACAATACGCTTACCGTAGCATGTCAGCAAATGGCTCTTCTGCTCATGGACCATCCAGGTCTATCACTCTGTGTTGACTTATAACAATGGACTGGTGAGACGGATTTTCTGATGGGTCGACTGGAGGTTAAGCCCGTATTGTATGGGGTTTTTTCCCCACATCAAGTAGAAGCTTCTGTGTTCAGGTCAGGCTGTCGAGTTTCTCCATCATGTTTGATGACACGTGACAGTCCGTGACAAGCCTGTCTCTGCTGATGAACACTTGTGTGTGACCATGTGTGCTGCTCGTGCCTTCAGGGACCATAAAGTGCCACTTACACTTGCTGTCCAACCTTGGTTTGTCAATGTAGCGTGCAAGAGAGATGAACACCTTTTGGCAGCTGCTTTAAAATCATCTTTGTGCTTTAAAGTGAACACTTCCAATTAGCAATCCTCTTCTTTTATATAGTAGAAATAAAACGATGTAATATATGCAATATCTCAGAAGTAATGATTCACAAGCTGGGCATGGCTGCGATGGGAGTTCTGGATTAAATGGCAGCACCACTGGGAATTAAAGGGTGTTGGTATTGTACCTGTATGTCTGTTTTGAAAGGGGGGTGACCCAGGGGACCACTGAAGTTTTTGTTTTTTGAAATTCTTGTAAGCTACCAGGAAAAACACTAAAAGTCCAACCAAAATCACATTTACCCTTTTTGCTTTGCAAAATAATGTCAAAATATTTTTTTATTTTTAAAAAGTAAAAAATATTTTTGGAAAATATCGAAAATGCTTCATTAAGTCTCGACCAGAGGGAGGGTCATGTCGCCGTCTGATTGACAGCAAGCTGGCAGGCTGAGCTCCGGTACTTGGCTGTGGGGGAACATGAGACAAAGTAAACAAACTTGCGCTGCGGTTTATGAGCCATGGACAGACGGTGTGTTGTAATCAGCGGAATTAAAGAGTAAGGACCTCACAAGCATCTAACTGGACCGGAGTGATATTTGCAGGTACGTTTACATGCTTTTTAATGTGATGCAGCTGAGCAGCTATATCTAGCCTACGAACTGAGGAGCAGGGCGAGACATGTTCATGTTTCCTAGCAGGAAAGCTAATGTGGGTAATTATTTAAAGTCTGTGACTGTACTGACACTTTAAATGATCCTCTCCAGAGACGTTTTAAAACTTTAAAATAGTCTGCTTTGAACATTTTCTATCCGATATGTTTCCACATTTTTCTCCATCACTCAATGATCCAGAATTAATGAATTAATATGCAAATTGTGCACTGAACTTCACTGAAAAGTCCATGCTTAGGATACGTGCACTGGAGGCTTGAAGTTTCCACATCACACTTTCGTGAGTTGCAGAAACTGAAAGTGACCACAGCGAAACTTCAGCAGATCAATGTGAAAACAAACTGCACATTCATCATTCGGCTCAATGAAGCTCAGCGATCCAAAGAATTAATAAGATGAAAAACATTTTTTTAATGGAAAGGGACTTGCATTCAATCAGGAGAAGTAGTAAAAATCAAAAAAAATGAATTGATTAAGTATGTTAAAAGGTCCCTTCATTTAATTCTACATCAAAAGTAAGCCAATTCCTTTGTTAGCTCAGTGTTTTTGTGACTCACCTGATGTGACGAATGCGTCCGAACCATAACGGCATCAGGCGAGAGAGAGATGGACGATGAGAGGGTTCTTGTCAGATAACATCAACACCGTGCAAATCGGTACCAGTCATTGAGAGTGACTGCTGTGGCTGACAACAATAAATGCAATAAAATTTCAGTTGGACTTCAAACCAATATCCTCAGATAATTACATCAGTTTGTCTGTTTGTTTGTCAGCAAGATTACAGAAAAGCTGCTGGGCTTAATCACGGGGCAGATACACACATTATTTTTCACTTTTGGAAAATCCTTGGCGGAAGTTTTCTTCGCAACTCCCTGGAACATCGTTAAAAGGTGAGGAACTGTGCTGTTAAATAGCATGGATATCCAGTCTCTTTCTTTTTGTCTCTATTTCTCTTTCACACAAATAATTATAGACAGATCGGCTGCTAACTATCAAATTTAGATGGTGAGCACAGCTTTTTTTCAGGGTTTATTGCTGCAGAGATTTTTGAAGGCAGCCTGCACCTCCAACGCGCCTCAGTCACAACATCTCATCATAGAGCTCTGCTTGGTCCACTTTAGCTGTTGGGAGTTCAAGTTATGAAAAATCCTCATAATAGCAAGAGACCTTTACTTCTGCCCACATGTGGGCTTAAACTCTTGGCCTCCGTGTCATTATATTATGGTATATTGTGGCCCTTGGGGCACTGGGCTATTTTCCAGGGAATCATCCCTTTACTGTGACCCATTTTGAGTTTCTCCATCCGGCTGCTTGCCCAAACCAGAGCGTTTCTTCCTTGGAAATGGTCACTCACAATTCTACAGTATTTCATTGTTGTATTTCTAGATTTAAAAGATATTTTCACTGACTAAAATAGCTCTAAATGTTTGTGTTTAGACTAAACCCTTTGGAAAGAGGATTTTCGTTTCCCTCACAGTAACAGTTTCTGTCTCTAATATCTGTCTCGCTGTAATCTCTTTTGCTACCCAGAAAGAAACATTGCACCAAGGCTTACTTTGTGAAATCTCATTGGTTGCAGAAGGGGACCGGATGAGTTAATTGGTCTTGTGAAAGAGCAAGAATTTCTTTTATTGGTAAATGGATCGTGGAGGAGCCATTAGGTGGGAGAGATCCATTTTAAGGCAACACCCTCTGCGGTCCACAGTTCCTAACTGATGGTGGTGTCTGTAAAATGCATAGATCTGTCTTTTACATGCTTTATGTGACCGGGGAGGGACGCAGTTCTACAACTACTCATCGAGCCCCCACCCATCTTGTATTAACACATATGCGGGAGCTCTTAATATGCAAGCTCTTCGAAGCGGGGTCCAGTGGACGCTAATGCTGTAGTGAATCAATATCTTAGTCAGGAGCCATTCTCTCTTATCGGCAAACTCCTGGGAGCTGGATAACCCGGAGATAGACAAAACATCTGTGGCGAAGGGATCAAATAGACTTTCAGTCTTTAGTGTTGCCGTGTTTCCTTGTAAAGTTGCACCGTGAAACACGATGATCACCAAAGTCAAAGTAACTTATCCCAAGGTCTTGCGTTCGACATCAATCAGTATTGTTACCTTCAAGTTTGACATTAAAAGACGGGGAATACTCCAGCTGGCTTCACTTCTCGAGGGATCTTGCCTTTCTCCACTGACAACTGATAAAAGGTGATTTATATTGCTCTCACCTTTGATGAAGCAATAGCCCACCAAATTGATTGAGGCTTTTCACAAGGAATTGATTGACTTTCACTATGCAGAGTCTGACTTTGTGGAGAACCCAACTCTAATGAAAATGATGTTTTGTGCTGACAGTTAATGCATGATGCCCCAAACTGAATTCCCCCAAAAATGTTAAGCCAGTCAGCAATACAGCCCTGTTCTGGCCTTGATCATGTTATACATCATGAGCTCAATGGGAACATATTTTGTTGACTTTTCTAGCTCCGTAGAGGTGGTAGATTTACTGTTTTTCTTACGGACACTGAAGCAGAGTTGCTACTTACTGACGCGGTGTCTTGAACCTTGTTCCTCCATGTTTCCACTCGCTAAGCCACCCTGCTGACAAAAGGTTAGAGTTACAAGAAACATGTCTAAACTCTTATTTTCTAGCCTGCCTTAATGTCAGCTCAGTCTGTTCTTTGAGTTTGTCTACAGGAGAAATAAGAGAGAGGTCTTCCTCTCCACAGTAAGACTCTTGCAAGAGCATTTCAGCAACCACTGAAGCATAAATGTACATGCACATTCACAACAGGTTTCTCACCCTTGAAGGAAAGGTTTCTGGCCTTTTGTCACGGTGGTGACTAAGCATTGTAACATCTGGATGTGTATTTCTTGTTTGCTGATATTATCTGTGTGTTGTCATGTTTGTGGACTTTGTTTGTATGCTCACACTCTATTGCCATACATAACTCAGCAGACGCTGCAGGTAAGATGCCTTAATGCAAAGCATGTGTGCAAAGAAGGAAGTGATGGAGAACGGTTTGAAATTCAGACAATTAGTGAGGTGACATTCACTCATAAAAAACCTTATGTGCTGCAGTAGAGCGGACTTCAAGCATTCTGTGGCTTTATTAAGTGGACTGATTGTATTCTTTTTTCCAAGCGGCTATAATTATTTGCATCTTCCGTACATTCAAAAACCTGTAGTAGAGATCCTACCAAATATGACCTGTTTGTTTGTGCTTTGTTCTTTTTTAAACTGTTAATATATTAGTTCCACGTTTAGTCTGAAAAGCTACATTTCTTTGTCAAAAGACTATTGGTGTTTGTCCATGTTGCACCCAATGTACCAGAAATTGCATATACTATACTCTGTCACTTCAGATTTTAAAATATAGTGACAACTCTCTGCTTCAATTTCAAGGTAGCTGATAAGCACGTCCACTTAAATTTTAGGGTGCCAACGGTCATGGCATGATTGGCTGCTCAAATATTTCTCGGACAGGTGTGTCGGCTTTATGCTTCGTGCAAAATGAACTTAGCAAAAGGTCTAGAGTTGATTTTAGGTGTGACATTTACAGCTTCTTGACTCTAGACATAAAGAGTAAAGTAATGTCGAAGCAAGAATAAATCCTGCATGGCTAAAACATTAGGTGCCTAAAAGTCAGCTGTTTAGTACAATGTTAAGAGAGTTGGGATAGTGATGAAAACCTCCTTTACAACTGTCAAGAAGATCAAGTCAGCTCACCAGGATGGCGGAGACTTCTATCAGATGAGGACTAGTCCAGCATAAACTTTTCCTGCAGCCTGTAGAGGGCTGGATCAAAGTGTTACTGACAGATGAGACACAGATCAGCTGGTACCAGAGTGATGGAAACACAAAGGTTTAGAGCAACAAAAAGAACGGATCTAAGTCAATACAAGCCAACCAACTCATCTGTCAAATGGTCAAGCTGAAACTTTATAGCCATTGTTTCATATCCAATCCAATGCCCTGGAGTATCGAGCCAACTCAACAAAACAATAACCACTCTCCTTATATATATTTGGACTGCAGTGTACTTTCCATTATGTTGACCATTTTCCAAGCCGCAGTGTTTTACATTGATGGATGGATTTCTTTTGCAACCATTAGTTCTAGTTCCACATCAAAATATAATCGCAGAGACTTGAAACTCAGATATGTCTTTCATCACATTTAAAGTGGTTCAAAACATTATAGTTACCATGGTATTATTACTGTGTCTCAGTTGTTTGCTTGATGCTTGTCTAGCATCCATGAATTGATTCAGCGGCCATAGCATGTATGACATCAAAAATATAACCTGGAAGACAAAAACAAAAAAGTATGACTTGCTTAATCTTGTATCTTAGTACATTCAAAAGACTGGTGTCTTAGGTGTCAGAGCTTACAAGCTGCACCTGAACACACCAACCCCCGAAGAGAACTCATGTTTAACTGCATCACCATGCAGCAATAAAGTAGCTATGACCAGTGATGGAAAGTAATTAACTACATCTTGTCAAGTACTGTAATTAAGTACATTTTTTGGGTACTCAACATATGATCAGTTTATAGAAATGCATATGTGTGTGTGTATGTATATATATATATATATCTTGTACTTCTTCCACTACTATGGCCACAAATAGGATAATAACCATTATTTTTGCATATCATGAATGGAAATAACTTACATTAATAGTGAGTGACATGAATTTTCAATATTTTAGTTAGTCTGTAATGTTTTGTATTGTAATGTCTGTGTTCTTTGTTTTACACGTATCTATCCACGCATCATATTTCATATGAAGACAAGCCGTTGCTTTAATCTGGGGCATGAATTCTTACAGCCACAGTTGGCCGTGTACAATTACAAGACAATGCACGGTCTTAGTCTCTCTGCACACCTCTGTCACAGAAATTATCATTTTTATCTTGACAATTGATTCTACATTTCTTATGTCTGCTTACTCAGTGAATTCAACTGCACCGGGTACAATAACGACCCTATTATTCGCTCGGTCTCATGTTTGATTGAACTGTTGAATGATTCTGATGAAACAGGCTCCCTTTCTTTTGCAAGGCAAAACTCCCTGAAAGCCTTTCACATGGAAATAATACCTTAACATTAATGATAAAGAAACAAACACGTGTTCATTGCTCAAACAGGTTCCCATTTAATGATACCCTAAATTGATCATGCAACTCACTTGTGACATGATTACAAATTTGAATTTTCAAAGCCTAACTTTACTCTGACAACGCTGTGAATATTGATTGTTAAAGCCTTTAAATGTTGGATCTTTTTGTGCGTCTGAACATATTTGGGTGTATTTTTTGGTAGGATTTGAAA
Source organism: Anarhichas minor (assembly GCF_050575085.1). Classification (NCBI taxonomy): domain Eukaryota; kingdom Metazoa; phylum Chordata; class Actinopteri; order Perciformes; family Anarhichadidae; genus Anarhichas; species Anarhichas minor. Next base: position 3,292,194 of record NW_027466474.1, on the reverse strand, counting down.
CTCCTGCTGAGTCATAGCTCCTGCTTTGCCCAATTACAATATGTACTATATAGAGAATTACATGTGGGGTCGGGTTCAATGCTGTCCAAATAGTCTGCCCATCGACCTTCAGACTAACAGTTTTTTTCCCAGTATTTGCTTTACAAAATCCCAATGCAATATCTAGCGATCATCTTGTAATGTGATCACACCAGCCATCTTCAAATTCTGCCTTCATTTAAATTTTCAGGACTGCATCTTGCATGGTTGTGACGTGACGGTAAATTGGACAAGGGACGTAAAGTAGGCCAATGGCCCCATCCCCCCCCCCCCCTTCCTGCCCCCCTACGAACTCAACCATGATTTTACATCCTTAACGTTTTGTGACTGCATCTTGCGTCACAGTCACAAAATCTGTCTTGCATCTTAACTGCACCACTACGACTGAGTTCAATTTGGCAAGATTGTAAGGCTGACAGCTGTCTGGAAAGTTATGAGAATGCATTTCAAGAAGATGGATCAACAGAGGCCTTTCCTCGGTTTGCCTGAGCAAATCTTCTCTATCTCGACTCCAACCGGTCCAGAGCTCTGCAGCGAGGCTTTTAACAAAAAAAGTAACAGTTTTTGATTTCAAGCCCAGGGCGTACCAGGTGTTAAGTTTGTACTGGTAGCTGGAGAGTTGCCAGTTCACCTCCTGGGTACTGCAGCGGAGCCCTTGAGCAATGTACCAAACCCCTAACTGCTCGGGGCATTGTCCTGTAACGAATTCTGACATCTCTCCTCATTATAGAGAGAGAGAGAGAGAGAGAGAGAGAGAGAGAGAGAGAGAGAGAGAGAGAGAGAGAGAGAGAGAGAGAGAGAGAGAGAGAGAGAGAGAGAGAGAGAGAGAGAGAGAGAGAGAGAGAGAGAGAGAGAGAGAGAGAGAGAGAGAGAGAGAGAGAGAGAGAGAGAGAGAGAGAGAGAGAGAGAGAGAAAATGATGCTCAGCCACTGTATCGCCAGTTCTGGAATGAACCATTAACAGTCATCCATCTTAATGACAACTGGGAGTTGGTATGTAGTGATGGAGTAGTCTCACTGATAGGGAGATGGATGGAGAAAAGAGCATTAATGTCAAACTCGGCCCTGATCTTACAGCACATTTGGCTTCCTCTGCAGCAGTGTGGTGTAGGTTTGTGTTAAAAAACAACTATAGTTAGCCTCAAGTCCACAGATGAAGACCTGCATGCAGAACATGTATGTAACACACCCATCATGTACTCGCATGCATGTTTATTTGCTCCTCTTAGTGACTTGCTGCTGTTTATTTTCAGACAAGAGTAAGGAAGCCATAATTGCCTGACTTTAAAAGCACTGGCCTTTTCTTTAATCAAATGGCAAATATGTGTTTGAAGAGAAGTCTTCAAAAGGAAAGCCAGAGAGTGTGTGAGAGAGGGACGAGGGAAACAAAGAGAGAGGGTATAGATATTTATATTTGACCATATGCCCACATCTCAGCGAGGAGGAGGAGAGGACCTTTACTGGTCAATGTGGAGCATTGTGATTAATTTAGGCCATTGTGTGTCACATCAAAGTTCAAACATATTTTGGAATGAGGTGTAATAGCAGCTAGAGTATCCCAATTCACTCTTTCTTCCATTAAATAGTCCTTCACTAGGCTGAATAGACATTCGTAAAAAATGCCTTTGTCTCCTTCTTTATAACATGGAAATCCATTAATCTGACTGAGGGTAATGTTTCTCTGTTCATATCTCACATATAGAGTATTCCCACGACTCATTAAAGGCTTTTTGTATTTGAGTCTAAGAAGACGCAGCACTGGAGTCTTGAAAAGTTTGGGAATACCCTCCTTTCAATTCCTGTTTCTTGAGGATGGTTTGAAGATGTTTAGAAACAGAAGCACTGACGCATAAGTGAGAGTCGTCCTCAGAGAAAAATATGTTTATCTTTAAACTTCTCTGTTTTTGTTTCGTTATAAAACTAAGAGTGTGTTACAAGTGGAGCTTTGACCATTCTTCCTACCTGTTCTACCGTTGTGTTATGTCTCCCACGTAGCCCAGAATCAACAGCTTATTCAGGCTTTTTGTCTTTTTTGAGTTGTATTTGAATGAGTGACAAGACGGAGGCAGAGCATATTCTCTGTTGCACGTCTCTGAGGGATTGTTTTGACTGACAGCCCGCTATGGCAGATTTTTTTTTTTTTTGACAGACGTTATTCTTTTGACTTCATCTTTATTGTGCCTGATAAAAGTTAGTTTTGTCCCTTTCAGGCTTCTGTTTTTTTTTTTCTGCCATAAGGGGTCTTCTTTGTCTTTCTGACTGACTGGCTGCTGAGCAGGAGGGCTGAATGTCATTGATCGTCCAGCACACATCACTCCGCTCTGATGAATCCTCGAGTCATATTCTGACTCGCTGTATAATAAATGAGCCAGATGAATCACACGAGGGAACCTTTAAGACGGCGTCTTTAATTAACTTATAATTACGGAACTTAAAATCCACTTCACATGGCACAGTTTGAGATTTGGATCACATATAGTAGTTGAAATCACATAATTTAATGTGTGTTTTGTTTTATTAATCTGAAATATAAGCCATGCTTCCTGCTGTTATTCTGAATATTTCACCCCGATTATGAAAACACAACAGGAGCTTTTTCCAATTACTTTTTCTAAGGGAGGCCTATGTAGTCCTTGCTATAGTAATTACCAGTGTGCCTATCATTGTTCATTCAATAACTTCTCATACTGAGCTGTGACATATTTAATAGGTATAGTAAAACCAATTTTATTGCTCTCTTGCAGGATTAGATTAGTATTTGATGCAGCCTACCATATGCTTGGAGTCCAATCTTGAGAAATGAGTTGAAGGAGTCTTTTATTGACTGTAAATAAATCCATTTTCACTTGTCCGTCATTTTTATATCAGCAGAATGAAAGAAAAACAAAGGGAGGAGCCCACCTGAGGGGACCAAGTCAAGTCAAACAAACTAAATCAGGTGTGAAATAAGGACGTGTGTGTGTGTTTGTGTCCCTATGGATGTCTCATTCAATGATTGATGACTCTATGGAGACAATAAGGTGTACTATATTCAGGTGATGTGTAGCCAGTGGCACCTGTTTGTTTCCAGTGTGTGTTGTTCAGAGAAAACACACACACACTTGTGCAAACATGCAATCACTGCCGGAGACCGACAGAGCCACCATGGCTATGCAGGAACAGCACATAATCCCAGTTTGTCTGGGGGACAGAAGGGGAAATGAGCTTTGAGCGACGGGAGCAGGAAGCGGTGTTTGCTAACCGGCCTGCTCTTCCTGTTCCTGCTGCCGCTGCTGGGTGTCATGCTTCTGTCAGGATGGATGCTGACCAGCTCCGGGACCTTGAAGCTCCTCCACTTAATTACCAAACACCTTTGTGACCCGATGATCACGTACAAGTTTGTAAATGCGCCACTGTGTGCAGACGCCTCCTGCACCCGCACTCAGCGGGCGATAATGGGAGTATTTCAAGTTTTCACTGGTCAGCTGTGATTCAGCCAATGAGGACAGCGAAGAAATACTTAGCTGATGGACAGGTGTGCAGAGTAAGTTGGTCTGCCTTATCAGTGCATGAAGTAATCTAAATTACAAGCACTCCATCTGCAATTAAATGTCACCCTGTTGAGCTCAACTCGTGTCTTGATTGTAAAGATGGCTAAGCACCTCTCTTAACACCCTCACCTTCATCTCTTCTTCATGATTCAAAAAGAGTTAGCTTGTGAAATCATGAAGGGTTCACGCAGCTTTCACCTCAGCTGGTTTCAAATAATGAGAGAGCACTGAGCTCAAGTGTTTGTCCACTCAGCTTAAAGAACCACTGGAATGGAGAGATACACTTGGTAGCTCATAATTCACTCAGGGGCTGTTGCTGTTTCACCAACAGTTGGTTTCAGTTAAACATTCCGTTGCGACGCAGGTCCATAACTGATGATGTTACGTGCACCTTTTTGTCACTCTTGTGAACAAGTGAAATACTCACAAAATCTTTTCAGGTGGGTATTGCTAAATGTTTCATACAGTTGAAGTGTTGATATTTAGATTGGTTTGGTGAGTAATCTTACCACTACTACTACTTGAGGGAACCTGAATTTTCCTGTTTATCTATTACTTTAGTAGAAGTATTTCAACCATTATACATTACTTTAAAATATTTCAACTGTTTATCCATTTTAGCTAATCATTTGAACTGTTTCGTTAGTACTTTTAGCTATTTAATTCTAGCATTTATTTATTACTTCTAGCTATCTATTTGAAATTCTGTGCTCGCTTGCAAACTAGTTCTCACACACACAGTAACATAACTGAAACATGTAATGTTCAGGTGTCTGAACAGGTGACTTAATTTGTGGATATATTAGTTTAATCAAATCTTTTTTTTTCAAATGAGTTGTGCTCCTCTACTATCTTTCCACGTAGCCCATTGGCACCAGCACACAGCAGAAGTACCCTCTGAGATATGAGTATTACTCCAGGTGGGAAATCATTCACTGCTTTATAATATCAATGTTTTGTCGTCATTGATTTTTGCAGGATTTAGTTTTTCTAAATCAGTAATCATGTAATGTTAGCTTGTGGGTTGTAAGTGTAGAGGAAAGTATATTATGTCTAACAAGTTGGCTAATAGATAATCAGAAGATAATAGTGGTTCATCTTTACTTACTTTAAATATTTAATTCAACCAGGAAAGTTTGCTGGGAGGTGCCCACACTTTGTTACTTCACGTTCACAGAGTGTCCCGCTTTTGGGCCTGAAGCAGCTCCACTGCAGCAGCCGGTGATAAAGTTCCTTCATCTCGGCCTAATCGATGATATTTGAGGGAGGTGAGAGTGTTGGTCGTTTGGTCTCTTCTCCCACATTTTCCCCCGTCGACCTAGAAATTCGAAGAAGTGGCTTTCAGTCACAAGTCCAATTCTGTAAACTCTAGTCTCCTGCTGCCCCAGAAATGCTTTATGTGGATCCAACACGTTATCTGCCCTCACTGCACTACTGTCCACATGCAGTCCCCTTTATATCTGGTGGTTATAGAGCGGGCTTAGCAGGTTCTGTTGTCAGAGCGGAGTCTGGGCCACAGGGAGACAACAAATTATTTCTGGCCGTGAAATATATGGAAAATGAAACGTCAAAAAACCTGAAGATAGTCCCACAACACAGCTGCTTACAGGTCCCTGAATTATTCAGAAGTTTTCTTCCTATTTAGTTTGTTTGTTTAAACAAAAGACATTTGTGTCTGCAGCATATTCACCATTTAATGCGGTCGTAGGTGGTGTCTCCAGACTCTCATTTTTCTTGCTGAATTCCTGAAGGTATGCTACTGTACTTGCCTGAGCGGTATAAACTCACCGCAGGCAAAATAGAGATGGAATACAGCAGAATTACCTGTTCCCCAATGTTCACAATGCCTGAAGTTGTGTTTGGGCTTATCCATAACGGTGAGGAAGCAAAGTGAAAGTAAACCCCCTAAGCCATGGCAATTATTTTCTTTCAAAACAGTGTCGGCCATCATTCTCGGGAGTTTATGTTTTTCATAAGTTTGTGTTGGACGGTTGGTGTTAGAAAGTGATTTAAAATTGCTCCTCAACTAGATATTAATATATGTGTATGGATGCACTCCATGCTGAGGATAGAGCTGCATGCTGGTATTTCTGCCTACTTATGAGTACTTTTGCAAACCATTGGCTGCCTGTGGATGATTTAGATAAAACTCACTGGTTTACAGTCTGAGCACCCGGTTTGATTGACAGAGAACTGATAAGGAGTAGCTCACTGTCAGAATACATGTGATGTGGCAGCTTTGGAGGTTGTTAGGATCAGCAGGCCAATCAGTATTTCCCGTGTTTGATTATTCATCAGTAAACATTCTGCCTCTGCCTGTCGATGCCACTGCCTCCGTATTGGATGCTTTTATTAAGGCTTATTAAATTAATTGTAGGTGATGAAGACATATTTGCTGACAGTAGAGACCTCAAGGGTAGAGGGAGAATGGATCAATCAATCGTGTCCAACTCAAACCTCATAATGAGCTGGAGGAGATTTATATTGATTTAAGAGAACTCAAGCTTTTCTTTCCCGATCTCTATTATCTCTCTCTCTCTCTCTCACTCACTCACTCACTCACTCACTGCATTTTTAACTGTCATGAAGAAAGAGACGTTCATTGTAATAATATGGAACAAGAACCAGAACTTGCATAATGTATTTCTGTCATCTAAAAAAGAGAAGACGCTGCAGAAGATAATTTACCAGTAAAAAACCGTGCCTTTTAGAAGATTATTCTTTTGTTCGCACAGAAATATGTCGGTGGTCAACACAGATCCAGATATCTTACACAGATACCAATTTTCTTGACTGACTAGTTTTCTCCCTGTCGACGTGAATCTGCGGAGCAGAAGCATTACGGTTGTCCAATGCGTCACACGACCAGCAAATGCAATGAATCGCTGTTTGATAAAGTCTGGCAGTTGCAGTGATACCTGCACTCCACATAGGACACAGACGGTCTTAATCTTACGGTCATATTGCAACGAAACATCTAAAGGGGGTTTATCACTGTCTTCATGATCTGCTGCTTCTTCTTTTGCTAGTGTTCTAGTTTCTCGTGAGCTGAGCTCTATATATAAAGATAAATTGGAGGTCTTGCACAACGCCGCTCTAATTATTTGACCCCCTACTGGTTTGTATGTGCTGTAAGTAACAGATCAAAGCAGTGGAGAAGGGAAGATATAAAATATTAACAATGTTGTGTCTGTAGTTGTGCATGTGTGTGCACCAGGGAAGAGGGTTGAGTGTTTGATTGACAAGGAGATTTAGAATGACGTGTGAGAGCAGCTGCGTGTGTGCAGCAATAGGCTCAACATCTCACTGTGTCCTTATGAACCTTTTCAGCAATGGTGTATTACATTTGTGGGAAACTTATTGATGTTCATTATCGTTTTTCAGTTTATTTTTCTTATAGAAAAACATCCTGGCCCACTAGCTATGTATTGCATACTAATCTCGACATCCCGGCTATATCCTAAAGTTAACTAGTTATCCTGAAGCTAGGCTTCCTACATGAATGCTAGTAACTTATTTAAAGAGCTTGGTCTCTAAGATTGGCAGCATTGTGTTGAAAAGCAAGGTTCAGACTAAATTCTCACAGTTAACTTGAATGCATCAGTTTTCTCTCTCTCTGCGTTTCTCTGCAGAGCATGTGCGATTGTCGGTAGATATCCGAACAAACAGGTGTGGGAGGGCAGAGCGAGGGGAGATTGTCCACTAGTTAATCGATCACGGATGGCGTCGCTCTCTCGGATGGATAATAAATATATAAAACATGCTAAAAGGGCGCCAAAAGTGCCTTTAGAGGCCATTAATATACCTGGGCGGCCACCCAAGTAAAGTCTTTGTGAGAGAAACACTAAGTGTTCACTCTTTCATTACAGTTACTTTCACGTTGGTACACTCCACTCTGGCTATAGTCAAATGTATGATAGATTGCTCTTTGTCGGGATGATCCAGGTTTTATGCTGATGTCGTTTCTCTTGCCTGGTTGTGCTGATGTTGACTGTAGGTGAGGAGGGTATATAAAGGCACACACACACACACACACACACACACACACACACTCCCTCTCAGTGGGGTCAAAAAGCCATCCACTACTAGAAGGCAGTTTTGCAATCCGTGCATTTTATTGTGCCTGCTCTGTGTTTTCATGATTAAGGATTCGCTTGATGCCGGTGAGCTTTCTTTTACCATGTAAATGATCAGATGTTACCTTACATACATCATACCTCAACTAACTAATACTGCATACAGTGCTATAACCCCCCCACCCACAATTAATGTTAGTATCCAGATACATTCCCTGACACACATTTTCATTTACAATAAGTATGTGATGAATTATGTGACAAACTGTGTTATTTCCTCCTTTTGGAAAATTGGGCCGGTAATGGATTGTTTATGTATTTGTATTTTATATATAAAATTAGGTTATTCAGAGTTATGCAGTAAATTAAAAGAGATAGCCAAGACAGATATTGTTATTTTGTATGTATTATATTTATTTCATCGGCTTCCTTCCTTCTTTCTTTCTCTCTCCCCACCTCGGTGGAACTTGTCCCTCTTTTCCACCTCTCTCTTTACGATAGTGGTTTGCTATTGAAAGCTTGCTCATTGTGGTCTAAAATGGTCCCAGGCTTCTCTCTCGGCTGGGAGTTTTACAGCCAATAGGCCTTTAAAATGGCTTCATTTCCCATCAGCCCCACCCCCCTGAGGGAGCATTTAGTGGAGCTAAAGGCCAATCAGGAGAGTCCAGGAGATCAGTAAAGCCTCGGTCTGAAATCAATCCTCAGAGTTCACGAGCTCATGACTCGGGGGCACAGGGGGAATCAACTTCCCATCGACAAATTCATTTTAACCAGACGGAGTCCCTTCAGAAAGACCACAAGCCTGTCAATATCAATTATAAAAGAAAAGAAAAAGATACAAGACATAATAGACAACATGTGCTAAATATTGGAGACACCTTGTTAAAAGCAATTATTCATTTGCCGTATTAAATGTGCCAAACCCAAGGGAAGCAAACAGACGAAAGGAGGATTTTCAAATGTTGAATCTTGAGCTGCAGCTTCATTTAAGAACACTTTAAGTTCAAACACTCAGCTGTGAGCATGAAGACGTAAGATTAATGAAAAAGGAATACTGTTTCAGAAGGTTCCTACCTGTTGCTTAAACTGCGTGTGAAATAATGAATGCATCTCCGCTGGCTGCTGGCTACCACAGTGCAACGAAATTGTCAGTGAATTGACAGCAATTGGCTGTGGGGTTCAGACCAAATTGACAGAAAGTACTGTATGGCCAAGGGTACGCGCTGGAATGGAAATGAAATTTCATGATCAGAGGCAGCAGAGAAATCAAATGTAATATACTGTCAGAAATTCATTTACCACCGCAGGCAAACCACAAATTGACTTATTAGACCCCAGAAACCAGTGTGAAGAGAATAATTTGTCTTTCTCAGTGGACTTATTTCATTAGCAAAACAATACATAACTTTGATAGTTGGCCAAAAATACTGCTGACTCTGCTCACAAGATCAGCGAATACAAGCAAGTAGACTCAGCTCATGAGTTTACATTGTACAATATCCGACACAGCAGGAAGTGTAAGTCTAAGAAATTGACAAGCACTGAAGAATTTGTCTTTGCCGAATTAGATTTGCAATATAATTTGGCACTACAGACACAGGGATAGCTCCTCATAAATCATGTGACAATATGCTCTGAACTGCTTTGTACTACATGTCTATATTCATGTTCAATTCTTATATTAAAAGTTATATTAAAAGCCTTCATTTAGCCGGGCATATTGGTTAAAAGGTTTGGCTGGTTTTGACATCACATTGTCTTCATCGGGGGGTTCCTTACATTACCCACAATGCAACTCAACCGCCAACAGTTGAATCAGAGATTCAGGTGTGTTGGCCTCGAGCAGAAACGATGAACAGAGTGCTTGTTACTTGAATACTTTCTAACATGTATCTTCCTTATTGAATTAGACCAGAAGATCAATACCACTCTCAGGTGGTAAATATGAAGACACATCCTGCAGATAATTATCTATTATGCCTAGCTTAGCATAAGAGAGTGGGAACATGGGAGAAAAATTCCCCCACCAGCAACTCTAAATGTTACCAATTAGCACTTCCGCTCTCCTAAATGTCCGAGTCGCAACTTAGTACTAAATCAATTATCCACAACTCTCAGAAATAATTGTGTGGAACAGCATGGTACCACATGTTGTATTGAGATGCCTCTCAATAATGAATTTCGGATTCAGCAGCAGCAGCTTTCAAACTTTGTAGTTGACTCTGTTACTTTAATCTCCTCTTGAACCACCTGCTTAAAAGTAGAGGGCTTTCAGCTGTGACTCTGTTAATGAGACACACTGCTTCATAGAGTGAAGGGAGCTCTTTAGGTGAGTTGGTTTTGCACGTTACTGCTGCGTTCTATTGTTTCCAACGGATGATGTGAGCATGATAACATTAAAAGCAAATATCTGACGAAGGAAATAACATCAAATAGATTCAGATCAACTTTTTTCAAATTTACCGTGCTGGTGTATTATTAAACTGTTTGTAGGATAGTCCAGTTTGGATGCCTGTGTGTTGTCTCCGTCTGCCTTTGTTTTATTGAGCTGCACATGCCTTTGGTGCACTTTGTGCAATTTGACCTGCTTTGTTCTTTCTATAGGTACAAAAGGGCTGCAGTTTTCCATCAATAGTTAGCAAATCAGCAAAGATCTCTCTTATGTAGTAATTGACAGCTAGACAAGTGGATCCCCTTAAAATCAAATTATAATGTTTCCATGCGAGGAAGGGTTTTAACCTCTTATATGTTTTCTGAGGGCACTCATACAACTTTGATTGACATGTGTTAATTTAATAGGCTGGAAGGCAAATTTAATTAATTCTTGTAAGTGGGGCACAGAGAAGATCGACATCACACTGGTTGACAAACCCATCGAAGACCGAGGACAAGGGTGACAAGTAATCTTAACTGTAGGTCCGCTTATTGGCTTTTTTAACTGTTAACCATATCTCAAAATTGCAGACGCAAATTGAGTTGTCTGCTTTGTCATGGAGATGCTGCAGTTGTAATGAGGTTTCATCAATATGTCATTTAGTGTCACACCTAGTATGAAACGTTGGCCATGTGATAATGGATGGTCTCATGTGGGAGATGGGAGTTTAAAGCTCCAGAAAAAGCTTGTAAGTGGTGTCCTGGTGTGCACTTCATACAAATAATACTCTGGTTTGTATAAAATAATTAAATAAGGCATAAAGAGTTCAAAAGTTGTCAACGAGTCACTCTACAATTACTCAGGCTTGCTGCAGGTGTTACTGGCAACGTTTGTTGGCTTGTGTATGCGGCAACTCAAGAGTACCTTATTGCTGACAAATGGTCCAAACCTTGTGGAGATTGATTCATCATTTCATCTCATGTGTAACTGATGCTTTGTCCTCCAAAGTAGCAGCCCACACAAACGCACCACACCACTCTCTCACTTACTCTGAGCTGGCACGCGATCTCGTTTGTTAAAAAGACGTAAGAAAGTGGCGAGTGGGCCGATAGCAGAGGAAAGATAACAGCGTGACAGGGCGAGAAATGTTGTAGTAGTCGGGAATCTATTTCTGACATCTTTTACAAATCTTTTTTCAAATCAGCATTTTACAACCAACAGGACAGTAGGCAGTCTGTTGTCACTCCTTGTGCTGTAAACCTGCGTTCAAATGGTCATGGACGTGTAGTAAACCTTTATGTTCCCCCCACTGTATTATCTCTTCCCCGGGTGTACTACCATCCAGTCAGCAGCGCAGCTAATTGGGTTGTAAGCAGTTAACAGGCCTGTGAAGCTCCTGTCGGGAACATTAACACAGCAACACCACAACGACGAATGCGTTATCGGGCCTCGCCATGACAACATAGAGACAACTTTTAATGAGCGGGTCTGAGCAGGGACGCTGCTGTTGTGTTAGTGGAATTTAGAAGAATATTAATTAGCAGAATGAAAGGCAATGTAGAACAGTCCTGTTGCTAATAGACAAGCACGCTGGTGCTGATGATTTCCCCTTTGTCAAAGCCTCTTTGGCAAAACACAGCCTTAATTATTAATATATAAATAAATACATTTTGAAATTTCATAATTACACTATATTATATCTACAGCAATATGGAAAACATCTCGGTGTTTTGTTTGTAAACATCTCACCAGCATATTTTTTTAGAGAAGAAGCACAATAAGCTGTTCTGTCAGCTCGATGGTGATATTTCTTACCTGAATGTGGTGCTATAAAAACAACCACAGACAGGAACAGGCCAGGGACACACACACACACACACGCATTGTGGGGGAAAAAACATTTTTGAGGTGTAAGATCCCACTGCTGTTTAGTGCTGGTTTGTATTAACACAGGCAAACTAAGTGTCATGGAAGACAGGCTTGTGGCTCAGCCAGCAGCGGCCGCCGCTCGCTAATTTACAGGTCTGCCAGCGAGAGCTCAACCAGCAAGAGTTATACGAGCACTCAGAGCTATGAAATGAACTCCAGATCGAGAGAATCAGCCGCCAGGTGGATGTGCGATGTGTTACTGTTGACTTAACTGCAGGGTTTTTTATCTGTGGGGATCTGAATATGTTTGGTTTTCTATGAAAGACTTAGGACTTGGCAGAGAACCATCAGCCTGAGGTTTTGTGTGGCAGCTCATACAGTATGTGTGTTTGTAGTCGTCGGTTGGAGAATTTTCAGTGATTTTATGCCTCAGAAATAAAGTCTGCATTTTTACTTGAGGCAATGTTATATGTGTACTGCTTTATGCCCTTGTGTGTTGTACGTCAAGTTGAACTTTGGTCAGGTCTTGTATTTGTCAAACTTCTAAGAATCGCTCTACCGCAAAAGGATCAACTGAGGCGTAAAAAAGTTGAGTTGAGAGTGAGGAATAAAACACATTTATCAAGCAACTTACTTGTACTCAAAGTGAAGTGTGGGAGTGAACTTCAAAAGCTCCATCACACGATTAATCACACGTATGATCCGATCAGGGATAGCCAGTCATAGCCGCAGGTTTACATGAAAACAAAAGGAAAAGCAAACCAGAGATTGTAGTTCCACGTTGACAATGACTCAGTCAATTCACAAAAAAATGTAAATGACGGGATGAACAGCTTTTATTCTTAAGATTATGAGTATAAGTACAAGTTAAAGGTATTTAACTTGTATATCTTTAACTTATATTAAATCCCAAATTTAACTTTTAGCAGTTATAGCTGTCTTTTTTGAGTTGCAGTGTTCTTCAACCGGATGTTCTGAACAAACCTCAATGCGAAGAGTACAGAGTATCTGTGTGCTTGTCTTTGTGTCTGTACGTATGCATGTGTGCGTGTGTGTGTGTGTGTGTGTGTGTGTGTGTGTGTGTATGTGTGTGTGTGTCAGCATTGTCAGTCAGAGCAGCTGCAACCTTTTGAGCAGAGGTCGTAAGTCACCGGGTCACTGAGACAGGAGGTACCAAGAGGCCAGACTGAACCTCCGTGCGGTAGTTGAACAAACAACTTCATGAAGAGGAATATAAATGACAGTGTTGTAAAAGTCAAACTGAAAGCAGGGTCACAGTGGCCTCACGTCTCCTCGCTCCTGTGACAGAATTGAAAGTAGGTTGGAGATCACAAAGCACTCGTGTCAATAAGGTATAAGATTTCATCATAAAAGAAAGCCAGGGATTTGACACCTTAAATGTAGTTCTGGTTTTGACCCTGGACTTTCCCTTAACCCATCTAAATCGGTGCACATCTTTTTAGAGTACTTCAATAATGATCCACAAAGGAAATTTTATATTTTAAATCTCACTTCCTTTCATTTGTCTCTCTCTCGCTCTCTCTCTCTAGACGGGAACTGTAACCTGACCATGGCTTCTAACTCCATGACAATGCCCATGTCAGACCACAGCCCCTGGGCAACAGCCATGAGCAACCTGGGGATGCCTCCGCTAAGCATGACTGGACAGCAGCTCATGCCAGGTACCACAGAAAACATACATGCTGCCAAACAGGTCACACAATGCCACACAAACAAAAGTGCGCTGTATTGTACAGTATATATATATATTGATGTGGGAATTTATATCCCACAGCTCATTGTTTTTTTTTCCAAGATTTAAGTCGACTTTGTGGTTCGAAGATATGCTGTAAGGTATAGCTGCCTACGTGCTTTTAGAGGTGGGAGAAACAGACACCTTAAGGTTACAGAACCTTTTTTGGTTGTTGCCTTGAATCCACTGACTGACTGGAAAAGAAATATGTGTAGGAGGATATATGAGTAACAGTGTTTCCTCCCCCTCCGCTGCCCTCAAAGTGCCCTTGAGCAAGTAGGTGAGCATCAGCACTGGAGAAGCTGTACTCATCGCACATGGGCAGCTCCCGATGCGTCAATGTTTGAATGTCTGGAGCTTCCCCTCCTCTGCATCCACTCCCCCAGGCAGTTATAATTAAGGATGTGCTCTTAGCTCACTTTCCTGCTTTGAAAATGCCGAATGTGTCCAGAGGACGATGACATGTGTGTGTGTTTTTATAACTGTGAGGGCGGTAAGTCAACCGTGTCTGACTGTACAGAGTCCAGCTGGAGCTCAGTGTGTTTACAGTATGTGTGGTAACCCCTTCAAGGAGTGTCCTCGCTGTTCCACTAGTTGCACACTCAGAGTTAGTAATCCTATCCCGCCCCCAAGGGCTTGGCTAGGTTCATTCTGATTGGCTGAGCACACGCAGGCACACTGTAGTGTAGGTGAAAGGTTTGTGCATTTTTTGGAAATTGTTTTATTTCTTGCCCAGAGATGGATGAGACCAGGTCACAGGGTTGAAAAGGATTTTAAATGTCATTGTACGACAGGGTTGCACAAAAAAATGTAGATTGTTGTCCCAATTTGCTACATAGGAAAGAAAAAAAAAACTATACTATATATGGATAGTGGAGAATGAATTAAGGAGTCTCACAGCTAGAGAAAAAAGGCTGTTTTGAAGTCTGGTGGTTCGGCAGCTCATACTTCTGTATCTCTTTCCAGACGGCAGCAGGGTGAACAGGTTGTGGCGGTGGTGGGTTTTGTCTTTTAAATTCCCTTTAGCTCTTCACAGGCTCCTCTTCTCACCATTATCACCGATGCTCAGTAGATGGATACCAATGATGATCTGGGCGGTTTTAATCACCCGCTGTAGAGCCCTCCTGACCCATGCCAGTTTTTTAAATGTTTGCAGTCAGGATTCCTTCTATTGCACCTCTGTAAAAGTTGACAAGAAGTTGGCACGGGAATTTTACCTTCTTAAGTTTCCTTAAGAAATAGAGCCGTTAATGAGCTTTCTTCACTAGTATGGAGATGTGTGATGACCATGTCGGGTTGTTTGTGATGCTGATTCCCAGGAACTTAAGACTGCTAACTTGCTCCAGCTCTGCACTATTGTGCGTCTTCGCCTCCTTCTTTCTAAAATCAACAATCAGCTCCTTGGTTTTACTGACATTGAGCAGTAGGTTGTTCTCTGATCACCTCTCTGCAAGGTTGTTGATTTTCTCTTTATATGAAGTCTCATTGTTGTTTGTAATCTGGCCGATGAAGGTAGTGTCATCTGCAAACTTCTCAACAGAGTTCTCTTCATGTTTGGGGTAGCAGTCGTGGGTGTACAGCGTGAACAGGAGGGGGCTGAGCACACAGCCCTGGGGGCCTCCGGTGTTCAACACTAGAGTGGAGGAGGTTTGGCTGCCAATCCGAACAGCCTGGGGTCTGTTTGTGAGGAAGTCTAATAACCAGTTGCAGAGTGAGGTTTTCTCAAGCCCAGAGTGCTAGGTTCATGTGTTCGAGTTTCATGGGGGAGATTGTGTTGAAGGCTGAGCTGAAATCAACAAACAGCATTCTGATGTAGGTGTTGTTATTTTCCAGATGAGTGATGGCTGAGTAGAGAGCAGTGGAGACGGCATCCTCTGTGGATCTGTTGGCTCTGTATGCAAACTGGTGAGGGTCCAGGCTGGCTGGGATGTTGGTTTTGAATATGCTGGAGAGCCAGTTTCTCCAAGCACTTCATCAGAATGGGGGTGAGTGCCACAGGGAGATAGTCATTTAGACTAAACACTGCAGAGCGACACCTCTCTCATGTCTGTATATAAATGAACCTACAGCCAGCAGTCGATTAGCTTAGCTTAGCATAAAGACTGAGAGCAGGGGGCAACAGCTAGCCTGGCTCTGTCCAGAGGTAACAAAATCCAACTACCAGCATTTCCAAAACTCACTGCGGGACTATTTCTTGGCCAGGTGCAGTGATTTTGAAACAATGAGACTCACTGACTCCACCAAAGAAGACCCTGTGAAACTCAAATAATGTATTTTTTGTACGGATTCAACAAAGGAATAATAACATGTTGCTTGGCTAGTTTTGGAGGCTAGCTGTGTCCCCCTGTTACCGGTCTTTCTGCTGAGCTAAGCAATCCGGCTGCTGGCTGGAGCTTAATTTTTAACCGAGATGATGGTGATATTGATCTTCTTATCTAACTTTCTTAGAATTATGGTTCATCCCCAACATGTATCAGAGGGTTCAGCCTGTGTGCTTAGAAATAGAGTTATGATGTTTAACTAGTGCCTGCTTTGGTCAGGTCACATTGGGTCAACAGCTGACAATGTGCCAGCATGTAGTGTGTGTGTGTTGCCATATCAAATGTGCCAAGAATATAATGTTTGTGCTTGCTGATCCCTTCTGTAAAACCTAGCTCGCTTAAAGCCAAGATATATAAACACGTCAACATCCCTATAATCCCTCCAAGGCCTGGTTTCTTAAACTACGGTTCACAACCTCAACTGAGACATGAGCAGACTTCTGTTGTTGAAGAGTGTGACTCAGTCAGTGGATACGTATATGCCCTGCAAACACAAATGCACAGTTACAGCACAATAACACAAAAACAATCAATAGCAAAAGCTATTTTAGCAAAAAACATAAACTTCAGGACACAAGATGGTGGTTTAAGTTTTTCTCCATAGTTTTGCCTCACCAAGAAGAGGCAGCTCCCTTTATTGAACCAAGAATACAGTTCTCCGGTTAATGTTGTTTACAATTTAACAATGAAAGTGTCATCTCGAAAATAGTTTGTGTTTTACATGCAGTTTCAAACAATTGGCAAAACATCACAACTGAACTGGGTGTTGGTTGGTGAACTACACTTAAAAAAAACGCTGAATTCCCCTTTTGAGGCACTTTTGCAGCATTTAATTCACAGGAGCTTGTGTTTTCTGTCTGTCAGGAATAGTTTTTTGAGTGAGAAAAATGATCTCTCTCAAATTGCTTTCAGAAATAGACTTTTAACTCATCTACATTCATTTGCAAAGTATCACAAGGAGAGTTGCATTCATTCTGACCCATATTTAAAAGTAATCGTTTAAAAAGAAAATCATTAAATATGAATAAAAAGAGACTGAATTAATTAAAAGCTCAAATCACAAGGTCCAATTATTAAACTGTATTAACTTTATCAATATGTTATGTACAAGGACTCAATTATTCCCACAAGGCAATAGTAGCAGTATTCACAGCCGACCTGACTCATAAGTGAACTAATTGCCTGCATTAGGGCAACCAGAGGGCCCGCAAGGAACGCTTGAAATGTCCTACAGGAGAGCTGCAAACAGAGCCGAGTAGCCCTTTAGGCTCACTATGCAACTTGGGCGGGGCACTGCAAATTACGCAAGGGCCCCAGCTCCTTCTTGTGTGTAAGTGGGTGTCAATGTGTACACCCTGAGAGTGAAACACTTTTATGGCCATTATTCTAATGCCATAACTCTGGGAACAGAATGGAGGACTGCGACTATATGTCACATTTGGTCAGATACGAAGGGTTATCCAAGATGGCTTTGATGTTGTGCCTCATCTCCCTCTCCGCCCCGGCCTCCACAATGTCCAGTTCCAACCTGATCACCCAGCTGGCTTTTCTTAACGGCTTGTTGAGACCGCTGACCTCCAAGCCTTGATGCAGAGCACTGGCTAATAAAGACTGTTAAAAGATCGGCAGGAGCCTGAAGGATCTGAGGCTCCTCTGGAACAACAGCGCTCTGTCCCTTTCTGAATAGATATTCAGTGCTGTTAGTCCAGTCCAGTTTTATCATTGATTTGAAAGCCAAGGTCCTTATGAATCCACTTCCCACTTCACTTCCCTTCTGGTAGTAAACCACCAGAAGCTCTTTGGTTTCACTGGAATCAAACATGTCAATAAAATGACTTCAAACTTCAATTTCGCCAAAAATGTATACCTAATACCTTTTATTTTAATTCCTTAAAGTCTTTACTACTTAAACTGTATGAGTCTGGACAGACATGGATTTAAACTTGGCGTAGGCATAAAACCGCAAGGCAGTCATTTTAGTTTCACCTCTTTTGCCCAGGTGGCAAAGAAGGTGGAAGAAGAAGATGAGAAGAATCTCATCAACAACTTAAATCTGTCCCTTTCACAGCAGTGTATTAAATTCATTGTATTTTCTTTGTGCGTAATAGATGAAGAATGAGATTGCTGTGGTTGGTATTAGGCCTATATATTGATTTGATGATAGAACCTTTATCCCTGGCCAGGTCCGATGTTAGTTTATGTTGGCAATTGAGATTGATCCAATAAAAACAGATACACTGAGCTGACTCCGGGAGATTGAGTTATGACTCCATGACTGTGTAAGCAACACTCACATGCACACACAAACACATTCACACAACAGCTGACATTATAGTTGACTGATTAATTGTGACAGCATCCTGTCAGAGTTAGACAGATTCTTCCGCCATCTCGGTTTTTCTCACGTTGCAATGAGGTTAAAGGTTATGAAAAAAAGGCCATTCAACGAGGTTGAAACTCACGGATTCAACATGGAAACTACTCATGATCATAATGAACATCAATCACAGAGCTGTGTCATTAATATGTCCCTGAAAGGCACACAACAGCTCATTCAAATGAATTGTGGAGTTATACCACTTCATTAACAGTGTTATCCACAACGCTGGCTAAATATTTGAAAGCGGAGCGCTTTGAGATTAATGAAGCATTGGCGCTTGTGCCCATCTGTTTATTATTTTCCAATGTCATTACAGCCTCAGAGAGCACTTCATTGTTAAGTAGTCGGCATTGAGCGCATTACATTCAGGCTTACTAATTTCCCTTAACACGTAGTGATGCTCCTGTGTTTTCACTCTCCATCTATGAAAAGTCTTTTCTCTCTCCTTTGTGGGGGTTATTTGTCAGCCTTATTTGTGGTACTTAGCGTACGCTTTTCATTCGTGTGTTTGCATCCATGCATTTGATTGTCAGTAGTATCCATATTTAAGATAAGTGGTTATGAAAGTTGCCACCCTACTACTACCATGGTTCACCTAGTGAATTATATTTGTGTTTTTTACTGCTCTCACTCTAAAAACAGCCTCTGCCAGCTCTCCTTTCAAGAGTATCATAAACATTACCGACAGAGTGGGGAGCTGTCTGTGATGGAGATGGAGGGAAACACTCTTGCCCACGCGTCGAGAGGCAGAGGTGTTCGCAGGGATTTGATCTGTGTGGCAAACAATGGATAAGGCCGGAGCTGCGGTGATACATCTTCATTAAAGTCATTTTGCTGAAGCAGTGTCTGAAGGGTGGTGTATAGAGGACAGACGGGAGGAGACAGAGATGGAGAGGGAGGAGGGTCGGGTGAAGAGGACAGCTGTGGCTCCCCTCATGGATCATCTGGAATAGCAGCTGGTGCTTCCCTACCTTTGCCTCTTCCTTCCTCCTCTCTCCTTCCCTGTTCACCCTATTTCCCTCCCTCTCCTTCTCCCTCGCCAGCCCAAATTACCCGACATCTTCATTAATGTCTCATTACAGCTGAGTCAGCCGCTGTAACCCACAGCCACATTAGAGCACGCGCTGCTCATTCGGTTGTTAGGGACCTGAGCTCTTCACAGTTTTTCGCCTTCACTCATACGCTCTGCAAAACTCAAGCAGCACATGAGATAAACTGGCAAACTGAATTCATATAAACTGAAAGAAGGAACAGAATACTACCGCGCTCTTAATCCTCATGATTTAAACTTCTTTAAACACCTTTAGTTCAAACCGTTTGCACTGCACTATAATCGTTTGAGCTATCACTCGTTTTGTGAGAGCATCGCTTATTTCTTTTATATGTTACATATTTTCCGTTCGAAACAGAACCCTATCAAATAATCTCCATGCTCGTCATGAAATCAGTGAGGTACTTTTTCTCAGCGGCGCTCGGTGTTATCCGTCTGCAGACAGACGAACGGACACTTTGTCAGACAGGATGAATTCATTCTCTTTGAGGTAATCCGACCGGTTCTTTTTCTTTTACTCCACTCCTACCGTCTCTGTCTGTCTCTCTCTCCTTTAACCATTTATGAAGCTGAAGTCTCAGGTCAATCAAAGTTGACTGCTAAGTGCAGTGCGTCCACTTGTCCCTGTTCTGCCTGCACTCAAACAAGCAGCTGAAAGGAGGCCTCCAAGCAGCAAACCTGACCTCTGCTGCACTCCATCCATAATCCATCGGGTCAGTCGACTGTCGGTCTGCTCTGAACATACTCGGCGCACACACATGCATGTCTTCCCCATCGGCTGATATATTGTTATTTTAAACTCTCCAAAATTGATATCGGTAGCAGCCTTAAAATATAGTATGGGTTATGGTTGTGAGTTATCAAAGATTTTTTAAAGGCCCTGCACACTCACACAGGTATTTTCACTTAGTCTGGTTGATGGCTGATTAGACCTCTCAGACTGAAGGTGGGAAGAGCTTTGCTGGAACTATGTGAAGTCACCCGACTGCATAATGTCATTTGTCCCGCTCTGGCAGTTGCTTCAAAGCTTATGAGAGCGAGGGAGGTGTCAATCAAGCAAAGTCTGTACACGCCCACACAGTCCTGAGAAAACCTCTAATCAGGCACAATAATTGACACCTGTGTTGGTGGACCATGGCTGTGCAGGGCCTTTAAAGCTGCATGAAGTAAATACCTCCAATACTGTACGGCAGGTAACTGCTCATGATACCACAGTGTGACATTGTTCTATTCCTAAACATGTAAAATACACCGTGTACATGTATACATATGAAAGCTTTGGGGTTGTTGAAAGCCTGATTCTTGGCCAGGCTAAAAGATATTGGACTTTTTATCAAGCGAACAGACATAAAATCAATATAATCTGCTGGTACGAAAACAAACAAGTGTATTTCCCAAAATGTCATCAGTTATCCTTTGATTTCAGAGTCCCTGCATTTCATCCGCTATGATTTAATCGAGGCTGACCAGACAGCTGCACCAATAGATTGTGAAGCACTTTGTCAATTCTACTTTAAGATAAGTGCTATATAAATAAAGACGATTATTGTTGTTAAAGTATCACTGGTTAGGACAGATAATATGACAGATTGAATAAAGAGGTCCTTCTGCAAAAGTGTCATCACTTTGTCAGCATGAAAAAAAAAATGTCTTGTTTTAATTTAATTCTTTGTTATCTGACATTTTGCATGAGTCATTTGTCAATCTGTAACATATCCATCTTATTTTTTAGAATTAAACAGTTTTCTTGTCAATGTGGTAGCAGCAGACAGACTTGGGAACAGTCTGAATCAGGTTGTTTACGTGCCTGTTCATAACACCGGTCATCTGAATTTGATGAAACTTGTCAGTGGTGTAACAAGTAACGGTCAAAACAAACCATCATATGTGTCACCTATTGGTGCAGAAAGGGGCTGAATCATATTTTGTATCGCCATGTTTAAACACTGTAGGCCTGTCACATCAGCACGTAAAACGATGTGTAGATTTATGTATACTGTTTAACAGAAACATGTAAATGTGGCAAAAAGAAGTCAGATTGTATAGAAGTCTATGAAAGAATGACCCTACGTCCCACTTGATGTATTACCTACTATCACTTTGAAGTCAGAGGTTGTGTGAGCAAATGGACTCCTTGTGGCCAGAGTATACAGAGTTACTATTTTGTCAGCACTGCATAATGTTGTTGAATTCAGTCAGGTAAACTTTTACTCAGTTTGAGTTGTGTTGACCATAAAGATGAGAAGTGTTTTGATCTCTAGATATCTTAATGGTCAGGGTTGGTGAATGCAGGTTGTGTATTTTGGCGCGGTGTGTTATTGTTGGGATATTGAATGTTTGTTGAGTTTGTTTTTTCACTGACTCATGCACCAAAACTATGATGACGGCAGAGTTCTCCTCCATCTCTCCCCTCTCTGGCGAATGTAATTACATCTATCTCGCTGTTTTGCTCTCTCTCTCTCTGTCTCTCTCTCTCTGTCTCTGTCTCTCTCTCTCTGTCTCTCTCTCTCTCTCTGTCTCTCTCTCTCTGTCTCTGTCTCTCTCTCTCTGTCTCTCTCTCTCTCTCTCTCTCTCTCTCTCTCTCTCTCTCTCTCTCTCTCTCTGTCTCTGTCTCTCTCTCTCTGTCTCTCTCTCTCTCTCTCTCTCTCTCTCTCTCTCTCTCTCTCTCTCTCTCTGTGTCTCTGACCTTTCAACCCCACAAGCTACCACTTATTATCACAGACACTCTCATCTCTAAATCTGACAGGATTTATTCACTCGGGCAGCAATGTCTAAGACACTTTATCTCATGGATGTAATTTAGCTTTTTTTCAAGAGTTTTCAAGAGACTTTAGGACTCATAACTCACATTGTCCTCTGAAGAAAGATTAAAGCAGGTTTTTCAATGTTTTTGTACTGATTACATCCATGCATTCCTCTGTCCTCTGGTCAACCTCGCTAACAATTTATTGTCTTAACCCGTCAATAATGCCACAAACGGGCCACAGTACACTGATGTTGAACTTCAGCAGTGAAATATCTTTGTCTTCAGTCTCTCCCATGTAACTATGGATCTGTGAGACAAAAGCGTGACTGTCGCAATCGTGATAGGAAGGGTCGCTATAACAGAGGAATTGAATTGTCTGAAACTCGCCGGGCAACAGACATCAGAACAGCAGTGCTTACTGGTGTTGAACAGGTCACATCAACTCATTCAAATTTAGCAAATGTGCATGGTGTGTAGACCATGATGCTGCAGCACAAAGTCTCCCAAAGGAAGTCCCTTCAGTGCAGCCCATGAAGTAGCTACACTTCTGGTTGAGTGGGCTCGCAGCCCTGCAGGAACTGAAAACCCCTGTTCCGCGGAAGCATTGAAAATTACATCAACCAACCAATGTGACAAATGCTGCTAAGAAACCCCGGTCTTGCAAGGTGACATGATTCATTTATTGTCATTGTACAACACAGGGTTGCCCAACCAAATGCAGTTTGTAGTCCCGTATGCTACATAAGAAAAGCACATAAAAAGCAAAACTGTATTATATGGTGGAGGATGGATTTAGTCTCACAGCCCGAAGAAAGATGCTGGTCCGAAGTCTGGTGATACGGCAGCTGATACTTCTGTATCGCTTGCCAGATGGCAGCAGGGTGAACAGGCTGTGGCTGCGGTGGGTATTGCCCTTTGCCTTCCATAGCAGAATAAAAGCTGCGAAAGAGACTTCCTTAGAGGCTGAGTGTGCGTTACATAGGCTGGCAATGCCCTAACTGGGCACAGGTTGGGCATCTCCTCCTGCTCTGCCTGTAGTACCTCTAGTACCTGATTCATAGATTTAGGATTAAGCACTTTTGGCAAAGTGACACACCTGGGCCGTCCGCCCGCCATGTTAAACAATCACCACTACCAGACAGAGCTCACAGCTCTCCAACTCGTCTAGCAGAGACGGAACAAAAGCTTGAAAGACGGAGCTTTCAAGTCGGGCTCCCTACCAAAACTGAGACACTGAAAGATGCAGACCCACTGTGAGGCCATTGGTGTCCCCCCCCCATGAAAGGTCGAAATGGCTGAGTCATAAACGCTATTTGTACTTGGTCAAACTGAGACTGCAGGAAGCGGAAGACAAGAGGCACGGAGCAGTCTACTGGGTCAACATTCATGCCCAAACACCAGTACGAAAAGATTCTCCACCTCAGGGAGTAATTCGAGTAGATGGAGCTCTGGCATTGCTCAATGTCTCGTGACTGCCTCAGTCTTACTGTTGATAGCCGGACTCCACAGTGGCAAGACCCACAGGCACAGAGCAGGTGGGTTTGATGCCTAATCTGCCCGTCTACCTGCAACAGACGGTCAGCTCAGGATGGTAGTTGCCACGGATGACCCCGTATCAGCTGAATCATCTCTCTGTTCTCAGCAGCACATGCTCGGAAACATGAGGGCGCCTATACAACGCGGGGGGGGGGGGGGGAAATAAAGCCATCAGGAGAGCAAGACCCCGTAAAAGCTCATCCAATGGGATGTTTGTGATGTCAGCTACAGCTAGACTTTTGGCGAGATAACATTAGGTTGTGAATACTTTGTAATGTCCCCGTAGGAAAATCTGTTCTGGACTCCATCCTGCAGTTCCACAGAAGATAAAATCATAAAACATCACATAGCCTACATGTAAGAGTTTGCACGTAAACACCTTCTGACAATGAGATTATATATATTTATATAATCTATTTAAACAACCTTTATAGCCAACATCCTACATTACGTTGCAAAACCCATGGCCAACATCCTACATTGGTAAAATAACGTGAAAAACGAGGTAACGTGTGTACACAGAAGATGTAATGGACAGTAAATAAGGCAGTTACGATGATGTATGTGATGATAGGATAAGAAACCCAGAGGATAGATCAGATTAGATTAAGTAGGATATGTGTCAACGAGATGTGTGCATGTTTGGATGAGGCATTAATATGTATGCGAGTTAAGTGATCCTTGTATGTAGAGTAAGGAGGAGCTATGGGACGTGTGGCTGAGAAAGAAAAAGACAGTTAATGATACAGTGACAATAAATATATGATGGAACAACAATATCAAAGTGATATAATATTACAAAAGTAGTGTCATTATTAGCATTCGATAGATAACTATACAATGTATATATTATATGATAACATTTTATGATACATAAATACTCATAATAATTAACATTACATTTATACAACGATGAGAATGAGTATTTAGTCTCTAGCTCGTCCTGCAGAATGTCCATGTCTATTACTGACCACGTGCTGTAATTCTGCGATGGTTAAAACGCCGTCCAGAACAATCGGTGGAGTTAGAGACTGAGCACTTTGAATATTTCATCCCCTTCCTCCCAACTGCTGGAACTGGAACATTGCCAGCAGGGGTTGCTCGCAGGAACATAATGTTAAACTGACACTAACTGCTGGTGGGAGAACTGTGTAGTGTGAATGAATTAAACTGTGACCTAATTAGTGATTATTTACCCTGGATGTACATTTATATATGGAATAAAAGGGGTATGTTAAACAATATGCTTGCTGCCAGCTTTAAACCCAAACCCAATTTGATTTCATGCTTCATGAGACACAACATTTTCTTGGTGCCTTTTGTTTTGTTATGCAGCCACTGTAGTTAGTTATGCTCTATCAGTAACGGGCCTGTTTTCCAGCCTTGTTTAGTCTTTTCGCTTAAATTAAATTAAATAAAAAACATCAAATAGGCCTTGAAATGTTTTAAATGTTGCTTTCTGAAGTGTGTAGATACACTTTTATATTGCGTTATGCTGTTCAGAATATCCCTGCTAACTTGTGGGACAAAGCAATGTCCCTGAATACAAAAAGTAGAGGAAGTATTCGTCTCCAGGTGTGAAATTCAATTCCACCTTCATTCCAGACCCACAAAAGGGCCCATAGAAATAAAAAGAAATAAAAGAAGACATACAAGATAAAGCCAGAAGAAAATCATTCAGTAAAAAAAAAATACATACATATCTAAGATATCTCGCCAATGTTTTCTGAGCCTGGATGAGTGCAGAAAGCAGCTCTTCCTGGCTGGTTAAAGCCTCTATAATGCTGTTTACTGACTCATCCAAGCCACACATAACATTGAACGTCAGATGTCTTAGATGTGCCTTACATGTCAGAACACACAAACGGTTGACTGGCACCACTATGCCGTGATCTGGCAACATGAACCACTATGAGGAGCCTCTGCGTACTCCTTTTCCTGTAGAATGAGCTGTTCACATACAGTAGGTCTGCAGAAAGCTCTAGATACATATTCACTTGCCCTACCTCCTTGGCAGGCCAGAGGTCAGAGTCTGCTAGAGGGGATTACGTGTTTTTCATGCAGGCAGATCCTGGCAGAAATGGCAATTCTGTTAACTTACAGCACTCCAGGACCACAAGGGCAATTATGATCGGCTCTCCTCATGGAGATAGATGTTTATATTACAAGCAATAATGGCATTGATTGGCTGGTTTGGACCTTGATTACAAGTGTTATTGGGTGGGAGGCCACAAGGCAGCTGCTCATAAGATATGTGAATGAATTTACTCTCTCTTTCTCCCTGTTGCACACACACACACACACACACACACACTGCCCTCACACATAGAAATACAATTTTGTCACACACACACATATGCTCATACTCTGTGATTCGATCTACTGCAGCCATCAGCGAGAGACTCACTGAGGCTAATATCCCGTACGGTAAAGTCAGGGCGAAATGAATAGTGTCAAAATTAATGATGGAAATTGTGGTTCATAAAAATTTCACAGAGTTTAACAGGTGCAATCTATGCAGAACAAATGTGATAAAGTTACGTCCATCACAATACAGAAAATCAAATGAAGAATTCTTTATGGTTAATTGAGATTGATGGGTTTTCGAGAGACATCTGGAGGAGGGGGAGACAGTTGGCAAGGTGAGTAAAAGGCCAAGTTCCAGGAGGCTTAGGCCTGTCTGTTCATCAGAAGATATTACCCATATTACCCAACATGCCTCACAGCGGCTGTCCGTGTCCCTCCGACCGCCACCCATCGCTGACTCTGCTGAGAGGGAACATTTACTGTGGAAATCACAGTTTGAGGAGGGAGAGAGGGGAGGGCATGTTGTGTCAAGGCAGAAAAGGGAGTACACCAGTGATAGCCGAGAGCTCAGTGTAGTCAAATTTATGCTTTTTCATTTTAATTTCATGTCTCTGCTTCTCACACACAGGCCAGCTTGATAAAATGCATTTACATTTAACCTCCAGGAAAGATTTTTACATCAGAAATAAAGCACCAGGATGAGGATGCACCGTATGTGTAAATGCTTTAGAGCAGCGCCATGCACAGTAATGAAGGAGCGCACAGAGAAATGTTGTTGTTTTAAACTAGGTGAGCAGGAGAAAAAGAGATCAGAGAAACACAGACATAGAGACTGGCGGCCTTGAGTGGGCGGTCGGAGAACTCGAAGGTTTGCCTTGATGCTTTTGTTTAAGGGCACTTTCGTGATCTCTGGGTCTCGGAGGAGTTTCTCACTACAGGCCCCTTTTGCACTGAAACCACTCAAGCACTAGATCATCGTTAGTGATGAAACATAAAACATGGCTTCCGGGCTGAAGCGCCATTGTTGCCATAGCGATGAGAGAGCCGGAGCGACTAAGAAATACCCTGGAAATAGAGAGAGTAAATAATATCTCATCACACACACACACGTCTCTGCTGCTGCTGCTCTCTGCACATGCTCTGACAGGATGGCGGTGTGTAGGTTGGTGCTCCGCTAGTCCATGTCGATGTGTCCTTGGGCAAGACACTTAACCCCAAATTGCTCCTGTAAGCTGTGCCTGCTGTGTGTGAATGTTGCATGTCCTGATGGGCAGGTGGCACCTTGCATGGTAGCCCCTGCCATCAGTGTATGAATGGGTGAATGATGACATGAAGTGTTAAAGCGCTTTGAGTGGTCAGAAGACTAGAAAAGCGCTCTACGAATACAGTCCGTTTACAGTCCATTATTTACAGCAATGCCGCTAGGATAGCTAGAAATAACAAGTGCCACTCTAATTTATTGAAAATGTAGCAAAACAATAAACTAACTTTGGCCACTTTGGGACTCCTATGAATCAAGAAACTGAAAGGAGGAGGAGGAAGAGGAGATTGTGAAGCTGTTTGCTGACGGGGAAAAGAAGGAAACATGAAATGTTGATTTTACAACGCGGGTCCAAGGTATTTGTGTGTTTCAGCTTGACAGTTTATTTTTGCATCATTTCATGTCGTTTTACAATCGGTTGGGTTGTAGCAGCGGTCTCAAGATTTTGGGCTTGAAAACTGTCCGAAATTTGACGCAGCCCCGTCCTTGGTTGACCAAAGATCCCCCAAATCACACAGTATGAAGTTTCCTCGGGAAAGTGACATTTTCTATTTGTGAGAAAATGAGAGCCAAGCCTAAAATGTCTCAGAGCTGTTGGATTAAACTGAGACTACTGTGCGTGAATAAATGTATTTCTTTGTCTTCTATTCTGTACTTTGGTCGTCTGATCTGACAATGTGATAGCTGGCTGTTCTTCGTTTCCCTCTTTGATTCTGATGGACTTCGGACTAAAAGTTTTCTTGATGGTTCACATTGCTGGTTCTTTTTCCACAGCTGCTCTGCTCAACATGTGTGTGAGATGTGCAACAAGAAGTTACAAAAAACAACAACACCAACCACCGAAATATGCCCAGAAATCCAATCGGCTTCACCACCACACTAAATTTAACAGATTTTACTGATAACATTTGTACCGCGTCTTATATTAGCCTTGTTTATAATTATAATATTGACACTTCTGTGAACTTTTGTATTTATTTCACTGGATTAAGGGGTTAAAAAATAGGAAAGTGTTATTTTTTAGGAGATGTGCCAGAACAAATATTGAACACAAACACACAAGGGCTTAATTTGAGGTGAGTCGGCCATGCTCCTAATCAGATTAGTTCTTACTCGTGATTTGCCCTCAATTAAGATTTAAATTGTGAGCACAACAGAACAAATAAACCGCATTTTCTGCAGATTTTTTTTTTTCTCGTGTAAAGGAATATCAGATCAGAGTCTGATCGGATTATCACGGCCAAGCAATTGGAGCAAAACAGATAAACAAAGTAACAAAAAATAAATGTGCAGGCGGAGAAGGAAGCACACGAACACACAGTTACTCAGCCCTGAGCAGTCAGATCATGTCTGTTGAAAGTACTGACCTGAGTTCAGATCGAAGGTGAAGCCGGCATGTAACCCAGGAGAAGACTTTATGTCTGATCTCGATGTCTTGCTGGGTCACAAAGAGCCTTATTTAATCCTTTGTGCAGAAAGTATGAAAAGTAAGAAAAATCCAGGCACACACAAGACCACAATTTGACAGAAAAATGAATGAAATACATACATAGACACGGCACACGGGTCAACAGGTCTTCATGCTCGGTTTATAAATGCTTACGTTTTCAGACGACTGGTCATATCCATTCAGTCCACGTCCATTTCCTTACCCACTGTTCTCCCACATGGTTTCAACACATATCTGAGAAGGAAGGTGCCTTTGAGTTTTGACTGAATTGAGGCTTTTCTTTAACTTTTTTTTTTCGATTGTTGTCGGGTGTTGTGTCTTCAGTGTTAACACCCGGCCCTGCCAAGCTGCAACGGCCAACAATTAGTCATTTGTAAGTATTAAGTCAGATCTAAGTGTGCAGTAGTACTTTAATAAGAAAGAGGCAACACAATAGAAATTGATTTGCCTTTTTCTTTTACTGATTAGAAAACATTAACTCATAGTGAGAGGAAATAAATATTAGTTTTGGAACAATTTCAACTGCAGTGTGACCGTAGCCCGAGATACAAATCTAGACAATCAGGATACTTCCGAATTAAAATATGTTGTTCATTGGACAGTATTCTTTAGGGTTGCCTTGCAAGTCGATCGTAAAAACTGTCAACCACATAATGCTCTAAACTTTTAGAATCCCACACATTTATGAAAAAAAAACGGATTCGGCCAAAACTGGCGACTCACAGGGCGTCACGTAGACGTAAACCTCAACAGGTGACTGAGAAGAGTTTGATTGGCTTACAGCCTGAATATTGTTATTCATCACTGCTGAACATTTTCCAACCCTGCAGACATTTAGTTTCTTTTCTTTTCAACATGATTGATCTATTAGAGTAAAGTGAGGTGCAGTGAATATATCACGTCTTCTTTCTTCCTGAGTTACCTCACTGTTGCGGCGTAATGCCATTGTGCTGATTAGACACTCTGATACTCAAGTATGAGAGGCGGCTGCCAAACTAAATCAAACCCACAAGACAAAACATGGATGTTGTGAAAAGGATACATTACGTAACAGGGTTGCTATACAGCAGCCAGCTATTGTTTTTCCACAACAAATACCGATATGATCACGATTAGCGACGTCTGCGAACCACCCCAGACAGATACAGGGTAGAGATACAGCTTAAATGGAAAACATCCCGGCGTGCCGTGGTAAGAATTGGATCAGATTTTATTGCTCTGTTTCTCTTTTACTGCTTCACTTATCTCTCTCCCTCCGTGTTATCCATCTTCCTCTCCTCCACCTCACCAGAAGAAGTCATTCATCGCTCTGCCATCCGAGCAGTGTTTTCATTATCACCTGCCTCCTCTCCGTCTGTCACCCGGCTAAAGACGGATGCCGGGGTCATCGGCAGGAGACAGAGACAGCCAGAAGAACCAGCGCAGTATCGCAGCTCTTCATCTTCATGGTGTTTAGTTCCGCAGCGTTGTGTCACTGATAACTTTCTTTTTTCAGCTCTTCACTCTACTCCACTGCATAATCAAACTAGATTCCTCCAGAAAAAGAAAACCTCCGTGCCCGTCCTCTTGAGCGAACATTGCCTCAGTGTTTTGTTGTGCTTTCATTTCAGTTTTGTGTCTTGTCAGGTTTTTGTCACTCATGGGAATAGAGACTTGGCTTGCAAGGCATTACATGTACACACACATGCACACAATGACATCCTTTTTCCTCCCCTGTTTGCTGCATGTGCAGTGGGGACTCATGGGAGAGGGCAATGTATTTCCACATCAGAAAAGGCCGGGAATGTGTGCGAGAGTGTACGGATGTGCGTTTGTGTGCCCAGGTGCAGTCTAAATCAGTATCTGTGAATATGGTGTCTGTTTTCTTTCTGAAGGTTCTTTGTGATGTTACAGGTCATCATTCAAAGACTAAAGAGGGGGAGATATAGGGCAAGTGAGAGAGTGTCTAATAGAGTAGTTTACAAGTGAGAGAAAGAGATTTCAAGATAGGAAGACAGACACCAGAAGAGAGAGAGAGAGAGAGAGAGACAGAGAGATAGATGGGAAGAACGGGAAATAGACAAGACAATAAGTACAAATTGTTTAAATATTCATGTTTTTCGTCAGATGATTTATTCATGAGTGGCTGATATATTCAGTTATTTATAAACTTCTTGTGTGTCACCGCTGTTGACAGAAGTGTTGCTCCCGCGCTCACGGAGGAAGTGCACAATGTAAAATGCAACATGAAGCAGCCAACGTGTGCTCTAATGATGTCACAGTAAAGGTTAGCTGTGACTGAATAGCAGTTAGGAGACAAAAGCTTATTTCTTAAAGTGTGTGCACTGAGTGCCGCTGCTTCCCCTGCAGCTCGCTGCGTCACTTGCTCTGTATTCTCATCCATGTTTCTCTCCCGACTCCAGATTTTGACCCCAGTCTTGGGCTGATGACTGGCATTACCCCCATAAATCCCATGATGCCCGGCCTGGGCCTGGCGCCCCCGCCCCTCCCCCGGGAGGTGCCCGTTGTCAAGGAGATCATCCACTGCAAGAGCTGCACGCTGTTTCCTCCCAACCCCAGTAAGTCTCCACTGCCGCTGTAAGAGATATGAGCAGCGCAGAAACGCTGCAAGTTGACCCGTCCTCAGCGAGCCTGGAGCATGTTTTATTTACTGCTGCAGTATTGTGCATTATCTATGACTCATCTCTGTCCTCACTACGGATAGACACCTCTCATGCACCACTCAGCCAGACATTGTGTGACAGTGAAGAAGAAGAAGAAGAAGAAGAAGAAGGGAGTATTCTTCCTTAATTTCACCTTTAGTAATTCTTAGCCAGCAGAGCGTAGCTGATTTGCATGCACGTTTCATCAAGAAAGGAGAGGAGGAGAGGGA
Source organism: Anarhichas minor (assembly GCF_050575085.1). NCBI lineage: Eukaryota > Metazoa > Chordata > Actinopteri > Perciformes > Anarhichadidae > Anarhichas > Anarhichas minor. Next base: position 3,260,630 of record NW_027466474.1, on the reverse strand, counting down.
TTAAAGTAGGTGTTACGGTGTGTGTATGCATGCCGGCGTGCACTTGTGCGATGCCTGTGAATGTATAATTGGAGGAGTGACCTCTGTGAGCACAGAACACAGCGCTGCTGTCTCCAATATGCCAGGCCAAAGAGGTGATGGACTCTGTCCTCGTCTTAGCTCAACTCACCCTTATCTCTCTTCACCTGCTTGCTCTATCGTACCATATACACATATAGCTCTCTCCCTCTCTTATATACTGCATCTCTTCTCCTCCCACCTCGTGTTTAAGAGGTCAAATCCACTTAATTACCTGATCGCCTCTGAGTGTTCCAGGTCAAAAGGTCTCTGTCAGGCTCTGCCTGTTGCATATGTATATATGGACAAACACATCCTCTCTTTTTTGCAGACACAAACACACATATATGGACATTTTGTGCATCGAGATATGAAATGAATGGGGGCTGGTGGGAAACCATAACCTTGAACCGTCACAAAATAGGGTATGAAAATAAGGATGAATGGGCAAAAAGTCTGTGCTCTCATAACTGAATAGTTAAAATGTCATTATTATTTATAGCTACTGTACTGTCCCCTGTGGGCCATTATAGGTGGTTCATGGTAATTGGGTTAATCTTTCCACTGTGTTCTGTAGGAATAAAAGGAGAGTTTTTCTTGTTGTTGCAAAAAGCGAGGAAGCTCCCCGCCTGAACCAGTGGAAAAAGCTGTTGTTGAATGTGTCGAACGAACGAAATAGCAGGTCAACAAAAGTTAAACAGCCAATATCAAATAAAACTGAGCAACAGAGGAGTGGAGTAGGGACTGAACACTATTCCTATACTCAGTGGTGGATTTGGGATCGCTCCCACGGGGGCCATTGCCTCTGTGACAACTAGACCACAACACCAGTCCCCCTTATAGCCTTTCATAAAATGCCAATGCAATGTATGGCTAGATGCAGCGCAAATGTATTATTTCATATTTCAAAAGAGTTGCCAATGAAGCATCTACATAGGATTAGGTGATATGACAATATATGCTGTGAGATGATTTCTCTATACCATTTATACTGAGGTTAATTCGCCTTTTTATCTCTTTATGGGGCCATTGTGGGTAATGTTGCAAAGGCATTATAAGGACTGCTTGATAACAATATGGAGTTTATAGTCCTCTGCATCAATGCGATGGAGTCCCTTGAGTTGTCAGATATCTAATTTACATCCTCATCTGGTTATCGTCCCGATGGAAACTTAACATCTTACAATATTATATTAATGTTTTCCAAAAAAATGCTCCTCAAACTTCTCAATCTTCCAAACATGGAGGCACGGATGAGACGAACAAACATAAACTTCCGAAGTCGACGTTGACTTATTTTGTCATGTTAGTCATTCATGTCTTTAGTCGCTCACGAGTCAGTCAGGTTAACCTCAACAACAATATTTTCCTAAACCTAAACTTCCTGTGAAGACGGTTTATTTTGAAAAGGCACTATGCGTGTATCAAGCATACATTGAGCAGAACAGACTACTGAACATATTCTAAAAGGCCTTTAATGTTTTTTATTTCATGTTCATCATTTAGGTAATAAAGTCATTGTTTTTTGACATTTGTTTGATATTCACGTGCAAATAAACACAACAAATTGCTTTCACAAGGAATTTTCAGTTGTTATATCAAGATATATTAATGTAGCAGAATTAACGGCAATAATAAATCCCTAAAACATTTCCTTCACACTTGCATTCTTTAAATAATTAACCGTGATCCTAGTGTTCCCTCCCTCTGGGAGGAAGTCTCCCTCTTCCGTTGTCTTTCTGGAGGCTGTTTCAAAGCAGCCTCACATGTCAGATGGAGAAGACATCAATTTTCCACCTTGACTCTTTGTGAGAGCTCCTCTCCACAACCAGCGAGGGAGTCTTCTGCCTTTGATACCTAGGTAGTTTGAGTTCAGTTCACCCTTTGTATGAAGCCTCACTGTCACGGTTTAATGCAGACGGAAAGATTTATCACACACAATAAATTCATAAATTAATGAATATGTCCTCCACACCTTTAGGCCTTTACGCGCTAGAACAGAGACGAGCACATGGAAAACAGTGTGTCTTATACGGAGTTCATTCTAATCCTGAGGCAGAATGAGGAGTCGACTGTTAAAGTAACAACCTGCCATAAGCGCTCATTGTATGACCTAGGGTTACTGTTCCCATTGAGAGAAATTTCCCATTTTTCCTTTTTGCCTTCGTGCAGGCACAAGAGCCCTGTTTTTCAATCCAAGCCTTGACTTCTTTCTTTCTTTTGTGTGTGTGTGTGTGTGTGTGTGTGTGTGTGTGTGTGTGTGTGTGTGTGTGTGTGTGTGTGTGTGTGTGTGTGTGTGTGTGTGTGTGTGTGTGTGTGTGTGTGTGTGTGTGTGTGTGTGTGACAAAAGATGTAAAATAAACAGCTAAGAAGCTGAAGAAGATTTTTTTTTTTTTAAAGAATCATTAACATGGGTTCATATTGTATGCAGCTAAGTTGGTACAGATGGCACGGCATTAAGGTTAAGGACTACATCTCCTATGGGCCTCTCTCACATAAAATGTAAGCACTCATGCAACTTGTAAAGCACTTTGGATAAAAGCATTCACCCAGTGGTGTGTTAAGATATAGTGTGGGGTGCACATTAGGCTGCTTGAACAAAATCTCTCACTTTAAACCGTCCCTCCATCACAGCAGCATCTTCACACATCTTTCAGATATTTCCTGCAACACCTTCATTCTTGCTCACCTTTTCTCTCACATCATCTGTCTCCTATTCATTTTCTTCCCTTTACATTTTTATTCATTTGACAGCATACGAATGGTATTTTTTTCTTTTTAAAGCCATATGTATACAAGCTGACTTTTATGTGACATGTTTATAAAGTTTTTTTAAACTTTTTGTGTTTTTGTTAAGTCTGTTATTTGTGCATTCATGTGTGTGTAAAGTTTAAACTTTTGTTTTTATGTAGACATTGCTGCTTTTACATAACTTGCAACCCATGCAGTGTATATACGTGGTGGTAGCCAATTGGAAGACTTTGTTCCTTGTGATGCTTTAAGAAATATAATCATATATTACAACATCTAATACAAGCATAGAAACTAACAATAGAACAGACAAACTGCCTCAAACAACCAGTACAGACAGTAATAAAAACAACAGTGACTGAAACGACGATTAAAATGTTTAAATATGTACTGGATACACTATAAACCCATGTATCTCAGTGTTCACATCTTTGCCTTTTTTAAGCCATTGGTTTTCCTTTGCACTAAAAGCTCTAAAATCTGTTCATGTTTTTATTTCTAATGGCAGTGTTATTCCAAATTTGTCGGCCTTTTAAGGGTTACTAAGGTATTATCAACCTTATTTTCCCATGTTTTTGTGTGTGACTAAGAGGGACAACAATTTTAGAAATTGGTCCAGTATTAAAAAAGGACGCTTCAACCGCCGGCTGCTAAACGGGCTGCAATGTAATCATACCATCCATGTACATCCAATAAAAGTGCTTGTTTTTCCACTGATAGGTTCAGATTGTCATTCTAAGTGTCTGACAACATGGTGGAAGGGACCATACTCCTCTTTTGTGTGATTCGGTTTGTTTGTTATTGTGTCATGTGACTTGTTGTTGGAAGACAACGGTGGAAATGTGACCGAGGTTTAGATAGAGGAGTATCAGAGTATCAGAACACGTAGTTTAGTGTCATTAGGCCTCTGACAGCTCTTTCTGTTTAAAGTTTGCTGCCAGTTCTTCCACTGATTGGACAAAATAGGCGTTAAGTGCATTTGCAATTACCATGCTATCAGAACTGATCACTCCATTTACCTTCAATTGAGTTATTCATTTTCTCTGATTAGACTCATTTAGTGACTCTATTGATATGGCTGGAGATAAGCTATTTCTCCCTTAGAGTTTTTTTTTTGCTTTTCCCAAGTCCTTTTAAAATACAATAAAAAGTATCCGTGTATACTTCTGTGGAAATGATTTATTATTATACAAGATCCTTCTTTTTCATTAGTTGACCAAAGGAGAGATGGGTTGTTTTTCTTTCCCACATTTGAATGGCTTTATTCATTTTCTTAATTGCATTTATGAGTGAATCCATCAAAAATGTTGCACCATTTATTTAAACCATATGTTTGCAGAAATTAATCCCAATTTATATTTCTTTCTTCACATGCAAACTGAGGGATTTCCTTCTTTCTAGTCTTTGTCTGTTGATTGTTGCCATGTCACCTTTAAAGGCAAGAAGTGCGCCATAGTCGAAAGGTTAGTTTTCAGAGGAAGCCAATTTACTTCCAACATGAAAGAGAAGCACTTTTTTCCCTTTTGAAAGATGCCGCTGTCGCCTCCTACAATAGACCAAGAGGCTGTCAAAACAGTCCCTTGAAACCAATCTGAAGACATTCCTCAGTAGGAGGCATTTTTAGAGAGAAAAAGGGCAAATGCCATCTAAATTTAATGCTGCAATTTATTTGAACAGATGGAAAGACATTCACCCAGAACCGAGCAGAGCCATTGAGGAGATTTCTGGGCTTGCTGGTAGGTTTCCGCTGTAATTGAAGCCTAGGGTTCTTCTAAAGGGGTCAAAGCGTGATAAAGCTCCACCACAGAGGACAACGCAGGGGGCCACAGTAGATAGCTGATGTGCATCTTTCTTTAAATGTATTCTTTAAATAGGAGCATCATACTGTGTGTGTGTGTGTGTGTGTGTGTGTGTGTGTGTGTGTGTGTGTGTGTGTGTGTGTGTGGAACAAATAAAAAAGGGAGAAAACAGAAAAAGTGGACAGAAATGTTGCTTTGAACAGTGTGTCAAGTTAGAGGATGATTGTGAGGCAGTGCTCTATTTCCTAAGGTATTTGTTATGTGTGTGTGTGTGCGTGTGTGTGTCTGATGTGGATAGAGGACAGCAGGTTCCATATGGCAGCTATCACAGGAAGCAGGACCCCCAGCTACGCCACCTCGGACAGCACATGCAGCTTCCTCCTTATTGACCTTTTAACTCACCAGCACTGAAACTCAGTATCCCTGTCGATCAGGCTTTATTCATATCTACATCTTTATAATTATGTTCCTCCTACATATTTTTGATCTTGATATCCATGACCACATTCTTGGTTCTACTATTTTTTGTTTTATTTGTATATACTGTATATTCTGTATGTGATATCTATGTTTGCAAATAAAATGGCTTGAGTGAACACTTAACAAAAAGAAAGAAGACCAAATTAAAAGGTGAGCTGAGTATTTACGGTGCGGAGGCGAAAAACATGAAGTTAAACTAAGGCCCCATAACAAAACCAAACCAGAGAGGGTGCCTGAAGGGAGGAGCAGAGAGACTGAAAGAGCTGCAGCAGTGGCTTCAGTAACCTTGTAACACCGGGCCCAACTGATCCACATAACACCAATCAGTGAGCTACAGGGCAACGGGAGACATGGGTTAGTAACAGGGAAACCCAGATGACTCCAGGGGTCATCTCGCCTATATATCGAGATCCAGATCCTTCCATGTTTTTATCTTTTCTAAATGTTTCTAACAAATCTAAATTGATGTGAAACTGCCAAATTTAGTAAAATATTTGGGATTCCTCTTTGGTGTTATAAATGTATGTTGGTGGCATCATCGTCGTCTACGCATTATTACACTTGGCACCTAAAATGAGCAGTGTTTAACACTCTGAACATGAATAAAGCAGCAAACAGCTATTATCTATGTAAATATATAGTGAAGTAATGTCTACCTGAGCAGAAAATGAAGTCTCTGTCCCTCTGTGTTTTGTTATCAGAGCTTCTCCTTGCTTTGTTGACATTGCCGCTGCTATGCACTGTTGTCATACAGCGGTTACAGCTGATAATGCCGTCCTGACCTACTGCTTCGTCGAGGAAGCGTAGCGCCCACCCTCCGGTTCCCCCTCAGGTAAACACTGTTAGCACTGATAACTATGAGCCGCCTGCTCAGCCGTCGACATGTTGAGAGGCAATAGAAGTGCTCCTAATCTCGGATCTTGCACATTTATAATGTAAGGGTGCAGATTACACACGTCAGAATCTGTTTACAGGTCTTGCGGAGCAGTACTGCATATGTGAACAAAGTTTATATAAAGCCTTTTGTGGCTCCAGAGGGAGCTGTGCAAAATCCAATAAATTGCCTCAAGTGATGTCAGTGTCGTTTAAGGATGAAGACCACAAGTTTGAATGTCTGAAAATGAAAAAAATCAGTTTGGAGTGATAAAGAAGAGAGCTTACGAGACCTGAACCTGAACTGTTCAACAAGCAGCATTGTGGCTAATGCCTGCGAAAGGAAGAAGATATCTTTGGTTCTGCTCATTTTGACCCTCTGTACGTTTTACAACAGTGTTACTGGAGTGCAATGCTAAATCTGAGTATTGGATTGCTTTTAACAAATTATATTATTTTTCTTATGGGATTAAACTGTTTGTCATTATCATTTATACTCTAAAATATTAGTTCTATTTGGAGGGCTGCTACTGCGCTCTCACCAGCTGGTGCGTTATCCCAGTTATTCATGTGTTCATTTGATGAAGAGAGGGTTGCACTTGCAATAAGTTTACTTGATCGTCTGTCTGGCAACACAAAAAATGTTTTCTAGCCATCAGGCGATCAGTGTGTTCAAATGCAGGGATACAATCCCTAATATTAAGGGCTTAACTTTGGTATTTGTTGTTGTACCCATATTGTTTTTAAATGACAAAAGACATACTTGTTTTGTATTTTTTAGTATTTCGTATTGAGGGAGAGCGCTGCAGATGGCAGCCATTAAACAGGCTGCAATGTAATCGCTTGGGGCAATTCCACACCGTCGATTCACATCCACTAAAAGTGCTTGTTGTTACCGCTGTCTGTCTCAGATTGTCATTATAAATGTCTGACAACATTATGGAGAGGAACCTGCAGAGAAACAAAACATTTTTCTTTACTTTTCGCTTGATCGATCTGTTTGTTATTGTTTCATGTGATTTGTTCGGTGATCGGTGGGAATGTGAGAGCTGGACGGAGGAATGCCTGTATTGTCAAAATGTGTTGTTTTAGACAACAGAAGGTGCACTTTAGTGTTATCTAAAATATTTTCAATGTCATGTCTGAATATTTAGCTGATTTTGACAATGTGGTTTTCAGATTTCAGAGCGAGACTTTTTTCCGAACTAAACTTGAGACACAATAACGGACAGACCGGATGAAGCAAAAAGTAAAGAAAAACGTTTCTCTATTCTTTCCATAATGTTGTCGGACACATAAAAATAACAATCTGAGCCTGTCATTGGCAAAAACAAGCACTTTCAGTGGACGTCCATTGACGGTGCAGAATGGCCCGATAAGTATGATTACGTTTAACGGCTGTTATCTGAAGCGTTCTCCGTCAATACTCAACCAATTTCAAAAGTGTCGTCCCCATTAGTCGCTCGACAAGAAAATATGAGAAAATAGTGTCCAGGTTGAAAAATACCAAAGTTACACCTTAGCGAGGCAAATTAAGTTAACAGGTGAATGCAATCACCAATCGCTGTGACTTTACCGAGCATAGAATCACATAGAACCTCAAAGTCAATCATTGCTGTGCATTGAAACTCTATACGTTTCCATTTATAATGATAACTGGTAAAATAAGGACAACATAAGGAGACAGGACGAGATGAGCACCCGTGCCACACAGTTCCAATACATTTTAGACCCTCAGTTTTGTGTCCATGTCCAAAGAGAGGGCGTGCTTTAGGATATCTGCCCATCTATTACTACTTCTGGGTTCAATGATCCACATTTTTTACTTTAAAGATGTTTGACCTATATAGTATTTGTCGGGATCTGATTTTGTACTCCTTTTTGGTGTGTGCCATAGAATTAGTCTGTTTTTACCATATTTCTGTGTGAGATGCACGATCTACAGGGGAAATTTCCCATAATGAATGCCTTAGGTCTTACTGTTAATTTGCTTTCACCAAGCGATCCCTTAGACTTTGTTTTACCGCTTGTGTGTAAAGAAGGTTGTATGAAGCTGTTCTTCGATGTCCTGTCAGATGACAGAATATGCCGATGCTTCATGATTAAAGAATTCATCAATTTAACTGAGAGGATTATATGTTAAAACATATACCAGTACAATCTGCAAATCACATCACAATCAATAATTTGGCTTTTATGACCTTGACGATTGATCGACAGCAAAAAAATGTATAAAATATCCCACAAAACCTTTCTGAGAATCCCTGAGCAGCCTTATTTAAATGTCTTTCCTTGTCCAAATGTCCAATCAACGGCTCATGGAAATCCAAACACAACTATTTTTGCAAAACTACAAACTTTGTTAAACAAAGCAAACGGAGCATTTTTGTTCTGGGTTTTATTGCGTTTATTTGGGCTCCGTCAAAGTCAGTTTGCACTGATATGATTAAACCTTTTCTGGGACCATAGAGAGTCTAGAGAGGTGATTACCTATTCCTTTAATGCACAATAGTTGTTCACTTCACAGTAATGTTATTAAATGTCTTTTGTAGACGGCACACTCTCCAGTAGCCTTAGTTTTTTTTTCCACACGGGGTTTGGACTTTGCCGTCGTCTCTTAACTCAGACAAATTTCAGATTTGCTTAAACTTTGTCTCTATCTTCTATTTCATGACTCCCATGCACACAGACACAAACCCATTGTTGTCTCCGGCCCTTTAAATGCTGAAGACCTACATTTCATTCGTTGCTTTAGGGAATTTCTTCGTGAGTGTCTTTAATGGTCATCAGTTCCTCCTGCTCTTCTTTTTCCAACACTTTTTCATTGATGTCAGACTTGTCTGTCTGTAATTACCCTCAAGTTAAATACCAAAGATGCCCTTCAGAAGCCTTCTGTCTACGTGCCTACATTTCTAAAAAGCTCCCAGTATGGATTTCATCCTCCTTTCAAAGCCAAACATTTGGTAATGCAGTCACATCTCTAGTGTGTCTGGAAAAAATGGGTTGGTTTTTCAAGGCGGGCTTTTATGAAGCAAGGATGTCAGCTAAATGTCAGATTGTTGCCTTGTTGTCCTTTTATATTGTCCCCCTCAGTCATCAGCAGAACCCTGCCAAAAATTGCAATTTAATGCTGAATCGTGCAATGAGGCGCTGCATGTTTCAGCTGACTGCAAAGTAAAGGCAGGGAAACTATCACCTTGGCGCTGTCCTAGTGTTGGAGTGTGTGTTTGGGTGCCTGAGTGTTTTTTTCTGGCTTTGAGTATATGCGAGTGAGAGAGAGCAGCCGTGAGTATGGGCATGTTCCCCTTTTAATGCCATCATCATAGCCAAGGTCAGGGGACGAAGGCGTTTGGGCCGTGTGCCAGAGCAAGCTGTGACATGAGGAGGGCACAGCCATAAAGTACCTTTGATGTGTTTTACTATAACTTTGCTGCGGGCTCTCCAGCCTCTCTCTACAGCTGCAGGACTGAATAACGGCTCCTCTTGGGCCCATTATTTAAAATTTCATGTCCAACTTATTGAGTACTGAATGAAAAGTGCACTGTATTTTTTTCTAATTTGGGAGGTGATTGATGGGAAGTGGTATGATTTGGGCCACAGCTTTATAGCCGTGGTAAAGTGGTGTCAGCAGCTCAAAGTGTACATGAATGAGTCGTACATTTCAGCTCAGCTTGAGGTACTTTTCACTGCTGTCCAATTTGTTCTGCGTGTCAGTCAGCAAATGTCACTATCAGTTTATTTAGGCTGCTGTAAGACTATTATTCTCAGGTTCTTTTTTCTACAACATACGGGCACAATAGTTTTTGAACATTTACATAGGGAACGTTTTAGGTTGTTGCTTTCACAGCTGTAGCTCAGTTCACTTAGTCAGACTATAGTTGCTGTTTAAGCCTTATTCTAAAACTTTATCAAAATGCATTTTAATGTTTTGTATTGTTTCCAGGAGAAAAAATGTATTTTCTAACCTTAACCAAGGTTAGAAAATAAGGTTGTTATTGATTAATAATTATGCAATTAAGGTTGTTGCCTAAATCTAACCAATCGTTTCACAATGTTAACCACGTGGCATTGTGCGTTGCTTTAAACTAACTAACTAGTCTAATACGACAACCCTGCTATTATTTCTATCTTCAGGATAGATTGTGATTTCTGAGGTTGCAGTTTGTGCTGCTGTTGTATTGTGTTGTGTTACACAGAGAGTTTGTTCTATTATTCTGTACATCACATGTATATTAATGAGGGCAAACTAAAGAAGCCAACCATAATAACCCCAAACTTGAGTTGTGCTTTATATCATCTTTTCTAGGTTAGATAACAGTGCTCACATTCAAGCCCAGATCAATCAGTCTCTTAGTTTGCCTTGTGCAGACCGAACCAGTCACTCATATCATCCATGGAAAGCCTGCTTTTCCTGAGATTAGATCAGTCAACATTTATCTTTGTTCAGTCAGTGACGTCCTTCATGCTTCAAACGATTGACACAAAAGGATCAGCCTCTCTCCGGACCGAAGGATTGGATTTTCATGCTAGGGATGGCGTGACGTGATTATCTCTGTAATATGAAAATGATTCAAGCATATTGTTCCATGTTAGCGCTTATCATTATATTCCCATCATGGTATGGTCATAGAGAAATCTTTCTTCTACTGTATATCATTACCCTGTAAGAGGTAGGTTCACTTCACTGAACCGCTGGCTGGCTTGGTATTGTCGTGAGCAGGGATCTGGTTTTGTTTGTCAGGTTGCCCTGGCCTGCAGAAAAAGGTCGGCCTTCACCCTATTTAGGTTTATACCAGTAGTGTCCCGAATTAGTAAATTTGAGGCCTGCTTGGATGTCACGTAATTTCCTGTTCCTAAGTTCTGATTTAACTGAGAAGACGCCATGAATCTTGGTGTTGCGTTTGATTCAACCCTCTCTTTTGAATCGTACATGAAATCACCAAGACCATCTGTTTTCACCGTCACAGCTCAATTCAGTTTTTTCCAGATGCAGAGAACCTAATGCACGTTTTTGTTTCATTCAGACTTGTTTATGGTATTGTTTTGTTGTCAGATCTGTTGCATGCTGGTACTGAAAGTCTTGATTCAGAATGCTCCAAGAATGAACTAAACTAGAAATTGTGACCATATTAGGCCAGTTTTACTTTCCCTTTATTGGCTACCATGTAAGATCAAACTTTAAGGTGCTTCTTAAAGGTGGTTGTGTGCCTCAGGTACAATCTGTTAAATGCTGCACCTGGTAGTTACTTTTAGAGGTAGAATTATCCTAATCCTGTGTTCATTTAAATATATGTGACTTAAATGTTGAGTCATTTTAATGTTTGATGCATTTGATTGCCATTTTACAGTGTTGACTCTTGACTCCCTGAGGGAGAGAAGAGACATATGCATGACTACCTCTGCTGTTTCAGCCAAATACTGAAACTTTTATGTTTTCACAAGGCTATTTTTTTTTTACTCCAACTAATAGAACTATGTTAGAGTTTATATTAAACTATAAAAGTCAAACGAGTGCTCGCTGATTAAACTTTGCAGTTGTACAGTTGAAGAACTTTCAGTTTGAGTGTTAGCACAGAAAGCAGCCGGAGTAAGTAATGTATGAACAGTGGAAGTTTGGGAAGTTAGAAGAGCTGATTGATTAAATGTAAGGAAAGAGAAATTGAAAGCATAAAAGCATTGAAAGATACAGAAGATCTTTGAGGGCAGATTGTCGATGTTAGACACAGGTGAAAGGATAAATTATGAACTTTATTAGAACGCAATGCAAAGCAAACCCATCCCACTGAGCTGCACTGGAATTGGAAAGCAGACTGAATCCAAATGTAGGCTTTACTCAAAATAAATATTCTGATTTCTTTCATGATTAAATTACGTGCTGAAACTGAAGTTGTAGCGTCACTGATTGAGTGTTCAACCAACTGTTGGGTTGAGACTACACTTGTACCTTCAACTGAAATAATTTTGTCCCTTTACTTCTCTTCTCCATGTTTGACCGATCTTCCGCCTCCGGCCACGAGGGAGCGCCCTCCAGGGTGTAAGACGGTGTTTGTGGGCGGTCTGCCCGAGAACGCCACAGAGCAGCTCATCGTGGAGATCTTTGGACAGTGTGGGGAAATTGCCGCCATCAGAAAGAGCAAGAAGAACTTCTGCCATATCCGATTTGCTGAGGAGTTCAGTGTGGACAAGGCTCTCCTCCTCTCTGGTAAGATAAATTCACTCTAGAAACCAGTGCAAACTCTTTTTTCCCCCAGTTTCAGGACCATCCTGTGTGGTGTTTGATTATGTCTTTTACTACAGACGGAAAGTTTTATGTCTGGTGAGCTATCTGTAGCTTGTTGTTTTTATGCCAAATCCTCACTGCTGTCCAATGGAAACCCCAACAAACCTCCAACCTCCTTATTTTTAGGTATGTGTTGGTTTACATTGGGCTTAAAGGTCAGAGGATAAGAGTTTTCTTTGTTATCTGAATGGACAATATTGAATCTGTAGAGACCTCTTGTATTGTCAGTCCACTGCTATCAGTGGCCCGGCATTCCTTCACCTCGGGTGGAGGAAGAATGACGAGCTGTTAACCTTTACTCTGATGGAAATGAAAGGGCTGATATCCATCATTCAGCACTACAATTCTCACGCCTCACACATTCACCCGGGAACGTTTGACAGATGGATAAATAGATTGGGGGACTCCATACAAATTCTTTGGAAGTGAACAATACTGGATATTTAGTTGAAGGAAACAAGAGAATCGGCCAGGCGTGGAAGCCAGAATAAGACAAAACGAATTGACTCTTGCAATTAAATCACTCACAATAATTTTATTTGCATATTTATCACTTGTGCATCTCAAATTGTATGTAATCTTAGTTGTATTTTCTACATCTGTGGTTTACTGGTAGAACTGCAGACTTTGGATATATGCAGCTGCAGTCTTGTCTTTCTCTTTTGCTCAGTGTTGCCTCATATATTTGATGGTCCTTATGGACGTTTCGTTCTGCACATTAATCCTCCATTCTGTAAATGGAGTAAATTAGCTGCATTTACAGGTCAAATGTCCTTGTGTACCCTTTTTAGACGATTTAAAAGATTGTCTATCGTAAAGGATCAATAAAGATCTGTGAACAGATGAAGTAGGGTTACAAACATACGTTACCAGGCCATTTGAACCTTTACTTACATTCCACAGAATATCAAACTGCTGCCTTTGTAATCACTGTGTCAACATCCGATCACTTTCTGTGATGGAGAGCAGCGTTTTGCAACGAGCAGAAGGCTCACAGCGGAGGTGGCTTGACGACAACTAAACAAGCGCCATCACAAACTTGCAGGAGGCATTTGTGTGACAGCTTACATAGACTCAGCACTCACCAGGGGTCTCATTTATAAAACAGCGCGTCGGATCGACACTAAATGTTTGCATATGTTCAAAGGAGGAAATGCAAATGCTCCAAAGAACATTCAGATTATAAAACCTTGCCTACGCCTGCCAGTGAGCTATTTCCTTTTATAAATCCCAACTTAACCTGTAAATGTACGCGTCGGTTTCAGCCTCACATGCCGCCCTCAACCTGAATGTTGATGCATAGAAATGAGCTGCTGATCAGCGGTTCTTTACGGGGAATCGCTGCAACTACCGAGAGGAAGAACACTTGTCTGTGTACAGTATGCTGTATCTGTTCCTATGGAATAAACCATAAATGAATCAATAAAGTCGTGTTCACTGCAGCGATTTTACTCACAAACACTTAATTAAAACAAAGATTGCTCTGTTCTGCAGTTCTTTAACGCTATCTTACAGCTGATACTAATTGCATCAGCTGACCACGAGTGTCTCCTCTGCGCTCCTGGGTGCAGACAGCGCTGATGAAATATTAAGCAAAATTTGATTTGAGGTTTGAGTTGGTTTATGTCTTTTATAATTGAGATGTGCTTATAATTATGGCTCAATAGTACAAGCACAAATACCACTGCTGGTGTGACTGTTGATGAAGAGAATGTATAAGTGCAAAGTAACGTGTGATATGAAGTGAAATTAAATGTGACAGGCATCGTACGTGTCATGATGTCTCCAAAATGTCCGTAGGTATGGGTCAGAGTTTCTGTACAGGTGCTCACATTCTCCCGCCAGGTTTGTTTTTATACGTCATAACGTTTGCGTGGGGAGTGGCGTAACGGTTATAGATGAGACCCCAGGCCTTTCTGTTGTTCTTTATAGGCGTTTTCTTCTTCCAACTGTCTTTATATGTTCAATAATTCGAGTTATAAAGGCTTGGGATAGGTTGAATATTTTTCACTCAAGTTAAAATTTGCGTGAATGCATCTTCATCCCGATTTGCCAGAATTTTTTGAGCGATTTCTACAGATTCTAAAATGTTCTCATACAACGGTTCATATGATATATTACGAAAAGTTACCTCTTATTTTTTGTGTGTTTTCCTACGAAAGCAAGCAACACGTGTCTGCTCGTTACGTGCACACGTTTAAAAAAAAAATAAACTTCTGTCTTCACAGTTCTACTTGGTTAGGTCTAGGAATAGATCATCACATCTTTCAATAACTACTGAAGTGCACAAGTTACGTGACAAAGACATCAACGTTGACATCTCGTTTCACAAGGGGAACAGCGGTCGCTTGGCTGAAAGATCGCCGTTTGTTGAACCCCTCCACCTCTTCTCCTGCCCACCCTGTGTGGGCTTTTGTGGTCTTTATACTTCCTCGTTGTCAGGATTAAGGCAAAAATGTCAGCAAGGGATGGACCAAAATGCAGAGAGACACAGGGAAACAGAGGGATGATAGACGGTGATTTTAATTAAAAAGAAAATGTTCAAAACAAAACTTGCAGAGCAGGGGAGTCAAAAAACACAAAATAGGATCAGGTAAATTAGGGAAAAAGCACAAGGGATTTTCCAAATGTGAAAACCCCTGATGTCAATGTACAGTATATATAAGATGTCAGTTCATGTTAGGCAGTGTCTTTTCTAGACTTCCAAGTAGTCAAACAGTTTCTCCAGTTATTGACTGAGGGTTATGCAGCTTGACTCTTTAACTGTTCCTTGAGAGGAAGCGGCCTCTCTTGTTTGCCATGTGAAACCAGCTTATGACTCTTTTTGACTATTATTTTATCTCCATCCAGCAGCTCCTCCTGCACAGATGCCTTAAATCTTTCTTTGCTGGCCATATATTCCCTCCTCACAAAGCTCATTTAAAAGACCAGCCACTGCAATAATACCCTCTGCATTATTTAACGTGTGTGTGTGTGCGTGTGTGCTTGGTTGTGTGTCTTTGTGTGATTTCATCTACCTCTACCCTACAATAAGACTGGAGCTATAAGTCCGTATATTAACCAGATGACAGACCTGTGTAGCTTTCTCATAAATACTACTTTCCGTAACACTCTGGCCTCTTCTCCCAAAACACACTCGGACATACACACACACACACTACTACAGCAGCCTCGGCACACTGAGGTCTCCCCTTATGAAATATTGAAGCAAACAGAGAGCCTTGAGCAGGGAGAGCAGACTCCAGACACAACCCAAAACTCTTTCTTCTGCTCGCACCGACATCCAACTTTATCTTCGCTTTCCTGCGATGAGAGTGTGTGTTCATGTGTATTCGGAGGAAAGGCCCAGGGCTCTCTGAGCTTGTTTCCTAGTTTCTGAGTTCACACTGCACTGTTGACACCCATTTCTTTCTCACAGATCATTCGGACCAATCAATTACCAAAACAAATGTGGTTGCACTTTACACCCACACACACGCAGCGGAATGAGCTTTGAGTGTCAGGTGGGGGAGGCAGTGAGGTGATCCAAGGCTACCACCGTAATTAGTGGCTCACACTCGTGTACGAGCGGGACAGAAAGCTCAAGTGACTTGCTCAGCTTTTGTTGGTCTACGCGTCGGTCTATACACCTGGAGAGCAGCTGCAGTAACAGGGACACATGGGGAGAACAAAGAGGATGTGATCCGGTCGTTGTCTGAAGGAAAATGAGGACAAGTTGATCAATTTATCTTTGTCAGTATCTGTGTGTGTGTGAATGCAGCCTTTTGTCTTCCTATCTGTGTAAATCTGCCTATTTGTGCTTGTTATCCTGTCTGTGCTTATCTCTGTCTATTTACTGTACATCTGGATTGCAGTGGGCGTTGATAGAAATTGATATTTCAGCCTGTTGCGACTCTCATCCAATCAATGAAATGTCTTAGCTATCTTTCATGTCCTCTGTTTTCTCTCTATCTCTACGTCCATCTTTTCACCTTTTTTATTCTCTCCTCATGAACACGAATATCTCAGGAACACCGTTAATTCATTTCTTCAAATTTGGCACAAACGTCAACTTGGACTCAAGGTTGAACTGATTAGATTTTGTCTGTCAACTGTCACTTTGACCTCACAAAACAGGTTTTTGGGCCTTAACTCAAGAATTCTTATGCTAATTATGACATTTTCACATGCCTAATAGGATAAAATGAAGAAGGGATTTCGGACAGACATGGATTTAAAGTGCAACATGATTCTAGTTTTTATTTATCTCCTCTTAGACCTCTCCTTGTCCTCCCACAGGTTACCACGTTCGTTTGGGCTCCAGCACAGACAAGAATGACTCCGGCCGTCTCCACGTGGACTTCGCCCAGGCCAGAGACGACCTCTATGAGTGGGAGTGTCGCCAGCGCTTGTTTGCCAGAGAGGAGAGGCATCGGCGCAAGATAGAGGAGGATCGCCTCCGGCCGCCCTCCCCTCCTCCCATCGTGCACTACTCGGAGCACGAGTCCAGCCAGCTGGGAGACAAGATCAAAGGTTGGTAGACAAACATGTCAGTCACTTGATACACCGCTTAAATCCAGACTGAAATATCTCAACTCCCCGATGGATGGCCAGGAATTTTGCTACGGGAAACTCATGTCGCCCTCAGGACGAATTGTAATAACTTTCATCAACTGATTTTTTTATTTAGTGCTAATTTGTGCAATAGACCAATTCTAGGAAATAATGAATTGAATGAAGTACAGCCTCAGCTGCACTTTGTGCTGCTCAGCAAATGTTAGCATGCTAACACGCTCAGTTAAGATGAACATGGTAAACACTATACCTGATAGCATGTTAGTTTTATAATTGTGAGCATATTCGCATGCAGACATTAGCATGTAGCTCATAATGCTGCTCTGTCTTAGTACAGCCTCACAAAGCCACGAGCATGGCTGTACTCTGACACCTGATACGCTTCTGTTTTAAACAATCCAGCTGTTTAAAAACTATCCGTCTATTTTCTTCTTTTTACATGCATCACTACAGTGGATGGTGTGTTGGACTCATTTAGTGCTGATGACCTTCACTCAATACTGAGCTTAGAACGCACAATGTGTTGACTGAGGGACGGCTGCTGCTTTGCTAAAGTGCTGCTTGACAATTCCTGTAATCATCTAATACTTTCTGCTATAATTGAAATAACTCAAATACTCAAATCTTGAGTTTACCAGTTCAATATGTAACCTGGTGCAGAGAATTCCAATATGGACTCCCATGAAGGGAGGAAAATATGTTTAAGCTGATTCTAAATTTATTTTGAGCCAACAGTGACAGTAATTTAAACACACTTGACATTTCAGTGTCTGCTGACTTTTTCTCATTTGAGTGTCTTATACTTCTGCTTCCTACTGAGAATTTAAAGTGACTCGATACTTGTTAATCGTATTCCTTGACTGCAAGGAGTTGTACTGTAATTTAAAATATTTAAATGCCCTGCGTGGCTGAGTACAGTTCCCATCAGTGTTCAGAGCACATATAAGGGGAGGCTGAGCTGAATGTGAGAATATGTTGTTGATCATTTTAAATTCTTAATGTAATCAAACACTGGTGGCAAGAGAGTCTTTATTGATCCCCAGTGACATTTCTGACCTTACCCTCCCTCTTTCCTGTAACATTAAAGCCAGGAACGCACTTGCCCTAAAATAGCTGAAGAGGTCCTCTAGATGGGGAGTGTTGATCCTTTTTTCTTCTTCTTTTTATTCAAACAGCTGAGTTATCTGCTAATTGACAAATTATGTATTTGTCAGTTTGCAGCGGTTTCTTGTGATTGGACCAACTTTGATTTGATTGTTTAATTCACAATATATTTTCAAATCTGTTTAAATTAAGAAGTAAATGCATGGCAGAACAAAATTAATTGAGAAAAGTCAGTGGATGATCTCACAGGACAATTATATTGTTGCTGAGTTGCAGCACGATTTACTGGGATGTTTCTTTTTTTTTTCTTTCTTACAGCTGTTCACAGAGCTGTTTGTTTACTCAATGTCTGGGAAAATTGTTATGTTCTGGATAATGTTTCTGCAAGTTTGAAGTCACTAGCACATCTGTTCCTGTCAGGATATCGCTGACTTGTGGATAAAAAGAAAAAAACGCAGAGAAACAAAGAGGCGAGAAGCTTTGTAATGGGGTATTTATTTCTAATATATCAAGGTAAGACAATCTTACATTTGGATTTGTGTATTTATGCTCGGGTAACGCCTCAGCTGAAGACCCATTCAACTAAAATCTGAATCTATCTGGCCTCTGGCTGTTTCCAGTGATTGAATACTGCTAATATTCCTCCAGATTGTCTATTAATATTGCCGCTGCAGGGAGCCATGTATTATGAGACCTGAGTTTGCCTATAAACAAACAGGAACACCTTAGGGATTCATGGGATAACACCTTGATTCAATATCTGTTGCTGTGATATTTCATCATTCATGCAAGCTGTCTGATGGGTGTGTGTGTGTGTGTGTGTGTGTGTGTGTGTGTGTGTGTGTGTGTGTGTGTGTGTGTGTGTGTGTGTGTGTGTGTGTGTGTGTGTGTGTGTGTGTGTGTGTGTGTGAGTGAGACAGAGGGAGAGATAGAGAGTATTGAGAGCATCTATAGAACCTGGCTTGAGGTGAGACGCCCCAGGCAAAAACATTGTTTTTCATGCACTGGTCAGTTTTGAGATTTTGGGCTATTTTGCTCCCACAACATGTCTTCTTCTTCAGACTAGTGGAAAGAAAACATCCAACATACACATTTTAAATGTTTACACTTTGTGTATTTGCGTCTGTAGATTTCTTCTAAATTCACCAAAAGTTGCACTAGTTAATGCCTCATTTAAATATTTAAACATAACATTTAAGAGCATTTTTAATTAAAAAAAATAATTCTCTTAGCAAGTCATCAACTAGGGAAGTTTAATGGTGGTATCCAATGTTTAAAAATGTTTAACCCATTCCCTTGTAATGTAATGAATGGCATTTTACCTATATCTTTAATAAAGAGCGTTTCTCAAAATGAGTTTTTGAGCCAGAAATCTCCACTTCATTAGCGGTCACATACACCAAACTTTCCTATATTCTGAATGTTGTTCATATATCATTCATAGCCTGAAATATAGAACATTTTATCCCGAAAATGTCTGTCGACAGTATGTTCTGATTTATGGAGTGATAAAAAGAGATATACCAAATTCCCCCGTGTAAAAACCTTTGACTCTAATATGTCATCAATGGCACAATCATTTTCAACCTGGCTTCATCCAATGATTCGATTTCATTGTATGCAAATTAGCACATATTAAATAAGATAATGCCTCATCAGAACACCTTTGATATAAAGAAAACTGCCTTAATGTTAATAGTAATCAGCTGTGGAAGTTTCATGGCGATGTATATTAGTTACATTTACCTCCAGTGTCTCCCCTAAATAAATATAAATCTGCTCAATCTGTAAAGATGCGAGGTAACATGATGCATGTGTGCGTGTGTTGTGGAGATCTGAGGCAGTGTGATGTAAACTGTGTGTAGGAGTGTATTCCCTCCTATGCTCCTCTGACTTGTAAGCAGCCCAGGGAGGCAGCAGAGGACAGGACAACGACAGCGGAATAACAACAATAGAAATCAATAAAGTCTCTTGACATCATCTGATTATTCACCAGACAAAGCAGGCCTACTGCTAAACAAGCTGAGCTTTGTAAAGAGCAGCTGTGCCGAACAACACCGTGCTCCCCTCTTCTGAAGTCATCCGGCGAGTGTTGTTTACCAAAGATGTTTATAGGAATGATTGATTTAACCCCGCCACTGTTCTTCTCATTTAACCTCCTGCTCTTTTATGTTCAGTGTATAGATATGATAATTTTTCTCCTCAATCATATTTAATCCGTTCTTTTCCTCTTCATCCCCAGACGACAGCGAGTTCTTGAAGTTATTTTGGTCTCGTCATCATCATCGTCGTCATTCCTTCTTCACAGACACTCGAGTGTGCGACCTGAAGACTACCCAGCATGCATCTCCAACAGATGTGTCTAAGACAGCTTGCACTGCACAAAATGTTATTAAATTGAATTTCAGCAGTTGAGATGATTTTTGCTACTTGTCTTCTTTTCTCATGCGTTCGTATGAAATATTTTATTTGGGTTGTTGTTGAACTTGTTGCCCTCTGCATGTCTCTGAGCATCACGTTTTTCAGAGTAAATCTGCAGAGGCAGCTGTTTGATCCTGATGACCATTACTCTCTACTTCTGTCCCTCTTTGGCCAGACAAGTTTCAGTTGGCAGAGGCTGTTCTGTTATTGTACTTCTGTTTTATTGATTTATTTCATTCCTTTCCTCCCTTTTCAATTTCTACTTTCCTCCTAACTTGGTCAAATGACTGTGACTTTGTGAAGGCGGCACTTTTTTTTAACCGTTCTTATGTAGACTCTCCTTCACCTCTGCCCAGATGACAGCAAACACACTGAGGGAAATCTTCTTTTTATTTCGCCATTGACCCAGACTCTTGCTCTCTCCACCTCGTCTCCTCCCTTCCTCCCCAGATGACAATACGTTTCCTGAAGCGGTGCGTGTGCTCCTGACCTGGCTGGAACGAGGCGAAGTCAACCGCAGGAACGCCAACAACTTCTACTCCATGATCCAGTCCTCCAACGGCCACATCCGCCGGCTGACGGGCGAGAAGAGTCAGCATGAGAAGGAGGTGGAAGAGGCCAAAGACAAGTTCAGGACCGCGATGGCCACCATACTGGCTCAATGTGAGTCCTCTCTTCTACCATTCCCGTGCACAATTACCAGCAAACAACTTATATAACCAACAGCAACATTACTGCTGGAATTCTAATCAGCTTCCTTACAAAAAGCATCACCTTAAGTTACCTCTGTAAATTATACTCCTTTCAAAACAAGGTTACAAAGGGCTTTACATAGCAGAAGAAAAATGCAATACTGTTAAATTTCAAAAGGCATAATTAAATAGAGGTACATTTAGGAATAATATAGAAACTGCATTTAAGAAAATCTTTAAAAGAGAGATAAATATAACCACACCATAACATGTCCTTTTAATAAGAGGGATTTTTAAGCAGTGATTTCAAAGCCCGCTTTACACATATCTTTATTCAAATCAATCTACAACTGACTGCCAGTGTTGTGCAAGTTTACATTTCACTAGAGCTAGTTCAGTTTACACAGATTAAAAGGAACTAGTTTATGTTCATTTATCAGGCTCGCTACTGTGTTGCATGTGTTTTGGAAGTAGTGATCCTAAAAATTGATGTTTTGATAGCGTTTTGCTGTTGTTAAACGTGGCCCCCATTTACTTCAATTCATCACATTTTTAAATGTTTTGATTCTCCGCTCATTGTGGAGACATACGATAAAGTTTTATTCAAGAGTTTAAGGTAACATGGGGTTGAGAAATAGATTTACAAATAGTCATTTTGTGAGTGAAATATTCCTTGAACTGTTCACGTTCATTAGTTGCAGTAGGATATGTTCAGCTCACACCTTTATTTATTAATCAGCAGTCATCTGACTGAGCCATGAGAACAGGGACTTCCAAAAGTCAAGCTTTGATTTTAAAAAAGCAAAGAAAAACAAACAAACTTTTCTACTTATTCATCATCAAAACACAAAAACAACCTGATTTGTTTCCCTCAAGAGGAGACGTAATTATTACATAAATGTATCACAACAACAAAAAAGAAACCGATCAAAATGACAAAATGAAATTAACGGTGACACATTAATGAGCCAGCCTTTGGAATTTGATTTGAGCAGACCGGGCCATTTGGGGACAAAATAAAAGGATCTTTGATTTCAACTAATGCAGCGTTTGTGTTAAAGAGGAAACTCAGGAAGCTCATGTCATGAAGCTCTGACCAGAGTATGACAAAACTATGAGTCCAGTAAACTTAGAGATAAACACATTGAACGTCTGTCTTGGACTCTCAGAAATACAGTATATTTAGAGAGGACATGTTTTATATTTAACGATAAATGTTTCCTTTGTGATTATTGGTAAAGTTGGATTTTACCGTATCTCCCATCCAACGCTGGCTATGAACAGTGTAACCGTTTTTACACTATTCAGAAATGTTGGTGCTTTTGTTTGTTGTAATTAAGGCCAACATTTGTTGGCAGATTGTGTCTTAACATGGAAAATTGGCCACCAGTCACAGAAACAGGATTTTACCGGTGAGTTCACATGTTGAGGAGCATGTGGGCTCATTGAGCGTGTCCCTTTCAATCACACAGTAAACGATTTATCCTATGTTGCATTCCCCGGAGAATAGCGCTCCATCCTACAGAATTTACGATTCAGTTATCGCTATACTTGGGTAACAGGTGCAATTGAAGCTACGCTGAAGTGATTCCCATGACACTCTGTAGTCTGTGGTTTTATCACAGGTCACCGCTCTGTACGGCATATCAAATGTTCAAATACCCAGAGACAAATGCATAAATACGCTCTAACCCACACATTTTCACACACAGACACGTAGAAAGCTTTACATGTTATAATGTAAATATGGAAGCCCATTTCCGCAGCAAAAAAAAAAAAAGTCACAAAACAAAAACAAAAAAATAATAATTGTAAGTTTTTGTTTTTGTTTTGCTGGCAGAAAAAAGTAAATAAGTTAGAAAAAAAGGGCTCAGTTTGGAAAGGCATCGACAAAGTCTAAGATCTTATTTCTAAGTCTAAGTCTTATTTTGCTGTACAAAAAAGCACTCGTTATTATTACTAAAGACATATGATAAAGGACTGTATTAAAGATAACAAATCTTAGCGAATTTAAAGTTTGTCCCTCTTGTATCTCTTGCAATCATTCAGGTTGTCATCTTTTTGTTACACTGCCACTGTTCTAATGCATTACAATGTATTCAACACGTGTTGAAAGTTAGTTGAAAGGCAGAAAACCACAATAGAGCATGTGTCCCCTGAAATCCTGGATGCATATTAATTAGCATGCTTGTATTGATATCTACATACGTCGTTCTGGTTTCAAAAGGGACGATTGAAGTGGGTTACAACCTCCGACGACTCTCTTTCTTTGCCTCTCTCTCATTGTATGTAACTATCTCTCTCTGTCAGTCAACCTCACTCTCTTCCTTTCTGTTTCTCTCTCATTAAAGGCAATCCACATCCAACACAATAATCCATACAGAACCTTATTTCTATTCATGAATTTGTCTTTCGCTCACCGTACTATCACACATGCGAATGTCAACACTGAGATTTGTCTCCCATGAGGCAGTTTTAGACCCCACACCTGTGAACAAAAGACATCCATATTTACCGGGCTCTGCTTTTGTCAGAGACTGCCATCCAAGGACACATTATTATAGACATTATCACTTCTGTCACCTTGAGGAGAATTACCTTTATTGAAAAGCTCTTGACATTGTCCCTTTATTTTTTTATTTTTTTTGTAAGTGGAAACAGACAACTTTCATCATTTTCCCTCTTTCCCTTCTTTTTCTTTTTCTTTTGCCCAGTAGAGTTTCCGCAGTTTTCTTCCGAAACTTTTTCAGCATCACAATAATATTACAATACAAATTACTCCGCTTGATCCACCATCTGTCATTTCCGTTACCAGGATATGGCTATAGATAGCTAGTGGGGGGAACAAAAGCGCTATCCTTTTCCTGTTTTGGTTGCACAATAATTGACTTTCTTTGTGCCGTAAACCAAGCCTTCATTTTCCCAGAAGATCATACTCTGAGGCAGACATAATTTCATGGTGACAGTGAGGCTTATAAGGAACCCATCTAAACACTGGTGGTGTATTTATTCTATAGCCATTGCATTGTGCATTCAACATTTACTTCATACTGATAAGTCAAAGCAGAAAAACTTGTCGATTGCCTTTCAGTTTGCTGAATACATAAGCAACAACACATAATAATAATAATAATAATAATACATTTTATTTATAGAGCGGTTTTCAAAATACTCAAGGACACTTTACAAACATTAAAATCATCATAAAAAGCTATACACTAAAAACATAGAACACACAACATTCGTCACACAAATGTGATCCAGTAAAACTTTGAATCCGCTACGGAAATGTGACCAGAACGCTGCTGCATCCAGTGAACATCCAGGGTTGCAGATACATATAATCCTCAAAATGTCACTGAATGTTACGGACCACTTACTTAACAGGTGGGTTGAGACGAATTTCAACAGTTACTTTGTTAGCTGACAGCATTTCCTAACCCAAAATCACAACAAGCAAGTATTGTCCATCAGAGGAGTTCTATATATTATCCTGGACCTGCTTCTAAGACATTCCTCTATTTGATAATGTGCTGACTTCCCATTATGGACCTGTTTCTGCTAACTGGTCAGGGAATACAAGACCTTATCGTTGTGTCCCTGTTAGCAGGGGAAATGAAAAACCTGTTTAGGAGTATTGCTACTACCACTGGCTGTCGTGTCCCTAACCACAACTAGTTCCCGACACGGCTTGCTAGGCTTGACTGCCTTCCATCAAAGACATGGGAGAGTCTCCTGGGTGCTTCGCTCTCACCAGGGGGATTGTTTCACCACTCAGTGCTTCTGGAGGGGAAAAGGCCCAGATAGAGCATCCTCTTCCTCTGTTGTCTGGTATTCACCCATTCCTCTGCCGTGGAAGAAAGGGTTCTCTGTGTTCGGCTGCCAATACCAAGACGCATCTCACCATAGGCGCTAGCACTGTATTGACCCTTTACCTCTGACTCTTTGCCTTCCCTAGGGTGCTTCTGCATTGCGTCATTTAGTAATCCCACTTTCATTTAAGAGCGGAGGTGCAAATACTTTGCTTAGCGTCGCCAGCTTATCGTCCTTTACAACCCCAAAAAACTGTATGTAAACTTTTAAAAACCCAGTTACTAAGTTTTAATAGTTTTTCAGGCAAGAAAGTAACCATTTAGATTCCCAATGAGTGGGCAGTTTACTCAAATTACGCCTATTTGGAAATTTACACTGAAGCAGAGTAAGCAGTGTAAGACAAGCTGGTCGTTGTACTCATCACATGAAGAGTGTTTTTGTTATTATTCTCACTGCCAGAAGGCGTAGACACAGGTCCGCACTGCATGTGGAACCATGTAGTACTAGAAACAAATAATAAATTAAATCAAGAAAATCGCAATTAAAAAGTTTGCGATAGAAGATGAACTAATATTTATACATTTCAACTCTGTGTGGACCTTTGTCTACCCTTCTGGTAGTGGGAGTATTTCCAAAAACACTGTCAACATGAGATCTTGTTTGCTGAGTCTGACCAGCAGGTGTACTGATATGCTTCAGTGCTTCTGTACTTCCTCATAGGAGCCATCTACACCAAGAGGCACTGCAAAGTCATTTTTTCACTATTTCCACTATCTCCTCCTACCAGTCACTGATGGCTGATAGATGTGGTACTGTGAAACCATCCGATCGCAGCAGTGTAGCTGCTGAATGTTACCAAATAGCATTCATTGTTTAAAACGCTACTAGCACTAAACATCAAGAACGAATACAATTGAACCATAAGGGGAAAAGGGCGGGCACCATATGGTGGACAAATACACTGGGAATCTGCATTTTATTCAATTTGTTGCAATTGGATTTTATTTTTTTCTGTCAATGTTTTGGCCACTTAAAGTTATCAAATGAAAATATTTAAATTCATGTCTCCTACAGGAGACATAATATATCTTCTTACCTCTTAGTTTTCATGTGCACATCCTTCTTATGTGTCTCTTTCAATACTAGCTGTGGATTAGTTCCAGGCGTTGTACAACATGACAAATGTGAGCTTTTGATTTCTACTTGCCACATTGATGGATCTGTCCTTTCACATAAAAATGACAAGCAAAGTATTTCAAACTTTTATTTTAACTTGATTCAAACATTGCTTCTGACAACCTACTGCCACTATTTTCATTTCATATTTCAGCCTGTGCAGTAGAGAGACAGACTTCCTCATGTTGGGAAAATATGAAAAATAAATACTAAATAGATCAAATAAAGTAACAATGTAAATAGCTTTACCATATATTCTCCTGATGTCAATGCTGGACTATTTTCAGTGTAGTATTAAAGGTATATCAGTGATTGAGTGCCTGACATAACAATACTATATTAATAGATACATACTTACTTGCATAGATCTACAATATAGCTGAAGCCCAGACATACACATCATGTGCTCGTATTGAAACACATTTTTACATTTTAAATCAAAAAATACATGTGAATAAACAGAACGTATACTGCCAGTGATTGCAGTAGATCGCTCTGGTCCACCATTGACCAATGAAACTGTAACCAAGTAATCTCGGAATAAATGTATTATTAATATCAACACCCACTGTAATACACACACACACACACTTATATGCACACATTTTTTCTGAAGTGTAAATGTAGTGTCCAATATAAGAGCCTCTCCATACAGCCATAACATAAACGTGGGCACCTTGGAGGGAAATATCAATACACCATAATGTAGCCCAGAGCTGATGCAGTTCTAACCCTGAACATATAAATAATAGTCAGGATACAGTATGTGATGGTGGCTCGACGCATGGAGTTCTACAGCAAGCTCTTTTTTTAAATATTGTAATTGCGTTGAGTGATGGAGGGAATCTATTCAGATGAAATGCTGAGTTCACTGTCTCCCGCTGTAGTCTAACACGATAGCCTCCAAAGTACCACAATGGTCTCTGCAGAGAAGGAAGGAAAGCAGCTATTCAGCAAAAAAAAACATAAAAAATAGTTTATCTTGGCATCTTATAAATGCTTACTGGCCTTTACAGAAATCACAAAAGTCAGTTCAGTTTAAAATTACTTTTATGGTGAAAACAGTTTTGCTACTAAAGTAACTGAAATGATAACAAAGGAAATGACTGTATATATGTAGGTCTTTATCTTAATTTGGTCGACCACATTGCCACCATGCAAGTTGTTAGATAATCAGGCATCTAAAATGAAAAAAAACAGACCTTCAAAGCCTTAACTAGGTCTACGTCAAATATATGTTTGTCCTAAATGTCTAAACTCATGTCTTACGATTCGTCTGTCTGAGCTGAGCTGCATTTTCTCCTCTGAGCATACAACTATCGATGTGGGCTGTTTATTGCCTGATTGTATGAAAAACCGTACTAATCAAATGCACATTTGCCCCTGTGTGATGACTGTGAGTCCATGGCTCCCAACTGCAATATATTTTCATGTTTGGGAAGACAATAAACACACAAGAGTTTTGTTGTTGTTTTTTAAAATTTGCTTTTGAGTCAACCTACCATCTGCTAGTGCCAAAAACTCAAGCAAGCTTTCATGCAATTTGCACTCGAGGAACAACCTCCTATTTCCAATTTGAGTCTCTCTTCACACAATAGAATTGCTGATTTAGACTGCTACAAGATATACAATTCAGTTTTGGGGCCAGAAGATGTTGCTAATGTTTTCATTGATGGTCTCATTAAGTTATAGTACACACAACATTAAGAAATCAATGTGAAAATGATTTGATAATGCTACACTTAGCATTAAAGGTAGTTCATCACAGAGTATGGTTTACTATCTGAAACATTCTCTTCCAATAAAACAGTTTGATTTCAAGGACAGTAGCCAGTTTTAGCTCTTAGCATTTTTCTCCAAGCAGCTTGGGATCTCTCGTGGGTCCTATTAGAACGAATTTCACATGAAAACCACCATTTCTCTCCAATAATTGCACCATTGTTAAATAGTAAGTGCTGTGTAGAACTCTGTTGGATAGAGTTTTAATCATTGGTGTGCAAAGACTAATATCTGAGGAGAATTGTTCATCTTTATGTCAGTAGATGATACAAAGCACCATAACGCAGTGAAACATGTTTGCTTCTCTTCTCTGTTGCATTAATAACAAACTCACCCATCTATAAATTATATAATATCATTCAACTTTAAAGAACCAAAGAATCCCGCACAAGAGTTTTTGATCCTACGCACCTGTCAAGGAGACTTTTCAATGTGAGAACTTTTCTGTAATAATGTGATCAAAAGAAAACACACCAAAACTGATCAAGACAGAAAATTATATTTGGAGATATACATAGAAATATTTTGAGAAGGAAGGAGTTCACGACATGTGGTCTTTTTATAATGGTGTCAAATAACATGCACTAACATTTGTTTCACCGGGACCCCCTGTAATGCGATGTTTATATATGTGTAATTACGTCAATAAAACATGTCTCAATATATGACACAGGTCTGAAACATAAACAGTGCATACTGTAGATCCACAGCTCTTTTTTCCCCAGCTGACTTGATTGTTTCATTCCTTCCCTCTCTTTCTCTCACTCTTCCCTACATCTACACATGTCTTCCTCAGTTGAAGAGATCGTGTCTGTATTCAACGCTGCTTCCAAACAAAAGGCGTGGGACCATTTCTCCAAAGCTCAGCGGAAGAACCTGGACACGTGGCGCACGCAGGTTGAGGTTGGTGTTTTTGTATTGCTGCATCTACAAGTATATATGCAGCTGTTTGTAGTTTTAGTAAGGAGCTATATAGCAGATCAAACAAATGCAGCTTGAACCTTTTGCAGTTAAGTCAAACAAAAATAAACAGTGCTCATGGCTTTTTCTTAAGTGTTGTTTTTAATAGAATAAATAACAGCAAGGGGCCTAAAATTGAACCATGCTGGACTCCAAAAGGAGGACATTTGTTTCTACTGGGAGCTCTATTCATGTGATCAGTTAAGGTTGCGTGGTTTAGAGCAGGAATATTCAGATGCAAATTGAACTGGGCCCAGGCTTAGAGTGTCAACTGTTGACCTAACCAAAAAAATATATCTATAGTTTTATCTACTAATATTTACTTTTAAAATAGATTATTTAGTATTGGAGTATGAGGATTATGTCCACACAAATTTAACATCGTTTTTCAGACACGCGTGAATAAAGTAGCTTTAAAAGCTTTGAAGAAAAGGACAACGGAGGATCGCTAAGCAGAGTTTTTAAACACTCAACATTTTAAAAATATAGTTGTCTCTATCCAAAGTTGAAACCAAATCCTTTTTAGTTGTTCCCCTGTCTGCGGCATTAATTATAGTAACCCCATTTACGCTTAGTATTAACATACGATCCGAATTTTGATATCTCATGTTTATAGGGAACAAGTTGTTAATACAAGTTGTAAATTATCACAATTATCACATCACATTTTCAGGCAGAATCAAGATAACAAGAATGTTTATTAATAAAAGGTGTAAATGAAAAGGCCTCATGATCAGATGTCATTACCCAGATAATAGTTTGCATGTTAATATAAGTTAATGGTGTGAGGCTTCTGGATGAGGTTTTGGTCTATGAAGGCTTTAATGAGCCGGTGACTGAGAGTTTGTTTTTATTTCTCTGCTGCTCTAAACTGTCTCACCATTTGCTGCCTGCTGTCATATATAGAAAGACAGGAAAATAACTGCTTAGTTGTGTGCTTGGGCCATAAATTGAGGTTATCCATCTCATCCTCTTTTCAGAAACTGACAGGGCTTTGCTATTTTTCATTATTATTTACCGTCAGACAAATGCCACGTTAATTATGGGGAAGATTTGTGTGTTAATGGATTTTGTGTTGTTTTTGATAGAGAGTGCAGCATTAGGTGTAGGCACGATTGATGAAATGTTGATCCGCTGAAAGTCTCCTAATGCCTGAGTGTAGAAAGTGTTGAGTTTGAAGTTTAATCTACAGCCAGATATTTTACACACACACACACACACACACGCAGGGTTTCATGCACTCACAGAAGCACTGCGTATAATGTGTTATATCCACAGACGTCATCGCACATCAAGCGTTGTCACAGCATGTTGCTGAAACATTCTCTCTGCTGAATGTCAATGAGGCCTTATTCTTTGTGAATATTCATGTACAGTATCAAAAAAGAATCGCGTTCTTTATCCTCCATCCCCTGCAGATATATGTAAATGCTGATACGTTTCCAGAAATAGATTGTGACATTAACAAGCATTCGGAGCCGCTGCTGGGAGCTGTCCACATTAGTGTTGATACATTAATCACACTTTACACTTTAACCCACAAATATTGATTTGCTGTTAGGCGGGGCACCATGCCTCTACACATTGTTGTTGGCTTTGCATCCGAGGTTTTAGCGCAACAGGTGAGTGTTTGTTCAGTTCCCGTTGTTTGTCGCTGCTGATGTTGAAGAGCCTCTTGTGTTCAACATAAGTAAAAATCAGCTATTGAATTATTCTCGGTGCCTCTGTCAGGTTGGGTGTTGTTTCCATCACTGTGTCTGTAATAAGACAAAGTGCCTCACCATCTGTACACCAGGCAGACTGCAGAGAATACGGCTGTAACTCTGTTTCAACATCATGGGTGGTACAATTTATAGTTGATTTTTTTCTTAGTTGCTTAAATGAAGCAAATCAAAATTCCATTAGTCACTAACTAACTTATCTCTCTTCGTTTCTTCCCATTCTCTATTTTTGTAAAGCTGTCCATCCTTTTATGTTTGCTTTTTTACTTGAATTAACAACTTCTACAGAGAGAAGTTTTTATTCTCCGTATCAAACATCTATGCTTTCTTACATGAAGGGGGGGGTGAAAAATCAACGTTTGTAAGACCCTTGTATGACGCTCAATGATACTTTCCACAGATTAACATTAGCGAAACAGTAATGATGAAATATCATGGCTTGAGGAGTATTGGAAATCAGGAGTTTGACATTTTTTACTGACATTTCCGTTCCTAGAGCCACAATAGCAGCAATGTCAGTCTGTCAGTCGATCCACAGCTTTAGTTTTGACAACTATTTGATCAATTTCAATCAAACTTAGTGCAGACATTCGTGGTCCCCAGAGGATGAATTGTATTAACTCCGGTTAACCCTTTTATTTTTTTAACTACACTACCATCCTCATGTAAAAAACTTTAATTTGTTCAAAATCCTTAGTGACATGTCAGACTTTGATTCGGCAGGCCGCTGTTTGTTTCTTACAGACAGTGAAAGTTGACTTCTTTTAACCATGAACACAGTGCATTCAATTGGTTATCATTGTAACCATAACAACAAGTTCCCTGACCTGAACAGATGAGCTACTTTAACCCAACTGTCATCTCTCTGTGAAGGTTTTGTTACATTCTTCTATTCTGAAATATTTGAACAGTTTTAAATGTGAGACACACTTTGTAGGTTATTTGTCAATTTGTCAAAAAGGGATGATGTTATTTTGAAAACAACATTTGTGAGTTTGGTGAACGGTTTGATGTATTGAAACCACGGAGAATCTGTCATCGCATCATATTAGTGTAGAGGCTTCTGCTGGTGAGGAAATGATCTGCACGGACAAAATGTCACATCCCTGCTTGCTCTCACTAAGGTGAAGCCTGTTAGCAGTTTTCCCTCCACGTTGACATGGCACAGGAAACTGAAGTGGACAAATTGAAGAGATGGTTGAGGAAAACACATCCAACCACCATTGCAGTTGTTGCATGTTGTGTTTTTTTTGTGTTGGTACACTACCCTTGAGTTTACTTGAATTGTAATGTTTTGTCTTCAGGAGTTGTATGTAACAAACAGACGTTACACACGGTTGTTGGTTTTTTTGTGATGTTTTATTCACGGCTGCTTTGGAGCATTCTAGTAAGGCATTTGGGTGTTAACAGCAAGATATCAGATTCATGAAGGATTACAGTGCTCTTTGATCTTTAGTTCTTTAACATGCTCGATATTCTGTTTTAATCCCGTTGCCTTTTATCTGACCTAAATTTTCACACTGCATTAACCAGGGAAATAAGGCTTTGTGTCCTCTAACGGGATAATAGAACAGATGCACGCTCTTCCTGTGTGTGTGTGTGTGTGTGTGTGTGTGTGTGTGTGTGTGTGTGTGTGTGTGTGTGTGTGTGTGTCTGTGTACACTGCCTGGTGTGTGTGTGTTTACCACCCAATAATAGGAAGGTAAGAGGACAATATGATCTCTCTCTTTCTGCAGGTCAAAATGTACCAGACTAACTTTGTCAAGAGTCAAAGTACTTGATTTAATCTTGATCAACCTAATAAACACTGCAGGCGATCATGTTTGTCCCTCCTTGGTGGCTCAAATATGAGTTTCAGGGGGTGACGCGTTACTCTGTTGCCACTTCCCACCTCTGACTAATGCAGCATAAGCCTGTATGAGTGTAGCATGGTGTCATTCACACCATGCAGTCCAGGTGTGTGTCTTTATTCAAAGGCTACGTGCGTGTGTGTGTGTGTGTGTGTTGCAATGGTTTGCAGTAAATCCACAATGCAGATATTTAGTTGCTCCTGTTTTTGTGTTTTGCAGAAGATTAGAAACATGCACAACGAGCAGCTGATGGGCATCAGGGGAGAGGAGGAGATGGAGATGTCGGACGATGACATGGAGGATTCCTCCGCTTCCAACAGCAAAAACTCTGAAGACTTCGGTACAAATATTTGGGCTGACAGTGTACAAGCAGACCACCTCAAGGTGTCACTCAGACAGAACCAGGACATTCTGATGTAGCATTTCAAAATTAAAGCCCTTCAAAATCTCATTCATGAGCCAACTTCAAATCACATTCATGAGACAATTTGTCTAATTTCAGATTAGATTTTAGAGGAACTGGTGCATAGTTACAAAATCATTTCACTACAGGTTAATAGCAGACCAGCTCAAGGTGTCACTCAGAGAGAACCATGACATTCTGATGTAGCATTTCAAAATTAAAACCCTTCAAAATCTCATTCATGAGACAATTTGTCTAATTTCAGATTAGAATCAGTTTTAGAATCAGCCTTAGAAGGTGCAGGTAAACGCCCACACCATCGTGTGATTCTCCTCTGTGGAGCACAGTATTGGTCTCTTGCATGTGTTCATGAAAGTAATTCTGTCAAATATATTAGTATAGTAATTGTAGACAAAGTGGGGTCAATCAAATTGGTTGCAGAACAAATTGCATTACAAATGTTCGCGAAGGAGCCCCTGGAAATCATAGAAACAAATCATTGAATCCTAAATCACACACACACAAACAGTGATATCAAATCAGGGCCTGCATTACCTCTGAAGCTAACTTCTTGAAATCTGATATTAGAAACAGGCAACACAATAACAGATAAAAAGCGGTGCAGAACAGGAAATAGAGCTAATCTTTTGAAATCTCTTTTTTTCTGAGGGAAAGTCGTGCCCTTTAGGCTTCATATTGGGAGTTGCTCTGTTATTATTACTGCAGTGAATCTCTGCAATGATAAATCTGATATGCGACCAACAAAAAAACCTGTGAAATTAAACAGGGAATAAGGCTAGCATTGCTGAAGCTTCCTCTAATGAAAATGTGTCATATTGGAGGCATACTTCGTTGGAATTTGATAAATGATGTCGCTGGGTATACAGAACACAACGTGCATACAGACACATAAGCACAAAGAAGCTGAAAAAGACATCTCACAACTAGAGTTATGGCTAAGGGTTTTCTGTCACAACACACAGATTAATGAGAGAATAAACTGTAGTTATTCTCCCAGCGTGGTGCGTATGTGTGTGCATGCATGCCTACAGGTGCATTTATTTGTTTGTTAGTGTTGATAACATTCAGAGCAAACTCAGGGGAGATTGTACAGAGCCTTGCCAAGATGCTGGCTTTCCTTGGGCAGCAAGTTAATAAGACTTGATGATCAATACTGTCCTCAGTCCATCATCCATGCCTCACTGAACACTGCAGGGAGAAAACACACGTTTGCACACAGGCGGGGGTCTCCATATCTATCTTTGTGATATCATTCATTTGTAATTTAATCATGTTTCCACACATAGCTTGAGAAGGATAAAAATGATATTTCTCGACACAGAAAGACATATATACACATAACATTATGAGAGCATCAGACACTGTGATATGTTAATGTGATT
Source organism: Anarhichas minor (assembly GCF_050575085.1). Taxonomy (NCBI): domain Eukaryota; kingdom Metazoa; phylum Chordata; class Actinopteri; order Perciformes; family Anarhichadidae; genus Anarhichas; species Anarhichas minor. The sequence continues at coordinate 3,226,514 of NW_027466474.1, read as the reverse complement.
CACATGTTAATCATAGAGGTGAAATTTAACACAATTCAGGATAATGTTACCGTCTAATCTATGTCATCAATTCAGAACCATTCTATGAGAAATATTAGTCATCTAATGATTGGGTGTCTTTTTGATTTGCCTGGCAGTCATTGCAACATTAGGCTCACAGCATTAGTTTATTGCAGTGGTGGTGGAAAGAATGGGCCTTATTCACACTACTCACCTATGTTCTTGTCACTTTTGTTCTATTGGAAATTGACCTTCAAAGTAAAACAAACTGAAGTTCATGAAATATGCATTTATTCAAACCCCGGCAAACCCACAAGTGGTCCGCTGATTTAAAAGTTCTGTGAAAACAGGAAAAATAAAAGTAAGAAGGCAAAGAGATGCAAGACAAACAACGAAAACCTTAATAAATAAGAAAGCATGGTAAAAACGTTACTGATGCTTCCACTGGCGTCAACGTGAATAACACACAAACAGGTTAAAACCCGGATGAAGCTTAAAATATGTGTATGTGTGCTGCAGGTGGACATCAGGGACACATCAAGCTCTCCAGCTGCCCCATATGGAGAAATAGATTGTGGGAAAGACTGTGTTTTCAATAGGTACTAGTTGATTTGATTCAAGCAGCAGATGGAAAGCTCAGACTCTGTGATGTAATAGTGTTAATGTTAACTGTAGCTCCAGGAAAAATGCTTTAAGGAACCAGTATACTCCATTAGAACTTCTTGTCGGAAAATCAAGCCTCCATTATCCTCATGTTTGAACAATATCACGTCTCCCCCATCTCTCTTTGACGGATGGCTTTCCACCCCGCCTTCGACGCCGTTTGATTCAGGTAGAAACACTATCAACGTTGCGAGTGTAGCCCGGCTCTAATATCTAATAGGGTTAAGGTGGTGTATCAACCCGGCACACAGATGAATGATGGTCAGTCTGCTAGATCTGCTTTTGTCTGCCTTTAGTCACACTGAGGTCAGCGTGAATTGAATTTCTTCAGGAAACCTAACAGGAGAAAAAGGAGAATCCCATTGAAGTCAAAAGCCCGTTTAAAGATAAAAGGTGCTTTTTTCCATTTTTCAAAAGGGATTGTACTTTAGTGCCGGCATGGGAACATCATTTCTTAAACACTCTCATACTCTACATGTGGTTCACAAATGGAAAAGGGGGATAATGATTCTTTGTCTAAAAGTCTTTGGGGAGTTTCTCCACCCTTTTATTAAGAGTAAACAGAATTAATTTCGAGGTAGTGTTTTGAAAACAATTCATGGCATTTTAATGCTTTTGTATGAGGAAAAAGAATAAAGACATATGATAATGTTATTTACAGTATAAAGTCATGGATATGTTTGTACTATTATGTAATGCTGACAGATGCTTCAATTTGGCCATAAACGCTGGATTATTTGTAAAAGAATAAATTGGTCGGTATGGGTTTTTTTTCCCAGTGATTTTACAAGCATTCATGAATAAACAACAAGAGCTTGTAATTTCAAGCATCAGTTACTTTGTACTTGTTGAAGCCTGACTTGGAGACCTACAGGGAGAGAACAATAACATTTAGACAGAAACTAGACCGATTACATCCTTTGCTAGGCCGTCTAATAATGTGTCATTGTGTGTGTTCGTGTACCGTATGAATCTCTAGGTGTTTCCCAAGCAGAAGCCTTAAAGGAGGAGAACGACTCGCTGCGCTGCCAGCTGGACGCCTACAGGAACGAGGTGGAGCTGCTCAAACAGGAACAAGGCAAGAACCAACCAATCGGCAGTGAGGAGGACAACACGCACTCTCAGCAGCTCAGCTTCCTGCAGCAGGCTCTGCAGGGCATGCAGAAGGTAAGGTGTCCTACAGAAACATATTAAAGATGCCTCAAACATCAGGGAGCAAAATAAGAAAGCAAAATAATGAATGCAAAAGACACTCAAATCATGCAAATCCCACTCTAAAATATTCAAACTACATTCATCCAAAGATGGACTGGACCGGAAAGGAAGACATTTCTTCATCTCAGTCGATGTTTTCTGTGATTCGATATTCCACCAGGCAGTCGTTATGACATGTGCAATAAGTTTAAAATGAGCTGTATATTATTGGGTAACATGAAACCAAATAGAATAAATATCATCAATACATTCATAACCTATCCGCTAGAAAACAATATCCACCTGAAGGAGTATACGTATTGCACTTCTCCAAAAAGAGCAGCTGTGTAGCATTTTCTGTTTGGAGCATTTTCTTGCTATCAGAATAATAAGAGATCACTCGACAGTCGCTTGATTCCAAAGCACTCTTGAAACGAGCCGCTTTGTATTGAACACAGGTGAAATATCCTGGCTCAGTCATACTTCAAAATGATTTACTAATCAGGAAAAGAAGAAGCAAAACAAAAGCCCCATACCAAGGAGGTACCTCGACTGGACACGAAAACAAACCTCATCCACTTTCTGTGTGGCTGCAATCAGCGAGAGTTAAGTGTTTATTGCTGTTAAAGCAGCTTTAATCTTGGCATTCCTGTTTTGTTCCTGATATTGCAAACTCATCTGAAGGACTTTATTTTTTTTTAGAGTAACTCACATCAGCTCTGTCTTATCACACCTGATAGTAATCACTGATTCAACAATCAAATCAGACTGTGCTCAGAGATATAGCAGGTCATCTTCAGGCGGCGATAACGTTGCAATATTACGTGACGGCACAGAAACAAGCCGAGGCAAAGGCTTTCAGAGGAATCTGTGTTTATCAACGCTGTCACATTTGTCATTGCGCTGTAAAACTAGTATTAAAGCAGCGGCCATTAACGAATGACTTCTTGAAGCTTTCCGTCCAGCAGTGGGACCGACACAAAGTACTTGTTATAGAAAAGTCTCTTTTTACTTGTTCAAGATGAGGATCAATATGTTCCCTTTGCAGGTAGTTCCGAAGTTAAGTTTCTCAAATTATTCATCAAAGATTTCAGGGGTCAGAGTTACGTAAGGCCATGAAACATTTAACGTCGGGATGCCCCCTCGGTTTTTCTGTTAACTTTGTGTTTCAGCAAAGAGCCTTTTTAAGGCCCCGTAGGGCCTTGCTGATGACACTTACGACTGCAAGAAGTATAAATATAAATCTGTAGTCGACTAAATATAATGGAAACTGCTCAAATCTATTTTAGACACACACCTTTTTATACCAAATGTGCAACGTGGCGGTACTATTACGCACATACAGTGGGCTATAGACCATATAATATAGACCCAGCCCGCTTGATCCTCAGATTAACCACGTGCAATCTGCAGACCGGTCTCTTGAGAGACCTGCAGCCAGCTCACAGCGGGGTCTGTGAAGGGAAGGGCAAACCTACCAGAACAGTTACGCTAGTTATGCTACACACCTGACTTGGCTACTTCCAGGTGTATTCAAAGGCCCTGTGCACCCACACAGGTGTTTTTTTCACAGATTCTGTCTGATTACACCTCTGCTCAGGTCGATGTCCGGCTGAGGGGAAATATGTGTGAGGTCCCTAAACGCCATGTACCAATTAGAATGATTAAGGCGTTAATTGTCCCGCCCTCACAAATGCAGCAAACTAACAAGAGAGTGAGACGACAGCCTGCACACACCCACCTGAGGAGCTGAACTGTGATCAGGTAGATTAAGTACACCTGTGTAGGTGGGAAATGACTGTGTAGGAGCTTTAAGGCTGGTCATGTCGTAACTATATTTCCAGGAGGTTCAGGATTTAAAATGAGTTCAAACCCATGTTGTCCCAAACATGTCATGTAGGCTCTGGTTGCTCTGTCCTCAGAATGTGCCGTTGATGGTTGCTGTTCATTTCCTCCAATGTGAGGATTTTATATCAACTGATACATTTGTGAGCTTGCAAACTGTTTTTTTCCCCTTTGTCATAAAGTATGAACGTACATGAAATATATATTCCTATATTAATCGAGAAAATGATCATCAGATTTATTGACAATGAAAATAAACTTACTTCCTAGTAATAATCATCCTTTAATTTTGAGATTAGATCTATATTGTTGCTTATTTGTACCGTTAATTGCTGTTTGTTTATCTTTACAACGCAGCGTGGTGAGACAAAGTCTACTGCCCTTTTTTATTGTCGTCACTGTAGTTCAATTTGGGGACAATTGTGTTTGGAAGCTGCAGGCATGTGCTTGTGGAGGGGTCGGGATGTGATGTGCATAATAGACTTTGGCATTTAGACAGAAATTATATGATTTAAATGGCTAACGCTAAAAAAAAGCATTACGTCTTTGTGTCTCGGGGAACAGCATTGAGAACCACAGCTTCAGGCTGTCTTGATAGAATATTACCCTCAGGAACATTTAGTTATCCACTTGAAAAAAGAAAACACTTCCTCAGGCGGCAATCCACTTATCTGATCACCTGCTGTGTTGTCAAATAGCCTCAGCTTGCAGTTACTCTTCCTTAAGCTATAAAAAATATTGTTTACAAGGCAGAGGAGCTTTTCTACACTTCCATCTCATTTGACAAAGTGCATTGTAATCACTTTTATGAAATGTGCCTCCAGCACGTGTATGAAAACATCGGTAGATAATTTGAACACTTAGTAAGTATTACCAGCAGATACGTGTATCCCGTAGGAGAGAGTTGATGTTCACTTTGAATCCTAAAAGACATTTCAATTGTCTGCTAAAGCCTTTTTTCATACATGACAAAATATATATATATTTCCTTCATTTCCTTCCTAACATTAAGATTATTAATGAAAGGTTGTTTTTCCAATGCTGCACAGTGCAACCAAAGTCTGTTGTTTGTCATCTATTGTAACACCAAGTGTAAATTATAACACATTATGCACCCAGACAGCGTTTTAAGTCAAGCCTCTAAATTGTATTCTGCTTATGTATGGGCGTACATTTAATAATGTGTTAAGTAGTAACATCTTTCCACCGTGTTTACGCCACACTTTAATTTGCACTTTTAAAATTCGCTCTTTGTCTTATCTGCATCTTGGAAATGATGTTAGATACAAACACACAATTCAATAAGACGTTTGTTTGCGATGAACTGACCTCAGCAAATCAGAGGCAACCAGGTGTCAATGCAATTGATGCAAATGTTCACATGAACTTGAAACTTTGTTCGACTTTGATTATTTTTAATACATATAAAGCACTTTTAAACACATATACTGTGTGTGTATTATAATGTATACATATCATAGTGCTAGATATGAGTACTAGATTTGTGCTATTTGTCAGCCACCTGTCTACTTTTCTGTACTGCAAAGTGTATACCAAAAAAAGATGCAGATGGAACACAAACCATCATAGTGTGTAATGTAAAACGATTACGATGTAATTGGATCATTCATTATCCAGACAACATATTCAGACAACACTTTTTAAATACTTGGTATGAACGAGGTCTCAGGTATGCAGATAGGCTCAATAAGAGCAGGTCCGTCTGAATCGCTCCCCGACTTCAGACCAGTGCTCAGTGTTCACCTCACTTGACACACACTGCACAGCACCAGTGTAACTGATGAATAATTCAGCATCACTTTAAAAGGAGGAGCTGATGAGGGATTCCTTATTTTAAATATCCCCCGAAAGGAATTTTACCTTTTGATTCTCCAGAGTTAAGATTGGGACCCTGCATCAGACAAACTTGTTCTCCTTCTGTCAAAGGTCAGCTGGTGAAACATGGCTAAACTTCTTCTCCTCCTCCTCCTCCTTTAGCAACTTCTGAGAATGAGGGACGAGTTGAAGGAGCGAGAGGCAGAGCTTGAGAAGAATATAGAAGACAAACAGCAGCTGAAGAACCAAATCCATGACCTCACATCAGGACTGCACAACCTGCAGACTACACACACACTACAGGTCAGAAGAAAACAAGCACAGGCTAAGTCAAGGGGAAAATGTGTGTTCATGTGTTTGTGTAAATGGTAATAATGAATCTTTTAAAAGAAACGGGCCTCATTTGTGGTCTAGTTAGAAAGAAATTACTTCATAACGACTTTCAGTGCATGACGAATGTTCCATATTGGAAAGAAATATTCATTTAAGTGAAGATTTTGGTGCATTTAAAGTGGTGTTTAATGATTTGTCGCTGAATCAACCCAGCACAGCAGATGAAAGATGGAAGGTCCCCCAAAAAGCAATTGATAATCAACAAATAGATCTTCGATATTAACCATGACTTTACAAATTAAAAATGGCAGATAATCTGAAGTACCTAAAAGACCATGTCACTATGATTTAACCCATCATTTAAGATGCAGGCTTCAAAATAAAGGAACAGATAAAGTGACTGAAATCAGAATCCTGTCAAAATTGCATGAAGTAACCTGATTACTGCAGTGCATGCAAACGCATTATGTGAGATAATTTAGATACAATTATAAATGCTGGATTACATGCTGCCTTATTTCTTGTGAATTATATGTGCGTATTTTAAACCCACCATTAACAATGAAAACTACTTAACGGAGAGGTAATTACAGAATGTTAATACGTTGGATAGCTATTGCTGAAAGTGATGCTATTAATACTATCAAAAATGTTTGATGTTGTTTGATGTTTGATGTTGTTTGATGTTGTGAAAAGTATTATAAATGAACATTTAGTTAAATATTAAAAGGGAATCACACATAATTAAAGAAGTCTTAGTGTTTCCTGTGAGAAACTTCAACTGGATATATTTTGCACTTTTAAGATTTCACTCCCAATTTCGGACTCGGATCAAGATACAGCCTGTAGCCGTTCCCTGTGTGGGAGAAGGCTTTTGAGGCCACATAAAATCCTTCAATGAACTTTTACACCCAAACGAGATTTATTTTACAATATGTAGTTCTGAAGCGGAAAATGTTTGCATATCTTCAAAAAATGACCCCGGTTACGATCGTGCCATCGCTGTCGTGTCCTCCATTTCATACTTGTAACGCTGAATGATGATGTAACGTCATAAAATAGGAAAGAAAAAAACATGCCACAAGGTAACTGAGATTAGAAACTTGAATGTGAAGTAAAAAGAGTGTCGTCTCCTGTGTTTACCATCAAGGTGCCCTTGAGCGATGAACGACTCTAATGAGGCTGCTCATACGCTGACAGGAGAAGACTGTGATAGTACAGAGCAGCTCAAATGCAGTTTGCGTGTTACAACTGTCCTGGAAACAAAAGCTGTGAAGAGACAAAACTGTCCTGAACCGTAAAGTGCAATATTCACTGCGTCTCTACTCCCAATCTACAAAGATGCCATTTTTTTGCAGGTCACCCATTGACATACAACAAAGATTGTATTGGATTGCAGCTGTGCTCTGTTACCTCTTGCTGGCCTGTTTTGGCTCAGCATGGTAGCAGGGAAAAGAGCGGATATGAGATCGAGCCTCGAGTTCAGTCAGCTATGTAATTGGATAATTATAATACTAAAATGGTACTGTCAAGTGGTGCCTGATGACTCTGGTGGTTTGCTGTCTGCCCTTGTGTCATCTTTTTGATTCACAGAGCTGCTGTAGTTAGTTTGCTTTGAGCAGATTGGAAGGTCGCTCAACTGCGGATATTTAAACTTTGTGAATTAGCTTTTCTCTTTTCTTTGTGCCCTCTTCTCACTGAGAGCGATCTATGCATGTGGCTCCTCGAGAGGAGCAGTTTCTTGGCTGATAAATATGTCCCGTAGATCTCAAGAGCTCGCACTGGGTCCTCAGCAATACATCCGCTTCGTGTGAAGTTGTTTGGATGAACGGTTGCCAAGGAAATCAAAGGACCTCCTCTTTTGTCATGGCTTTTAAAATAGGTCAATAGTTATTTCCAGGAAATGATGAGGAAATTGTTCTGAAATTATGGATCCTTCAACTTAAGTGTTAGTTGCATGTCTGTGTATGTCAGTTATTGTGCAAGTCTGACTCCTGATGGGTAATAGGCTACAGTTTTACAGGAAATGATGATGTTCTCTCTGCAGGTACAATATATTTTTGCTTTAGCTTCTCTAGCTGTTCCACTAGTTCTGCTGGTGAGGATTTATTTTCACTCCTTCCATATGCATCTCTCCCCGTCCTCTAGAGAAATTCCCTCTGTATATAAGCAGAGCTGTATAGCAGCAGAGATACTTCATCATCTGGACCCCAGTGAGGAGCACGTTGTCCTCAGGTGGCGTGAAGGAGATGGCAGCATCTAATGTTTGACTATTTCTGTACAATCGCATGACAAATACGTACAAGCTCTTTATGTCTCTGGAACTCCTCCTTCTGGACTTAAGCTGCTTTTTTTGAGTGTTCGCGTGCATCACTATGTTGTGATGTTTTTTTTCATACTATCCTGCCCTGACATGTGGCTCGCTGGGTGCTAAACACCGCACCAAAAGTTCATATTCATTCAACTCTGTACTCACGTGTGACTGACCTTTTGCGAGCGCTGCCTGTAGCTGTAACAAAAATGGACAAAAAGTCAGTTCGCCAGGTAGTCAGAAGCAAGGAAGGCAGGTTATACAAGTTGCATGTAGCTGGCAACAAAGTCATAGCAACATCTTTGCTTAAGCTATAGATAATTTACTATAACTGGCAGTTGTAAAAGAGACAGCAAGGTTGGGAAAACAGCAGCATTTTAACTTTCCAAGAGCCCTTTGTCAGTGAGAGACTCACAAGTAGCAACATGAGGAGCGTCGGTCAGCAGAGAGAAGAGGAACACGAATGTAGTGCTTCATCTGGAGCTTGACAAGCGGCAGTTTCATCACTCTCCCCTACCTCTTGTTTCCTAGCAAGTAACCTTGACTACACATGTAGAACATCCCCACTCTTCCAAATGCAGGACTGCCTCAACTTCCACCACAACCACCACACTGGGATCAGCCCTATGCACATAGCACAATCCCAGTGAGTAAGGCTACAGCAAACACTCCCACTGTTCCTCTACTAGCCACTGAAAAGGTAAAAGTGTTTGCATCCCCCCGATCTAACATCTGACATTTAAAATGTTGTATCCGCCCTTACAAGGAGGATGTCTTTGAAGAAGTATCCACTCCCAACCAACAGGCAGTGTGGTTAAAGTTGGTACTCATCGGCAGGGCCGATAAGTGACAAGAAATTTTAATACACAATTGTCAAAGATATGTCTGCGGTGTAGTTTGTAGTTTGAGTGCACTGACAAAAATAAAGAGGCTATAGTTTATATTTGTATGATGACAATGTATCAAATGAGAATGTGAAAACAATGTGACAATGTTAAAGGGGTCATCGTAGCTGAATCTGCAGTTCTCCATCCATGTTTTATGGAGCTTTGTAAAAAGTTTCAGCTCATTGTTTCGCTGTCTGGTGCACAACTTTACCCTCACCGCTCTTTAAGTGTTGTTTTTGGCTGCGACAGGCAACTATTTTAAGAGAAAAATCTCTGATAAACCCACTGTATGCTACCTGCTGAATACCAAACACAGTTTAACAGTTAGAAAAAGCCAGCTATTTCCCTCAGGAGTTAATGTGGGTTTTAATAAGTCCTGCTCTGTACATATCTGGGTCACAATGCTTTAATAATCACATATAATCGATCCTTATCAAAAATGTTCTCCTTATCGTGAATGTATCTCATCAGTTTACCAACTCTGTCTCCTACAACATCACATTCCAATAGAAACCAAACGGAACTCTCAATTACGTTTGGAGGGAAACATATGATCTTCTGGTCACAGTTTTAAACAGTTTGAAAACACTTAAACTAAAAAATATAATGCTACAAAACTACTTTTTTTTTAGATTTAGTAAAAAAACTTCATGGGTTTGTTTAAAATTCCGAAATTGAAACGCATTAAGATACAACATAATGTTCAGGCAACAAAAAGTATTTTGTTCACACAGGACATGAACAGCAGTCTCCTGTAGCTCTGTGTTTTGTGACCCATCCACCACACCAACCTTATCCCTGTGCAGACTTCCACTGATTCCTTTGAAACGTATTTGTGATATAGCGAAAGCAAATGTAATCCACAACAAAATAGGTTTCCCTCGAATGCAGTTTTGTTGTGTGGGAACGTAATTTTCAGGAGACAGGATGGCAAATTACCTTCACTGAGTCACTGATTCCTGCTGTCACTAAGTAGTACTGGATCTACATTAGATCAGGTCACAGTGACTTTACCTGTCTCATTATGTAATGCAGCGATACGCACCCTATCATAACTATCAGTCCCTGTTGGAAAATAAAGACGACTGGAGCGGCGTAAATATTAGAATACAGATTTATTTACCGAAACCTCTCGTTTTATTCAACAAGGGCAAAGAAACTAACAGTTTCCTCTTGGCATACAGTATAGGTGGAGAAATACATTAACATACATACACTGAGACATACATTATGCCAGCACATTGTACGGGCCATCAGCTCCTCTCACACAATGTGACAGTTCAGTGCAGTGTTTACATCGGATGGTAGATTACGTATTCATTCACCGTGTGCATTCACGCTGCATCGCAGCTGTCAGCGCTGTATTATTTCCTAATACTGTGTATCTGCTTAATAATGCCGTTACCATATCTGTCACCTTGTCTCCTCCACTCATCTACTCTCAAGATGTAATCTTTCATCATGCACCTGTCAGCACTGTTGTCATGTCATCGCCGCCTTCAGCCAAGAGAAGCTACTTTAGTCATTTTCAACAGTATGTCAGTGACAGTGTGTCATCCCAAACAGCGTGTTTCCATTCAAATGCACTTAGAAGGTATTTTTTAAGTGCACACATTATGTGTTGATGCAACTGTGATTAAATAAATCTTTTCACACAGCACTGCAAAGCAGAGGACCAATTGTTTTTGGTGTATTTTTTATACACTGAGTGTATGTTTTATTTACACAATTTGACTTTTCTTTATCTGACTCAGCCTCAGAAACTTGAACAGAAAAAGCCCCTCTGAGGCTGGGCTGTGGTCATGCTGCTGTGAGTGTGTGTGTGTGTGTGTGTGTGTGTGTGTGCGTGTGTGTGTGTCTGTGAGAGTCAGAGAGGGATGGAGAGACAGTTTTGGTGTGTCTGATTGCATTAGTGGGTGATTTGTTTCTCATTGACGTTTCCTCTCATTTTTCTAATTGACTCTAGCTGGAGACGTTAAAGCAAGATGACAGAGCGAGCGAACAGAGTGCTAATCAAGTCAGTGTAAGTGTGTGTGTGGGGGGGGGGGAGCTCTCACTACTTTATTTTTACTTATTTCACCTCCTCTCATCCCCTCCTGTAACCCCTCCACTGACATGAAATATGATTACAAGCCAACCTTCACAGGGCCTGTACTTGTCACTGACTAAATCACCCGGACACAACTGGGTTAGAAAATGAAGGACCAGCACACAGTGCAAGTACATACCTGCACACACTCTCACATTAAACCAGAACTTGACAACAAGGCCACTGCGTGCTGATTAGACTAGACTTTGGAGAGGAAGCCACGATTCTCGTTTTAACAACTTCACTCATGAAGACATGAATGTTTTTTTCTGCGACACGCACACATCCACATTTCCTCCTCTATCCTCACTTCTGTGTATCGGGCTGTCACAGGTTCACAGTAAACAACAGCTTGATCATTAGCATCGTTAGCGCTTCCTCTGTCTTGTTTTGTTTTTAACCTTCATCAGAACTTTAGCTGCTGGCTTCATTCTTTAGCTCCTTCGTCTTGCTGTCTTGTCCTTATTTTTATGGTGATTATTTTGTGTTTATTTTCAATTTGTTTGCATTCGCTTATAGTGCAAAACTCTTTGCATGCTTACTGAAACACCCTCAAATGTGAGACTGTTATCTACCCAGAGCCCTGTTTCGATGTTTCTGTTGCATCAGTGTTTAATTCAGGTACGATGTGGTTCTTTCAACATTGTTTTGTGATCTTTGTTTTTCTGCAGGATGTAACGGCATCATCAGTGGTGTCCTGCAGTCAGGACAAAGAAAGTCTTCCAGAGAAGAATCGTCCCGGTCCTGTACACACCGAGAGGGATGCAGTGCTAGTCGGTATGCTGCCTCCATGGCATCACTGCATTTACAAAATAACAATATATTTTTTCAAGGTTGAAATTGTCTTTCTGACCACACCTCCACAATATGGCTTAACAATGAATCACACATTACATAAAAACTGAATTACATGAAAGCTGCATGCCCTGAGTGTCATGGTTGGGACGAAAGTCTACAGAATGAAGATGAGGTACTTCTATTACAATTAGGATTAGGAGTACAGTTATAAACATCCTGATGGACAGTTTTCATCTTTTGTTCACTCAGGTTGAGACTCATAACTGTGGCAGCTATTTAACAGTCATTTATTCACAGTGCAATCAGCACTTTTGGCAGTTATAGCCACGGCTTGGCTCTGGGGCTATGACAGTCAGTCGGCCCACTGCTTTGGTGAAAATTAAAATATTTCAACTATCAGATGGATTGCCATGAAGTTTGGATCTCCATGGTACCCAGAGAGATAATCCGAATGACTTTGGTGATTCCATGAATTTTTCTCTAGCGCCATCATCAGGTCAAAAATCCACTTTGTTTCTTTGGAAAAAAAGTACCTGCAAAACTAGATTTACATCAGCCCCAGCTTTACATTGATTAGCAAATGTTAGCATGCTGCTACTGCCATGGCGGCTACGAGGCAGACGTTTTAAATAAATAACAATCGAGATAAGAGAAAAAAGCTCAGATAAATAATAAACTGTCGAAAACACTGAAATATTTAATAATTTTAGTTTGCCTTCAAATAAAACCGGAAAATATTAAATTGAGCAGAAGAGGTTATGTTGATTTACATTTGTGAGAAACAATTTTCGTTCAATGGTGTCTCGGGCCAGTAAAGTCTTGATAGATACAGTCATGTGATTCAGAGAAGACGTGTTGCTTGAGTTTACGTCAGTGTAAACCGTCTGCTGGTAATGGCCTAATTGATCGTTAATTTAGTAGGCATTGTGCAGTACATACTGACTGAGGATGTGGTAAACAGTACATAAGTATGCAGCTCCTTAAAACTGACCGGCAAGACCTGCTCTACATGGTGATGATGGCGCAATTATATTATTATTGTTGTTTTACATGTTATTTGAATTAGGGTTCGATATTGAGCTCAGCACAATTTGCATTAGGCCATCGTGCCACCAAAGCAATAACAGGATTTGTACCAGATAACAGGGATACCTTCCAATTTAAAGAAATCCATTCCACAATGCAAACAATGATGGCCCAAACAGCAATCTAACATAATTAGTTTCACAAAGGGAGCACGTACTACAGTACATATACAACATTGCTGGTTTTTCACTTTTTGTTATTGTCCACCCTTTGTGTAACATAACCTCAACATGCACCATTAATGACACCTCTACAGCAGCTGGATTTCTCTGATTTGCTTCAGTCGCTTTGACGTAATAACTATGCATAATTACAAAGCCATTAGAGCGAGAGAGGAGGAAGATACGAAGAGAGAAAGAGCCCACTTTAATCATTGGATTACATAACACAATATAACTTTATGATAATGGGAAATATGGCCGACATCTATCTCCCCAGTGTGTTATAAACTACATTATTTATAGAAGTAAACAAAGCCTCGTCCTATTTTGCTGCTTGTTTTCGGGCACGCTGCATTTTCACACATTAATTGTCAAGGACGTCCGTTGGCTCAAAGCATGAAAGATAAAATTTGCTGCGTCTTGTTAAGGAGTAAAAAAGAAATGCAAATTGTGCCATAGATTTTCACCTTTAGACCTATCTGTATCTGTCCATTTGGGTCCAGTTCTACTGTTCCTCCAGTGCAATCAATATCTGCATCTGCTGTCTCATAGCAGTTAGTTAGGTAGTCAATGATGCTTGTCCCCTGTTAATGACCACTCAGGCTGTGTGCTGAGGCAGAAGTGGGTAATATTAAAGATGCTGGCACCTTCTTTTGTCCGAATCACTCCTCTTGACGTCTTGTTTGATGCTGAGTTAAAGTGAGTACCGCAGGAAGAAAAAGGGACACTCAGCTCCTGAAGGAAAACGTTTCATCAGGAAACAAAGCTTTGAATCTCTTTGCCTTTTCACTCCGTCCACACAGTGAATGCAGATGAACACAGTTGTGTACTCTTGAGAAAAATAAAAAAAAGTATACAAGATGTTGTTTGTATTGTTCAGCTGCAAAGGCCTTTCCAAGACCACTTATTGTGCTTCTGAAAACACATTTCAAATCATATGTTATGCACTGTGAAAGTATAATTCAGTTTTATTACAACTTGGTTCTTCATTTTTTGCCAATAATCAATAAATTCCTTCTTTTCTTTTCCTTAATTTGATAAACTGATTAACCCACAAGATCACTTCCATTATCTTTGCAAAGAAGAGATTGCAGTTTTCTTTCAGGACAAAGTCTCTTAGTATTTTTAACACAACATAGGATTTATACTATCTTTACCTTTTAAACAATATGTAACAAAAAATGCATTGTGTAACTGCCAGCACACAATGACCTCATTGACAAGATCTCAAATACAGAGATTCTTTGTTGCCATACACAATTTTAAATCAGTAGGTCAATCCTTGGTCCACTACTTTTTAATCTATACATGATCCTACTAACAAATATCATAAAGAATCATCACATATCCTATTATTCATAAGCAGATGATACACCGCTCTATATCTTTCTTTCTCTCATTGAGACATTACAGACATAGGTTATTGGGCGGCAAAAACTCTTCTCACAGCTAAACACAAATACAACTGAAATTCTTCTTGTTGGTCCAAAAAGCAGCAATAGAAAATTACTTCTTACCTTTTATCACATGAGCCTTTTGGAGTTGTTTTTTAAGTCTTAATCGATGGTTTCCATACTATTTCTGTGGCTTTTATTTATTTGAACATTTATTGTTCTATTTTATTGTTGAGTATTGTTTATTTATTTAATATTTTTTATTCTTATCTATGCCGTTTTAATCTTGCTCTGTAAATCACTTTGGGCTGCATGTTTGATTGAAAGGTGCTTTATAAATAAAGTTGAGTTGAGTTGAGTAACTTAAAAGCCAGTCGGCAGGTCTGAAACCTGGGTGTCATCCTGGACGCTGACCTTAACTTTGAAAATCACATGTCAAATATTACAAAATCATTCTATCACCTGAGAAATATATCAAAAGTGAAAAGATACATATCTCAGATTGATTCAGAGAAACTGTTTCATGCTTTCATTCTCAACAGATTAGATTACTACAAATGCCCTTTTCACTGGAGTATCAATTCAATAGAGCTAATTCAACTCGTACAGATCAGCCACCAGAGTTATTACCGGTACAAGAACATCATGACATTACTCCAATACTTCAATCACTTCATTGGCTTCCCATTCAACAGATAATTCACTTCAAAATCCTGCTATTGGTTTTTAAGGCACTACAGGTTCACCTCCCCGGTATATTTCTCAGCATCTATGTCTTCATCAGATCTCTCAGTTCTTCAGACGGTGGCTCTTTGGCTGTAGCCAGAATAAGATCTGAAGCTGTTAAAGAGGTCTTTAGGAGCGAGGATGTTCGACATCCACGATGTCCTTAATGGTAGCTTTGACCCTGCACCTTAATATCTGATGTGTGGCAACATTGCTAAAAGACATCAGGCCATGAGGAAATAATATGATTCGACTTTTAAAATATAAATTTATTTTATTTAACTTCATGAGATATTCTAGGCTATTTCTGCAGTAATTGCCTTGAACTTGGTGATGTCTGTGCTGGGATGTTTCCTTATCAATCCCTGTCACAACCCCAACAACATAATGGGATTTTTGATTGAAGTAGGTCATCAACACAAAGATAACCACTCCATCATCACTATCTTTTAGCATTCAGCAGTACATACAATCTGTGTGTTAAGTTTGTTTTTTTGGTTTCATTTTCTTTATTTGCTTATTGACTAACAGAGAGACATGTTCATAAATTGTTCCCAGATCTCATCAGTTACGTACAATCTTGGCACAAATCAAGAAAAAACAAAATCAAGACACAAGTTGTAATAAATCAGGAACAATCCCTCAAGTTCCTCTTGTTGTTCTGTATAGAAAGACTGAACTAGCTCTCCTAGTTTGCATGTTTTTCCTGTTGAGTTCATGCATACTAACACATTTAGATCAAATCATCTGAGACCCACCACCACCCAAATCTCAGCTGGTTTCATAGAAGCAGATGAGAGACAACGGCATTAAAGCCATCATCAAACACTCCCTCTAATCTGGAGCCACAATATACAAGAGCCTCTTGACAGTGTTAGGAGTCGAGCATAAGCCACTCGATGCATCCTCGCTTGTTTCCAGTCAAGCAAGAGGAGGCAGAATAATACAAACTGATTTCTTGAGTGTTCTGCCGTGGTTCGTGGTTTAAAGTCATGTTATACGAGCGCGAGAAACTCAAAGGCTGGAGCTTTGTGACAAGCTGTGTCTTTGCATTGTGACAGTTTAATTAACATTTCTACTTGACCTATTTGTTCTACCTCAGGGATCATTTCAACCTTCCTGCACGTTCACCCGTTTGGAGCCAGCATCGAGTACATCTGTTCCTACCTGCAGCGTTTGGACAACAAGGTAACACACACACACACATACAGTATCCTAGACATAGTGACACAGGTTAAATTTCCCTGCAGGGCTGACATATGGGCCTGCTGTATGCCAGGGTCCTGCTGTGCCATTTTAGTCTCCTGGCATGCAAACAAGCCTGAGGTGCAGGTGAGAGCCATCACTTACTCTTAGATTTTTTGAGCCTTTGTTTATCTCAGCAAAGGTTGGTGAACAGGCACATAAATGTAAAGCTGCACTGCTTCACGCTCATACACCTGTTACTAACCAATAGGTTATAGGCTAAAAACACGGAGGTGTTTAAGTTGAGACGTTCGGGGCTCTTTCCATATCATCATTTTTCACCAGATTAGTTGTGCAGTGCAGAATAAAGCTTGACTGATGCTCCACAGGTGTTATATTTTACCTCTGTTTTTGTAAATAGTGTTCGTGTTTTTATAATGTACATGATGTTTTCGGATTGTCTGTCTGTTTGTCCGTCCGTACCCTGACCCTTATTTTCTACGGCAGTAGAAAATAATTCAATTCAGAAAATGAAGTTGTCTAGATCACTGCAGGTGTAATCCGAATACGGTCACAAATACAGATGTTTTTGTGACATGAACAGATGCAGATAGTAGCTTTGTGTTAGTTACACAGTCACACTGTGAGTTGCCTGATTCAACAACACCACCTAATCCCAACAGCTGAGTAAAGCCACAGTTGTTTTTGCAGCAGGGAGGCAGGTTTAGGTGTTTTCTTCTGACGCGGATCGAAGAACTGCTGACCTTCCTTGTGGTTAAAATTCTTGATTTTTCTCGACCTTTAAGACCGCGTTAAAACTAGAACCTCAATGTGTAGCTGAAGTTTTTCTTTGCTCCGTAAGAGCCTCTCTGTTTCTGTCATGTTGCCGTTATCACTTTCTAATTTTATCACACATCCCCACTCGCCCAACTTATTGATGAATATATTCATGTTCTGCGTCCCACCTGCTGCTGCCTGCCTCAGCCAGTTTAGGCTGTTAGTCAGCCTGATTTCTCTGAACAAGACGACACATTTGATCTGATTCCTGGTTTATAAGTCAGCTGGGCTTTGTCGTCACCAAATCTCTAAGACCGTTCTTCATTTCTAAATGTGCTCTCATTACCTCCTGCTGCTCAATTTCACTGCATCTGACTGGCACCTTCATGATGAGAACTCCAGTTAATATAACGCTGTTAAAGTGTCTTCTTTTGATTTTATTAATAAAAGTATTGGGTTTCTCACCAGGCACTCATCCAACAAAGTGTAATATTTAAGACAGCTGGTGTCATTTTGTGGGATCTGATCCCACTTGAAACCTTCAACCAGAGAGGAAAATGAAACATTAGCATACATATACAAATGTTTGGTTCTAGATCCTAAATATATATTTAGGAGCATTGCTACTCATTCTTAGACAAGTATACAAGGAGCAGAACATGTCAACAACAGTTCAACAATTTGGGAAATGAAGCTACAACTTATTGTTTTTACTCTTCAGTTGTTGCACGGATTAAACAAAGTAGCATGAAGATGTTAATTAGTGAGCTTTAAATGTGCTTATAATCAGGTTGTTATTACTTTTGGAGTTATTACTCTTGATAGCTTTTTCCCCGTTTCCAGTCTTTATGCTAAGCTAAGCTAACCGTCTCCTGGCTCAAGCTTCATATTTATCTTACAAGCATGAGTGATTTCAATCTTCTCATCTAACAAATTAGTGCATTTTTCAAAATGTCTAACTATTGCTTGA
Source organism: Anarhichas minor (assembly GCF_050575085.1). NCBI lineage: Eukaryota > Metazoa > Chordata > Actinopteri > Perciformes > Anarhichadidae > Anarhichas > Anarhichas minor. The sequence goes on along the minus strand of NW_027466474.1, from coordinate 3,208,259 downwards.
AACATGTATGTGTAGATGTTTACGTGCCTTTTGCACATGTTTGGCATGCATTGTACATGCTTGTGTTGCATGTTTGAGATTTTGTTAAAGTCTGTGTGTGGCTGTTTGCCTGTTGTATCTGTTGTTTCCACACTGACTCTGAACATCAAGCAGCCCACAGCGTTTTGTCAATACCACTGGCTGGACTGCCCGTCAACAAGCCCAATCCTCTCTGCTTATCTGCCGGCTCCACACACAGCTCCATTGTCTGTAATGATACACCAGTCCTATCTCCGTGATGGGCCTTAATGTATCCTGACATCAGCACCGGGCTCCACCAACCTAGTTATTAATGCAAGACACAGTGGGTCGCCTACAGCAGCTCGTGCAGTGGATTTCTGTCTCTACTGTCACCTTGGCCTCGCTGCTTCTCCTCAGCCCACGCAGGGGGGGGTGTGAGCCGGTGTAGTTCCTGTCATGTAGCTCATATTGTCTTGATGCTTGCCCTTTTCATCTGAATTAAGTGAAGGTGTGAGAACTGAGTGCAAGCATAATGAAAATGAAGAGCAGAGGTGTAAGATGATGTGTGAGATTGTCTGTGTTCATTTGTGTGAGAAAGTAGCTTTGTGCGACAGATGTGTGCGTGTGTGCGTTTCCGCAGATTAACACCGGTGATGTGGAGGCTCTTCTTTCTCGGCTGCCCTGCACCTTCAGACAGGAGCTGACCGGCGTCGGAGCCAGTCTGGAGAAACGCTGGAACTTCTGCGGCTTCCAGGGCATCAAGAGCACATAGCCGGTGACGCCTCTGGGACATGGAAGAGAGACGACACAGGCAGATAAGTCAGCACAGGTACACGAAGGGACACTCTAGAAATGTGGAGGAAGCCCACAGCTCATGGAGATGCTGGACTCCACCTGCAAAGTCAAGAGCACAAATTATTCAGTGCAGATGTCAGATCAGAAAGGGTTGTTCTGTGTGGGTGACAGAGAGACAATGTACAGGTTTTTGTGGTGGCAAATAATTTTGCGGCATCTCTATGGTGACCAAGAAGTGGATGTATCTCCAGCCGCGTCATCTCTCACTCTCACTTTTTGTTTACTCATGGGAAGTAAAAGTCCCAATCTCAGCGGAGTCACAGGATTGGTCGGATTTTTATGCTCGAGCCCACAGTCGGCTCAGCGCACTGGCAGACTGGACTAAAGGGCTACACAGGAAGGTCGTCAAGGTCCACGTTCAACCTCAACACTCTCTGGCTTCCTTTTTTGCCACTTTTTGAGTACAATCATGTGAAAAACACGAGACAGATGCAGAGATCGGGTTGGTTTTAAGCTATTTAGACATCTCTCAGTGTTAAATTACACTCATATATAGTTCTCAATTGGCCAATGAGGGTAATCAGCAAAAAGTGGAATCAAGAATCAAGTGGGACCCTGAAATGCTGCAAATGTTAAAATGAACATGTTATGATCACACCATTTATTTTATATAAATCAAGAAAAAGAAGCCTATTGGCTATCAGACGACATTCACACGGTGCCTTCCAGGTCTGGTTTATTCAACAAAGACAGGCTATTTTCTCTGCGCAATTTAATTCCAAATTACTGAATGTGAATTGCAACCAATTCTTTTCTTCTGCTGCATTCATGGTTATAGTTGCGCCCGCGTATACCCTCAGATGATAATTGCGTTCCCTGCTTCATTGTAGCACAATGTGAAAATGAGCCTCCTTTTGTTTTTCCATGCAAATGTATTCAAGGCACTCGGTACAAACAGTTAATACATGTCTGAAAAACATTCGTGATGAAGATGGTCGATGCGTTTATGGTGGAAAAACAATTTTGAGCACATCAAAGGCAGTGGATTGCATTTACAATTACAGCATCAGGTGGTTTGTTGGCTTAAAAAAGTGTCTTAAAACAGATGAAATAATGGGACAAAACCTCTGAAAGTGGTGGATTCTGGGGAAATGTCTGTCCACGTTATTATCCCAGTGTCTTATACTGGACGATATGAATCTGCCTCATTTTTTTATGTAATATTCGGGTAAATGTACATCCGTCATGAGCCAAGCCTGATCTCAAACCATCCTGAAGATGAGCCTCTACTGCCATCTATTGGAGGAATTCAACAATCAGAGCTTTACAACTGTCTGTCCCCTCGTCTCAATAAAGTGTGTGATATCTTAGAAGGTGCTTTTCTGTGACTGTATCAGTTAAGTATTTAGCTTTTAATATCGAGGAGGTTCAGTATAATGAAAACTGTTAATTCAGTTCCATTAAAGGGATATATTTTGTGTAACAACAGTTTGATTTAATCCAAACATTACGATGCACACAACTAATTTATACTAACATACCTGATCTTGTTACATGTCTCCTCAGAATGAAAACAGACGTTTTTCACATCAAAACGATGAAACGCATATCTTGTGATGTCTGACTTCAGTGTTTGGTGCATCAACGTGAGGTGACACTTCACTCTGCATGTTTTAACATTTGAGAAATTCTTCCTCACTTCGTTATATGATGATGGGTTTTCTCTGGGGGTAAAACACATCACACTTTACACTCAAGTAGGACACAGACCAAGCAGCTCTCTATTACACAGCATGATGCGTTTGTGAAAGCACATCAAAAGAAACTCCTTCATGACTATATTGTTAAGTGAAATAAAGATGCAGTAATGTTACAATCAGCTACATTGATGGTAAATGTGTGATGAACAAGGAGAAAGCTTCTGCGGGTGTAAGTGGTCGTCCAGTCCCCAGCAGAGTGCTCGCGTCCACATATTGAAGTCCAAATGCATTTCGTTTAGTTGTTAACACATTTATTGAGTTCTCAGTCTGTTCCTCTCTCCAACTGGAGAAAGTGAATCCTTTCATACGGTGAGCTCTGTCGTTCTACATGTGCTGGGCGTCCATGATATCCAGGTACTTGGCGTCGATGACTCGGGGAAGCAGGCTGGTCCTGAGATAAAACACAGAGAGACACTGTACAGTTACATGTGTTCTATGGAAATATATAAAATATAAATAAATCCATCAGATCCAAACATTAATTCAGACAATTGATGCATTACAAAAGTCTTTCAAACCCCACGCCCTCAGTTTTTAAGGCTAAAAATGTGCGGTCTACAAGAAAACCATCTGTTTTTACTAGTAAACTGATCCTCATGTGTAAAACCTGTGGAGTGCCCCTTTAAAAACAGCTCGGCGTGAATCTCAGCCTAACGTCAACTCAATGCAGACGTTCACTGTGTTGGATTCCACGGCCCCGCTCTGCCCCCTGTTGGCCCGGGTCGTCTCACCTGACAGGGACCAGCAGGATCATCATGAGGGGGAAGACCATCTTCATGTAGGGCAGAGGATACATCCCAAACGCACACAGGACGATCAGCTGGATCATCTGCAGCGCTGTGAAGCAGTGGATCTTCCTCTGAGGCACACGGCGAATGTAGTGAGTAGGAGGATAGGACGTCTAGACAAAGAAGAGCAAGTATGATGTGGTTATAATGCTGTTTTGAATTACTTATTTTGTTTTGCTAGTATAAAAGTGGACTGGCTGAAAGCCATTGCAGCTGTAAAGGCAATATGTTTATGTAAATACTCTTGTTGTAGAACAAATGAAAAATCTGGTGGTTTTCCATTATTATTTTATGGTATTTTTCATGTGAAAGTGTTTTTTAGAAACCCTATGATAACTTCAATTTATTTCATGTTTTCTCATAACAACAAGAAACTGAGCAGGATACTTTTTCTCATAGTGGTGTAAAAGTTGAAGTAACTTCTACCCTAAACTTTCTCTGCCCACTGAATATCTGGACACCAAACTTCTTTAAACATCCACCACTGGGTGCCATTTGGGGCAGTCGTCGTTTGAAGTTGAATGGATAAACAGGGAAAACAAACATCAACCAATCAGATCACAGTGTCCTCCCTGCTCACCTGTTCCTTAAGCAGCAGGGCCATGCGGTCCACCATCTGGTTCCCATCAAGCGAGGTGGCTGCGATGTAGAGGAAGAGGCCGTAGAGGACGGGCTTTGGGATCCACTGCAGAGGAATGGGCAGCATGAAGGCAGACAGGCCGATCAGGATGTTGGCTACTAGTGAGGTCAGACGAGTCTCCTGCACACTGACAATACTGTTTGACACAAAGGCAGAGAAAAGTCGCTTTAAATATACCAATAAACACTTCTTATCCGACTAGAGAACATGCCAATTCTTAACGGCTTTTTGTAACCGCTAATCACATGTTCTGCCTTAGTGTGATTGTCAACTTAAGAATGATTTTAACTTTAGGAGCCCGAAACAGATGAAAGTATCCAGTATATCACAAGAAATAGAAACATGTCCTTAATTTAAATTTATGTTTTCCCTTTTATCATCTTGTTACCCCTCTGGGTTTTTCCAGCTAAATGACAATGATTTAATTCAAATATCTTAAAAGAAAATGAGAATTATAAATTAATTTCCAATCTGCATGCAGTATAATTATGCATTGTTAAAATGTGATCAAATGGTCAGCTTTATAATTTTATATTTTTAAAAGTGAATTATTTCTATTGCTGTTTATAAACATTCCACCATTGCATCAAAAGACTCCAACTGAAAATGAATGAATAAATAACAGAAGGAAATATTCAGGGTTTGCACACTAAAATAATCATCAAAACGCTTTTTGATCTATATTCTTTCAGACCAAACAATCTCAACGTCCACTTAAATATTTTACATTTCATTTTGAAATGAATAATGCAGAATCCATCACAAACTTCACTAAATAACTATTGAATCATTTTTGTCAGTGTTTGAACCTCCAAACTGACGGTAAAAAGGGTTTAATAAAGAAGCTGGTGTTTTCAGTCTGGACGTCTTTCAAAGCGCCGCTTGATTTCTGTCCTTGTTTGTAACTTTACTCACGTCGTGGAGAGGTGTCCGTTCTCTACGTGCGTTTCCACTTTGGCCAGCTGACGAGCGTGCAGGGAGGAATGTGGGAAGGCAGCGTGCATCCATGGCAACCCCAGACAGGACATGAGGATGTTGATGAAGCCAGTCAGCAGTAAGTCCCAGTGGAACGCTGTGCCTTTTAGCAACCTGGTACAGACGTACACACACACACACACACACAAGTGTCAAGTGGTTTGTCAATGAAAGACTGCAGCGTTACAATATAACCTATATACATTACAGAAGATACAATACAGCACATGCATATGGTGCACATATACACGTTATGTTAAATTCCTTGTCATGGTTCGGTAATTACACCCCTTACTTGTGTTCCGGTACGTGTGTGAGTGAGATGACGATGTTCTGGTCGATGAAGATGAGCAATGCGAGGAGGAAACCCAGACCGGCCGCGCTCAGTGTGTTCATTCCTGACAGCTTATCGAATGGAGGGAAGTTGAAGACGGGGCCATCGTGGACACTGAACACGGGAACTAATAGGTACATACGATTTATAGAAAACAGTAGATCTAATATCTCAAGTAGAGTTTTATCAACAATGATGCCATGATAAATAGAAATGCCTGAAAAGTGAGCTTTGTTGCTAGTAAGCTTTGTTTTTCTAAGCAACGTTCAACCCAGTGTCTTTGACCCACATTGATTCAGAACCCCCACTGGTTTGAAAGCTCTCTGAAAGCAAATATGTTCCCTTTTTTCCGCCTCCAACAGAGGATTTATGAACAATGAAAGGTGTTCTGTGCCAAGGTTGTGACTAAGTCTCAAGGGTACTGTTCGCTCAGTTCTTTTGTGTGAGAGATCTGTACTCACGCTGTACGTCAATGAAAAGGTAGGAGCCAATGAAGGAGCATATCACCACAGAGATCGGCAAAGCGCAGTCAGACACCACCTCCCTGACTCTGTCGTTCAGATACGGGCTGTGGGGGGGAAAAGAAGCGACACATATTCAACATCTTGTAACTCTGATGTGATAATTACTACAAGTTTTACAACTATTTATTTTACAGTAGGTGCTTAAAAACTAATCAATGTCAAGTAGTGAAGGTTTTAGGGGGAGGGGGGGGTGGGCACTGACGTCCCGGGAGTCAGACTTGGAAATACACCCATTTATCTACCTCCTGTATTACACCTGAAGGGTGAAAATCACTGCTATTTGTAACATTCTGCCTGACTACTGGGATGTAATTGTTCCCTCTTTTTCAGGTTCTCCCAGCTTTATAATTATGTGCCAATATATGCAGCTACAGTAGTTGAGAGTCCCTAATCACATTCACTCAAGTACTATGCATAAATACAGATTTAATAATTTAATGTACTTAAGTACTTCCATTTACGCCACTTCATATTTAAAGTAGTCAGATAATTTATTTATAGGAGACACATCATGCTCATACTTGTATTTTGGGTTTCTCATTGGACATGTTAAAGGTGCGATATGCGACATTCAGAGCATTATTATAGCAGCAAACAACTATTTGCTATGTAAAGACATAGTGGAGTAATGTCTACCTAAGCAGGGATTGAAGTCGCTCTCCCTCTGCATGTTATAATCTGAGTTCCTCCTTGCTTTCGTGACATAGCCGGGCTGGCCACGTGTGCTTTTAGTGCATGTGAGCTCACAGCCACCGCTCTGCACGGCACTCAGACAGAGGTTACAGCTGATAACGCTGTTCCTTCGGTTCCCCCACAGATAAACTGAAAGCTCTGTCAGCTCTTTTTTGCTGCTGTTAGCACTGTTTGCGGCAAAATAAATGCTCCCAATCTCGTACATAGCACATTTAATGCTCAAAAAACACTTTATTTTGCTCATACTCTCTGACTGTGTTCACTCTACGTTTAAACGCTCGCCTGTGTCTTTAAGCCCCCCTTTCCAACAAAGCCCGGTCTGCTCTGATTGGTCAGGGTTTTCCGGTTTTCCGCATCCGTCGCTGTCACAGTGTCACTGAAGCTAGGGCGTGTGTGTGTGTGTGTTGATTACACAGAGTTAGGCAGCACTTGTACTTGTGGCTGTGTAGGTTTTATTTATGTAGCGCCTAGACCTGTTTAACAATCCAAAAACACGGAAATCTCACTTTTTACAATATGGGACCTTTAAGTAAAAGTAGCACTCAACAATGTAAAATATACTCCAGTGGGTGTGTAAGTCCTGCATTCAAACTTTTAGATTATTATTTTGATGCTTTAACATGTAAGCAACATTTAATGTTAGTTGGTTTAATTCCCTGCATTACAATCTGCAAAGTAACTCATAACTCCAGCTGTCAGATTAATGTAGTGGGTGAGTGTAAGTATATAGTAGTATACAAACTACTCAACAGTATATAAAGTAGTTGAAATTAGCTCTACATGCTGGTTACATGTTAATACATAAGGAAAAATAATACAATAATACATACCTCTTCTTGATGAGGTAGAGGGTGTAACCCAGCCACAAAGTCCCCAACATGAGCAGCAGACAGAGGATAGGCCTTTCTCTTGTTGTCAACACCAGAGACTCGGGCAGGAAGATTGACACTTCCGAGTGTCCCATCGGTGACACCGTCTCATTATCATGCTGGAGCATGTTTGTCGTCTGGTTCTTCATCTTCTCTAGAATCTCATTAATCTGCTGAAGCACCAACGTGCTGTTTGTGGTCGCAAGAGTGGGCCCGTGGTAGAAGTGCTTAAAAACTAGGAAGTGAGGGCGAAAAGAAGAAAGAAAGTAAAAAAGGATGAGAACCAGGGTCAAACGTAATGCAGCGTATTGCTCCTTGTTTCCTTATTTTTACAAGATCCTTTTCACGCAAAGGCAATATTATACTATAAAAATACACCTGTTGTTACAGCATTAATGACTACAACTGAAGATTCAGTGGAAATAAGTGTGCTCGTTCATTTTGGTATTTGTTCAAATTAATTCAGATTTGTTTTCGTGAGGGTATTGGTGCCACTATGCTGTTGTTTTTACCTGATCTTTTTGCATGTTATAATAAGTAATAATTGATGTTTTAACAACATACTTACCTCTGATGTTATAACAAGAAATATTTGATTTATTGATGATATTTTATTTTGTTAAATCGAGACTCATTTTTGGGCTTTAACAGGAAAAAGTGAGGTTAAAGGTTAAATTGTATATTTTATTGTGACATGAAAAAGTTTCTTGGAAAAACAAGAAGTTCCTTGTTATAATAAGAAACTGAGCAAATACTCTGTCATGGTGGAACAACATGCTGCCGTACAAACAAGACTCAACATGGAGATACAATTCCCCTTTTTATGTATTTGATCTCAGTTTATTTGCAGCCATTCAAGCACAATCAAGCGGTGCATTGTATTCAAGCTCTGCTCAGTTTGATGTCGTTGAATAGAAAACTACAGCCTGAGGCTTAAAGAGGAACGCTGTGAAGAATCCATCACATGCTCCTCCATTACTTCCCTGTCTGGTGTCAAACCCTCGTGAAAAAGATATCAATAGAAGCTATTTGAAAGACCACATTATATTTGCATTATAGAGATCTCTGTTTTTCCACAACAAACAGGGGCCCTGTTTGATTTCATGCTTGCTTTTCCACCATGATGGATACGTATATTTGCTGAGCTACATTACCCCGAACAAATGATATGCAGGGCGTTTCGACATTCCCCTTCAGTGTGGAGAGAGACGCATTCAAAACATGTTTAATGCAGTCTGACCTTGGCTTGACTTACTTTTGACGGTGCCTTTCACCGCATCCCCGACAAACGCTATGGAGATGAACAATGCAATGACTTCTTCTGTTGAGCTAGGAGATAGCCAAATGTCAAAAAAAAAAAGCACGGTGTGATCATTCATGTTTTATAGAAATGTTGTTTTTCACACAGACACAGTCATAACAGCTCATTCGAGGCTAAATGTTGGCCCAGATAGCGAGAGTGCAAATTTAACTCGATTCATAATTATGTCTGAAAACAGGAAGTCATAACAGACGCGTCCTCTGTTATCTGTGACCTCACCTCAGTGCATGGCCACACGGCTAGCTACGTATATTACAAGTATGGGACTTCTGTCTGTTGTGTATTCACCGTTTGAAGAGTTTCATAAACAGGCTGACGTTGAACAAGCCACCGAGGATGAGGAACAGACTGTTCCACAAACCGATGCAGGCGTAGAAAGCATCGAAGTCCAGGTCGTAGTCGTCGCAGATTCCTCTGATGACTGAAAAACATACATAAAGACACATTTTTAAAGTATTATGACGTTTTCACCTGAACTGTCTGGTAACCTGGCTACCAACATGATTGTTGGACGCTGCCTGACAATCAGCTTCAAGCTTGAATTACAATGCATTTTCTGCACGTAATGTACAGTATGGTACAGAGTATGTGCTCCACACATTAATTCGCCTGTTTAATCAGTAGGACACATTACGCACCGCTTATGAAGATGGCCAGTGGCGCAGTGGTCAGTGGAATGACGAGCGGTGAGCCAGCGAACAAAGAATAGATCACTCCTCCAATGCTCTGGCCGACAATGGTCTTCTGAACATCTGTCAAAACAACAAAACTTCACTTAGTTGTTATGCTTCAGATTAAAACGGCTGACTGTATTAAAGGACGTAGACAGGAGTCCGTACCTATCTCTCCTCTTGTGCTTTCGTCATTCAGTGAACCGAATGCGATGGCAGGCAGTAGAATAGCAATGTAGAGGAAAATAGCTGTGGTAGTGTACTTCAGCAGACAGCGGTCCTTCCCATGCATACCTTGATGGATTATTTAACGGTTTATTACAGATATTCAACAGACAAAATGTGAGGATATCTTCAAAGACATCTCGTGATTTTGTAGCAAAGGCAATTAGTTTAAATAGATATGTTCCCGCCTAGAAAGAAGCATTACAAGAACATATTAGTACCATCTGTGAAGTCTGAGGGGTAGAGGGGGAGTCTGCGACGGAGGTCGTCATAAACACCTTTACCGAACTTAAAGAAATCTGTGCACTGTGAAGAAAAAGACAGAATTCAGTCATTTAGACACGTCAGTGTGAAGAAATATACTTGATACTTGATTAAATACGTTATGAATAATACATCCATCAGTTTGAACACTGCAGTGGTTTAGAATGTGAGAAATAATTTTGTCTGTCAAGATATAAGCAGTAGAAATATACCAGGAATGTCAGTGATGGAAAGTAAGTACATTAACTGCACTTGAGTGCAGATTTGAGGTGCATGTACTTTACTTGAGTATTTTACCCCCCCCCCCCCCACTACATCTCAGAGGGGAATGTTGTGCATTTTACTCCACTTTGTGTATCTCACAGCTACAGTTACTTTACAATAAAACAAAAGGATTAGTAGATTAACTTATTAATCGATTGACAGAAATTTATTTGCAACTATTTTGATTTCTTTAGTTCATTTTTCAGGCAAAATCATGTCCTGGTTTCAGCTTCACAAAGGTGAAAATGTGATGCTTTTCCATTTAATTGTTTTTAATTTATCTATCTGGTGATGTAATATATAATAATATAACAGTCACAGGGGACATTTCATACATTGAGTACCTTTTACTTTGTATACTTTAAGTACATTGTAACATTTTCAATGCATTACATTATACGTATTTTTACTTCAGTAAAGTATATGAATACTTCCTCCACCCATGAGGAATGTGCACTGTATTTGTGTTATTTTTCCCCTCCTTTTTACTGACAGTGGTCCCATTTCAATCATTTTTTAACCCCTCCACTCCCTACAGTGCTACTGGTGGACACGACTTCACGTTGATACCTATATACTGTATATATATATATAATACATATATAATATATATAATACCTATGACTGACTTTTGTGAGTAACAGAAGATGGTAAAATATTTAATAAACAGAGAAAATTAATTTAGAAAAACATACATTTTCATACATGTGCTGGCTGGGTCTTTAGAATGAGCGTAACACATTTTTAGAGACACTTGAGGAGGAATATTCTTGTGTAAGATTGAAGATACGGGCACACCCGAGTGACCATCATTGCTTGTTTTTCTATTACACAACTTTGGAATTGCAGAACAGTTTAAAAAGCTGGTTTGGCAAGCTACATTTAAATGCCGTTTTGAAGCCGTTCAGGACATCAGGTGTAGCCTCAACCTGTTTGTTCTTTTTTGTTCGTTTACGACCCAGCTACGTGCTTTCTCTCTAGGCAGTATCTGGGTGTTCCCTCTTCTCGTCCCTCCTGCTGAGCCCACACATTTCCTCTGAATTTAAACACTGGACATAATGAAGTACTTTATCACTAAATGGAGCTGCACACATTCTGCTGCCAGAGCCATGGCAGACTTGGCAGCTTTTTGTTTGTTCCCCAGTTGCTTCTCGTTCATCGGGCCTGGCTGATAAAGTGTGGAAACAGGATAATCAGATAATCTGGCTCAACTACTTTACTTTACTGTAAAAGGCGAGGGAGAGAATATAAATGTTAGTTTTGTTAGTAGCTTCTTGTTAGGGATGGTTATGTTTCCGTATTGTTTTTTTCATTGTTCTAAAAGTTATACAACGTCCTTAACCTTAAGGCCAATACGTCCTTGTCTGTGTCACATCTCCTGCTTTGTTCTTCTTTCACACCTGAAGTGGTTTCCCTCTACGTGGATCCGAGTCCTCCACTTCCTCTACGGCCGGCTTCTCAGTGACTACGGAGAGCTGCTGTCGCTGGTTGACCAGCTCCTGTTTGAACTCCTCCTGGGTTTTGGCCTCCAGAAGCTTCTGTCTGAAGGAAATGTCCGAGAACATCGTGGCAAACGTTCTTCCGAACTCAATGGCCGTCTTGGTGCTTTTCTGAAAAGGATGATGAGAAAGTTACTCTTTAAATTTGACCTTTAATAACAACTCCAACACAGCTGTGGAGTTTCATAGTCCGATAGACGGACAATTTGCTTAGTGTGACCTGAAGAATGACGATTAAGTCGACATATAAAAAAGGTCAGCAGCCAGATGCAAACGTCAAAGTGCATCTATGTGGCTCCTCTGAATGCACTAATTAGGGTGGAAAATAACATTTTATCTATGAATCATCTGGCCACCATATTACTCAAAAGGAAAGAGAGTTTTGATTAGAGGAACTGAGAACTGGCCCTAACCGTTCGAGGAGGGGCCAGGATGAGGATGACATATCGGGCCTCGCAGCAGTTGACCCCCCAGTTCTGTGGCCTCTCCAGACGGGCGATGCAGACATGGCGTCTCTGCAGGTTCCTGACATTGGAGCTGGATTGATAGGAAAATCATTTATTTTTAGATCAGTGGTGTAGAAATGATTGATTGTGCAGAATTCTGTATTAGCAGGTGTAAAGTAGAGCCAAAACAAAACGACTTTCCCAAAGAAAAGATTTGTCTGTCGTGTTGTTGTCCCTGTACAGTCTCAGCAACTACCCACAACATTCACTGAGGCTGGAGGAATTAGTCACAATAGCACCCTTTTTACGTAAATATTATTGCGGATGAACTCACAGAATACAAAGCCAGGACTGCTGGTAATGAATGCCAGTGGGAGAAGCAGTCACACCCTGAATGGTCTCTGACAGAAGGTGAACTGTGGGAGCACGAGAACATTTCAACGAGCGGAAGAAAAAAAAGCTTTCACGTTGATGTGTCAAGTATCATCTGAGGCAAACACTTCATCTCAAATTGCCTCTAATATGTTTTGCCCACCGTTAGACTCCTTCCCTCCTGCGTCCGTGAACAATGAGTTCATGACCTCGTCCGCATCACAGCTGCTGTGGCCGTCCTCCACCAAGTGAGTCAGCATTCGCCGCAGGACTTCGTCCAGAGTGGCAGCTTTCTCTTCCAAAAGGATGCTCGCCTGGGCCAGGAAGCTGTCCAGGTCTCTGTGGGCGCGCACTTCCTCCTGGAAGTTCATTGGCTTCACATACTAGTGTGAGCCAAGGACAAGTGCAATTTGATTAATGATGTAATATTGTCATAGTGCAAATAGGTGAAAGGTTCGTTTTCTGATTTTGCTGACTGAACATCGCAAAAACAGCACGTAAATACACGCATTCCCTCGCAGCTCACTGCTTTAACTCAGTTAGTTTAAAACATCAAGCGTGAGCTGACATTCGAGGATTTTAGCTTTAAAATGGGACAGTTGGAAAAGCAAATCTTACTTTTCTTGTTGTGTTCAAAAGCCCAAACCCAGGACATTCAGGATCTGCAAATAAAAGCATAAAACCCATTAATTAACACCCTAACACAGCCTTCAACTCCAAACCTTTGCTCTGATCCCCACAGCGAATGGTTCTTTGATTTATCTAAAGTTATTCTAGGAAATAACTAAAACATCTCTCAGGTATTAATAGTTAATAGGGAGCACTAGCTGACAGTTCATGTCCATGAACTTTGTCTCAGGTATTATGACTCCGGGAATCAGAGCTGGCACACAGATTCCTATTTCTAATTATACTCAGACAATGAAAGTCACAACAAAATGTAACTTCACGGCACTGCGATGAGCTAATGAACTGTACTGTTGAAAGATGGGAGGCATTTGTTCTCTCTAATTTCTAATCTTATAACAAATCACACCACAGACTAAACATGTTTAAACACAAACCTGAAACACTGATCTGGATCTGTTTGTCATAGATGTGATCCTTGTGAGTGGCCGGTGAATCCTTCTCTTCCCCATCCTGCAGCTCTGTTGGATAAAACATAAGTGGTCACAGTCGAGTACAGTCAAGTTTTCAATTTCAACCGAGCTTGTTGCAGTGCTGCGATGTTACACTGTTTGTTCTTCAGAATTACTGGTTTTTGCTGCAGTAAATTCACTTTACAATTTAGTAATAATAACAGTCATTTCATAGATGACCCTAACTGTGAGATAAAACTGTTGTTTGAAACAAGGTTAAGATGCAACACCGGCTCCATTAACAATGTCTCCATTAAAGGACAATTTATGTTTCCCTTCCACCCCTCTGCCATCTGTTGACAAGCAGAGGGAAAGACCGACCCAATAAAAAAACAAACCAGACATATAGCAATATAACAATAGCAGCCCCTCGTAAATTCCTTAATTGTATAGAAGATAAATATGGCATCTCGAACACAAGCTTTTATGAGGGGAGAAAGAAACAGCCAGACATAATTAGAGAATTAACCCTTAACCCTTCACGAGCAAAGCTTTGAGCTTTGGTTCTTCCCACTTCCCATCATTGACTCAGAGATGATCTGCCTCATTATTTACCCATTAATTAACCTCTCAACACACCAGCGGCTGCGCTCAGCAGCTTGTGAAATGGGTCATCGGTGAGCAGTATTGGCATTTGCATAAATAGCTGTTGCAATAAATTTAAATGTGGAAAAAGTACTGTGTTCTGTCTCGTATCCTGAAGGAAAATAAACTGAATTACTTAGTCTGTGCTTGCAAAGCCAATCATCTGGTGTAAATAAAAGAACAGGACACATGCTGAGAAAAGCAATCAAAGTACATAATAACATTTATTACTGCAGCTACGCACCCATCTCTTGGAAAACATATCCGTTCTTGGACCTCCCGGTGGATGGAGCCTCTGTAGGAGAAAAGACAAATATTTACTTCATGCCCAATGTTTATTAAAAAGTATTTTATATTAAAAATGTTCATTATTGTTTGTATTGACTTGCAATCATAGTTCGTCATATAATAATATAAAATGTTGATTTATTATCTCCGTATATTATCACGCAGTTGCTAAATAACACATCAGACTGATTTGGTGCAGTATATTAATTAATTTGAAGCACCAACTCCTGAGGGAAACATCTGCCTCTTTAGCTGCTAAATGCTCCACTATGTTCACCAGCTTACTAACTTTGTCAGTCAGCTGTTTAGTGTTGAGCAGGTATCGTGTTATATTTCTCTGTAGAGTCCTTTCCACTTAAAATAACAATCTGAGCCAGCCAGTGGCAAAAAACAGACACTTTTAGTGGACGCACACTGACGGTGAGGAATTGCTTGATATGATTACATTGCAGCCTGTTTAGTGACTGCCGACTGCAGCGCTCTCCCTCATTACTGGACCAAATTCAAAAATTGTTTTCCCCAAAGTCGTTATATAAAAATAATGATTATTGCCGCTTCAATTCTGAGATTTAATGCAAAATCCAAATCTTTTTTCCATCCTTGTCGTCTTTATACACCAGGGCTGCAGTTACCGTTAAGGACACGTTTCCCCTGGCAATGTGAAGAAGTCTGTCACAGCATTTAGACCATAATGGAGGCCAATTCAATTTACAGAAAATTGAAAGAAAATAAAGAAAATTCATGAATGTTAGAGACTTTCTTTTGCGTGTCTGGTCAAAGGTTTCTGTGGATTGCAGGGGACACGGACTCACACCGCTACATTTTTTATATATATTTTATACTCTGAGTCGAGTGTCAACAGTAAAGAAATGGCAGGAACAAGGGGAGAGAGAGACGGGGAACACAATGCAACAAAAGTGTCGACCCGAGTCAAACTAGGAACATTGATGGTCAGCACCTTAATAAACCAACACCATAACATCTTAAATATTTAAGACCTGAAATCCCTTTGTTGCAGACCAATTATTTTTTCAGACACAAACTGACCAACACATGGTGATAAAACTGGACTCCATGTTGACTGACCCTGTTGCGTCTGAGCTGTGTGCAACAGCTCTCACTTCACAAGTGATAAAAACAATCTGCCGTCACCAGCAGGCCTCCACCTTTTCAGCTGCACGCACTGAAATTTAAATATCTGATCTTGTTGAATCATTATTGCCAGTGTGACGCACACTCGGACCTTTACAATAGCGTGGCACATTGTATAAATTACAGAGATAGAAAGTGGATGTAAGTTAAGGAGATGTTAAAGAGGACAGTGAAAGAAACTGAAAAAAGAAACCCTTCGTTATCGGTTACAACAAAAATCTGACACCAGCTGTGTCCGATGTTTGTATTAAGCGGTCATGTGTCTGTGAGACGCTGCTGTAGCTGTACAGATGAGCTTTGCCTTGCCCGAGGCAGTGATTGGCTCCAGGGGGGCTCCTCAGCAAGGCTATATCTCAAAGCAGATTAGACGGAACATTCCCAGGCCTCCTCCACTTCACAGGAGTCTGCGCAGACAACAGGGGACCTCGCAGCTCCTGCAACGAGCTGTTTGTACCAGAGGATGACTTTAGTCTGCCTGGCTGAGACCTTTACTGTCTCGTCTCATAAAGATAAAGGTCAAGTTTGTTGTTAATTCTCTGCACTGTATCTTATCAGCGTGATCAAGGCTAGAGACTGACTTCCACTAAACACTAATGAACAGTTTCTCATCAGCTCCAACAGTGAAATTGATGTGAAGAAATGAACCAAATTTGTCCTGCAAAAGTGAGTGAGACATTTAAAAGTTTATCAGAGAAGATACTTGGCAGTGTTTCTGCAGGCTGGCTCATGCCTGTGTGTTTCCTGTTGGCAGACACGCCGACTTCCTGGAGCTTAGTGTGCAGTATGTTGAAATCGGCAGTGATAGAAGTGTAAGTCAAGCCTAATGACATTGACAGTGCTCCTTAAAATAGTCTTCTGATCCTGTTAGCAAAACAGGTTTTGGTGATATTTTGTGATATATATATTTTTCTACACTCTAATCCTTTGTCCACGTGTTAACTATACTGTTTATTAACTATTTTTACATATAAATCTGTCCTTTTTTTTTCTGTGCAAAACATTAAAATGTTTCTGAATTGATCGTGACTAGCTGAACCCACCCATCACATAAAACAGCTCTTCTTGGGTCGTAGTAGCTAGCACAGCAACATGACGGATCAGAGGTGTGAGTTTGGATTTCAGTTGGCCAAGAAGGCATGGTTGTTGAGGGCTGGCACAATATCAGCATTTCACAACACGATTATCGTGGCGAAAATAATTCATGATATCTATATACGATATCTATAAAGAATTTGTTAGACAAAACCTTTTTACTTTGTTTATTATGCGTTTTGTCTTTTTTTCTCCTTTAAATCTAAAATTGTTTAGTATTTTTTTACTCTGACTACCCAAACCACCTCTTAATATGATTTGATGTCTGTGATTTCTTTATCTCACTGGACAAACAAGGCTGACTTAACGCCTTAGGTATCTTTTATTAATCCCTTCCATCTTGCTATCTAAAGGATGACCATGAGGAGTAACAAAACAGAAGAATCCTTGTTGGGTCTTTGAAACAAGAGCTGCAGTACTGAGAACTCTGTGCTGAACTACACAAGGTCAAACCATCAAGGCAGATGGGCCTCGGCGTTCGTACGTGTACAGGGTCATTGGCGCTTTGACTGCTTGTCAATTTCATGCTTCGTAGTAAAACATAATTTGAGCACGGTTGGTGCAGGCAGCCGTGCTGGACAGTGTGTACTCTGCAGGTCACAATGTACACATTCCTATTGAAACATAGCAAACAACAGGAAGGAGGAACTACAGCTCATTCCACTTCAACACCTCAGAGGCCGACGATAACGACGACTTGATGTTTGGTTATCCAGCACGATGGATACGACCACTGGACCAACACTAACCATAGTCCGACAAGATGCACTTCAGTAACCAAAGTACACATCTAATGGGGTTTATTTCTCACTTCGACATCAAAGAAGTCTGAAAGACGTATGCCATTAATCCTCTGGGGGACTGAAGTGTTTTCAGGGGAATAGTTAACAGTAGGTGACATAAAGCCTGCAAAACGGTTGTAAATCTGAAGATAATAGTAGCAGAGGATGGTGATGCTGTAGCTTTGATACAGTTCCTTTTTTAATCCCAATTGTATCACATTATCATCAACGTTAACCAGAGAATGTCTTCAATAAGAGTGGGAAGGCCAGATTAGAATATTAGACATTTTTCTGCAAGATAATCTTCTTAATCCTCGACCTGGGAAAATACAAGTAGGATTTTTTAACCCTTTGATGGCACTGAACAAGAAATACATTTTACTTGTTGTGAGCTGCTACTAAATTACTTTTCATCATTGAATAATCTGCCAATTATCTTCTTGATTCATTAATTAATAGTTTGGTCTAAAAAAGTCATGACATAGTGAAAGAATCCTTACATGGTTACTTCTTCTTCAAAACACTGGTTTTGTCCGAGCAACTTTAATAACATATTCAGTTTGCTGTCACATAAGACAAAGAAAAGCAGCAAATCCTCACATTGGAGAAGCTCGACCTGTTGACCTTCACTGGGAAAAATACTTGAAAGACTAACTGTTTATCAAAATAGCACATTTTCCGTTGAATACTTGTTATGAAGCTTGTGTGTTGCATGTGTGGTGTGGTAAAAGAAAAGAAGCCAACTGGGAGAGTGGACTATATGATACTGTAGCAGCATCAACTTATAGACTTTCCCACTTTATGACAACAGGAGTTTTAACCCAATAAGTAGTTTTAAATCAATTGGAGCACATTTCTGGAATGATTCCCTTCACCGGTGTGGTGCTGTAGGAGTGTTAAAACAGATCTAGATCAAGAACAGTCTGCTGTAAAAACCGTCTATGAGAGACAAATGTGCCATTTACTGCCATACTGTAAATACTGACCCACATGCTTTTGACTTTCCTGGCTATAAAAGCAACTTGCTCGTATTATCTGGTTGTAATATCAAGAGTGTAAATATATAAAGAAGCAGGCAAGTAGAAGATAATGGAAGAGTTATGAAATGATTGTCCATCTAAAGATGAAAGCCGGCACTACATATATGATACACAATACGTATTACACTAGATGCTATCGGCACACAAACGCGCTCACACTATAGAGAGGGTTTCTCCACGTGTTTGACACAGTAGGCTCAGGTTGCAGCATGACAGACCTTCTCACCCCACTCCACCCCTGTGAAACTTACCAGATGGCACAAAATGGAGGATCTTTTTGGCTTCCATGTTCTTCAGGTTTTTAAGGTGAGATGCTATCCAAAGGTCAACCCATCATCCTTCTCTCTGCTCCCAAACACCCTGCACTCACCAGTGATCCCCTCTCACTGTCTTTCATTAACACTCACACACAGACACACACACACACACACACATGCCTCTCCTCTAGCAGCACATGGGTTTGAAGGAGGAAGTGGGAGGGAAGTAAGGCAGAGGAGGGTGGGAGGCGTGTTTCTTTCTGCTGGGTCCTTGTGCCTACGAACTGAAATTTAATACATAAGTAGGTTTTGTGTTTTAGTATTACAGATTTCTGGCTCTTATTCTTTTATATAAGAAAGTTCCCTTTGCAGCTAACTTTACAAAGTTTGTACACACTTAGCTTGAAACACAATGCATTCTGCTTAATGACCGAACAAATGTCCTGTTTATGGTTCAAAGTTAGTTAGATCACTTAAAATGATAAACTCCACCTTTTCTTTTGTTCATTCATATTTGGGGCCTTGATGTTTGGATTAGTTCGGGGGTCCTATGAGGGCGGGTTGGATACAAATATGTGTCAGTTATATTTTTCATCTGAATGTTTTCTAGTGGGGAGGAGATTAATTCAAATGGTGACATTGAGAGCGAAAAGGGGAAAAATCATGATTTGTGTGGTTGTGTGTTGTGTTTTTATCTCTCTTTAAATATATCTGGGAAAAAACGACAGCCAGCCAACTTTAAAGAAGGGAATCTTAATAATAAGACTTTGTCCTTATTTATTTTGATATCAGTTGAAAAATCCACGTGTAGAGTTTTTATAGCGCTGTCTTATTTTTACTTTTAGATCATTTTGATGACATTTTTCTGTTTGTAGAAAATGTTACTTTCAGCAAATTCATCTCTGTGCCCCGTGGACACCAGACACCAGATTGTACACATAGTGCTGTTAACACAATTAGGAACAAAGAAAATAGACATTTCACGTTACATTTACCAATGTCAACTATGTTGCAGTACTATGTTGTTTTCCTTTCTAAACAATCAAAATTATATTCACATTCAAAGTTTGTTACCCAAATATAGTGTGATGTGTGTCCTTTGGGCCTAGTCAACTTGTTGAATACATTTCCTACCTTATTAAACAATACCAGAGCAGATTTCTTTGTAAGAATCAAAAAACCTACATTGTTTACATTAGCTTGCAGTGTTCTTCTTTCTTGCCTATGTTAGCACATTTCTGCGTTTCATGGCAGGTTACTGCCACCTATTGTCAATCACCGGAATCGCATGAAACCGCCTGAAGAACTATGTAGTGTGTTGTGTGTGCATGAACATCAAGAAACTAAGAAGAGAGTGACCCACTCTTAAAACATTGCTTCATGGTGCTACTAGTGGTCACAAACTCTACGGGGTGCCTTTAACTTTAAATGTCAATTCAATCATTTTCAAGGTAGAAAGCGAGGAGGCGAATCTGCTACCAGACGGTCTGTCCTTGATTCAACATCAGTAGTGGAATAGCAACCGTGAATGGAGCAAGATTTGGTAACAATCAGAAAGTAGAAACTGAAGCGATATACACATGATAAAGAATTATGAATTAGTCAAATGGTCAGATCAGAACAGCTATGTGCTGTTCTGATCTGTGCTGAAATAAAATGACCAGACAGTTACACACTCAATAATGTACCATGTGAATAAAAATGATATATTACATCCTGAAAACAGAATGATATAATTTGTTCTATTTTTCCTCTGTGGCAGGAGGGACAAACAGCAGACTGAATGGCTGTACCTGAACATTCTCATTAGAGTTGATTTGACTGAATAAAGCTGAACTGATGGAGACAACGTGACACAAGTCACTTGTTTACGCAGACTGTGATGTTGTTTATTTGATCGAGTTGTTTGAATCCAGAGGAATGCTCAGCTCCGCCTGAAGGAACAAACTCCACATATTGACTTTGACTGAGGCACATGTTGGAGGAATTGTAATGCTGTGTTGCGAGGGTTGAATGTTGATATAAGCGATAAAAAAGACAAGAAGAAATGACCCCTGCCAGAGTAAATGCCCTAATGCTGGGGAATTATTCTGCATTCAAAACAAACAGTCCTTGTATAAGCTGGTGATGTCATCACTCACATTATACCTGCTTGTTATTTTTCTAGAAACTACAAGCCTTGTAAAACTGTACATACTCTTTTTAACTGACATCATAGGCAGTTGCAGGGCAGGAAAAAAATACACCAAGTCGCCAGATATAAAAAATATTAATTATAGGGATAAGACAACTGGGACACAGGGTTCACAGGCATGACTTTAACCGTCACTGCCATGAGATGGCAGCACAGTCTGTTGTTTAAAAACTGCATGGCACCAAACGCAATCTGTGTTTTTCATGTTGTATACTCACTTTAAAGTTCACATACCTCAGAGTCTAAGCTGAATAAAAGTGGCGTTTGTTGGTGAAAGAGGTCAGTTGAACATAATTGAAAGTTTTCTCACTCCAAAGTGCACAATGGTTTGTTGAAGCAAGTTGTGCTTTTATCTACAGGTTGGATGATTGTAAATGCTTTAGAGCAGGCGGAGAACAAAACAAACAAGCACAATAGAGTGTCCCAAAGTCTTGTTGAGTTATTTTAAAGTTACATGTTTTTTCTCTAATTATGTTATGTTATGTTCAGGTTTTACTAAGTTCAGGTAATTATTTGATGTGATGCTTTTGGTTGCCTTAACATGTGCAAATGTTTTTATTTGAGTTCACAACATTAACCACGTGCATACTGCGACTGGGCTAGCCAGTGAGATAGAAAGTGGGTCGAACACATACGTCAGTATGTGACGAGTTGGAATGAGAACGTGTTGCTTATTTGACTTCAGCCCTGATCCAAAATTACTACACACAATAGAGCAGAACCTTTATATTTTGTGTACTTTCTTCTAACTACACATAAATATTTAAACAATCAGATCAAACCATCAGATTACGGAGCTTATTCACCACTCGTTATCCAAAATAAAATCAGACTACTCTGACCTTTCAGTATGTTTTGTGGACTTTCATCGCTGGCATAGCAATAAGTAAAACAGTTACCATAGCATCACTAACAAAGAGGCCAGTAAAGCAATGAAATGCTGCATTAACAAACTTATGTTCTGTGGTCAGGTGGTTCATTGCTGGTGCACAATGAGTTTGCCTGAGTCCACAGTGAAACATTAATCAAACTCCAGGAGCACCTGAGGGCCAGAACTGAAGGAAACACACACATAAGAACACCCGAGGGGCGCTATAGAGGAGCTCAAAACATAAAACACACGCGTCACATTCACATTGTTGGTTTTAAAAAAGCAAGAAAACTTAATGCCTGAATGAATATTCAATTAAAATGTGCAGAAAGGCTCGAAAGTGGTTGATGAGTCAGAAATGTGCGCCATAGGAGAGCTACTGAATTAATCTGTTGATTTTACTGACGGGAGCTATAAATGTGTAACAGAGTGCACAGCAAAGCTTACGGAGATCGTTTTTGCAGTCAAACATTAATGTGCAAATGTGTGGAAAGACTATGCAGGGAGATTATTATTATTCATACTGAAGAGCCATCAACTGACTCTGTAATAACTTTATTCTCTCTCAAATAAAACATGAGATGCGGCCTCAAAATGTTCATATTCCTTTTTATTCTCAACTGTGGAAATATTGGTACGATCAGTCAGTTTGACGTGACTCACTCCTGTATGCATTTGTCTGACATCAAATAAGTGTTTGTAACTTCAAGCGTGTGCTTAAAAAATTCAATACACAACATAGAAGTGACGCAACAAATAGGCTTCAAGTCCAACGTGAACGTAAACAGCTTCTGTTCATCTCCGATTGGATTTGAATTGATCTGCTGCTCATCACATTCACACTGTGACCTTCATCCATTAAGGTCATCCCATCTAGTATTGACTGTGTTCACTGTGTATCGTTCCAAACAAGCGTAATGAAAAATGCATGCAAAGCAGTACACATTCTTAATGACAGGGCCATCATTTCATAACACGTGTCTCACGATTTATTTAACAGTAAGACTATTTGGCTCAAATACAATGTATTATTAATAATGAATACATTTAGAAGATTTTAAAATTCTGAGTAATAGATCACAGACTGGTCCACAATGACAACGCAATTATTAATATTCGCTTAAATATACTTATAGGACTCTAAGCAAGCCAAACTTTTCTTGTACAATCCTCCCATCTGATGCTCAAAGCACAAAGCAAAGAACAAACACTACAGATCTTTTCACAGATATGATTATGACTCCGGTCTGATTTCGATTCAGCTTTATGACCCTTACCTTCAGAAAAACGATTCACAGTGACTCCTGTTATCTCCTCTGCATCCATTTTGATCTTCACCAACCTGGGTTTCTTGCAGTGCAGCCAAAACTCTGTGATAGTTTGAACACAGCGGTGAAAACTCCACACAGAGCTGAGATTGCAAAATGTGTTTCCTGTGTGCGAGTTGCAGCGTGAGTGTTCTTGCAGGCAGGCCCTCAGGTAGATGGGGATGGGTCACATTGAATGACTAACACCTTAATGGCCTCCCTGCCAATCACAGTGAAGCTGACTTTATGTGCAAAAGGTAATGCAGAAAATAAAGGTGGCTTTGGGGGAAAAGAGGAGACAAAGAGAAGGGGGAAGGCAGGAGATGGGGGAGGAAGGTGTGAGGAAACTACTTTTAACCCCTGCTGGGATTCTTTGATATTTTAATGTGACTCTCCCGTGAGACATTTACCACTTGACTGTTATGCTATAACATGAATGCAACCACAGTGTTTACTATGATTCATTGCATGATTCATGCTATTCGAAGGGCTTAAACCAAGGACCTCTACATCGGCACGTTTTAGCTCCACTTAAAGGCAGGGGTGGTGATCTTGGGTACGTTAGATTGTAAAAAATCATCCAACCCGTGTTGCCAACTCCTTTCAAATGAAAGTAGCTCGCAGCAACAGTCGCCAAGTAAGCTACTCCGACAGCTTATCCCTTCAGGCCTCTTTCCGAAGCCTCTCCCCTAAAATGATCATTATAAATGTTAACAACGACTATGGCTATAAGCTAGCAGCGTGTGGAGGACTCCTGTGATGAGCAATTAATGCACAGGCATCACATACGGGGCCGAATGGAAATGAAATGATTGGACAGGCTTATTACAGGCCTGCGACAGCCACATATACCGGATATACCTCTTTTTATTTTTTGTCAGAGCATTTGATTCATTGATTACTGTCAGGATAAAAAAACGTTTTTTTAGGAAGATTACCAACCTTTAAAAGGCAACTATTATACTGTGAGTCCACAGCCACTGTATTGTGGTCATGTTGCACATGAAGAGTATGCATACGCTTACATACAGACTACTGTTGTGCCGCATGTTACACAAGCAGTTCTTGTGAGGTCATTCAAGCGGTAGAAGAATGTGTTATGCTCACAAGTAACTAGTTTCTATTGTAGTCATTTGTTTTGTGTGTTTGGTTTTGTGCAAGTGATGAGAAGAAGAAAAGAGAAAAGAGATCTTGAGGGAGAACTTAAAAACCTGTTAACTATCTCACCTCCGCTCACCTATGGGTGTGAATGTTGGATTGTAACTTCATGAAAGTTACAGAAATTGTCAGACACATCACCCCTGCAACGACAATGTTGGAAAAATGTGTGTGTGTGTGTGTGTGTTTGTTATTGACGACAAGATAGGATTTTATTAGCTCAACTTTAACATACATTTTCTATAGGACGGTAAAATCGTTTTGTACATATAATAAAGCAGCAGTAGATGAGATACATCATGTCACACAGATGTTACTTCACAGGGATTTACAGCAATCATCTACCACCGTGTGTAATCTGTCACCTATTGTGTCAGCTTCCGTGGACAAACATCATATTCATCAGAGTAAATTTATTCCCATTGCACAATATCTCTTTTTTTCCACTCAACTGAATCCTTCTGCTGCGTGTCAGAAGTTTTTCCAGCTGTATGTGTTTTAATTATCAGCTTTTTTACCACCTAATTCTCACTTTTATCCCCATCCTTTTTTCTTTCTTGCACCTCGATGTGTCACAAAACAGGTTTTTCCAACAGAGTTAATCAACACTTAAAATTTAAAATCTATTAGGTGATTGCTTAAACATATACATTAAAAAATGACAACCATTATTCTAATGCCTATAGAGAAGTCTTTCAAGCCAGGTTATCAAATTCCCTGTCCCTGTCAATATTACAACTAAATTACTTTGAATGCAAATTGCAACAACAAGTGACTAGATATTATTTACACCTCAAGGTGTATGTGAAAACAAGGAACACCTCGCAAACTCCTTCAAAAAGACCAAGAGAATCACAAACAAATCACAAGCTCTACTACAGGATGCATTTACTCAAACCACACCATACATAGATGTTCGAGACATAAGCTGATGTGTAGAAGGCATCGAGGTCACCCAATGCAAGCTCAGCTGAGCATTTGATCGGCGAACCTAGAATAATGAGGAAAAAGGCAGATTCTTTCACCTTAACCATGCAGCGATGGATAGGCAGGGAGGAAATATAAATTTGGTGAGCAAGTCAAATACTGTGGTGCTTGAAATTGTCATGAAAAAGTAAATTGTAGAACATCGATGACACTGAAGTGACTGTTTGCAAACTTGACAGCCATTGAATAACAAGATTAAGAGTCGACAGCCATGCTTGCAGCGCAGTGAAGCTGTACTTAGGCACAGTAGTGCTTTGAGTTGATGCTAATCTCAGCATGCTAACATGCTCATGCTTCTTGTTAATAACTTCAATTCAGTTTGCTACTTCATTTGTAAAAGGTTTGGACAACATATGTTGATGAGCGCTAAGGATTAAAATACAGGTAATATCCTTAAACAGAAGGAAATGTATCGTAACATACCGTGACAGTAAGTTTCATCACATAAGTTTAAGCATTTTAATGTCACGTCATATGTTGAAATGGCTGTTTTAACACTAAGAAAGACAGTTTTGTTCAATCGTGCTTTCTTCTGCAGCCTCATGAAATAAGTTCTGGGCATTCTCATCCTGAATATACATTTCAAACTTTCAATCTCTATCCTGCTGGATATATAAAGACCCCGCATGATCTATGTGCAGCAATCTAACCAGACAACCATATCGGATGAGATATTCAATGGGACAGATATTAATTTAATCTGTCTGTGGTAATTGAAATGACCTGGCATCATACGATTCGAGCTGTCACATGATAACTAGAACCCTCGTTATATAATTAATTGCCAGGGGACTCTTCCAAATCTTAGTTAATGGTTATGTCATTATCGTTGCATCTGAGTTCACTCGTGTAACCTTTTGAAACAGAACACTGAATCTCTCTCTGTGAATAACTTTAATTGTGTTTTCCACACAATATTTCCAAAACACATGATTGCTTTATGTATTTTTCTGAACACGATGGCTACTTCGGCAGTTTAGAGAAGTAATCAGCAGAATAAGTATGCAGTGAGTAATGCCAGAAAGTTAATGTGTCTCACAGTGGTATTGTTACAGAGATTACCAAGAGCCTCTGTGTTTATTCATAGGCGATGCCAAAGACACCAAAACACCAAATCCCTTCATATGTGGGACTCTGCAGGATTCTATTAGTACCTTCTGGATGTTTTTTGGGGAGATGGTAGAATAAATTTTGGCAGCAAAGCAAACTCTAAACTTAAGAATATATTTGACTGTGTTGACAAGCTTCCAACATAGTAAACAAGGTCCCTAAAAATAGTAAATCTGTATCTGCAGATACAATCATGATGGTTCCAGGATAAGCATTGAGTTACTAATGTACAAGCTGTTTACATCACCCTTAATCATCATAACACATCAGCAGTATCTGACATGACTCAATACAGGCACTGTATTTTATTTTTATTTCATTTTTTTTTTTTTTTTTGGGATTCTTAAAGTATGTTTGTAGCAGGTTGCGCTCCACAATTAGCTGTCAATGAAAATTCATTTATTTCCACTGTGTTGAGGCCTGGTTTTCAGATATTTTCAACTTCACAACAGCAGAAATTATATTTGTCTATTTAAAACTGAGTACATTGATATAGTCCTTTAATCATTAATCAAGCTAACAAAATGACAGTGATATTTTGAACACGTTTTTCTATAAAAAAATAAATGTATATGATTATCTCAAAGTCAGTTATTTAATACCAACTAAATTGTCATTGTCCCGTTGTTGTTAAATTGTCCAGTAGAGTAGATATTGTTGCTATACAGCTTCCGGCCACCAGTGGCAGCACTGAGTGAGGACAGACTAATTATGCACCATGTTGGATTTTAAACAGGTTGTATTGAGTTTAATAGAATTTACCTGCACTTAAGTGGAATAAGCCGGAGTATACCTTGTCCTCCGGCATTTCTTTACATTTAAATGTTGGTCCAACAAGCAACTTTAATAGCACTGAGTATGTATGATGTGTGCTTCACTTGGATTAGCTACAATCCAGGATCATGATGTTTTTTGGAGGGAAGCTGCAACAGTTCACACACAACGTCCAGAAGATACTCTCCTAGCGGTAAGACCCGTGTTGTGTTCAGTGTGTGCAGTGTGATCACGATGGTGTTACTGTTCAGTGGTCAGATGTTTGCTCGCTGCTGCATGGCGTTTGTTGGGCTTGTTTCACAGCACATGTTGCTTGTTGTGGACAGACTGTCTGTTATACAATCATCTCTTCATTAACGTTTGGACACAATTGTTTCATGTTGTTATTCGGTGGTTTATGTGACTGCTCTTTGACCATCTGTGAGCTTTGATTGTTGTCAAAAGTTGTTTGAATTTACATTAATCTTTGGTCTGAGTATTATTTAGCAGGAGGATATCTGATGTGTGCTATCTGATTTACACTGGCTTTTGTACAGAAACCGAAACCCAGAAACCCTTTTTATTGTCATATACATATACACGAAATTTGACCTCTGCATTTGACCTCCCATCCCTGTATATAGGGAGCAGTGGGCTGCCAATGACAGGCGCCCGGGGAGCCGGGGGTTCACTGTCTTGCTCAGGGACACTTCGACACGTGGCACATCCCAGTCGAGGATCGAACCGTTGACGGTTACCAGACAACCCTCTTAAGCCAGTGAGCCACGGCCACAGTACATGTATACAGCAAACCGTAGTACTTTAATGGTAGGCTACATTCATTTAAGTACAACAAGTATAGTAGTGATATATTTAACTGTGAGTAAATATACGGCATACATATTATGGTAAATCATTACGTACAAAGAACATTGGAATCAACCTGACTGTCAGCATGGTGTTTACTGCTGCATGAGCAAATTCACAAATATTGTTCACTTTCTTTAACATTGTGAGATAATGCATTTGGCCTTGGCAGAGGTCTGCACTCCCTCTGTGCCCTTCTAGTTCTAAATATATAGATAGTTTTATGAAAGCTAAAGCCGTCATTTATTTTCATTTGAGAGAGATAACTCAGATTAATGGTATTACTTGAGAGTGTGCACCAAGCCCTCCCTGATTAACAGCCAACAATTAGTACAGAGAGTGAAGCACCAGGGCGTATACTGACCACATGCCTGTGAAGTACAGCTGTGAGCACCACACTGGACATATATAAACTTAACATAGCAAGTATCCATAACATGATCTCTGGACAAACCTTTGGTACTACTGCTTAAGTATTGTGAAGATCAAATCACACCACATGATGCCACATACCATTTATAATCTTGGCGACAACTGTCAGCTGGGGTCCGAGCTTATGTGCAGATGTGTTTGATAGTGTGCCAGTCTGCGGAGACACTAAAATATCAATGTTGTGGGGAGAAAAACCAAGAGGAGAAGACCAAGCCCATAATAATAATAATAATAATAATAATAAATTATGATTTAATCAACAGATCTGTAAACTAATTTTCTCCACAAATAAATACACAGAGAAGCACCACTTTAAATATTGTGTTCACCAGAGATGTGCTCATAAGGTTCTTGGAAATAAATACAACATTAAATAAGTATAAAGAACAACTAATTGACTAAATAAATGTTAGTGGACTACTTCTTTTGGCTTTGTCAATGAGTGTTGGTGGTTATATTTAGATCAATGGTTTCTGATTGGGATGCCAACCCACTTGAGCTGAGAATCCTGTGTTGAGACTGGGGTGTAAAGAAAGAAAATATAAGTTTTTACGCAATTATGACCGATTAAAGCCGATGATTTAATCGTAGGGCATCAAATACATTTTGTGTGCTGTTTGATTGGATGTATCCGTAGGCTTTCTGATAAGGAAGAGTGTTCTAAAGAGGTCATTGGTGCTTTGGAGTTAATGAGCAACAATTAGGTAATCAGTGACCCTGGATTCAGTTGACCCCGCCAGAGATGCTTTAGCTCCGTCTCCAGCAGTCTAGTTTGAACAGGATAATAGACCACAGCGAGATGGGAATTGTGAGCTTCACAAAAATTGGGACATAATGACACAGATAGGTGACATATTTTCCGGTTGAGCGGGCCTGAGGCAGCGAGGCAGCACTAATAAGGTAACGAGAGAGACCTGGGATCGAGGTAGTTTCGCTGTGCGACTGACTCAGTTCCTGCCAGCTTCGTAACATGGGAGTCTTTTGTCCGTAACACACAAAGGAACATTTTATCAGCTTCTCTCTTTTTGGTTTTTATTAATAGCTTTATATTGAGGCCTTGATTTCCCATCAGAATTCTCTTGCAGTAAAAGACGCAGCATTTGAGGACAATAAGAATACTGAATTATGTAAAAGAAAGTCTATGAATTGAACTGAATCAAGTGTTATTAAATGAAATCACTTTGATTGATTGTTTAGTCTTTGAAACATCAGAAATGAGTGAGAAATGTCTGTCACAATGCCAAAACTCAAAGGTAATAATGGGAAATAGAGTTTAAATAAAATGGATTAACCTAAACCTCTGTTTGTAAAAGCATATAAAACACAATTTAAAACATTACATTCACACAGTAGGAAAACTGGTCATTGCATACTTGCCAAGTATAACACAATAATGCGTCTGTTTATTCTTATTATCTTCTTTACATATTTTCATCATGAAAAGGAGCTTTCTTCTTCTTTAGGTGTTCATTTCATCTGTTTTGTTCAGTATGTAATAAAATAACGTAATACATTAAATTTACATTTGCCATTTCCTAATGCCATTCCTCTCTGTTCTGTATGCAACTTGACATTTCTTTGTAATTATGTTTGAGCACCTGTGTGGACTCTGAGTATGGGTGCCCCAGGGTTACCATGACCGTCTCGGTTTCTGCAGGCTGCTTTAAAAGCTCCGAAATATCAGAACTGTCAAAACTCTCAGTGCACCAAGAGCAATAGTTTGATTTCAGTGTCTGGATAGTAAACAGCAACTGTAGGTCCAATGTGAGCAGGTCTTTATGTTTTGAATACTCGTCCATTAGGAGGCAGTATCACCCCAGTTCAGAGTCTCTCACGCTGCCTGTTCCTCACTAGAGATACACAAACTATACAAATGTCTTTACAAACCTCTTTTCTGTGCTTTTTCTTCCCTGTTCATGGCAGCAAATGAGACGGTTGCCTTCACATTGATAAATGGTTGTTTCTAGAAGTGGTACTGAACGTTTTCTATGCACATAAAGACGAGTACGTGGGGTTGATTGTGTCAGGTCCTCTAGTGGTTGCCATGTTTTGTGTTGTGATTGTTAATTGCTCTTCAGACTGGTTTTCATTTCTTACAAACTCGTGGTAATTAAAAAAAAAAAAAAAGACAGAGTCTCTGCTTCCAGCTTCTTAAAGCTTTTCTTCATCATGAAAGTAAGCTGAACATTTTCTGAGAAGATTTGTTGAGGATAAAATGTTTAGACTGTAAAATATGTGGTGGTTGAATGAAACATATCATTGCAACCCTTCATATTGATATCTTGGCGAATCTGCTGTGTTTTTACACATCTTTGGAATGTAGCAATGAGGAAAATACTTAACAGTGAAATGAAGAGCATCTCCAAAACGTTGCACATGAAAGCCCGAGATGATATTCACTGCTTGTGTTGGTTTAAGGCAAAGATAAAGAACGCCAAGGTGGTTTTACTAAGGCTGACTGGATAAGGTGATATGCTACCAACGGGCAGGTGTTGGCTTGACTCACATCTGGAACCCAAGCTGTAGAAAAGTTGTTCAGCAGTTGGTGGATGTCTGTAGGAAAGGGAGAGACAGAAAGAGAACATGCCGACCTCTAGCCCATATATTTGCCAGTGCAGAGACTTCTCTTCGGGGCAAACTGCTGCTCGTTCTAGTCCGAACAACTTCAATACAATGATAGTGAGGGCACGGCCGGTATCAGAGGTGGATGTGAGCAGACATCCCCATACACTCAACCCACCAGCCTGTTGCCTTCAGAGTGTCTCATTAAGCAGTAGAGCAGAAACCAGACAGAATGCTCTGAAAAATGACTGTCAGCAAATCTGTGCAAGTTCAAGACTTTAAATCTTCGGGAATGTTTAACATGTGGGAAACATGTGGGAGTGTTGTGTAAATTCCTTTGTTTGACCCATACATCCATCCAACTTCCTCCCTACGCGGCTTTAGCATATTGACGTCCGGAGCAGTTGCCGAGTGTCTGATATTGCTGCGCATGGGTTTATATTGGTATTAGTTGAAAGCCCGCTGTGTCTCACACAGACGCTAAAAGTTGCCTTATGCATCGATATCAGATGTCCAGGGTCGTGACAAAGCCTCGGTATTTGTCGAGCTGGGAATGAGACCGGGTTGCATGTTTCTAATTGATTATAAAAATAGTTGGCAACGAATTTCATCATCATTCAATGGACACACATTTGCAGAGACGGCAGATTTAGCACACACTAATTAGCTGAAATTAGGTGGGAGAGACACTGGAGTATAATGTCAAGTTATTACGGTTTTTTTGGGAGTTTTTCATGCCGTTAATCAGAAAGTGAATAATTTATTGCTTCTCAACAGAAACTTGAGCAGTATCTGATCAAATATATATTAGTTACATTTCCATTTTATTTCTTAGGGCATGGCTGCATCACCAATGTCAATTTATTAAACACCATGATTAAAGCTGCTTACATGTAATGTGAGTATTTTAGCTCATTATTGCAACTTCCCTACTTTGGTTCAGTCAAAGCGCTCTCATCAAACTCGCAGGAAGCTGTTTTCGGCAATAAAAGTTCTGATGAACTCGCTGTACGTAATCTGCTCGGCACAAACGGCAGACCGGCCCAATCACTGCTTCAGTTTCAACACGTGTATCACTGTAAGGTCAAACCATATGCTGGATGATTAATCACATCCCAGACGCTTTGCACAAACTTTGAAATAACGACCTTTAATTGATATTAGTCTGGGAATCTAGCTGGCTTTGTGAGTAATTTATTAATTTATTTTTTTGTTTAACACCAGGTCACCCAGTTAATTGCACCAGAGGCCAAGCTTCTGTTGCCTCTGCTTCCTTTCAAACTGAAAACATCATACCCTTCAATTAAATCCCATCAGAAAGGAAATAACCATGGATGAAGAGTTTCATTCAACTCATTTCATTGTGCTTCAACTTCACTCAGGTTTTTTTAATTATAGAACCTTTCCCCATATTCTCCATTGCAGTTTAAAAGAGTGAAAATGTGAAATATCAACTGTAGATTGAGCCATCTGTGAATACATTGAGCTCTTACAGGAAGCAATCGGAAAGAACTGCAACAGTGCTACCTGTTTTGGTTTTCTTTGCCTTAACTGCAAGGTAAGTACTGAAAGGCTTGGCCAGTTCATCCTAAAAAGGACGTTTTACTCGGTGAATGTGCACTAGCTCTTTAAAGCAACCATGCACCGGTGAACGGCTTATATTGCCTGCCAGCGACAGGTGAAAGCTGTGATCCCTGGTTGATTGAATATTATTAAATCCACTTAAGTCACAAAGGGAAATATGTGCACGAGGAAGTGAAGAGAAAATGCAAAAAAACATTCTCAGTATATAATTGAGGCATGGGATGAGTATTGTCGGTGCAACTCAACAGAAGGTCGATGAGTTTCTGACATTTTGTGCTCTGAATATCTGTAGTTGAGGTCACCAGCTGCACACACACTGACTCACTGTAAGCCACTGTGAAGCAGCAGTTTAATGACTCAAATGTAATTTAAAGTATGAGCCTCAAAGTCTCAACATTTATATTTATATTACATATAAAGCAGTGATGCTTTTTGGATTATTTATTTCCATCTTTTGATTATTATTTACATATCTGATACTTAACTTGCACTGGATTTATCCACCTCACTTCTTTAACAGTTTATTTTGAAGTTCATATTGTTTTGATAAGGAATGTGTGGTTTTTAAAATGCAGACTGAAGTGGCTGTATATTCTGTCTTTGCACATATTCTTTCACAATACTACCCTTATGTAAAACAGCTGTCCTGTAGAGATTTTAGGGCGGCAGTGACTTCATGATGGTGGGACATGATTTAAGCCAAGGGATGATTGGAGATGGCATTTTTGAAATGTCAAAAGGGTTGAGAAGTGCAGAGCTGCCAGTTGGCTTATCTGTAGTTTGTCCCTGCACTGTATTATCACACTATCAGGGGTTTAGATTTTATTTCATGGGGGGATGGGATAGGGCTATGGAGAAAATCAAATATCATGACGTTTTAGACCAAATACCTCGATATCGATATTGCTACGATATGGATTGAACATTGGTGCTTCAACAGATTTTCCATAAATATTGATCAATAATGTGGATATAATGACTAAGTGGGTAAAGGTAAATAAGAGAACAGACAGAACTTGTAAGTTCAGAAAATAGCATCCAGTTACTCCACTGTGGCCTTTAAAACCAGGAAAAGACAACACTTATGCCATATTACAATATTACAATATCCAAAATCTAAGACGATATGAAGTCTTATATCACAATATCAATATATTATCAATTTATTGCCCAGCTCTAGGATAAAGGGTGGGTACTTCCCGCTTCTGCCGTAAGGCAAACAATTGAGAATATCAGAACGAAACCATGCCTTTGTTTGAGCTGTAACTGCATATTCAGATAAAAGTAGCACTATATATTTTATTCAGTGTATTGCAGAGTAAACGAAGAGACTGTGCTGTACTGGAGGTCAGTGTGAATCCAATTATCTCTTGATATTTCGAGATGCTTGTCTACAGTACAGGCACATATATGCCTGCAGTCTATATGTTATTATGTTCCACCAAAATATTATTGACAACCTGCCACGCTCCCCGTCTTAACTTCAGGCTGTTATCAAGAGCTGCAAACTCTCAAATCTTCACACCTTTGAAGGTATAGGAACAGATATCGGATACTTTATTTCTGAAGTATTTCAAGGCTAGCACAATATTAATGTTGTCAATGGACAATCCTGCAGAACCTTGATTTATGTTCAGTGATGACGTTTTTTAAAGTTCAATGTAGGGCGGCAACAACTAAAAGATTATTAAACAAAGGTACGTAGTTGACAACGAATTTTAATATCATTCAACCGACTCAAATTTGAAGTAATATTTTCTTAATAAAATGCTGGAAGTGAGATTTAAAAAATAGATAAAAAATTAAGCCTTTTTTATCCAATTAATCAAAGTAATAATCGGCAGATTAATCAATTATCAAAATAGTTAGGGTTAGGGTTAGTAGTTCAATGTCAACTTTTAAAAACATTCTTTCTACAATATTCGCAAATGGCCACTACGGCATGATTAAAGCTGCTCTGTTTAAGTTTTTTATTTATTTATTTTTGTATTGACCAAATGACTACATGCAAAGTGAACGGTGTTGCTCGTAGGGAGAATTGACACCTGACATTTTAGTGTCTTTCAGCTCATTGTTTGGTTTTACAGACTGCAACTTTACTGCTTTGGTCTCATTGGATCAAACTCGTTTCCAGTCGCAGTAGGCAGCTGTTTTCTGCAGAAAAACCTCTGATAAACCCACTATACGTAATCTACTCAGCACAGCAGACGGGCACAATTACCGACCTGCTGGTGAACATGGAGGAGCTAAAGTCTGAAATATTTCCCTCCATAAGTTAATGGAAGCCAAAACCGAGCTAGACGCAGAGTGAATAGTGGACAGTGCTTGTCAGAATCACGTTATGTAATCCCTTTGGATGCTGGGCTGGAATACTGTTACATTTCTCTACTTTTTAGGCGATAAATTAGCTCACTATGAAATGTTGTGACCATAATTGTGGAAGTGCCTCTGGGGGAGGGGTATTTGCTCTGAAAAAGGTCTCCACAGGAAGAACTCGAGTACCACTAGAGAGATCCCACGAGGCCCCGTTCATAGGGGTCCATAGGGGGTAAAGGCCAGTGAACGATTGGTGAATAGTGGGCAGTCATTACTCTCCAGCTGCTCCCACTCTGACGCTCTCCTGCTGGGGAACATTACAGCGTTTTTTACTGTACAGCTGCTGGCAACTGTAACAAGAATTCATACACGGGGAGATTTAAGTCTAGATGCTCACATACAATTGTCCATTTCTACACTCATGTACACGCGTGTATTACTGTAGGAACACCGAGTCTTCTTCCGGTCAGAAAACAAACGGTAGGGTGGCAGGCAAAAAAAAAGAAAGAAGAAAAATCACCTTTACAAGACAAATTTGTGCATGTGCATTCATGCAAACACACAAAGACACAGATATGCATGGACACACCGATTACAGACACAAACAGATGTCTGGAGACATACGCCTACATGCTTCACACACATACGCATGAACACACAGACTTGCATAGAAATACAGATGTGAGCAGACACGTGAACTTACTCGTACATCTGGAGTGTACGCTGTTTTCAACTCATGGAGGCACTTTCGTGGAGATTGAAAGACGCACAGTTTTGTTCTTCAAATATGTGCTACTGTACATGTACAAATAGAGGAATCTATTAACGGAGCGAGGAGGTTTTATGGTTATTGCTTGTAAAATCTCTAGTCATGATTAAACATTAGCCCAAGAGAAGTCTGCTTTACACAAAACATACAAAAGCACCATTTCCACCTCTAAATTTAAACCAAGATATCCATTTTGGATTATAAATGTCACACTGTAGTGTAATAATGACTTTGCATTAGATTTGCCTCATTGTGAGGGCTGGACAGCAGTGGAGTCTGACAGATTATTACTACTGAGATACACAGATTTAAAAACCAAACTGAGAACACAAGCCCCTTTCTGGGAGATATGTAAATACAATTTTCACATTGTTATTTTTTTTCAGCACTCATAACCTGCTGCTTGTTTCGTATAATATTATATACAATTGTTACTCATATTAATTTCATCCTCTTTGCCAAGTCGTAAATAGGCTGAAGCTAATTTCAGCTGTCATGTGCCATTATGTGTTCGTATGCTTAAGCAGAAAAAAGGTCTGAAAACAAGCTGTATTTAATTTCTTATGGAGACCTTCATGATCCTCCACATGAAAGAACTATTCAAATTGACATTCTAATATGAGATCTCGCAGCAATGTCCAATTGTTTTGCTTCAGCAGAACACTTGGAGTGAACAGCCTCTTGTTGCTCTGCTATTTAATAATCACCATTACTCATTTCCGTAGTACATTTCTTTTCTTATTCTAAGAGCGACCATTGAATAGCTTTTGTTTGTGATTGCAGTGAGTTTTAATCATGCTTTTTCATTGGGAGTGAAATCATGTTGCAGCTACTAACAAGTCATTATGTTTGAGAGGAAAGCAGTGAGACAATTAAGTTGACATATGTCAGGAGCCCTGCCTGTACTTTGATGCCGTGTTTACAGCAATTAGTGGGAATCAATTTCAATTCTTCCACCTAACACAAGAGATGGGGGAAAAAAACAGGAACTACATTGTGAAAATACAAGTCGTGAAAGTTTGTTGATTATGTTGCGGGTAAAATGATCCAGTAGTAAATGGCAAGAGGTTTCTACACCCTTGAGCAACATTTGATTGTTGCTATTGATCGGTGTTGGATTCAAAGCCACCATTAGGTAGAAACTGCGGTGAATGGAAGGGCAAAGGGGATGGGGGTGAATAAATCCAAGCGATAGTCCCTGACA
Source organism: Anarhichas minor (assembly GCF_050575085.1). Lineage (NCBI taxonomy): Eukaryota > Metazoa > Chordata > Actinopteri > Perciformes > Anarhichadidae > Anarhichas > Anarhichas minor. The sequence continues at coordinate 3,171,370 of NW_027466474.1, read as the reverse complement.
TATTAAATTTATAGAAAAATACAAGGCATATTAGAAAGGAATGAAGAAAAGAAAGAAGCATGATATTTCTCTTTTTTTGTCTGTGTCATGATATTTTACCTGCCCAGCCAATTCCTCCATTTAGTACTGATGACCTAAATAAGCAGTGAGCCATCTTTGCGTCAAAGCTACATCAGTCGTTTTACCTCAAACAAGGTCATGGACGAACCTAAACACACTAAATCATATTACATCTGAAACAGAGCCCTGGAGCCCATCATAAATATTTGAATACCTACATCTTGCAATATCAGGTCATACTAGCACCATACCATGAAATACCCAGTTAGTGAGTAAGTTTATGGTGTGTCAGCTTAAGATAAATAGCTTGTTTGCAATCACGCGCACAATTCAGATGGAGGGCAGGAGGTGAAGAACCTATATACAGTGCAAATTGGAAATTTGCCTCCTACAACACGGCTTGACCGATGAAGGCGTACAACAGTCTAAAGGCTTAGAACCATTTTGTGGGCGGTTGGGTCCACGACTTCGGAACTAAATTCAAAATTGAACGCCTGCCACCTTGTTTTTGCCCGGGTAGCTAGCATCGCTAAAAACTAATCTCCCAGTAGATAGCTAACTAGCTTTCTCCCGCTAGCTAGTTGACTGCCGGGAGATAGCTATCTGTGTTTTTGTCATTGTTTTTATGCGGGAGAAAGCTAGTTAGCTATCCACCCCATGATTTGTTTTTTAGCGATGCTAGCTACCCGGGCAAAAACAAGACGGCAGTCGTTTCCATTGTGGAACCCAAACAAAAAAGCCAATCATTTTCTGGCTCGTGCCTATATAATTATGAGAAGTTTTTGCTTTTATACAGAGTAACTAAACCCCCAAATGACTTTATTACCGCTGAAAATTAATTTGAATGAGTATTTAGTTTTGTTTTTAATGGATGTAGGTCCTCATCTTGACATTTTAGTGCAAAGTATTCAAATTCTACATATTGTGTTATAAATATGCATAGGGACGGCGAATAAATAGATCATGGAATGTTGTGATTGTTGTGGAAATGTATCATATGGTTCTTTTAGTTATAACTTGTATTGCTTAAACCTGCCTATACCACCCTAACCGTCTTCCCACGGAAAGGCTGGGAACCTGGCCTTGGTGGGTGCAGCGGCCAACAACATCTGCGAGGGGGAGGGTGAAGGGAGAGGAGACGAGATAACGCGCATATATACTCTGTTTTATCTTTTATTAGGGTTAGACCTCCGAACCATCCGTGGGGAAAGAGCTCTATCCATTCAGCTGAATTATGATTGAAGTGTCTGTTCATTAAATATGTTTTTAATACTTTAAGAAGTTCCATCGTGATTATTTCTCACAGAGAGGTTAAAAAGATTTTTTTTCCGCCACAGTGATCTGTGAAAAAAGTCAAACAGCTGTGAAAGCGCAAAGGAATTAGATGTCTTAGCCGTGGTATGTGGGTATTATATCGGCTGTGAACCAATCAGACTGCTTGATTTCAGCTACGTGTTTTAAACCTGTTTGGCAAGGGCTATAATGTAGCAGACGTTCATTTTTCTTTAGCTAATTAGGAAATGTTAAACTAAAAATGTGAACATGGTTAACGTCATGCTGATGTTAGCATTTAGCTCAACACACGGATTGTATTATGTTTATGATACATCAAAACTGTAAAGGGATGCAGTAAAAAGTTTGCATTGTCACTTGCATTGTCCCTTAAGCCTATGTTGTTTTTTACAAAAAAGGTTTGTCTTTCAATTTTCATTTTTACAATTGTTCATTGGTTTGCTTGCAGTATTTCTTTCTTTTCCCAGCTGACACACAGTCATGATCCTTGACAGCGCTGTTAGTTTTCTAACATTTACATTCACATTTAACAACACTAACAAGAAGATAATTACATCATCCTGTGTTACAATCAGGCTTTAATTATCCAGACTAGAGTGCCGTTAATTGTTTGTTTCCAGCAAACAAAAGGCAAAATGTAAACAATGAAACAGTGGAGGGTTAAAGGTTATTGTCAGCAGAAATTAGCCACTTTAAGTCACCATTTTACCTGCTGGGTGGAAGTAGAAACAAGTGAAACTGACAGTCGTGGTGCTACTCCTGTCCATAATTCCAGTATAGTTTTTGCTGCCTGCCTGTGCTGCAGAGTAAGTAATGATACAAATAGTGGAAGTTGTCAAATACGGGAGAAATTAAAATGCGATCACACACGTTATTCGTAAGGTATTATGCTGTACGGCTTTAAGGGTCTACATTTGTTTCTATTGGCCTTAAACAATTTAATTTGAGGTCCAGAAAAGCAAGATATAAGTTCAGTAGTTCTGAAGTGAAGCGGTTGATGAGCTTTTAGTGAGACAGATCAGTTTGAGAGAAGATTTTCAGTCATAAATGGCTGGATTGTGCTGTAAATCCAGTTATATTCTCATTTAAAATAACGCACTACAGGCTACTGCTGAAGTCATGCGAGTGTTAGTTTAGGTAAACATGTATTGCGGTTGTGTTCCTTCCGTCTCCTCAGACGACGTACTTCATCCGCACCAAACAAAGCATTTGTTAAGAAAAGAGATTGAATGATGCTAATGTGTAAACATAATGATCTGAGAACTTTTATTTGCAGCACCTCTGGTCCTGTTCAGAATTCACTGGCACGTTCCAACAACAGAAAATATTGAATCATTCATAACTGTCTCGTTTCAAACGGGCTCCGTACTGGAGTTGGCGTCGCTAAACAAGTCAAATCATTCACTTCCCTCTCTGGCACAAACACTCAGAGCCCCCGCAGCAATGTTCACGGACACAGCGAGAAATAAAAGGGTATTACGCTCACAAACACATAGTACAGCAGCTACAGGTAAGAAAGTTACTGCTTTTCTGATTATTTCCTTTCCAGTCCAAGAGCTCGTATTTGCTGATAAGAGATCCAGGACTATTTCCATGAATGCCTACTGTAGCTTTAGCAATAACCGATAAAGTGGTGTGACAGAGTTTGACAAAGGTCAACTGTCTTGATGGAGAGGACAAAATAATGTCGAGGTTTATCATGTGTACTCTGATTGCCACATGATTTCTAGATAGTGCTGCTGGACACGTAAGAATCATAGTATTTGTCCTGGATGTCTGAGCAAAAGGAGCTCTATTCTGTCCATTCTGTCTCTCCATAATTCCTGTATTCATCAGAAATAATGTTTCTCTTTTGGTCACTTGAAGAGAGTGGCATTGAAGCCCATATACTCAAGGAGCTTTCCAATCATTGTGTGTGCTGAGAACAGAGAAGACACACAGTTCATTGGTTTACTCCGAGCAATTTCCCTTACACCATTTCAAATACGAGCTTCTGTTGACAGTACAAATCTTCAAGGTTACTGACAAACTTCATGTCTTGTTGTATCATACATATCTACAGTATATTTTCATAATAACTCTTGAAAATGGATACAGTTGGATAGCTTAGAGCTGCGTTATTCCACAAAAGCGACACTCTGACTTCATTTCGGCTTGATTTGATCGACAATGTACAAATGTACAGACTGGCCTCGGTCTGCAGAGGTCTCCCACAGTCTGAGTGAGAACACTGGCAGGTGGAACTGGACCACTTGGGACACAAAAATAGAGAAACAAAATTGCTGTACAGGTTTAGTTGGAGCAGTAACGCCGCACGGTCCGATTTTCCCTCTGAACCGACTGGTCCTCCCATCTGCTTGGTACTAGGAAGGTCCTCAGCACGCTCCCCTGCAGTCTTTAGTGTCCATTGTTGAGCAGATGAAGGAGCAGCAACAGAAGGCTGAAGGCAGCTTGAAGCAATGAGCTGGTAGGTGAAGCAGAGTTTGAGAGGCTGTTGGATGACAGGGTGGACTGGCCCACTAGTAATTCATTTCCCAGGGCCTGGTAGGACAGAAAGACATCATTTTATGTGCTGTGTTTCAAACAGACCTTTTGAGTTCCGAGGGATTATCATAACTCATTGTGGAAATTTCAGCTCTGAAGGTTGGGATTAAAAACAGGGCAACGGTAACAGTCTGACTGCACAATGTTGTTGTTTTATGAGACGGTCACTGTGTGAGATTAGACGACCATAGCCATAAATTCTTGCCATGTCCTGGCCGAGAAACAGTGCTATACATTGGACTTTGAAGAATTATTGCTTGCTATTTTTTCCCAGCTTCAAATATACGTATATAGGTGGTCTTTACAGTGCCATGGATGAACGCTACTGTTCCACTATACGATGTGGACAAACTCTTTTATCCTGATTTACGTCATTCATATCTCGAGACTGATATGTATCACTATATAGCATGTTTTAATAAATAGCCTATTGTATAATCCTGTGATCATTTAATACTTGACAAATACAAAAAGTAAAGATTATTTTCTTATTTAATTAACGTAACCGTTTTATGGGAACTTGTAGAGAAATAAAGTACTTCCAGTTATACACTGATTATGTGTACATGCATACACACAAATATAAAGTAATCAGATTATGTTTTTTATGTTTTTTTGAATAAGAGTGAAGCTTTGAACTATTCATCGTCACTTAGTCACTGTTTTTCTTTCTGCAGCATATACCTGTGGACAGAGGGTAATGTTGCACCCACGGCATGATTCATTTGGAATAATGCTCCTGACCTCAGGGTTGCAGGTTTCCTCAAAGAGAGTAAAACATCATTCCTCATTTGATTTGCCATGTTACCACCAGTCTAATTTGTTGATCTCAGCATGGCCTTGTGTTAGGTAGTGCTCACTGCCTACACATTGTGGTCACTTTTGCGTCACATATGCATCTCCCGTCAATAGATATTTTTATCTGTGTGCGTCTTTCTCTTCAGCTATATCGTTGTTTTCAAATGTGAGTTGGAAGTTAAACAGTCAGTCAAGTGGTAGTATGAAAAAGATCGGATGGCAGACAACAGTTCATGCCACTATTAGAAACACAGAGAATGAATGAAAAAAAAAAACATAGAAGAAATCCAACCATAGTGACAATAAAAACTGCAAACCTGTGTTGGTATTATTGCATCCAGAATGTTCCTCATAGTTTCTATGGTGTCTGGTGGAGATGCAGTGCTCCTGTTTTCTCTGCTGCTGTGGCTGGAGCTGGGTGTACTGGACTGGCTGACAGTTGGCTGCTGGTCTGATTCACTTCCAAACGCCAGAAGAGCATTCCCTGAAACATTCGACATAGCAATTTAAGAAAATCAAAACAAAAACGGTTAACAAACTTCAGCAACATCTTATTTCTGCACGAGTTCCACTCATTTCTTATTCAATCACGACAGATGCCTCAGGTTCTGAATTGTACATTTTTCATGAGCAGGTTTGCTGGGCGAGAGCTAGTCTGGATTTGGTCAACAGAGACGAGAGAGAGAGAGAGAGAAAAAAAAATAGAAAACTGAAAATACTCAGTATTCTCTTCAAGTAGCCTATCCAAACTGCACCTGCCTCCCCACATCGACCTCATTAACTCATAGACCGTTTGCACAGGCCAAACAACTGTGAGACCTCTCTCTGTATCTTTTCTAGGCTGGGCGCTCGAGGAAAGACCGGCCAAAGATTCATCTCGCCGCGCACACACACACACACCAAGCAAAGATACTCATTGTGTGTACAGGTTCAATGATGGATATGTGCTCGCTGAGGAAAACATTATAAGGACCATTAATTATTCACACTCCAGAGCAGAGGTCGTGATAGAAATGTGAAGAAGAGAATGAGCATTTGGAAACGAGGCAGAAGACGCAATAGATTACAAGACACCTATGTTGATACCTATCGGTATGGATCCCCCCCCAGTCTAACGTTAACCATCACGGTGTGAAATTAAATGTTTTGTCTTAATTTATGCTTTACTAGTTGCAGATCTCTGATAGTGTTACATTGTAAACAACTAATCCGAGTTTAAATCGACAAGAGTCCGTTACATTATGATGCGTTCAGGCTCTGTTCAGTGGGTACCATAGAAAATTTCACGCGAACTGCAGAGAATGCAAGTATGTGGCAGCTCATTGCCGGAGTAGACAAGGGGGTGAGGAGAGATGAGTTTGTTTTTTGCATGACAGCAATGCCAATACAATGAGCTGCTACTAGACAAATAGAACCCGCTTGTTGTTTTTATTGTTGTTTTTAATTGCATCTGATGCAGTTTTATGGGCAGTTAAAAAATGTTTGGCCTATACATTTTTTTCTGTTTACCTGCCATTGGCAGATAGACCAATTTTTGACCCTGAGGTGATTTGTTATGACTTTGGCCTGACGCGCATGTAAGTTCTGAACAATTTACAACCTATTTATTTATTAGTAGCTTTAGGTACAGTCAGTAAAGCCCCCTGGTAGGAAGGAATGACTCTCAATCCCAATGCAGTTCAGGGTTAAAACAGATCATTACTGTCCACAATCATTAGCAATTTTGTGAAGTTGTTATGAATTAGGTCTCTAACTTTGGTCAATTGTTAAAAAAATAGAAAGTACATCAGGAGGAGATTCAATAACTATACAATTACTGAACTGTCAAAGGGCCAGCTAACTTATAATTCATTAAGAAGTGACTGAACACCCAGGCAGAATTACTAAGGAACAGCATAGAGGGAGAGCGAGAGAAAGAGAGATCTACATACATCTCACTCTGCGGCTGTTTGAGCATGCTGGGAAACATCTGTCTCACTCCATCCCAACGGCTCCATTGTGTCGCTTTTCTCTATCACAGAACTTATTTACTTTGCTTTTCAAATCAGCTTTGTTTTATGTCCCCAGTTGCAGGTCATCACAGCAAATTATTGTGATTAGCGAACGCTTTTTCTGTATTTCATGTCATAATTAAATTACTCTGGTTGTACCAGCAGCGTAGGGAAATGATATGAAAGCAAATCCAAACAAGCACCTGAGGTATTTGTGGAACGCTGTTGTTTCAGCTCTACAGTGATGGGATTTTCTTTATATGCCTGTTCATAGTCCAATGCTCTGCTATATTTACACCAAGGCTGAAAGCGAACATATGCTTACTTTTTCAGGTTATGTAAATCTGCAGCATAAACACAAAAATCTGCTTGATGGCTCATATTTCTGGTCTGGACAACATCTATAAATGGTAGAAAATTTGGCTGAAAGAAACTATTTCACATTGTTTTACAGCTCCTGGCCAAGAAATTGTGTTGAAACTTCTGTCACCGTTAGCTGTTAGCTCTTTTATTCAGCCAAGCAGGGCTGTCGGAAAGCATTGATTAGAGGAATCGAAAGTCACAGAGACATGCGATTCCAAGGTAACTGATAACTGCAAGTTGTGATTGAATGCTGAATTGTAAAATATTACCGTTGGTGTGATAAACACTTGTCATCTGAGTAGACTGTCCAATAATGTATTAGTGCATTTCTGATCTTAGACAAACTGTTCTTGTTGCCATCTGATGATGCAGTTTGTGTCCTTGGAGCTGAATAGAAACTGTATTTTACAGTACACTTTGAAATATTCACTATTCATAATATTGACTCACTGCTGTTCGCCTACATTTCCTGTTAAGAGACTTTTTTTTTTTTAAATTGTCAGCAACTGCATTATGAATCAGTCAAAAAAAAAGTCTTTCCACTAAATCAGGACGCTAAATTAGTGGTCAAATGTTAACTCCACAGTACCCCTAAACAAACACAACCCCTACTCCGAAAACCTGTGTTGGTAAAATCCAGTACATTGAGTGAGACTCACGGAGACAGATGTTGTCGTTGAAGTGTCCCAGGAAAGTATCACAGTCTTCTCTCCGGCTCCCACTGGCCGAGCAGGAGCACCACGGAGCCACGCTGGACGTTGAGTTGTCGACATAGTTGGGAGTTATTGTGCTTCCTGCAGAGAGAGAGCGCACCAGGCCTCAATCAGTATTAAATGTTAATTTGTTGCTCTGTAGAGCTTTACTATCTGAAACATTCATGGACTCTGTATGTCCTGTACTGACTTGATGCACAGGGTTAATAATATTCTGGTATCGTTCTATTAGACTGGCTGTGCTCTGACTCGAAGATTCAGGCGATTACTCCAGTTTTCTCTTCTTTTTTTTTTTTTAGGTCATAGTCATGGTCTCTGGTGTTGAGTTTTTTTTATTTCTGTGGCTGTTTTTCCCCCTTCAACATAGTGGAGGTGTGATTTCAAGTGCTTAAATAAATACAAGACAGGAATGAAAATGCCAAGTGTGTGTTTGTGCTGAGGGGCAACATTTGCGGTTCTTGAAATGCATTAGGCTTCTCTCTCCAGTGTGAGGAAAAGAAGTGGATGTTCTTTTTTTCTTTTACGGACTGATATAAAACAAATTAAACACACCTTACATTGTGTGAAGAGCCTCTGTTTTTCTGTGTTGAGATATTTGTATGCTTCTTTATCTTAAACCGTGTTGAACTTTTGTCTTTTGGTTTAGAATTAGAAGTTTAATTTTATTCTACCCACTCACTCTTAGCCCGTTTGGTGTTTATTAATTGTCCCTCTAGCTAGCTTTCACTCATTCCCGCCTCTTTGTTGCTGCACAATTTTTCCCTTTCCTTCTCTAACACAGCATATGGTGCATAACTTCCATTAGATCTTTTTCTTCTTCCATCTATTCATTTCATTTTTCCCTTTTCCTTCCTGTGTTTCCGCTCTGTGTTTCACCTCTCAGATGTGCACCTACCTATGAGCCCTGTGTAGGCGAGCAGACAGGCTCCATAGTTCCCTTGCTTGCAGCCATTGGCAGACGTTTTGGAGGGTTCGCAGTCGAACTGGAACTGTGCCAGGCGAGACCTAGAAAAGTAACGGGCAATAGTTAGCAAGAACGTGATACCTCCCTGTATTGTTTTATCTAAAAAGTTTGCTGTTTTTTTCTTTTTTATACATTATTTCTGCTCTAACTTTCATTTAATTAAGAGTGTAGCCCTCTGGCATGAAGAAAAATTGTTGGACGTGGTGAAGACTGGAAGTATTGGACTGTAATGTGAAAGTGATAGAAAGAGTAATATATTTCATCCACCAGACCTGGGATCATTAGTAAAGCCCTCTGAGTGTAATGGGGCTGTGAAAAATAATGGCCATGACCAGAGATAGCAATGAGCGATAACTCTGATCCATCTGGCTCTTTATCTGTGCTAAATATTTAATGTGTTATTCCAACAGGCTCTCAGGGGTGTTCTAACCAATGGTGGTAGAAAGCTTTAGGGTAAAACAGTGGGCCATTTTGTTGATTGGTTGGCTGTTTATTTGGTTTCAAAGACCCATAATACTGAACAGCACTGGTCCAAATATGTATGGTGTGTATATTTAATACCTATATCCATGGAGTACTTGAATACACTGGGAGTGGTTCAGCATTGGCTTTGCTGATTTGGGATACTATTAGAAACAAATTAGTTCATTAAACCGAACAAAACTGGGGATTATGATCTTATTGCAGCAATATGTTATCGTATCCATAAGAGACTAAGTGGCTAAGTAAGAAATAACTTTAATATCCGTTATAGACACGAGAGTAAGACACTATGAAATAAATGGGAGCCAATTAAAAGCTCCTATTTAGCTCCCTTCTCACCTGCACACATAGTCGGCGTTGCAGATCCTTATCTGTGTAATGCAGTTGGATTTTTCCACGCTTTCATAAGAGCAACCGGGTACAATCGTCTGCCTGCGACGCTCTGCGCATGCCGTGTCCGTACAGGGGCAGAAGAGCAGCTCGTGAGTGTAGTCGGCGGGGACTCGGTCGAAGAACCTGCGCAAGGCCTTGTTGCATTTGGGCCGATTGCACAGGCCGGACTTGGCAGTGGGTTTGATGCAAGCCGAGACGTATTCTGTGCGGAGCTTCTGGCACAAGTCGTCCACGTTGCAAGCTTTGGCCGCATCCAGGCAGCGATTCACAGTTGTCATGCCAACATCTGAGTCTGTGGATAGAAAGTAAGGTCAATGACGAGCATGGATATCAGTGGAAGAATGAAACCAACGGAGCAAAAAGGTCTTGTGTTTAATAGCTTATGTGATCTTTGGTGTGTACTCAAGTTTATTTATTCAACACGCTGAGATGTATCTTGTTTTGTTCGAGGTTCAAAAGTTGAGGTCGGCAGTTTGGAATTAAATATCAGCTTGGAGGTGGAAGTGTCTCTGAATAAACAATGGAGGCTCATTTCCTGAGGACCAGAATAACGAAATGATTATTAGCAGAGTAGTGTGGTTTCTATTTCTATGCTTTTGAAAACAGACCGATTTCTTAAAATGAAAATAAGGACGCAAGTATGACCCAGTGGGCTTCTTTGCGTTGTTCTAATGCTAGCACAAGAAGCAGGGCCATGCCTCTCCACACTACTGATCGAACTTATCACGATGGCTGGCTACCTCAACTGTTAACCTACTATGTGCCATTTTAAGTACAGACTGCATTGTGGTATTCCGTTGAGTGATGTCTGTCCACTGTCTGCTGCCAATCCCTCTCATATTTGTTCCACGGGGTTCACCAGAAGGGGAGGGACTTCTTCTCTCGATGAGGACAGTAAAACAAAAGCTGATTTCAATACGATTCGGGAAATGCCTAAAACTCTTTTTAGTATCTTTAAAATCAGATCCGATGACAAGTGTAACTTGAGTCTAGCTAGTGTTGCGTGATCTGCAACGAGAACATCAAGACAGCTTCCTGTTTTTTATTGCATCAGTGAATAAAGCAAGCCTGAATTTATGAACGGTCATGTTTGGTGTGAGAGTGAACCCCCGGTCCTCCGTGTGGCAACTTCTGAATAGACCTTTTGTATTCATGTTGCCTGGGAAATGAGCAACAGGCTGACCTGTTTGAGCTTCAGGGATCAGTCATCAGTTATTTTTCTGCAGTGTGTTTATAGTTTTGTGTTCTGGTTGGATTGGTAGACGGATATATAGCCTACATATGCAAATAAATCCTCGAATGCAAGTTATACCCATGAACAAAAAATGGTCATAACGTTGCCACATTTTGAATGCCTTACGCTAATTTCAACCTCACTTAATGTTATTTTACTTGCATTAACCTAACCTTTAGTAAACCTTCCACGTTGTTATTTAATACCGGGTTTGTAATTTTTCTATCCACAAGATTTAATATGCTTTTCAGAGTTTGGGCATGTTTTAATTCAATGAGATTGCATTGTTTTTTTTGAGCCAGAGGCTATAAGAAACAATTAAAGATTTGAGGATATTCTATTATTATGAGTTAGTAGTTTAGCAAAGTTCCTGCATCAATATTCATTGACAGTCATGCAAATGAATATGGGTGCCATCCAACAATATCGTTCTGGATGCTGGAATTGTGTTCAGATGAATGATAATATTTGTGTAACTGTGTCTTAAAAACAGAAGGGACCTCTATTTGCTTTGGGCATGCTTCCAGAGGAGCTTCAGTTGAGTCACGTATTTGTGCTAGAACAGAACTTCTTCAAAGGGTAAAATTGTATAAAATAAGGTGAAACTTAATGAAGGTCAGTGAACTTGCCAGCTGTAATAGATGCCAAGCGGACATAGTCGTAATCCCTGTGCACCGTCTCATAGGGATAATTCTCCACCAGGTTGAGCCCTGAAAGAACGATAGAAACATTGGTGTGAGTATTGTAACAACCTGTGGTTTTCAGCTACTGAATGAGAATAAAACAAAAGTTCTGATTTGTACAGATTCACAAGTGATATTCAGTATGCACTGACCATGTATGATGGACTGATGAAGGCTCCAGTAGATGCTCAAGCAGTTCTTCTCCTTCTTCATGCCCCGTTTACACTGGCAGCCATGTAAGGGGCTCGACAGCAGGGCGGACACCGCGTTGGCACACTGGCTCCTGGCACCGGGCCCCAGCTTCACGCTGCCATTGCCCGCCACACACTGACGCAAAGTCCGCAGACGTGGACTACAAGTCTCATCGCTCGAGCACGAGTCTCCAGCCACCAAGCAGTCTCTGCCGGCCAGTATAACCTCTAACAGAGCTGTGAGAGAGAGAGAGAATCAGAGCACAACAGATGGCACAAAGATGAGGGGGGATTTGAGATGACGGTTGAGGTGTGTATAGATTAAATGGAAAATAAAGAATAATGGAGAAGTCTGCTGAAGTCTGACCCAAATGTCAGGAATAAGAAAGGATGAGAGCAGAAAAGGGAAGCGGGGAACATTTTGACAGAAAATAAATGTTGCAAGGGGATATTAAGCATTAAATTAAATCAGCTGGGTGGCTTATTGTGTAAGTCTGAAAATGCAAGAATACACAGGTGAGATTCTCTAGCAAGCACCATTACAGCACTTGAGATGCATCATACACCTTTAGTTTGGTGAAAATATTATATGGGATGGACTGTCTTCAGTCCACTATTTTCAGGATGAGGGTCAATCAAGAAAGATTTACTGTACAGTTTGTATTTCATGGTTATAGGCACGGTAGCTGACTAGCTCTATGGATGCAATGTCTGTCTGTCTGTCTGTCTGTCCACCTCTTTGTTCCAGACAAAGATTAACCCAACAACTGCTAGATGGATTGCAATGAAATTTAGACATTCATTGTCCCCAGAGGATGAATCCAAATGTACTTTGTGTTTAGTGCTAATTGGAAGATTGAGTGAGTTAAACCAAGAAGCTGATAAATGGTAAGTGACTGCATTTATATATATATATATATATACATATACATATACATACATTTGGACAAAGGAAGGAATACAGTCCTCTCTCTTTGCTTTTAAAAACACAAAAACAGACGATTATATAAAGCAGATCAACTGATTTGTCGGTGGTGCAATATCAAGAATTGTTTTTTTAACCTTGACTTTAAGAAAACTGTTTTTGTATGAGCTGTTTTATCAAACTATCTTAACCCATTACCTCTATTTAATTGACAATAACTTGGCTCTATTTCATTACAATGATAACATGCTCTGTGACGATGCATTATCTCACAACTAGGCCTGCAGGCTGAATTTCTGGAACTGTTCTTACTAACTTCTCGCAGAGTTTAAGTTATTAAGTTATTTTTATTGCATGCTGAATATATGTGAGTGGCAGACTTATACATCTGCTAAACCATGCTCTCATTGAGTCTGACTGACTCACCTTATCATGAGTAGCTTTGACCCCTTCAGTTCAGCTGAAGTCTATTCAGCGAGCCAGAGAGCTTGGAATATTGTGTGTGTGTGTGTGTGTGTGTGTGTGTGTGTGTGTACAGAATGTACAGAGAACAAGTGAAAGGCTCATAGATTTATTCATGTGTTGCTGTGGTGAGAAGCCCAGTACCATGTCAGTTTATTGAACTCGATCCCAGTGAGCCAACATAACAGCTGGTGAGATGGGAGCTGCTGGTTTTCTCGTGCATCGCTGGGCTTTGATGGCAGGATAGATACTTCGGGTAAGCATTTGGGATGCAGAGCAAAGTGAAATGTATGTTAAGTCATGTCTATACTGTACTAGTAGTTGTAGCATACAAGTGGCAATACATTATGATTGCATTATATGATGCTCTTTGTCTGTATATCTCGCAAACAGCCGACACATGGAGGCATATTAATATTGAATTTAAATGTAATTAACGGCTGTGGTTTTCATTTCCTGCCGTGTATCTTGACTTTGAGTCGAGTCGTCACAGGCAGTGTTTGTTTGAGGGAACACGGCTCTATTGCACATAGAGACAGAGGGTTCTGTCTGTGCTTAGGTGTAGGCAACAAAAGCACTTTGGTTGATGTAGGCAAAGATTGTGGTTTTGGTTAAATGTTGACAAGCCCGCTGTGTCTTGCTATTCCCGCCACTGCTGACTCTTTCTGTAATAACCCAGAACACGATGTGGTCTGATGGATGTTTAAAATTCAACTCTATTGCAACCAGCTGGTAAGAGTAATATGCAGCAATAGGAGCTCTCACAAAAACATAATTATATGCATCATGATGTTGACCCCAGACGCAATAATGGAAACGGTTAACATGTTCATTGCAGATGTTTTTGTCATATAGCTCATAAGCCACATAAAATACAGACCCTTGCTGCAGTTAATTGCTGTGGAGGTGGAGAATTTTTTGAAAAGAGCTGCCACTCTTCTTTTGTCTTTCTTCTCCTGCTCTCTTTGTAGGTTTCTTTTTTTTAAATCATACAGTTACTGAAAAAAGAGAAAAGAAAGCCATTTTCTTTGCAGCCTTGCTGTCAATTAGTGTTTGTGACACGTTTACACGTTGTCTTACATGATGTTTTACTCCTTATGTGTATCCAATTAAGTCAAAAAATACATGCTGCTATCAAGAGTTGTCTTTAGAATACTTTCTTTTTTTTTTTTTTACATTTGTGTTCTCAGGTTATTCTAAAAACATATTCCTAAGCATGACCCACAATAAGCCAAGAATATCCCCTTATTCAAACACTTTAAACTCGTACCACCTCTGTTTTCTACCGTAATGTGGTTTTGATGTTAATTCAAAAATATTCCATTTCATGCTGCTTACATCCGCTAACACTCAAGATGTTTCTTGGGCAAAATTGTCTCAGCTACTGTTTTGATCTTTAAAACACGCACGCACGCACGCACGCACGCACGCACATACTCCAACAAAGACCGTAATAAACCAGCATGTTTTCCATTTTGTCAATACCATTCCATCAATAGCATGTGCCTTTTTAAAGGTGGATCTTTAATCGAACCCCACAGGTCAATTGAGTCTCACTCACATCAGGAGTTGTTTAAGCTTTCATCCTCTATGTCAGCTACGTGCATCCAATACCGACGCGTTAATGCTGGGAAAAAAATAAATAAACCAACGCCAATGTCCGACCCAAGGCCAGATGGTCTGTTGCAAATTCGAGGCAGAGTTCCCAGGCCCGTCCTGCTATGTGTGGCAGTTTGTGCTGCCTGGGCAGAAGCTGGAATAGACACCATACATCATGAATGCAAATGAGCCGCTTGATTTGACATTTCCAATAAGCCCGTCTCTATGTACCAGTGGGTTTAGCCAATTAACCATGTCAGTAATCAATGTGTTCTGAGGCTCAGTTAAGGCCTCAGTTTCCCTGCCACATAAATCACGGGCAGATTAGCTGATCAGTTACCCTCGCGCACCGACTTAATGGTCCACTTCAGGGGAGATAAAATGGAAAATGAAACTTAATGAAGTCAGCTGGAATGTAACCCTAACTCCTATATACCTACAAAGAAGTGAGGCGTGGGAGGAAAATTATAATTTATTGGTGCACTTAATGAGTATTACCTTTGTTTCAGTGTTCTTTAAAGGTGCAAGATTTGAGATTGTCAGCATTTTGATTGCCTCTGAACGGCTAGTAGCCATTACTCCACTATATCTTTACACAGCGAATAGTTGTTTGCTGATATTTAATGTTCACAATGTTAATACAGCTCCGGCAAGATTTGGAAATGATCTTGATATTCGGATTAAAACTAGCAGCCTCACATTTAAAGTGAGCAGCCTCCACCACCGATACAAAGGAGGTTCAGGTTCAGGTTACTTTTATCATGACTCAAGCCATCTGGTTTCTGGCAGCTACTTCTGCATACTTTCAGCTAGAAAACTCAAACTTTTGAATGTTATAATAGGAACAACTTGTACGACAACAAAACATTGACTTGTCACCTTTCAAGTTGATATGGTAAACTTCTTAGCAAACAGTTGCTTATTTACACAACCAGCCGTTACAGAGCAGCATTATCATTCATTCGGAGTTGTTTTTGCCAAGCTTCTACTCAAAATCTGAACATCTGCCTCTTAACCTCCGCTATGTTCACTAGCTTGTCACTCACTGTGTCTGCAGTCTAAAAATCTGTGCAAACGGAGTTACATTTAGCTGTTTGGTTGCCAGGTTCAACAATTAATGCTGAATTTCTACGTCTTGAACATATCTATTTGATCATGAGTCTTGTACTTGTAACACTACTAGTCTTCCTTCAGTTCGTGTTGCTTTTGCCACCGCTGCTTCCCCAGTTATTAAACAAGTTACGCAGTAAAGGAAGCTTTAATCAATCACATATATTGTCTTCAAAAACTACATTTTTCCAGATGTGAATCCCTTTGAAATATTAACTTGAGCCAAAACAGGTTTTTGCGAGGAGACAGACATTCATAGACTGGTAAATGTGCTTCAGCATTTTAATTCACTTATAAAAAGTCATTAAATGTAAAGGGTTAGAAGTGACACACTTTAATGAAAATCCAAGTGAATATTAAATGTGGCTTATTCTTTATTGATCTCCTGCTGGTCACAGTCAGCTCCTGAATTATAACACTTTGTCTTTGAGAGAAAAGTGAAGTTCATCATATTGTGAAAGTCAGGTGTCCTTTTGTGTCCTATTTACATAGTTTGTTTTATAAGTGACAACTTCTAGGACCTCAGCAGTTAAGATACTGGCTTAAGTGAAAATAAACTGTTCTACTAGTGTCATCTTTGCAGAGATGTAGCCTGTATTTCTCCGAGATAGATTGTTGCTGTCTGATACTCTACATAAGACAACATCATTTGCTTTTATGGGACAAAATTAGCTATTTCAGATATCGAAGCAGAGTAGATTGAATTTGGCAAAATGAGACTGAAAATATCCATCTACATTCAAAATAAAGCAATGTCAGCTCCACTCATGCTTCATGTTAGACATCAAACAAAAAGTGCACCAAGACCTAGAAAAGCACAGTATTGAAAAACGAGCACTTCAATCATACTATGTTGGATATGTGGTACGCATACCTATTTTTTAAATTCTAGTTATTCCTTTTCCAACAGTGGGTATTTTCAACCTTCACGAAGAGAAAATGACACATATGCCATATTAATGATTTATTCCGAACTGTGATGATAAAAACAGTTATTATCAAACACTCTCAGCGACAGCTCAATCAGAGATGTGTACATTAAAAGGATTTTATTGGGAATGATTGGATATGCAGCTGCCAGAAAAGAGTACAGTCGTGATCATCACACACAGGGAACGAAATTAGCATCTGCCACCTGCCAAATACAGGTAAATGTTGGCTGTTGCAGATACAAAATAAATAAATCAGGTCACCTGCCACCATGACAGATATATTGAGATCTCACGATATAAGCACAAGGCAGGAAATACCATCAAAAGCAGGTCGTAAGAAACTCCAACAGAGGATGCTTTGTAGATGGAGGGACGGTACAATTCATGGCAGCAGAGGCATGATGGATTCTGAAGTGAGAGTTTGTATTAAAAAGACTGTAATTGATGATTGTAGAAGTCAGTTCGTGATCATTTCATGACATACAGGAATTACATACTTTGCTCATCTATGACTTGAATCAAGAAGGTAGTTTTGCTACTTGAACCATTCCAGTAGCTTAATATGTCAAATATATTACCCTGTGAATCAACATCCTACCATATAAGTTACATCGATTCCTTCATTTTGGCAGCAGGAGAATTATATTCTTCAAATGTTTTTGTGAAGTAAATTGTGGTTCACAACCGTTGGAAAGACCTGGGCTATGCTCACGCTTTCCAACACAAGCGAGTTCAAAATGGCTCCTGTGAGACGTTTCTATTTACAGCAACTGCAATTAACTTCTTTGTAGGCTGGACCAAGTGCCACCAAGGCAAAACATGGAAAAGGTCAAGTTTACATATCGACCATAAGACTAAATCATGCATTCTGTATCCTTCCTATTTTTTGCCTGTACATGTCCATACCCACGTTTAAGTCATCATCCTTAAGATTTTCATTAAATTATAACTGTTTTTTGATACTATTTATGGTTGGCCTCTCTAAAGTAGATTTCCCGTAATCAAGGCATACATGCATGTATTCACCGTTACCGTTTTTCATTTCCTCTCATTGATATCAGCCTCATTGTTACGGTTTGCTCTCCCACAGTTGTATCAGAGCTGTTTTACTGCCAATTCAAACCAAATAATGACAGCCTGCTGCTTTTTCAGAGTAAAACCATTCAACCGCGATGGCTTTTATTGTGAAGCAGTCACAGAAAGAACAATGTAATAGTCACCACAAGTTACCACTGACTGTGACTGTTGGACAAGATAATGGTCTTTTACAGCACGCAGGGAGTAACGCAACAAGGCAGAACAGCTATAGGACGTGTTGAACTGCACTTGCGGTTACCACCAATAACCAAGGGTGTGGCCAAATCAACCAGGACTGAAATCTTAAGGATTACAACTTTAATTCCGAGGTAATAATGCTTCCAGAGAACACCACAGAAGCACATTCACACAAACACACACATTTGATCCCATTTGATTGCGAGGTCTTTTTAATGCACTGAAAACATGTATTCCTCAAAGTGACGTCTCACGTCTCTAAGAAAGCTTCAGGTCCTGAATAGAAACCGTTTAGTTACTTAACAACCATTTACCCTCCTCAGCTTTCACCACCACCCTCGACTTTAATCAAATGCTTTCCCTCAGAGGAGCTTCGGCCGGAGAGGAGACGGTCTTACAATTTATAGAAAGCCGAGCCTAAACTCACCCTGCTTTCCCCATCGGCAAACATGGACGCAGACAAAATAATAAGTGAATAAGTGACATTTGAGTAAATAACAAATATACATAATTTCAGCCAGTTCCAATCATTACTAGGCACTCAGCTCCCAAATACAAACGATATGGCATACGCCCGCTACTCTAAATCCCCTGCAATGAATAGATAATAAACCCAATGTCACAGCGTTAAATCCCTCAGCTGCCTCTTGTTGATTATGTTGCATGTGTTTGCATCTAGTAGTCACAATGACAAATATGCTTCTTATTAATCTCTCCCCATTACTAGAGGCAGGAGCAAGATGTTGTCATGTTCTCACCATACACAGGCATGTCTTCTTTTCAAACGTGCATCTCTCTTTCCTGTGTTTAAAAATAACTTTATTCTTGAATTTCACATTCTCTCTCTGCAGTTTGAAAAGCCCCCACAAACATACAAATTGATCCCATAATGCAAAGGCTGCTGTCTGAAGGGAGCGAATTGTTAACAAAAGATTATTTGTGAACACGAAGATGGATGGTGATTGTTGTTCATGACTCGAATGGCTGCTTCCAGTGAGCACCTATGTCGTTCTGAGCCGACTAGAGTCTGTGTGTGTGCATGTGTTCTCATTGTATTGTCCCTTTTGAAACACCAGTTTGAGCTTTAGTTTGTAAATGAGAATGTTTGCAAAGCCAGGGAGGTGGGTAGTTGAGGAGTTTGGGATTTAAAGGAGCATTATTTAATTTACGACATCAATCAATCTCTTATCAGCGACAGCTTTGCCAGGACTCGGACATATAGGAGTTTAGTTAGAGGGTGCTTTCACACCTGGTGGGGAAAAACATTATTCATTGTTGCACTTGAGTTCTGGTCCAATTCCTGTTCAAACTGAAGAGTAAATATAAATATATACAGACTGACAATTTGTTGTTTGAACAGTTTTGGCGATTTTCCTGCATAATCAGGGACCTGAAGAAATCACATTCTGGTGACTGACAGGAGTTTATGCAGTATTGTATTGCCTCTTATCTATGTTCTTTGGTGTCATAAAGGCCTCACAAAGAAATAACTTGGCAACTACAGTGTAAATGCAAATCAGCCGCATGTTCTGAATAATGACTAGAAGGGAGAGACGGGTCATCATCGGTTTCAATCGGCAGCCGATTGATTGGTGCATCTCAATCATAAGATTGCTTCCTGAACAGATTTTGCGATAACATAGATTTATTAATAGTCAAGCTTTTCAAATCACGTTTAAAATCACATATCTGCTATCTTAAAATCTTGTGGTTGGTCCGTATGATTTCACATCACAAACAAACCGCGCCAGAGTCCGCTCGGAAGCGGACCGAGACCCCCACCGTTCAAGCGGTCTCTGTCACAGGAGGTTATATCAACGCCAGGAGTAAGAATAGAAACGCAAGAGACTTTTAGTGAAGATACGTTGTCAGTTGCTTAAAGAACAGGAAGCATGGTGATGGTTAGCAGGTATAATGTTTACCGTGTTCAAGATTGGATCATTTGCACTCAACACAAAGTTCAGCTGAGGCTGATTGGACTGTGATTCATTTTTCAGGTATTTGTTATTATAGTATTGGACAAATTAAAATGCTGAGCAGATGCCGGCGATAGATCAGGGGATCACTAAAGGGATTACATTTCAGCCTGAGAGGGAAATGAGTGTCTCTACCAAATGGAAATCCATCCGATAGTCATTGACCTTCTGGTGCTTCTAGATGAAAAGTCAGGGGATCACGAGTCATAAGGATTCATCCTCTGGGCAACATGAATGTCTGCACACGTTTTTCATGACAATCAATCTAATAGTTGTTGAGTTGTTGAGATATTGAGACCCACCAGCATTCCCAGTCCATAGAGCCACAGTGCTATCATGGCTAAAAAAAACATATATGTGTTTAAATAATGCGATTTTTGATAAAAAAAATGATCAATAATGTGGATACAAATGACAGAACAGCTAGAACAGTCTGGTAAGAAGTCTAAGACGTTCAGAAAATGACATTGCTTTACTGTAATGCAGCCTTTGTAGCCAGGACAAGACAATACTTCTGCCATATTACGAAATCCAAAATCTAAGACGAGATCTAATCTCATATCATGATATCGATATAAGCGTACATGCAGGTGTTTGTTTTCCATAACAGAAAAACAAGAGTGGAAATAAATAAAGTGGGAGATTAAATCTAATATACAATATTATTCGTTGAGGTCGTTTCACCTGTAATACATTGCCAAAGGCGCATTTCTAAACTCATAATTGCTTTTGTCTGCTCAACTTTATTGCTTTTATTGTTGTCTTTTCCATCGTTAGCCAACATCATTTTATTTCCTTGTTTGTGAAGCACTTTGTAAACTCGTTTCAACAGGAGTGCTATAAACTAAGTCCCTATCATCAAATCGGCCTCATTGCCTATTTGGTGTTTGATGATGATCGCTGTCTGATGATTTACAGGTGCGTGTGTGATAAATTAAGACTGTGTGCTGTAAGTGGCTACAGCTTGCGTGTATTCATCAGAGGATTACTGCTCTGATGCTGCAGGAGGATCTTCTGAAGCTGTGCTTCTTCGTTACTTCTTTATTTACATTGAACAACCTATGGACTAGTGGAGGACACAGATGTATGTACGTACAATAGGGGAGGGCCATGGTACCTCAAATTTATACCACAGTATTTTTGTGGGTTTTTGCGGTGATGGTATTATATCACGGTATTACAAAATTAAAAGGGATACTCCCTTCAAAACGTTATTCTACCAATGTTTCACTCTTTTGGCAATGTAAGGGAACAAATATTAAGAAAGGAGAAAAAAAATGTAGGAAGAAACCAATAACTGACACGACCTGTTACATCTTAACCCGCAAGAAGAAAGAGTAACGCAGTGTAGGCAGTGTTGGACCAGTTCTGTTGGAATAAAAAACGGACAATGTGGCTGTGGTGCGGCTCATCTAGAGTTTCGGCGTGCGTCGCCAAAGATGACATTGGTGATGGTGATAAAACCGGTATACCGCCTAATGTATTAAGATTATATCTGTACACACATTTCATTAATCTGATACAAAATAAATATTGAACGCCTTCGTTCAGTTGCAGTCTTGAACCTAGATGTTACTCCATACTTCTCCTTCCTGTTATTGTTGCTGAAGTGAAACAGAAGCATATATGTATTTGTAGGTGTGTTACTGTTCTGCAAAAGCTCTATGAACCACCTGAAGCTTATGTTACTGACAGGCTGGAGCGAAAATTCAGTTCGGCACAACATCACCCACCCGCTGACACAGAGAAACAACCATACGACAAATTCACAGCGTGGTTTGTTTCTTGTGCCACAAGAAAGACAACAGGACAAAGACTCTGTTGGAATAGACTCACTACAGTTCCAGGTCGCAAATCTCAACAACACAAACAATAAAAAAAAATCCTTCTCCCAACTGAGGAAAACACATGCAGACGCAGTAGACGAGGCATTTACATTGATGTCAAGTAGCAACAGTGAAGAACATCTCTGTAGGTTAGGTGATTAGATAAACAATGCTAACAGTATCTGCACACAGGCCTTCCTTCTTATCAAAGAATACGTCCATACTAAGGCGGCTGAATGTGAAAATGCCCTTTGGGTTGTTTTTGTAAAGTCTGTCCGTGCTGGAAAACAGCCTAATCTCAACTACGTCTTACTCTTTTAGTTGCCATACAACAAAGGTGTGTTTTAATGCAGCCAAACTCACAATTTTGTTGTTCTAATTTACATAATTCATAAACCAGTAACTTCTTCTTAGTTACTAAATTCAACTGGATTAATCTGCAGATTATTTTCTTGATTGTTTACTCTATAAAATGGCAGAAAATAGTGAATAATTCCGATGACAATTTGTCAGAAAAAACAAAACAAAACAAAGATATTCAGTTTAGTATCAAGAAGTCGAAGAAAATATTCACATTTTTAGAAACTTTAATTAATTAATGTTGGGCCTGAAGCTTAAAAAAAACAAAAAGAGGAAATGATTTAATCGAGTCTGCGATTTTGGAGAAATATTTACTGGCTCTCTCCCTCCCAGTGCCTTCCTTTGGATACATCCATGTACCGAATAGTTTGAAGCTTCAGAACTTTGTTCATAACGGTGACATTCAAATTATTATTATTAATAACTTAGGCTGAATGTCCATTCAATTTTTTTTCTTAATACTAAATGCTCAGACTTTTTTTGCGCTGCCACTTTGAGCACCACTAGCAGAAAATCTTTTCAGAAAGGCGCTGCGCTCCCCGGCACCCTGCCAGCTTGGATACAGAACCATGAGCCCCTTTCTCACAGAAACTCCGCAATTACATTACATTACAGTCATCTAGCAGACGCTTTTATCCAAAGCGACATACAATAAGTGTATTCAACATAGCTATTCAAGAGAACTACTAGTCACCAGAAGTCATAAGTGCATCTCCTTTCTTCAAACAAGCATCTAAGAGCATAAAGCAGAGCCAAAGTACAGTGCAGAAACAAACGAATGCAATAAGTGCCACAAACTAGTATGAATACAATAAGTGCTAAGTAGAAGGCTCAGGGTAGGCCTTCTTGAAGAGGTGAGTTTTCAGCCTGCGCCGAAAGATGGGCAGGCTGAATATAGCAATATAGTCGCAAAGTTGATTGGAAGTGTGATTTTAGATGACACACGGGCATCACAGGAGCAAAAGAGGCGAGACGTTTAACACAACAGCGTTGGTGCTAGTTTGACGTAAAAAAAATCACATTGTGCAGCGACATGCATCCTAAAAAATAACTGTGGGTTGAGCTCCTCTGCTCAGTGGGTAAGGAGCTCCCAAACCTCGTTGTGGCCCAAATTCGGTGCCATTCTCGGTCGCTGTAGGTTAGCTGCTAACTGCTGCAAGTATTTATTTATTTTTTTTAATGTCCCGGTGGTTGGGGCCAACATGGCGTCAAAACTTTGCACCCATTCCGTCTTGCCGGCTGTCGT
Source organism: Anarhichas minor (assembly GCF_050575085.1). NCBI lineage: Eukaryota > Metazoa > Chordata > Actinopteri > Perciformes > Anarhichadidae > Anarhichas > Anarhichas minor. The sequence continues at coordinate 3,147,949 of NW_027466474.1, read as the reverse complement.
TTTCACACAGATGTGCCGACTCTGTCCCCCCCCATTCAACCTTTCATACAGAAAAGCGAGGCTGAATAATGACACAACAGTCCCGCCTTGAACAGGCACACACACACACACACGCACACACACACACACACACACACACGCACACACACACAGTTGATATGCAGAACAGTTTCCACTATAGTCGGAAAATTCAATTTAATTAATTTCCCCAGATATAATAAAGGCTGTGGTTATGTAAGTGTGAATGAGTGAAGTTATCTGTGCGTGTGTGCGTGTGTGTGTGTGTGTGTTTGTGTGTGTGTGTGTGTGTGTGTGCGTGTGCGTGCGCGTGCGCGTGTGCAGACCAATTTGTATGTCGGTGTGAAGGCCCGTCAAGTTCAGTCTCAATGTCACACAACAAATACTGCTTTATCTTCACTTAGAAATTGTGACATTATGAGTGCCTCGGCTATTTGTCTGTAATGGTTGCAATTAACTTATCAGCATATCGTCCTTTGCTTGCAGAGGGGAGAGAGAGCATGACACGTCATGTTTTTCTCTCTCAGTGTGAAAGTGCTGGCTGTCTGTCTGCACCACTGAGCAGGACCGGTGCCAGCCAAAACAGGGCATGCAAATGATGGGTCTTCTCAAATATCAGGTTTCACACACAGTGCAAATACTGAACCTGATTGGTTAAATTGTAACTTCCCTGTTGGTTCCTTCAGAGAAGAACAATAGTGTGCCTTGTGGAACTTTCCCAGCGCTCGCACAAGTAAGATGGAGAATATTTACGGAACAGTAGCAGCGCTGCCTTAAAGTGATTAAGTGTTAACCTTCTGTCGGGTCTGATGTTGTGGCAAGACCATAATACCTGCCAGCTGTTGCTGTCGCTCAAGAGTCATTACAACAGTGGGGAGGGGCCACGCATTCCAATATGATGATTGATGGGCACTTTTCCTGATGAGACTCTCAGCGGAGTCCTCTGTGTTGCTCAGACTGCCAGCATGCCTCCAGTCCTTGAGACCCGTCTGTTGTGTTGTCGTACCGCAGAAGCAACCGCGATGAGAGGAACTCAAACATGAATCTTGAGATGGGGCTTTTCAGCTGATTGTCTTCTTGCCTCCACTGCGATAAAGAGTCGCAACCTGTCAATTTCCATAGTGTGTTATTTTTTTTTTAAGGTAATAAATCGAAGGGCTTTTGCTGTCTTTTTCAATTTTATGGGTCCAGATACACACTACACCAGTGATGTGAAACAACTGTCTAGTGTGTTTTAGCTGTAAGTTATCTCGGTGTGTTGCATGGCCGTTATAAAGCAGCACTGCCTTTACATCTCAGTTTGATTTTGCGTCTCCATTTGCCTCCGTGATCTGTAATTGGCCAAATCGTCACACGTACACCGAAACCACTTTATACAAGAATATCAGTGCAGAGAAATTATCACTCACCTAGAGTCAACATTAAGATGACAAAAAGTGAAAAGTGGGTCAGCGTGAGCAGATGTTAGCCTACTCCGGCGCACAGGACTCTGTCAATCATGCACGACCCGTGGGACCGCAGCAGTGTTCTGCAGTGGCTTCTTTGTGATTCATTGTTTTAAAGACTCGGCTGAAAGGTCACAAAGGGACAAGAGACACCAAAAGGCATTCGGAGTGCCAAGTTTCACGTCAGCAATTTGCTAAACAAGCAATTTCTGGTAAACTCTTAGTGTTAGTCGTAGTGCAACTTCTGAATATGTTTGAAAAGGAAATGTGCCATTCCTCAAGGATCTGAAACCTGGCTACCTATTTGTCATCTTCAGAGCTGTCAGTCACGCTCACAACACTGTTGGTGATAGATTACATTTACAGTCGGATGCTGAGGTGTTGAGCCGTCTTCAAAAAACACAGTAGGACTACACAGAGGATGTGATCACAGTGAAGCCGCTCCTCATTAGCATGTCACAGGAGTGATTCACAGCATGTGGCCTTGCATGGTTTTAAAGACGCTCTGCTAAACCGGCTGTCAATGATTTATGTGCATTTTATTTGCACAATGTGTGTCATTTTTCAGTGTTTTTGAATGTTCTGTTCTTATTCGTCCAAATATCAAATGTATAATATGAAATTCCCCCTGTATTGATATCTTTGTGATGTCCTGCTACAATATCAACATTGGCCGCCACTTATTGATTTTCTCTTTGTTTCTTTTTATAGTTTTTCTACAAGTTTTTATTTTTCTGACCTGTTAAACTTCCTATGGTAATAAAGAAGTGTATAAGTTCATGGATGTATTGTTTTACTTTGTTTTTTTACTGCAGTATCTAATATTGTGGAATTTCGCTGGTTTTGGTATCGACTACTACATTTCTTCTACTTCTAATCTACAGCTTCATCCTCTATTTACTGTTTATTATAAACAGGAACGCAGAGTCTCACTGAAACAGCCGTCCATTATTCAGACCAGAACTCATTAGATATTTCTGTCACAGTTTGTAGAACAAGAGCAGTGCTGTGCATGAAATGGTTGTAATTTTCTGTTTCAGTCACTTCAATTTAACTTCCACTGGCAATAAACCATAACAATGTCCTAATTAATTTCATCTCTGAAATTCATCGTTACTCAGTCAAACAGACTGCCTGGATTAGAGCTTGTATGGCCAGACATGACCTAAGTTAAAGTATAATTGAACAAGAGACTTCATTAACCATGTTTGCTGTGTTTCTGTGAACGTAATGGGAAAGAATCGAAAACCACTTAGAGACGGACTAACAAGCTGTGTATTTCTAGAATGACAAAATTAATATGACAAGATTTTATGCATTTGTAATTTGCCAGAACTGCTCTGAAATGCATGCAGACATATTTAACACAGCCTCCAACATTTAAAGGGGTTTAAAAGAGATACTGGGTGGGCTTGTTTTGACTTATTTGAGGCGCCCATGCTTCCAAAAAACCCTCCCATTCATTCTCTATAGACAATGTTAGGTGACTCACAGTTGGAGCACTTCAAGTCTCCTGGTTAAATCATGCAGTACAGCAGACTAGGGCTGCAACAACTAATCGATTAAATCAATTAAAATAGATAATAAAAATAGTAGCGACAAATTTCATCATCGATTAATTGAGTCTGCGATATGATGGTCTATGTTGGGTCACTGTAATGACGCACGGCTGCGGCAATGTCTCTGTGGGGGCAGTAAGCCAGCCAATGGCATGTTTTGTGTAGCTCACATTATAAATTACAGGAAATGGTGCCGTCTCCTTTGCCTCTGGAGCATGGAGGAATGCTCTGGAGTTTTAAAAAGTGGAGGAGGCAGAGGCTAAGGATACAGCAGCTGGAAGTGCAGAGGCAAATGGACTAGACAATGGAAAATTGTAATTGACAGAAATAACTCCCTTTTGTTTTATCTTAATTTTGTGATGGATCAATTTAGCCGCGCTAATACTTGATAAAGCTAACGCTCACCTACATTGATCCATCACAAAATGGAGAGTGAACAGATGGAAGGTTTTACGTTTTTTTAACGTTCTTTCCATTTGTCTTTCAAAATGAACACAAATAAGATGGTAACTCTAATTTACTCTTAACTTTGGTGTTTATATAATGTTTATATAATGTATTTTAGTGTCATTCATGGTGTAGCAGAAGAGTGTATGGAACTACAGACTGGAGTCTTTGTAAACGCTGACGCTGACCATCGTAGCTGTTTTTATGTGATTCCCACACACATAGAATCGACCCACATCTTATGTGCGTCTCCTATATGAATGTAAGGAACAATGATGGGAAAGACAATAGAAGAAGAAGAATGGTACAGATTTAACAGCTTGTTTTCTGTTACTATACATTTCTGTTGCTAATGTACCCGGGTGAATGAAGCCTGTGCACCTATTCACCGGCAGTAGGCTACATGGTTCGATTTTGTTGTGTGCTGCATTGCCATTTGTATGATAATCACATACGTAGATTGCTTTCCTTACTTTCCTTTGTCCCTGAATACCAAGACTGTCAAAGCTAGCTCATACTGAATGCAACGTATGTCACCCCACAGCTGCCTGCTCAAGGATTCCTGGTGTGATAATCTGTTTTAAAAATGAATGTATATTGGCACATTAATGTGATTAACCCGCTTAATCAAAAATAGACTTTGCCCCTGAAAGTCCCGCCTCAAGGATGACTAGACCGAATATCTAAAGTCCATAAGATGACCTAAGAATAGTAATTAACAGTTTATCTAAATGTACAATAATTCACACCGAGAGACGTAGACATGCACTGTAGATAAGCTTCTGATTACAATTAGTCCAAAAAGTGTTAGTCCCAGTGTGTCATCCTCTGTCTTGTCCCTCTGCATAACCTTTCCAACAGCATGCAAGAGATACTTAGAGCGAGATATTAGTCCTGAAATGACCTTTGTTTTCTAAGACTAGGCTTGAATAGTCTTGTGGCCTTGTAATGACTTGAAGAGAGCAACATCAGCTTTTACGTGACCTTTTCTTTTGCACAACATCACCATATGATGTTTCCGTAACCCCAAACAGGTGTTACTCCCAGGTTAGAAGGGCACGAATGTGTGCGGCAACTCGGAGGCAATGGATCAACATCCCAAACATACAATGCTGCCAAAAACTCCTCGACTTCTCTTTTTTTGCACCATTATTGAGCATTGGGTAAAGAAACATCCATTACAGCCCCAGACCCTTAATCATGTCAAATCTTTCTTAACTGGCGAGCACCTGCTTCTATATTTCTTCATTTGGCTTATTAGGCCATCAGACAGTATGTAGGCCTATCTATGGTATGGCTCATTGCTTGTGACACACGGGATGCCAACGAAACCTCCATTCATTGTCGATTTCATCTTCATAAAAAGTTTTGTTCCTTTCATTTTACAGCAGATGACAATGTTGTTAATTGTATCAGATAAGTTGTTCTAATTAGTGTCAAGTACTACTTTTAAACTTTTGAATCATGCTACTTTTGTAAGAAATGTACAGAAGATCGTATCCGTTTACAGTGCAGCCAAACAAATTTGCATTGTTGTATCTGGACCTTAGACCTACAACCGATAGATGATTGAGAATTATTTAATTTTGACAGAGCGCCTCTATTTTAACCAGTGCAGCTTTTCCAGCCTTGTATAGTATCAAATGGGGTTTGATTTCATGAAAATCTTTTGAACACATACTGTTAATGTTGATGTGTTTTATTCCTTTATGCTAACCATTGTGAAGATGTATATATACGTATCATGACACGGTACCACAGAAAATAACTTCCCAACCCACTCAAACGCTTAGTGGCATTCTCTTGATCCAATTAATTAGGACCTAACAAGGCATTGAGAGTGGAAGGGATTTGGATCGACCAAGTGGTGACAGAGTCAAAGGCCTCTACAAAGCGGGGCCAACTTCTCGTCACACACTGGCCGTTAATGAGACATGTGAAGTACTGCTGTGTTAAAGAAGGTTGTGGATGTAGAACATGCTCTCCGAGGTTTCCGACCACATGTAATCATAATAAAGCTTGCCAATCTCCAATAATGTTAATGTAAACTACTTTAACGCCCCAACTCCAGCTTAGTTTCAATAATGGAGCGTCAGATGAATTCCCAACATTCATAGCTGTTTTTTTCTGCAGCTGATGAACCTCTTTGGAAAGAACCAAAAGAAATCAAAAGCTAAGGATTTTCCCCCATCGGATAATATTTTAAGAAAGAAATACATTACTAATTAATGGTGCTAATCATAATACTACTGTCGCTTTCACTTGTTAAAATGACAAACGTCGCCAGCAGTAGGTCACAGGAGCAGTCACGTAAATTCCATTTGTAGCCAAATATTGTTTATGAGGTAAGAGGAGCTTCACTCAGTGACACCACTGCACAACTGAGTGACACAAAAAGCTTAAGTGTTGTTATAATATACAAAATATAATATATGTAGCAACGTTTCCCTGAAATACTGCTAGTTCTGTGGTGTTGGCATTTAAAATCGGCTGCCTGCAGTGCTCTGTAGCGCTTCAAATGAGGCACCTCAATTATAGTTTTCAGTGAGTTTGGGCCTCAAGTTTTAACAAATGTTGAAGACACCGAATAACTTACCTTCCTGAGATTCAGTATTAGTGTCATTAAGCTGAAAGTGAGATGGCAATCTTCTGCGCACACAATTGGCAATTTGTTGGCAGCTTCATTCCCTGTGTCTGACATAATGAATCGGTGTAGTGGTAAACGGAGGTGGCATCCTCTGCTGCATGGAGCAGATGTTGTAAATCCACTGCAGCTCACACAGACAGGTGCCCTCCAGCCGGTTCCTGTCTGCTGCCTTGGTAATGGCGTGTTTCCTTTCCTTGAACACTGGAGGAATCGAGCAGCACTCCGTCCAACCTCTATCATCTCCCCATTACAAGGTTGTACAGCAGAGCAAGTTGACTAATCACCTCTGGAGGTTGCTTTGTGGAACAAAATGTACAGGACACACACGTATGTATTGAATATCCAGACCAAAGCTAACTGATTCTTTGACGCTCTGCAGTACTTTCTCACTGATCAGATGAATAAGACATTCCAGTCTACAGTCAATCCAGTCTATTACATGTTCAAATGCTTTCACACTTGAGCCTGTTAAAGTGGACACTTCAGATTGTAGGTGTTAGTTTGCTTGTGGGCAGCATATCTCAAAACATCAAGACATTCAGGCCAAGGATCGCTCTCCCCTTCATGTCAATCTACATCTATTGATCTTATTTAAGCTGGTGATACACAAAGACCAAACTAATAGCATTCCACTCGAACAATAGCCATTCATCCATCTGTCTTCTAACCACTTCTCTGCGATTAAAGCAGCTCTGGATAGATCATAGTCATACCCGGGGGAGATTGTACAGTGCACTGTAAGGGAGAACATGCTAACTAGGACCAGGATTTGAACCCAGGACCTTCTTGCTTATCTATTAGCCACTGGACCACAGTTTTGGAACAATAAAAGAATAAGGAAATATAGGAAAAAAAAGCTTGAACTGCATAGCTGGGAATGTTGCAACTGCAAAATGAGTCGGAACAAAATCCCCCTCCAGTGTTTGTGGTTGTGACCACAGATGATAAAGCACTGGTAGAACATGTTGCTCTTATCAGTACTAATAAACTATCCTTGTTTTTCTTTTTATTTCTATTGCACAGTGGTGGTTTATTTTTCCTCTGAATAACGAAATATACTTTGCAAAATCTGTTTTGGCATGATTTTATCACCTCTGGGAGCCTCAACATAATTTTCCCTGAGATGAGATCCGATGTCTCTTCTCCTGGCAGGCTCCACAGGAGTAACGACGCTACTACTGGAGGACACGGTACGAGTGACGTGGTTTAGAGTGAGGACACGCAGCCTGAGATGTTTCAATGGATGGCTGCGAGCTTATGCTATTTCAATTTCTAATACTATTTCTGTTGTTTAGACAATAATTCAATTGATATTGTGCAAACAAGCATTTCCAGTCATTCCTTTTTTATTGTGCCTAGGATGAGGCCACAAACTGATTTCACTGATTTGATTAACCGAAGAGCGCCTCCTAGGCATAAAGATGCCAAATTAATTTCAGTGAAAAACTGCTTGGTGCCATAGCTCTGCTGGTATATGGTGTAGTCTGGGAACGCTGATAAGAAACTATTCCATTTACTGGCTCAACTGCAGTATAATTCACTTGCCTGTGCATGTAAACAATGAAACGTAATTAAATACCATAAAGATTGAGGTTGCACTTATTTTAATCAAATAACAAAAATAATGTAGCGTATAGTACATATGCACAGCTACAGATATCAAAAAGCGCAGTTAGTGAGCTCATTCATCCTGCCTGACATAAAACTGTGTTGAGTTCACGATGATACAAGGATGCTGCATCCATCATCTGCCAGTGTTGTTGTCTAAGCTCATTTTCTGGCTTGCTATATACATATATACTGTATATATATATATATTTATAGATATACAAGCTTTTTTCACACCGTTTTTCCAGCTTTTGGCTCACACCACTTAAGACTGTTGAATAAATACGGGCCAACATATGTTTATGGCAAAAAATAAGTGAAGTGAGAGACATGGGAGATCACACAGAAAATGTTTCATAATTTTATTCAGAGAAAATTGTGCTTAGGATATACTGCTGTACAAGTCTCCCCAAAAAGCCGACCAGTGTGGGATAGAGTAGCTCTTTACCGAAAGGGAAATTGGAAAGCAGGAAAAGGAATGGAACACCTGCAGCAGTCATTCCGATGACTGGTTCATCAAAAAGTCACTTCATTGTCTGAACCCTGTGGTTATTAATGCCAGCAAGTTAGAGAGGAAACAGAAACGTCACTTTATTAATCAAAAAGAAGTTCAACATTGACTGAAGTCCACGTCTGCTCGTCTTGTCGTTTTTAAAAGGATTACGTCTCTGAATCAACAATGTCTAGAAAGCTGCAGTGTTGTTTCCAGCTTATTGCTGACGTCACGCTGCTGTTTGTCCATCTAAAAGAAGTATGCTCATTCAGTCAGTGGCCGTAATGCAGGCCTTGTGTGCAATGAAAATACTAATTTCACACTCAGCTAACTTGAGGAGGGAGACCGGAAAATATGTCCTTGCACCTTTGTCGCATGTACTCTTCCAAAAAATTTGCTTCCATCCATCTTTGTGAAACTTTACTCACCCCAAATAGATTTAGAAGTGTCCCAGAAATACAACACGAAGGCAGGAAGTGGAGCTTAAGCCCTCCGTTTGAAATTGTGTCACAATGGGGGCTGTGCCTTCTTGCCTGGAACAGTCGTGCTCTCTACATAACCACCGACAGGCTCTGAGTTAACGAGCCTCTGTTTGGCCCTTAGAGGCCACTGTATGTCTGTAACCTCAGAAATATTTTCTGAATTTCCAAACAGGTCTAATGGAGAGGGAGATGCTGCTTTTAGTCTGATCAGGAGCCCTACTTATACAAGTACTTTGTCATTTTCACCTTCTAGCTTTCAACTTGGTCATCAACGGCAGTTTTAAACCCAGTGTGCAATGCAGATTAAAGGAAACCCGTTCTATGAATATATCACTGTCACTTAAATTTAGATAATGACCGCTGATACTTTTTTTCTTTCATCTGAGTGACAGTTATACAGTCTGTTTGCACTCTCTCCCTGTCTCACTTTTGAACATAGCCTCGTGTGATAGAGGGCATTGTCTTATTTTCAGCAGAGAATCAGACCTGAGATCTTGGACACTGACCAGAAGCGTGATAATTGAGGGTCATGTTGTGACAGCAACAGGAAAGGGGGGAAGGGTGTTTGGTGAAAGCAGATACTGCATGTAATTGAGAATATATATTATAGCATGTCCATCCGAGATGCTTAATTGATTTAACCCTGAGGCAACTCCAACTGAACAGCATCATCTTCCTATAGGCTAGCCGTTTGCAGTCTTTTTTTTTATTTCATCACACAATGCAATGAGACTAAGGGGAAACTAACTGCTTTCTCAGCACATTTTAATCCAACAAAACAAAATGTACTGTTGGGTAGATTGATTCACAACCACAAAGTGTCATGTTTGTCTCTGAAAACAAAGCATCTCCCCATGAGCTGGATTGTTCCTCCAGCTTTAACTACAGCGGGGGTTCTCTCGCCAGGACTGTTGTCAGTGGTTGCTGTTCATTTTCATTCAGATGAAAAGAAAAATGAAATACATATTATATCATTAAATATATTAATAAACCATGTACATTTTCCACAGTGGCTTACATTATCATTATACACACATTAGTAGCACAGGTGTCCGTGTACTAATCATAATATCTTAAACTCCAAGTGGCCATCTCACACACCGAGGTCTCTTTAGAATACTACGGCATTTGTGCCTTTTGGGGCTCAACAGGGAGACTAGGTTTGAAAGTGAATAAATCTAGGGATGTGGAGTTAAAAAAGAAAAAACTGTAGCTCGATCAGTCATTATCATGACACACCCAAATATCTGACCTAATTGTTCATAATCAAGTTGCATCGGAGGTAATGTAGGATCTGATGCATCGAGTTTGATCCTTTTTTAAAAGTGACTTAGAAAAAACTTGTCTCAATACCTGGCGGTACCTAAATGGAACCTGCAAAATTGTAGAAAAATGAGCAACGACTTAATACCAACGTATCAGTTCTCGTGAAGCGATGAGCGGTTCTCGACAACGCTGCAAGCAGCATTTTTGGGTTCCAAACAACCGGCCTGTTCAAAGCGTTCCCAACAGGCACTAGTAAAGTAGTAGTAAAATAAAAAATATCCTATATATAAAAATCCTAAAGTCAAAAAGGATGGAAAACTGTTTAACGGTCTAACTCCACAATTCAGCGCTACGTTCCTTCTTTTCACGTTTTCAGCAACTATTTTCAAACGTGTACATGTTTCCAAACACATTTTCAGATTTGACTTAAAGTGGACATTAAGTAGCTAACAAAATGTTAACAGCCAGGGATCAGAAACGTATGATACAGAAGTGGTTTGTGAAAATGTTAGAATGAAATTGCTCAAGCAGTTGATCTTGAAGGGCCATATTTTGTTATATATTTTTTCAAAATATTTGCTGACATGAAGACAGTTGGACAAGAGAATGGAAATGTATTAATATGAATGGTTAGACAATAAGGTTTTTACAGCTATTACCATCTATTGTAACTCCCAATTAGAGTCTGTCCTATTTTTATTGGCAAACTAAGCCACTAAGCCTCTTAAGACATGAAATATAAATGTGAAATAGACAGGAGTCGTATTCTGTCTCCCCATTACTTGTTGTTGGTGATTTTGTCCTAACAGAGTGCCTTCAATCACATAAATCTTAAAATGTAAACACATTCAGTAATGAGTTAACAGTGATATAACTGGAGGCACTCGGCTGCAATAATGGATTAGGGCTTTACACTCACACTAATTTATTTCCCCCCTACATTCATCACGCCTAATCAATGCTGCATCTTTGGCTTTAACCCTCTCCCAGCAGGCCCTGACGGTGTCGCTGCTTGCCTCAGTCTTTTAAACCGTTCAACTGTGGGCAGCTTTTACTCCGAACTTCATGTACTGTTTGAAGTTGTTACAGTTTAATATTATAGGCAGATAAGTTATGTAAGAAATTGAATACTGTCGCCATTAAAGGCCAGAGCCGTCAGACTGACTGACATCAGATCTTTGGCAATGTGCCCGGTCAACAGCTGATTTTAAAACCCCACTTGTTAAATACAAAGACATGTTGAAGGGCTCTGAAGATGGCAGGAGAACAGAGGTACTACACAGGAAGAGTGTAACAGCCATTGTGTCTCTAAAGCTTTTAACCCCCAGCTCTGCCAGTGAGTGAATGTAACTCACACATATTGATAGGCTTTAGATGGAAAACGTCTATCCTTTATGGAGTTTTATTTCCATTAGGACGGATGCATTAAGTCATTATTGCAGCTATTATTTATGCCAGAATCCATAACATTTTCCTTTGTTTCCTCACCTGTTTTACAACAGTATATAATAGTACTCAAGGTAAATATTCACACTTCAAAACCCTTTTATATTAAAGCACAAACTAAAGATTAACCCAGTTATTAGACCCTAGTCAATATCAGCTGGCCATATATTGCCTTATGTCCACTTAATGCAGATAAATTGGTGTATGTCGGCGGAGACGTCGCAAGAAATATCAAAGATTTGTTTTAGAAACGGTGTGTGTGTGTTACATTTGCCAACCAGTGAGCACTGATATGGTACATGTTCAATTGTCCCACTTAGTACATACTGTACCTTTGTCCTAATTCTGTAATCATCAAATTTAAAGGATCCTTCTATTACATATTTGCTGGTTTGACTGCTTTTACCTTTTTTGTCAAGCTGAACAGCTTACTACTGAGTAGGCTGTGCTAGAAGTTAATGGGAGAATGTGCAGAGTACCGATTGAGTATTGCGTTTTCCCTTCCCTGACAAATCAGACCGAGTTGCCATTTCGCTTCAATTCATTCGTTTAAATCCCTGAACACGTCAATATTGTGGATGGCAATGAGGTCTGGAGCCAGGCTACATTTTCCCTACAATCAGTCCAAATTATATAGTATATGTTCCAGCATACAGTTACTAAGAAATCAAGAAAGTTAAGTATCAGTTCCTTTCTTGGAACTTATTTGAGGAAGTAGAACCATGATGAAACCATGTTTTTAGCCCTCTCAGACTGATTCTCAATCACAAAAATGTCTAAAAATGACCAGAAAGTCAGTGTTTTTATTAACGTTTCACAGAGGGACAAAATTAATTTATAAAATGCAATGAAATGCTATTAGTTACGGCACATTTACAACCAAGTATTTAACCCTGACCTGACATCAAGTATGAAGGTTCAAATACATAATGTGTCATACATGCGGTTAATGTGGTAATAACGTTGTGGTGAAACTCCCATAGTGAAGGTTACACTTTATCTCCTCTCACCAATAAGGCCAATATTTTACTGGGACCAGAATGACTGACCTATCTGTCGCACATCAAGACAGCATAAGCTTGTGATGGGCTGCATGTCCGCCATGGTGCCTGCTTCAAATGAGATTCATGACAAATCCCCTTCAAGAGGCCAGCCAATATGCTAGGTAATAGCATGCTTGGCGGTACTTATCTGTCTCCATTAAAGACACAGGTCATATCCCACAATGTCAAAACCATTAAATCAGAAAATATAGCTTGATGGTAGGATGAAGCTGGTTGCTGTTGTGGTTCAAAAGCATCTCTGATTGAGAAAGGAGGTTAAAGTACAAAAGAAAAAAACACAAGTAAAAATCTATGGCAGGCCTTAATCAGAAAAATGTAAATTATTAGAAGAGTTATTACCCAATTTGCATTTCCGTGTCAGCTGCGACTGGTTTTTCACGGCAACTCCTACCAGTTTGAGTGCCACTTAGAGATCACTCTTCGGGCTTTCAGTTTGACCCATTAATGTTGAATGCAATCACCTTGCGCTACAATTGGGACGTGATATAAAATGGTCGCGATGTGACGGTGGGTGCCCTTTCACCATTTTAAGTTGATACTGCAGGAAAATACTTCTCTTCGAAAAAGACTTGCACTGCACAGTTGTGCCTAATTCTATATAATTTGGAGCCTCCGTGTGGATCTGTCAGAGTGAGTCCTGGTGCACATATATCATTCAGATAAGATCAAAGCTGGGGACAGTCAACCACTTGGCTGGGATTCCTTTTTCTTTTTCACTACGGTGGAGGCAACAGTGATCCGGATTGTTCCACCTCCTCTGAATGTATAAAACTGACCTCCTGCTAGAGTAATGTCTTCATGGTTCAAGGTTTATGATTCGTCTTAGAACAACATGGATCACATGTCTAATGAGCACGCTTTACCAAACAAAGCTTGTTGTAGAAATAATGGTTGATTTGCACTGATAGAAAATGACGACCGTTATCTCGTCCGTATAAATGTTCTGGAGCAGCAACTGAAGATTATTTTCATCATTACTTTATAAAATGAATAGATAAAACACTTTGCCTATAAAATGTGAGAAAATACCCATTACAATTCCCCAGCCCACGTTGACATCTTCAAATATCTTGTTTGTTTTCTTGGGGGGGGGGGGGGAATACCTTCAGCCCTTAATTATTCATTAGTAGGATATGTTACCATTTTACGATTTTGGCATCTGCATAAGGCCTCACAATGCCTAACTATCTTTGATACTTACAAAAATAAAACTTCAAGATTCATTTGCTTTTCTTCTGAAAAAGAAACTAACATTGTCTGGCTCTGTGTTTCAAAAAGTAAATAGTGAGCACAAATAACTCAAAAGGAAATGTTTAAATGGTGCAACAAGATTTTCACCCAACAAAGACAAAAAAAAGCCAAGAAATGTTCCAACAATGCCTTCTAATATCCATTACTCCAAGCTGAGAAATAAGGTTCATGGTGTTTGCTTTCTTTTCTCCAGCTCTTTCTGGAAAATTGTGGAGATTTTGAGAATCCTCTGTGTTGGCTAGAGCAGCTTGGAAAGTTGGATAATGTGTGAGTTTGGTTTTCAGTCCACATCGAGCATTGGAAGTCACAGAAACTGCTCAGAATGCCACATAGGTTGAGTCATCCAAACAGTTTCTGACCTTTTGCAGCTTGGTGTTGGCTAATTGATTTGAGCAGATGGCTAAACCGCCTAGAATCAGCATCCGGTTTATCAGTAATGTATCTTGAGTAGAGCAATACTGCTGTGTTTATTACATACATTTAAATCTGCAGGTTTGCAAAAACAAGCACAGTGGCTTGTTTCCAGGCATATGGCTGGAGAACAAAACTGTCCCCGTCTGTCTCTAATCAGCCATTACCAGCCAAATCATATCAAATAAATGTGACCGTCAGACGTCATTACAGAGAGAAAAAAGCTGATTCCAAAAGCAAACTGCATTATTTTCCGTTCAGCACTTCTTACGGCATTCATTCCTCTAAGACCTTTAAATAGGACATTAATGAATAAAGGGGTGAGATATAATGCATATTCCAGCCTTTGTTGAGAAGGAAAGTTGGTGCTAATTAAAAGGGAGAATGATCATGGCTGGTGCCGTGGCCATTAGTGCGGGTATAATCATATTAGTTACAGTTAGGGCTGTGGCAGCATTGAGATTGACACATTTGTGTTTGGTGACAAAGAGACACTGTGAGCCAACAACAGGCAGCTCTGCTCTCTTAACACTGTGGATTGTTGCCATAGAAATCAATATTCCAGATTTGCTCAATTGCATAGAGAGGAGGTAGCTCAGTGACACTGCAATGACCGATGTGCTGCTGGGGATGTTCACTAGTGTCGGGTTTACTAGATTAAACAATGAAGCAAGTGTCATAGGCAACTTTGAATCCATATAATATTCGGTGTAGGGGTGAAAAGGTGTTGAATATATGGTAAATATTTTATGATGCAATACAGCATACCTAAAATGTGGATATTGGATTCTGCAGTGAGTAAATATGCATAACCAAGAACACAAAAACATAATCCACACACTGACCCCGTGGAAAAAAAGGAGCGTTCTTGGGCAGTTTTTATAGGGGCACACAGCCTACAGAAACTCACGCGCTCAGACCCATAGTGCACGCGCACATAAAGCGCGTGCGCATATGCGTAAACCTCTTTTTTTTTTGCATAACACATGCTGTACAACCCAGCTGATCTCTAATCATGTTTTTAAATTATTAATAAATATATTATATGTAAATTATACAAAGTGCGCTTTTTTACGTTATTTTTTTTCTTCAAAAGACTGATGGAAGAAACGACCGATAAAGTCCTTGTATGTCATTAATGCCATGAGATTAATCAAACGAGCAGGTTGGATTATTTGCTTCCACTGATGACGATAAACAATTCCAACATTTGCTACATTTATTTTTTATTTTTTCAAAGACAAGTATTTACTTACCTAAAGTTACGAGATTAAACAGATAAACTCCCCACAGATCCATCTCTACGTGAAATGAGAATTTCAGATGAAGCGTCGGACCTCCACGTAGCCTTCGGCTGTATGATTACACGGCAAGAGGAGGGTATCCTGTGAGGCGCGTAGAGATCATCATTGGCACAAGGAGATTAATGTCTTAAAAAAAATCCTCAAATCAGTTTGCTCTCGCTGTGTCTTATTTTCTTAAAATCCCAGCAGGCTCTTCCAAGACGGTGTTACAGTCGCGCTTTTGCGCAAAGCCAGAGCCATGCGTAACAATGCGAGTGAAAGTTGTCCCGTGCGCTGTATGGTCCGGTGTTGTGAGAGCGAGCCGTCTGTTGCGCGTCGAGGTGGTGGCTAAAGTCCTTGAGTCCGCTGCTGGAGAGATGCTGAGTGCTGCCGGGAAGAACCACTGCCAAGAGGGAGGGAGGAGAGTGAGGACTGTTTGTGCAGGAAAGGACATTAAACAGTTTGATAAAGCAGTCGGGGCTTCCATGGCGTTAATAAAGTGTGACATAAGGTTAATTCAGCAGCATAAACCGTGTTATGTTATTATCTCAGTCACTCATGTGGTATTTATAGTGATCTAAACCTGCTTTGTTGTATTTATTTATGATGTTTTAGCCAGTGGTGAAAAGTAACTGATTACATTTATTCAAGTGATGTACTTAAATACATTTGTGAGGTACTTGTATTGTACTTAAATATTTCCTTTTTCTGCTACTTTATACTTCACTACATCTCAGAAGGAACTACTGTGCCTTTTACTCCACTACAATTATTTGTTGACTTTAGTTATTAGTGACTTTGCAAAATACAATCAGCAATTAAAATAAGATGTGTTACTATAGGTCAATAAACGGGGAATTCATAAGCTATACAGTTATTAAAATCAACCCATTCTTTACATTAAAGTAATTAACACCTTAATGCATCAATATTAATGATAATCTAATGATATAATATGTGCTTATTCTGAAATAGGCCATTCTGCATTATGAGTACTTTTACTTTGTGTATTTTGATGCTAATACTTTTGCACATTTACTTGCGTAATA
This sequence comes from Anarhichas minor, assembly GCF_050575085.1. Lineage (NCBI taxonomy): Eukaryota > Metazoa > Chordata > Actinopteri > Perciformes > Anarhichadidae > Anarhichas > Anarhichas minor. The sequence continues at coordinate 3,131,480 of NW_027466474.1, read as the reverse complement.
TTTGAAATGCAGGACTTTATTTGTAAAAGAGTACTTCTACACTGTGGTATTTCTACTTCTACTTAAAGGTTCTCTCTATATGACATTCAGCATTAATATAGTACCACACAACTACAGCTGATAACGCCGTCCTGACCGACAGCGTAGTTGCAGAAGCGTAGCACCTCCTCTCTGGTTCTCCCTCGGATAAACACTGTTAGCTCAGTCAGCGCTGTTGCCGTTGTTTGCACTGTTAGCACTGACATCACTGAAGTCACTATGTTGAGAGCCGAATAGAAATGATCTGAATTTCGAATTTAGCACCTTTTTTTACCTCTTCAACTTCTGGTTATATACTGTAGCAGAGTCTCCAATAATATTGTTTTGCTATTTTCATATGATTTGATTTTTCATGCTATAGATTTTCTATAATATCAATTATAAATACAGTATTATAGCCTCAATGATTTTGACTCTTTTCCGTACTTTGTTTTCATGAGAGATTTCCACTGGCTTGCCTTTTCATCATCAGCTCAAGGTCCAACACTTGTCATTGAGTTTTGCTTATATAATATGAAGTGTAAGTTTTTGTTGCAGAGAGCTTTTAAAGGAAAGTGAGTTGTGAGTTTGAGCTGAAGTTGGAGTGTTGAAAACTATTATATCCTGTTTTATTTTGGGGTGCGTGTGTGTCTACATCTGGGGTAACCTCATGGTCCAGTCTGGTCTTATTTACTTATTCTTTTTGCCTCTGTTGTGAAATGTCACTCTTCTGATTCAGATCAGTCACAATCAAATGTGTTGAAAGCCTAAATGTGAGACCTAAGTATTGATGATCAATGCTTAGCCTAAAACCTTTTCTAAAGGTTGTGGCTGCGCTCACAGAAGTCTTTCAGGTCTCCCAGAAAATCAAACAAAAGATTAATATTGATACGAGAAACTCTCAGAAGAGGCAGATTCGGGGCACTCTCAAACAGAAACCTTTTTCAGTTCTGGTTTCCTGAGCACAAAGTTTGAGAGCTCACAGTCCAAATTCATGGCGACAGCACACCTCTAATTGGTTATACAATAAAATGCGGACAGACAGGCAGTCCCTTTTTGTAGATTCCCTCCGAAGTCAGATCGCTTTAGAAGGTGAGAGTTATTGATTCTTCGGTGCCAAGAATTCAACTTTTCGCACCATCTGTTCATTCTATTGTTCAGGAGCTCCTTTCGTCGGAAGGGAACATCAACGGGGTCGGGATGCGCATTGGAGTTTGTTGACTCGCCCCTTTAGTGCGTCTCCAAACCGGCAACAACAAATAGAGTTTCCAGATGACCCATGCAAACAAAGCTGGCGAGGAGCAGATAACAAGGGGGTCACCATGTTGGAACAGCCATACTCTGTGTGTGTGCTTTACTGTATGTGTGTCAGTGTCTGGAAAGCAACGAGAGGGGTCCAAAAGGATAATCCAGTTGTGTGCCAAAGACAGAATGAAGACCTCTGAAGAGCCATTTCAGCCTGCTGGTGTTATCTTTACTGCCATTCATGGCTGCCCTACTATCATGCTTCACTGGACTAACATGAGCTGGCAACATTACGCATTTCCAAAGCCTTAGTTGTTTCAAGCTTCTTCTTTTTTTGCTTAGTCCTCAAATCGGAAAGACTGTAACTGCAAAATGTCTTTACGCCTCAACGATTGTAATTTTAACTCCCTAACAAGCTTGCAATGAGAATATTTGGAACAATATATTACCATCTCTATTGGGAGTTGGAGTGCTTAAATGTGAGGAAGATGGGCTCTGAAAATGCTTTATGAATCCTTAAAGAGCGACTCAAAGCCATAGGGAGCTTCGGGTAAAGTACATATTTGCAATGTGCATCTGCATTTGTAATTCAAATCAACATTAAATGTTGCAAGAATGAAAAAAGCCCTGTCAACGGTTAAGGGAGAATTAGAGAGAAACTGTTTATTTTCTTCTGAACCATTTAAGTCTTTGGCTCCCTCCCAGTGGATTGGGAATGCAGAGGGGTTTGACTTTCTTAGCCTCAAATTAACAAACACCAACCTTACATGATCTGCATCACCTGAGCTGTGATTTCGTCCAGCAGAGATGTGGCATAGATCAATCTCTTAAACCAAAGCCCCTGCTCATAAAACATAGTTATTTTGCCCTGGGGGTATTGAGTTACTGTCAATAGGTTCAGGATCTCTTACTTCTCTAACAATCTTTGAAGCTGGAGAGTATGCACTGTTTAAACATGGGGGATGGACAGCGCTCAGTTCTTCCTTCAGGCAAAGTTACATTGATTTCCTATCTTAGTGAGCCGCAGCACGTGGACACGACCTTAATGAAGGATTAGTTATTGTACCTATAATCATTGCTGTGTCAAAGTGCCAGAAATGGGTGAGGAAGAGGGGCTTTGTAAATATTTTGTTGGATGCATTTAACAGTTTTGCTCTCTGCCAAATGGAGGCTTCTAACTTCTGCATGACAAACCAAAGAGCATCGTGGCCTCATTTCCTTTTGCTTCAAAGCAGAGCGTCCCACATGATGCATGCCTGTCTTCTGTTAGTTTAGGGGATTTTGTCCGGGGAGGTTTTAGAGCTCTTACACGCCACATCTCAGGTGTTTCCATTTAATTTGCCTGATTAAAACCTTATTCAGTTTGAAGTTGGGCGGAGCGAGGCTCAAATGTAGTAACCTTTATTCAGACATTTTGACTTGGTGTCGTAGGAAAGGTGCAGGGTCAACTTATAACATGAACAAAAGCTCTGTTCCTTTAACGTGTCTCAATAAGCCATGCCAGTGATCTCACATGCACAATATCAGTGCTCTGACCTCACACAGCTAAATGGAATTCAGCCATTCATTCATTAATTATTTAACTGTTATTACATTTCTTCAAATTTGGCACAAACGAGCACTTGGACTCAAGAAGGAACTGATTCGATTTTGGTGGTCAAAGGTCACTGTGAACCCACATATTACGTTTTTGGTCATAACTCAAGAATTCATATGTTAATTCATTCAATTTCACACAAATGTCTAATCGGGTAAAAATGAGGACGTGGACATTTTGGACAGACGATGAAAGTTAACTGCAACTTGATGGGTTGGCGGAGGCATACAACCATGAGGCGCTAATTTTAGTTTTAATTAGTTGTCTTAATTGTTTCTCTTTACTTATGACCATAATTTGAGAAATCAGAGCTTTGCTGTCCTCTCAATATATGTAAACTGCCATTCATTCGTGCGCAGCATGGTAAATAAGTATCACAGACTTTTAGCATTTCCCCAGGCTGAATAATCCATCACAGTAAACATAAAGCCTTCATCATTTTAATGTTGTTACTTCACTACCACAAGTTGAGAAATCGTGTTTCAGGGTGTGCATTGTGTTACACTCTAACTGCTGTCAATCATCTGAAACAAATGAAAAGTCTGCAGCAAGAAATAATCCCTGCAAAAGCTTATATATATTTTATTCTCTTATTCATGGCATCATATTTGAGACATCTGTGTTGGCCCGGACAAACAAACACAAGTAAATAAACTCTCCTTCTGAGGAAGAGAGGTGGGTGAGAAGTGGAGACAAGGGTTTGTGTCGCAGTGAGCAGTAATGGTTGTTGTCACATGTGTTTCCGGACTTCATTCTACACCTTCAAACATTCACACTGTCGACTAAGAAGCAGGCCGTACATACTGCTCCCAGGACAGTGACGTCATGTCTGCACTTGAGTGCGAACAGAGTGGTTCCTGTTCTTTGTGAGCCCCTGGGACACTTTCATCTCTCTCTTTCTTCCCATTCAGTAGCCCAATATAGGACAGACTCGACAAGTGTCATTGTCTTGTCTTGTTCTTCAATATTTGAAGAGGCGTAATGTGGTTAATAAAGCTTTGATTTCTGCAGGCCAGCCAATATTGGCAAAGGAGTCTCTTTTAAATGTCAGGGGGGGATCTACCTTGTCATCTCCAGTGTTTGACGAAGAGGAACTCCAGTATTTGTTAAACATGCAGAGAAGTTTGTGTGCATGCAGTCTCGGCGTACTGAGAAGGGTGTTTCACAGCCACTGCCAGTGCCAAATAGAGCAGTGCTCAAGCGGTGCCAGACTGCACGGCGGGCATTTGCACAGACGGTGACTCCGTTACCTCTCACTACAACAGATGGTGTGTCTCATGCACACTGTGCGGAAGGTTATGTTACTGCTCTGCGGATGCCTAGTTGTGTCTTAAACCATAATTTGGACCACACAGTCGCAGACGCAAACACCAGACGCACACACGGAGAGGAAAAGAGAGGACGCTACTGAATTAATTAAGCAACTGTTAAAGAAATGATCGAATAGTTTTCTAATAAGCACAGTGAAGATACCAATGCAGTCATAAAGGTGTGGGCTGCCCCCCCCCCCAAACCATCCTTTCTTTAACAGCTGAATATAGGACACATGCATCTGCCCCTGACTTCCAGCTTCACTGCAGTGTATTCTGCCTTTTTTTTAAAACAACTTCCCCTTTCTTCGACCTCAGGGTTCAGCTATTATCACTCATGTAATTAAAGATTAGAGACTTAGAGAAAGAGCAAGAAGATCAGGTTACTCTGGCTGTGCCAGATGTTAAATTCATGACACTTCTTTTTGTTCCAGCAGGGGCCATCTGTGGTAGGTTTAAGGGGGTGGTAAGGTTAGACACTCCTGGTGGCCAAAAATAATCAGATGGCACCTGGATCAACAGCTCTATGTATTAAGATCCATAACTCATCCTCCTGGGATTTGTGAATGTCAATGCACAAACCAAAATATGTGTGGGTGCGTGCAAGTATGTGTGCAGATTGTTTTGTGTGTTTACAAATGGCTGCTTGGTCTTTTTTCTCTGACACTAAGATGAGAATTTATGCTCTGTACCGCACACGTCTTTTGAAGCTAGAAGCACCGAGCAGATGTTCGTGGGAAGTGATGCTCCAATTGGAAAAACCAAATTGAAGTGCATTCTGCTCCAAGTTGAAGTACTTTTTTACCTTTTGAACATGGGACTCTGAATGCTTAACATCGTGATCATTTGTTTCACTGTTGGAATGCTCTCCAGCAAAATACTTTGATTAGTCAAATAGAATTATTCTATAAAAGTTTGTGAAATGAGCACAATGTCTGACACACAGACTACTTTTGTACATTGCTATAAAATGCTCCGTCTTGCTTCAGTCATTACGATGCACAGAATTATCAGAGCTGACCCACTCGGGTGTTACATGTGACACAAAGATCAAGACCTGTGGCATTATTGGACCCGGTTAGACTGAATTTAAGTTGTCCGTGTTTTCGATTTACAACTTTAACCCTTTCAGTGTTTTCAGTTCATGAAATTTCTTGTAACATTTTGGTTACCAAGTCACGGTGACTTCGTCCACTTCTCATTTACAGTCTATGGCTGCAGCTCGTCAATCGGGTAGAAACGAGACGAATACAATCCTGCTAATCCAGTGGATTAACAGATTATTGCATTTTAAGGTCTATCAGATGCTCCACTATGATACTATGAAATATGATACTACTGGCTCCATTCAAATGAATGAGAGAGCTGCCTTATTTTCCACACAGGGCTCAAGTCGGCTGAACATCTTGGCCTTCGGGTTAATGAAGTAATCATGTTTAGGAAATGACAGCAGATTGGTTAACACAGCTAGCAGCCCCAGAGACCAGGCTGATAATTACACCCAACCAGACCAAAGTGGTCACTGATCAGCTTACTATTCTTTACCAAAGTCTACACTGACTTCATCGCTCAAGCAGCATGTATAGTATATGTGTGTAAGCTTAACAATGTCGTCTTGTAAGTTATTACATGAACAGGAATTTGCATGAAAGTAAAGGAGCTGGAGTGAAAGCCCACAGAGCTGTGTTGGCAGCAGTGACAATAAAGTGTTTTTGTTGTGGGAGATGGACAGCTTGAAAACCTGAGTGACATGTAGACGGCCCCCTTCTCCCTTCAGAGGTCTGTGTTGTTATGAACACTCTACAAAGAGCAGTCGACAAGCAGCCTCAATAACGCATTGCTGGTATGACAGTGAAAGATAGAGCTCATTTTAGCCGCATGTGTTTGCCATGAACCGTGTTTAAAGACTGACCTGACCCCGACACCGGTACATTGATGTTGCCCATGCCAGTTGTGTGTGCGCATCCCCATGGGGAAAAGAAACAATTAGCCAAATTAGAAGGCAGAATCTGGTGAGGGCAAAGGCCAAAAGGGGAGTCACTGCTTTTTTTCCATGTTGGTTGTAAAGCAAACAGCTCAGCTGCAGTGTTATTTCTAGGAGGCTTAAGTGGATACCTATTACTTTGGCTGTAAGCTTTCTCACAGATACCGTATTGCTATTGTTTTCACTTTATCTATTGCTTGTCGAAGACCTACAAGACATACATGCAATATATGTAAGGGTACGAAAGGGCATGTTTGTTTGTTTTTTACACCGTTTATTATAGTTTCCATGGGGCATTTCACACAGTTTCCATAATGTATTCAATCTCAGACTCTTTGAAGTCATCATCACTTTCATTTATCCTCGAACAAGCTGAAGTAGCAATTTACCTTGCGTCTTTATTTAATAGGCTGCAGTGAGCGGTTGAAGTCGGGCTGCCTGTCTTCAGCAAGAAAATGAATTTGCAATGTGTAATGAGTCCCGCTTCCATCCAAGTAGTTATTTATGAAATTAGCTGTTTGGTAGTGCGGATGGATGCGACTGTTGAAATTCACACAGAGTGTGATTGCAAAGTGTCATTGTGCATTTTCTATTCCCTGTTGGTATGATAATGCTACTTGTCTATTCCTGTTAACAGGGAATTTAGCAGCTGCTTGCTCTTAGTTGAGAAGGAGCTGTGAAGTTTCATGTTTAACTCATGAATGCATTATTAGTTAGAAGTACAGAGGGGCTGATTATTTGATAGTCTCCACATGTTTCCCGTAGTTTAAACCATATGAAGGATGCATGTTTGGTGTATGTTCGGCTGCCTCTGCGTCAGGTGTGATTCACTGGCCCTGAGGCAAAGAGGTGTGATCCTTCAAATCATGAAGTATTCAGATCTACAGTATGGGTTTTTCACAGTGCCTTGGATTGCTTATATTAGCCTGAGGTTTCCATGAATATTGCCCAGTACCATGCTCTATGATAAACTCCATGTTGCATGCAGTGTATCACATTACTTCATGAATTAGAGATGAAGGTTATGGCAGGGAGATACCTAACATTCAATGTGGTTCAGATTAGAGATTCACAGATCTATTTCCTCTCTCTGATACTCGTTCTGGGTAAACTTTAGGTATCGCTAAATACCGAGCATCCATCAGATACAGTACTAACGATCTATCTGGATCTATACATCCATTCAATAATCAACGATCCAATATCATCGATGCAATGTGAAAACATTGACATATCGTAATTTCTTTGTCTTTCATCTTTAATTTTCAGATTCCTATTATACCATTTCCATCCAAGCGCACCTCCTTCCTCAACATTCAGATAGCCGAGAGAGAAATATAGTGAGTGACAGTGAGTAACATTATGTTAAGATCCCATGTCTTGCTGGCTATCTGCTGATTAAAGTGATGGGCGAATTAGCTCCAAAGTTAGCCACAACCAGACTCACTTAAGGTAGACTGACTTTTAAGGTGGACCAGCTATTTTCATTTAGTGACAAGCTGCTCACGAGCTTTGACCAGCAACCAGACAGAAAAACAGGTCCATTTATATTCTTTTTATTAAAAAAAACTAAATAGTTGTTTTTCATTCAAAATAATCGGATTTTGGTCTCTTTTTTGTTGATGTAAATGTAACTGACTGTGTTAAATGGCCATGTGATATTGTCTCGTATCGATCGCCGGCCCCTGAATTAAATCAAATCTAAAATATATTGTGGTGATATCAGCAAATATTGTAAAGAATCAGTGTATACTTTATTTGTGTTTATATGTATAAGTGTGTGTGTGTGTATATATATATATATATACATATACATACTATTATATAAACTAACATTAGTTTATTTACTGTTATGTTTGCATGTGTTTTGTCTCATGAAATGTTCATCTCATAAAGGTGGTACACAGGATATTGCATTAACATTCTGTATATAACTTTGCATGTTATTCAGCCAACAGCTCTAGATTTAGTTTATTGCAGTCAAGTAAAAGTTCAGCATGTAAATTAACCAGCAGCAATATCTTTACTGCACATACAGTATAACTTGCACACATCATCCTAAATACGCTAAGCTAATACAGCCTCTAAATAAATGACCAGTCAATAGAAGGTGAGTCGTAATTTTAACTGTACACACCTCACTGTGGTGCTCTCATTAGCTGTCATTGTAAAACCATCACATAATGTACAGCGAGCATTATAAATAATAAGGCAATCTGCTGGAGGTGTCATCCCTTCCTGCTTTAATAAATAACTGCTCCAACTACTGAGCCCCAGATCTCATAGAAATCACTCCAATACAACACGCATGACTGTTTGTTTTTTCACAAAGAGGACATTTTAGAACCTTTCCAACAGGATATATAAAACAACCATGAGCACACACTGTTGTATATAATTAATATTTATATTTAGTGCATACACATAGTTTTGGTTGTGAATCTACAGTTTTATGCATCTGGCCCCTGATATATATAATCAGCTGAGTGTACATGTGGGCTGTATTATATTGACATACTAAAAAGGCCACATGCATAATAGTCTTGTATTACACGGCCTATTCAAAGTATTGATTCTTTTGCCATTTTGATTATTGGATATCATGTCAAGTCCAGACCCGGTGAAAGCTGCAGAGATAGACAACTGCTTCTAGATTAATGAGAACTGTTCACCCAAAAAATCTACATGCTGTATTTTCTCTCCTCTTCTTACTTTGCTGCGTTCGGAATGTTTCTATGGGGTCAGATCAGCCTCAATATTAATGAATGCACACAAAAGGATTCACAAATGTATTTTGTGATTTACATATAAAACGCTCCCGCCACATAAATGTTGTTTACCCTCGTGTGATTCAATGAAAATGGAATGGACGTCTGCTTGGCTACAGATAATTGCCTGTTTTTAGAGTTTGTTTACATTCATATAAAATTCAAAATATTTTCGTGTGCATTGAAAAATACGCTTGTGGAGAGAGTACATTTGTGAATCTGTGTGCATTCATTAATATTGAGACTGATCTGACCCCATACAATTCTGGAAGTCAGCAAAGCGTTATTTGGACCCCACTTGGGGGTGTAACCCTCAGCCAATAAGCCGGGTGTGCTGCCCGCTGCGGCGTACGGAGGCTCAAGGTGTGTGGCTGCTCTGATACAAAGCGGTCGTAAACAGGGTGTTACATCATTGTGTGTATGTGTTTCCACTCTCAGTCTCTCGGCTGTGTGGTGCAGTCCTTGGGTGTTATATCTGACTGTGTTGGTGACTGTCGCCATGTTGTTGTTGTTTTTGCAACCTTTTTTTTGCCATAGTCTAATTTTGATTACTGTGTTTACAAACAGCAACCGCCAATTTGTCTACGTAGTATACCTTTAAGAAATCTTGATATTTTTAAACCAGTAAAAGAAGAAATTCACAACACTTTCAGGGATTCTTTTCACCTTCCCCTGAGATGCTTGATAAAAGTGCTGATAAAGTGGAGGTACAATCAACGCTGATTGAGATAATTATGTAATAGCCATTAGCTGAGGTGAAAAGTGGTCTCATTATGCTGTTGAGATTTGAAAGAAGGTTGGTGACTGTACTGGGTAAAAATAAATGTGCATGAGAACATCACTGTACTTTTTTATTAACATGAAACCGCAGCCAAGTTTCTCATCCCGACTTTTAACCGGCCAGTTGGGACAGCAAGCAATCGACATCTGCGTCCGTTTGGACTCCAGCTTTCCCGACAATGTGTTTGGCTAATGGACTGACAGTTTCTGTTCATAGGAAGCGTTAATAAGTCAACATAAAGCATTACAGAGTGAAATTATATTTTAATGTGACAACACAATTGGCTGAGTACATCGTCGTGTGTGTGTGTGTGTGTGTGTGTGTGTGTGAGGGTCTGCTTCTGAAGAACCAGAGTTGGTGATCGTTGGAGCAAAGACTAACCAAGACATTTTTAGTTTAGAGTTTTTTGTTTCTGTCGAGTTTAAAAGAAGCGTGTTTTACAATCAGTTAATAAGAAAGAGAGAAACTTGCATCCAAAAGGTGTATGTATGGTTGGTTTATTTGTTAGACTAAAAAAAAGCTAATGGAGCTTGTGGAATGTAGCAAACTCGCCACTTAAACAGCTGAAAACACACAGACGCGCACACGTCCAACCCTACTGGGCAGCAGCTTGTTTGGCTAAAACGGCTAACAAGGCTAATAGAGCTAACATAGCTAACAGCTACCAAAGCTTAACACATGCTACACAGAGTTAATGTTCAGACAAACACAAAGCGTGAAGCAAAACCCACATAGCAAAGAGGCATTTCCAGCAATCGGCTAACGCGAGATACGCTTGCAGTCTAATCTAGCTCGTTTGACGTATTAAATTGATTGATTGAAATGGCTTATTAGCTTTATTAAGTCTCATCTTGTAATTGGGTTAATTTCCCAGAACGCCACTTTGTCCATTTCCCCGTACGGTATGTGATTCCCTGGCGGTTTGCTCATCTCAAACACACGTTGATGTTAGTCAGAGAAATATGACCAAGGGAAATCAGTGCCATGTACCAGAAAACCACAGCATTTTCTTCTTTCTGAGCTCGGATCTATTTCCCTACTGTGTGAGGTACAAGTATGAGAAGCTACTGGGGAATGAAGGGGCAGGCTTTACTGTCGAGATCTGTTTTTTTCCCTGAGGGTCATAAAATATGAATACTTTGGCATCACTTTCCCAAGAAAATGCATCCACTCTTAAGGATGAGGCAAGGTAATCTGAGCCATATGCATTACTGTGGTACAATCGTCCTGCGATACATTGCGCACATAGAACGCAGTTATTCAGGTCCATGGGAAATGTGCCTCCGTGTTCTCAGGGGAGCGAGAGTGAATGGGAAGATTCAGGATCCGCTTGGCCGAAGAGGGATTAGAAACCCACAGAGTCTTTAGGGAGAAAGACACAGATGCTGCATTGATCCTGCTGATAAACACTGAATGGCTGTAAGCTCGAGTAAGTGTCAGGTTACCAAACGGAAACGCCAAGACAGCCCAGGATGAAGTTTAGAGCAGTGTATGGGAAGACTTGCAGTCACACAATATGGGAATGTAGCAGAAGTTGTGTGCTATTTGCCAAAAATGTACATAATTTTCCTGTTGCAATGTAATTGATTTAAATATGTAAGTAAGAGACGGACCTAAATAATTCCCTGTGCAGTTTGTTGTCTCGTGGAACCTATAGTCATCATGAGTGTCTGTAAAATAATTAATTTTTAATGAAAACATTTTGATAACCTTTATTTGATTGGCAGTATTACATATATGGGGGGGGGGGGGGGGGGGGGGGGGGGGTATAGTTGTTACAGTGGCTGAAGAAGAGACTCTCAGAAGCCAGGGGTGCATTTGGCAGACGAAAGACCTGGAGCTCCAACAACATCTCAAGAGGAACAAAGCTGATGCTGTGTAAAACATTGGCGGTGCAAGTCTTACTATTTGGGTGTGAGTCATGGAACGAAACAGTGTATGTGTTCCATTAAAAGTGTCTACGAAGACTCATCCGATTTCAATGGCAAGGCCAGGTCAGTACTGAAGAGTTACTGGAAAGAGCTGAAATGAAGCCGCTGAGTGAGGACGTGAAGTGGCGGAGATGGAAGATGATTGGACACTTAATAAGACAAGACCAGAACAACACCTCCAGCATAGCAATGACCTGGGTACCAGATGGGAAAAGAAGAAGAGGAAGACCAAAGACTTCCTGGAGGCGCTCAGTTGAGAAAGAAAGAAAAGAGGGTGACTGGAATTCATGGAACGTGGTGCGGACCATTGCGTTGGAAACGCCCTTTTGAAGGCCTTACGCGCCACAAGGCACTAAGAAGAGGTACTTATTTATTTATATATTATTGAACACTTTAGTCTCCATTTATAAAAAGCAGCATATCCTCTCATGTGTTAAGCTGGAACCAGCACACATTGGCATTCGTCCTAAATAAATAACTAACAAATGGTTAATTAGTTGTTGATACCTATCAATTAATCGATTAATTGTCTCAGCACAAATTAATTAATGGAGATTTGACCTTTATATTCTATCAAGGCTTTAATAATGACCAACATTATATATCCTGGTAATTTCAGCAAGGTTAATCACACCATAAATTGTTTTTTATATCGGCGCTTGCCTTGGAGCAGCACTATAAAAGACAAAAGCCACCTAAAGGACACAGTAAGGGACCTTCACAGTGTTCACTGAGTGGAACAAGACCCTCCTGACCACACAGGAGAAGGACCCTTTATGGGCAAGACAGGATGCTGCACAGCGGAGGAAGCAAAATGATCTCACCCCTACTGCTCTCTGATTTGCGCAGCGTGAAATGACTGTCCTGTTTGTACGAACGGGAGCGGTGGCCACCCATCAGGTAGTGTCCGTGGAGAGGGGTCCAAGAGGCCCTCGTGAATTAAGGGAACATTCATAGAGTCTCCGAGGAGGTCCACTGATTGCCTGCAGCACTACTAATTGATTTAGTGCAAGGTCGCAGTCTGAATGACAGAGGGTAAAGGGAGGAATTTCCTGTTTCTGCATCTATAATTCAGTGGCTTCCTGTGTGTGTGAGAGTGTGTGCTTGTATGGAAAAAAGTGCGGTATACTCATTCATTAATTCACATGTGCCTGATATAGATATAGCTATAGTATGTTTGCTTTAAACTGGATGTTATTTAGCTTTACTGATTATCTGGATATTGTTATAATATGTTTTTATACATTTAAGATATCACTGTTGAGTTTAGTATGTTTGCATTCAAACAACTTGAAAAGAGCAGCAAAAGCTTTTCATTTAAACTTTTTATCTATAACATTTTGCTCCCTAACTATTTGAACTGTTTCATCATTTTTAGCTGTCTATTTTAATAATTCATGCACTACTTTAGCCTTTTCACCAACTATACAATACTTTTAGCTTACTGGTTGAAGTGTTTCATTATGTTTTATTTAAGCATTTCAACTATTTATTAGCTACTATAATCTTTTTCACCCTGTATACAATAGTTTTAGATAACTATTTCAACCATTTACCATGCTGCTTTAGCTTTTTAACCAACTATTAAATACTTTTGCTAACTATTTCAACCATATCCACTACTTTTAGCTTTTTCATCTGTTTTTAACTATTCTATTTAGCAAACCATTTCAACCATTTTCTATTACTTATAACTCGCTTTTTTAACATCTCTGCTTGCTTCCTAACTAGTTTTTACATGCTTTCTCTATAATATAGATAATATATATATATTTAGGTCTTTCAGCTTTCTATTTTGTTTTTTCCACAAATGCTGAAGTAACCCCTGAAGTATAAGTTCCCCTGGTTGGAGATCACGGTTGTAAATATAGATATGTTGGCCTGTACATTGCTGTGTTTATGTGTGCTGGTCTGTTAACTGGGGCTGTGTTAAGGTATGCAAGCTGTCCAAACCAGCAGTCTGCCAACACGCCCGCTGCGCTGTCCCTTTGAAGGTCTGCTGGATTTCCCTCTGGTGTCTGAAGACTCTTCAACCAGCCACACAAACAGTCTGCCAGCTCCATGAGAGAGGCCTTTGTTTTTGTTCTCTTCCACCACAATGCTCAAGCCTTGCCACTACAATTCAACAAACACTGCAGTATTGCAAGGTCTGTTATTCAATTCTTGCAGTTCGAAGATGAAGATGGACAATAACCTGAGACATGGAGCATGGCACTTTAATAGCAAGAAAGTGTTTCCACAAATCCCAGAAGCAATTAAGTTTTGCAGAAATTACTCGTATGAACCCATTTCAGAGTGCATATTAGAGTTATTTTTTTGCAAAGAAGGAAAGTGGTCCCTCTTTTACTTAGTATGTGAAACAATTTCATTTTGAGAGCACCTTGCTTGAGGCTACAATGACCCTTACCTCCCAAGTATTTGAAAAAACAAAAAAGTCAAGTCACCATTTTCATAACTAGTTTTCATTACTCTGTCGTGCTGAAGGAGGAGAGGGAAGAAGAGCCTGAGCAGTTTATTTGCTCTCTGAAACAGAGAAGGTGTTTCAACATGCACAACTTTCACAGAGAGAAAGAGAGAGAGAGACTGGATCAGCCCAGGACTTCAAACAGCCCGAAGCAACCTGAGCGTCTCTCACTCAACCCCACAAAGTATTGCCCCTCCCTCCCCAAGAAAAAATAAATAAAAAATACTTTCTATCACATTAAAGAGAAACATCTGTCACTTCAGGGGCCTTCATCCCATGTCACACTAAACAGGTTTATGTTAACAAAATGCTAAACGTCTCCTGGGGAACCTCGGCAGAATGATGGTGTCGGGTACGGGATTTGTTGGGTGGATCCCTTACCACAGAGGTTCAGGCCTTAATCACATTTCCAGCTTGTGCTTGGATCCAACTTTCTGTCTTGATGGATTTTGCAGCTCTAAGCTCAATCATGAAACTTTTTTGAACGGTTTCGGTCTCAGACAACTGGGTCCTTCAGAGGCAGCAAGGCATTCACTGCGTCATACAGCGCTGGGTCAGACGTCTCTGTGGAGGACTAGGTGTATGAAATTAAATATGCAGTCGTCTGGGAAATTCTGGGTAGTTTGTGGCACATGGATGATCTTGTTGTGTGCTGTGAAAACGGTCCCATTTAAATGTTTTATGTGTTCATTTCATGAACAGACGTTGGATGTAATAGGAAGCCAGAGCTACATAATATGCTTATTGTTTGTTCCAGCCAAGAGGTAGCTTAGTAATTAGATGATGTCCTGAGGTGATATTGATGCCGTAGCTCATGGTTTAAGATGTGCAATAAAGTCAGATAATTGTTTATTCATCCATAATATTTGATAACAAAACTACACTGAAGGTAATGAAAAGGTCAACCGTTGCATGTTAAATGTTGTTTATGTCTTTATGTGGATGTAACACTACATGTATGAAGAAAATGCTCACTGGGTTATCTCCCGCTGAAAGCATGATGAAGGGGCTCCAATGTGGTCTTTTTATGTGTAATCAATGGAAATTGTTAGGAATTCAAATAAACACAAAGCATTATGCATGGACTTCCTCTCCCCATGCTGGTCAAAGTGTGTCCTGAGGCTATATGGTGATGGGGGGTTGGGGGGGGGGGGGGGGAGGAGGCTCACTTTCACACGCAGGCCAATTCATTTGGGACAGAGCAGTGAAATTTGCAGATGAAGGATAATTTTCTTTTGAATTTAAGTATGGAGACCATAAATCTTGAAAGTAGGCTCCTGCCACCTGCAGGCATTCTCATCAGAGATTGATTGGAAGACAGAATTCTCACGGGGCCCACAAAACAGGGGCCAATGATCAATATGTGAAAGCCAAAAGCACATTTCCATTCCATTTCGTCATTCTGGTTAACATTTGCATTCTGCATCTTGTGTTCACTACCCTCAAACTACAACTGAGGTGATTATCCCATTAATCAATTAGTAAATAGACTTTATAGAATTGGAATACAATCACTTATATTTATTTTTTTAATACTTCCAGCCAGAATTTTCTGACATTTCAAAACTGGCTTAACAACAGAATAGACTCTACTCATTCATGCTTTTTGTTTTGGTAATGAAAAGATTTCTGTTGTACAGTTCATCAACCAGCTGCCCACAGGGTGTGAGAGCTGCTCTTGATGCTCTTTATCTAGCAACGCTATCTTGCTAGCAGGCTTATGATTCCGACTAAGCAAGACTAAGCTTCACATAATTGGATACAGTTGCTTCTTTCGCGGCCCGGACTCTGAAATGCCACAGCCGAAAGAAAGAATCAGTCTCATCCTGCAAGGATGTGTTGAATGTCCTACAAGAGATGTGAAAATGAGATAGCGAGAGATAAAGCTGAATAGCCAAAGTGTTTCAAATGCCTCATTTGCACTACATGAGTCAGACCGTGTTTGGTGTCAGTGGGAATGTCTGGCTTGACCTTAGAGAAAGAATTCATCGAGGCATTTGCAGTTGATCACAGTTGACCTCGTTCGCATATAGCACAATGGTCTAGTTTTAATTGTCCAAGCCTCAAACTGAGAAGTTAGCATAAATTAAATGTACACGTCTTGGAGGTCTCAAACCACCGCTGAGGGAGGGAAAGAAAAGAACAAAATTGTAACTGCCCGTGCAAAAATGGAAAACCCACAGCTGCTTAGTTGTGCTCCGAAAAACGTTCAAAAAAGAAATCAGACACATAATGCTCGAACTAATCAGCTCAGTATCTCCAGAGTCAACAATGATGAACAGTGTAGTCAGTTCAGTTTCAAGATTTGTAGAGATTCATTGTTCCATGTGCTGAATATTTGAGCTATATGCTAATGTTAGCATGGAAACATGGTGGTGTTGTCTATGTTCCCCAACATGCTCACATTTGCTAGTAAATGCTAAACTCAAAGTACAACTGAGGCAGATGGAAATGTTATTAGTTTAGCGGGGATTTGATCATAAAGTAGGACAAATGAAAATGTTGACCAGATGGGAGGAAAAGTAAGAAGATCACAAAAGAGAGGGACATGAATGTGTGTACAAAATTTCATGGCAATCCAACTACTAGTTAAACCTCAAGTTGGTGTTAAAGGAAAAGAGGGGATCCACCAACTCAGTAGGATGTATCCTCAGGGGAACATAGATGTGTGTTCACAATTTTGTTTACATCTATCATGTAGATATTTAACAGGATAAAAGCGTTTGACCTGCTGGTGGCACGAGACAAAAAGTCAGATATTTACCGAAATCATTAAGCATTCGATTTATTTATTTTTTTAAAGGCTGTGTTAATACAAAAGAGAGAATATATCCACAAAAACACTTCAGGTATCAAACAGCATATGTCTCTTGAGTCCTCCGTCACAAACACAGTGCTCCTGTAGATCCTGTTGTAACGTTTGTGATTCTAAAGCCTCTGTTTGGATGATTCACAGCTCAATTCTTCATGTTCCATTCCACTGGCTCAGGTCACGCTACAAGATTTATACGACGCCATTGAGGTCTTAAACATTTCTTCCTGAAGATGAATGTGACGTTACTGGGCAGCTCACAATGTTTCTGTGCGGTACTGTTGACAATTTGGACCAATTTGATTCTTTTTTTTCCAGAGGAAATGATTTTCAGCAGAACATTGATCAAAACCAGCAGGTCACTCAGCAGCCATGTTTGTGTTCTCAGACTGTATTTCTTGCTGGTGTTTATTTATATGCAGGGTGAGCTAAAGTGCAATAACCTTACTTCAGGTCGGCTGACGTGAAGCAGTCGTTGGTCATTGTAGTTCTGGAGTAGCCCTCCGAGGTAGCAGTGGTATGCGTTGTGGTAACTGATTTGGACAGCGCTAATGTAGGTTGGAGATTGTTTCCATATGGGGTCTGGTTTCAAGCAGACAGTTTGCTTGGGTCTAAAAACCAGCTTCCATTTCATAGTTTGCCCACTTTGAGCATGCAATGTGAAATAGTTAGACAAGTTTCACACTAGCAGTCACAACAACACAGCCCACCTTTCACCTTGGCAGATAAATCAATTTCAGTTCAACAGTTCAGTACGTTGGGATGAAACTACCTAAACTACGATTACGATCATTTAGAATAAATGATGCTGAAATACGAAGCCTATTCATTTGAGGACAGCTTTTCAAATACAATAGAAGTTTCAGAAAGCAACCGACAAAATTCAAGGAAATGGGGACCATTAAATTGGAAAAGTAATCTAATAACATCTAATAGATGAAGATGGGGTTGAAATGTTTAGAGCTGAAACAGTTAATTGAGTTGTCTGTTGAAAGAAAATGAAAGTCAAGTATTAATTAAAAACTAACTGCACTCTGGTTCTAGCTTCTCTAATGCTCTTTTCCTTTGTTTTATGTAAAAACAGGTTCAGGACTGTTGGTTGGACAACGCAAGACATTTGAAAGCATCATCTCACTCTGGGAGATTGTTACAGGTATGTTTGACTATTTTCTGACATTTTATGAACTAAGCAATACAACAATCAATGGGAAAAGTTGATGTTTTAATCTATAGTTATTATAACTGTTTATTGCAGCCCTACAATGTACAGTATATCTTTACCCATTTGCCTGAGTCGTTCCATATCGTACAGGCCCTTCCTCAAAAATCACATTTAATTCAATTGTATAGATTTTGGGAGAAAAACTGCAGGAGCATCTCATGATGTTATCACACCGAACGCAAAGCGGATTTACGCCTCTGATCTACTTTCCGCAAAGACGGTCACACGGACATGAGCTGAGGGGGGGGGGGGATTTACCGCCATGTAGATACTAACAACGTTTCACCAACCATGGCTGAAATAATCCCTTTTGCTGCCCTCGTGTCCGGGTTCATAACATCATACAGGCGCTTGGTGAATACCACTGAGCTGCATTTACTGTAACTAGTAAGCTAAGCAGAGCATCTACTGATTTGCTACAGTGGTATGAACCCAAAATAAACAGATTTTTATATAAAGTCTATAGTTTATATAAACACATGATACACATAGTTTCGTCCAGTCTCTGTTCAAATATGAGTTACTATCGTAGCGCTTTGGGTGAATTCTGTGTATTCGCGCCGCCCTGAGCCTTCACTTTGTATGTAAATAATTTTGTTTGCGTTTGGTGTGAACACAGCATCAAGCTGAGAGGTTTAAAAAAAAAAAAAAAAAAAGTTGATACAGCAATGTGTCTTACAAGTAATAAGAAGTCTGCATATTTCCTGCAGTTGACATTAACATATTGAAAAAACCTTTTATCTCTAGTCAAGTGCTCTCCCTCCCCCATCTGCATAATATGACAATGACAGTAATATGCCACTTTTAGATCATTGTGGTCTTTGAAATGTATATTAAGTGTTTTGAACTTGGTTTGTCAGAATAAAGGACTCTTTCTCTGCATAGTAATTAATGCCCCCCCCCCCACCTCAACCCCCTCACTTCCCTTTTCCTTTCCTCAAACACTTGCCTCACTTCCCGCCCCCTCAGTCCTCAAACGAGCCTCTATTGAGTCCTCTTCTCTCAAGGCAGACTCTTTGACCTCTCCGTTTTCCGGACTTGAAGCGGGCGTGATGAGGAGGCCTATATGTGTGTGCCCGCCCGAGCCAGACCCCTGGAGCGTGCTGCCGCACCAAAATCCACAGTTCCAAAGTTGCAGAGCTCCTGCAGCGATTCTGGCACGGCTTCAGAGGATGACAGGCGACGGTGGGGGGGTGGGGGAGCTTCAAGTGGAGGATGTGTCCAGAAGTCCAGCCTCCCGCCATGCTGGGTCCCAGGTGTGCATCCTTTCATGGACATAATGTGTTCTCTCCCCCCCCCCATTTCTCTTTTGTGCGTTCTGGGTGAATTAGCATGTGATGCAAGTGCAGCTACAACTGGGGACTGGACTGGAGTAAACTGAGAAGGTTAATGGAGAAACGTCAACCATAGAATACTGGAGGCACTGGGGAGAAGTATCCTTAACTTTGCAGTATACGTATTCTTATCCAGTATCTGCTGGCACTGATTCGACTGCACTTAATGTCAGTGCACAGTGATTGATTGGCGGGCATCAGCAGTAGAATACTTCATTTAATCCATTTAGTAATTAATGATATGAGATGTGTATATCCATATGTGGTTTGGTAAAAGTGCCTAAAGCGAAAGGCTGTCTAGAGAGTGAGAGTCATAAAATGGTGAAACCCAAACCCCCCTTGAGGAAGACAATTTGAGAAACGATTTGTGGTTAATATGCAAAGATGAACAAATATTTTACTACGGTCTTCTGTAGCAAAGGCAGGAGGTGTGTAAACCAGATAAATGACTCAACAGACATCCAATTTCAATGGTTTATGCCACAGTAGTAAAAATGACAACTGCTAGGCTCCTGTTTGCTGCGGTTATATTTAAATCATACATGTGTGCCTTGCACATTCTCCTGTGGGGGAAAAAAACGTGATTACATTCCATGTTTCCAATCTTTGTCGAGAAACTAAAAATATTGCGATTACAGTCGTTGTTGTAATATTGATTCATGTGTGGGCAGCAGCTCTTTCACTCACGTGGAACTGCGGTTTGAAATACAGTCAACAAAGGGAAGTTACTGACAAAGCAATTTTCAACTCAAGGTCTCCATTATACATTAGGACGGTTCAACTTAACCCCATAGATCATCGTATGAAAACCAAACTATATACCACCGCCTGCACGTCTCCCACACGACAAGACTGTAATTACAACGGAATATAAATAAAGCCTCAATACAATAATGCATAGTCCTGTAAGAAACTTCTTAAGTGGAGAAAAACACCTGAGAATCATCCGACCTTGGCTTAATCACTTTGCCTTGTTTGAGAGACGTAAGGAGCGAGAAATGACAACAGTTCTTCTGAGTTTGATTTAGTGGACCTGGAGGTCAGACGCAGTGCAATAAGTATTAGTTTCGGCTCTGTTCTCCAGCACATTGAGTGATGTGGAACATTTGAACAAGTAACACAATCACTGAGGATAGAGTACCGACTACCAGCTGTAATATAAAGCAGCTCTAATCATATAACAATGGATTAACGGACTGTGTAATACCACTCAAAGTGAACCTATAGAGAATAATCACCATCCTCTGCAATTTCTCTCAGTCTTTGGAGCCTTTCAACTCATTGTGATTCATTCTCACCGTTCTTATGAGTGACATTTCCAGTTTAGATAAAAGCAGTTTACTTGCCCTCTCCAGTTTGAATTTTGGAATGTAATAACCACTGTAGAGCAGAAGATTTTCAAGTGCTGTTTGGTAACTATTTAATAAGGCAATATGTCGTATTATAACTGCCACCAAGTCGGCAGAATGTTTTTTAATTAATGTAGATTTAAAATAGTGTTTTAATCCAGATTTAGTGAACGTTTTAGAGATGTCAGTCCTTAACTGTTCACCCACAAACCTTGAAAGTCTTTGTTTTATTTCAAACCACCCAGTGTGCTGGAGTACAGCAAAAACTGTCCTAATACTGAAATGCATTGTTCTGTGGCCGATCTCCAAAACAAGACAAAGAATGAGTGAAATGTGTCGGCATTTGTTAATACATTTTTCCACACATTTGTACAGTTTTGGTGAAATGCAGATGGTGGTTTGAACCGGTCTTTATTCCTCAGGGCTTCATGGATGCTTAGCGTGGTGGCAGGAAAGGGAACGGCTGAGAACAATATGGGCAAGTCTTTCGTCAGACATCTGTCATCTCATCTTCCATCTCATCCCCCTCCGCCTCGCCTTCTGCTTCTTCTTCCTCGTCCGATGTCACGTCCAGCTCATCCATCTGGGAGATGCACTTTGGACACGAGCAGACAAACAGGTAGTTCTCCCTGGGAAGAGAATATTCCGCCAGTCACATTGTTGCACCTCTAACAAGAGCTGAAATTAATTTGACAATCTGCTGCTTCACACCAGAACAAAGAGTGTTTAATACCTTTCCTTCAGTGGGTGTGATATGGGGGCTTATAAAGATTGACATTCATCTACACCAACAACCTGGATTGCAGCTACACCGTCTCAAGGCTGAGAATGTTAGAAAAACGTACACCTCGCAAACATTTTAAAAACAAAGATGTTGGTAACATCTCCAACCCGTAAGATCTGGTGACCAATTACTGCTCTCCATTCCATTCCACCATGAAGACATGTCTGTCCACACTTTGGTTTTATATTTGCTTGCATTTCATCTTTTTTGTGAAAAGATCTTATCAATATATTCTATGCTCCTATTCATTTAACTTTGTTGTTTTTAAAATGTGCTCTATAAATAGACCCCGAGCATCCCTGCCTCCTTATCGCCTGGAAGGCTTTTTTATTGATCCAGGTGGACTTCGCAACAGTTTCACCCTGCCTCAAGTGAATCGTCTGAGGGGTTAGATTCTTACCTCAGAACTTTGTGTCTGCTATGGCGGCTTCGGTCCCGCTGACAGCAGTCCAAATAACTGATGCAGATCTCCTGAGAATTGAAGAAAACACAGTTGAACTGGCTGAACAGTTGGCAATTCCAGTTAAGTCCTACAAACACGCTACAGCTATTTTTTTCAAATGGCAGAAATAATTCAGGTCTTTGTCGTGTTTTTTTCCCCCTCATGCAGGAAGTCGCTGTGTCCTTCCATCTTTCTACTGGTGCAATACTACACAAAGCGCTGCTGTCTTTGGGAGTACTCAAAGGAGAGCTTTGCTGCGAGAGTAGCACGGCTGGCTGTGACATTACTGTGCCACGCAGATGTAAGGCTTCTCAATCTTTCTGACAGCTTGACAAACCAACCCCCCAACCCTCAAAGTCTCAGCCTTCTAATGCCGGCTGACAAGGGAGCACACAAAGCTAGAGAGGGATGTGCTGTGCCGTCTATCCCGGGCCAGGATTTATCACTCCAAACCCAGACGTGTCAGCTGACCTCTCCTGGGTTGATGTCACTGAGGGCACTGAGCTGAAGCAGGAAATTGTTGTCGGGGAAGGACGCCTCTGCGTTGGGTATGCAGCTGTGGTTACCTGCGGGGGTCAAAGAAGACAGTGAAAAGGGGCGGTCATCGGACAGTCTCTTGGCCAGAACAACAGTGTCTTTGAACTGAAGTGACAGCGCTCATAACATGGAGATCAGCTGCACTTACATGAGCTTTGAAGCAGGAACAGTCCAGAGCCCTCACAGTTTAGGAAGTCTCCCGTTTCTACAGAGATAACAGACAAGTGAGTGTTTCTGGCCTTTGTTGAGATCTGAACACGGATTACATCATAATCCCAGCAATGGCATCAGGACAACACAGACGATAAACACTTAAATCACACAATTATACAAAAAGAATTAACTCCAAGACTAAGATAAAACTGTGACCTTTCTCGATGTCCTTGTACAGCTGGTCGATAAAAGAGTCCAATTGCTCCTTCTGCTGGGCAGGAAGCTGAAGTGCATCACAGGCATGAACCCACCGACTCAAAGAGCTGAACAGACACACAGAGAGAGAATTACTTGAGCCGAACTAAGATCCAGAGTCGAAAGAGGGAAGAGCGGCGAATGTTTACCTCGTGCCGATGCCTTGTCCGTTGGTTCCCACGAGAGCAAACAGAGAGCGGAACCCCTCAGGGACAAACCACTGCAATAGCGACAGAAAGTCATGAATAGCACTTGACACTTTTAATATCAGCGGTCAGGGTCAGCTTCAGCATCTTGAGCTGGCAGAACTTAACTCCGTGTGCATTCACTTTGCAGTTAAATCAGCATAGAAACACGGTTCTGGATGTCACAGTGAGTTCAAGAACGCATCTTCCTGCGTAGGTTTCCTACGATACCATCAGTCTGAACTGCGGTAATCAGCTGCCCTACAACATTTAATGTGCAGCTGCATTAGAACACAAAATGAGTCTGCAACAGTTCTGATAATTGATCGGTCGTTAAACTGTTCGACTCTCTTCAAATTAACTTGAGCAATATTCTGAAATTTGCATTTTAAGGTTTTCTTAATACTATGACAGTATGCTCGATACATCTTTAGTTTGGAACATTAGTCGGGTCAAAACAAGCGGTTTAAATTAGTCAACTTGCACAACAGAATGAATTGTTAGACACCGGAGCTGTTCAGCACTTGGTCAGACATACGGGGACACATGGAGTGGATGCATTTGAAATATTCTTTCTTACCCGACTAAGATGATCGTCATGAAGTGCCGCTTTAAAAAAGCTCTGAAGCAAAACCAGCTGCCCCTACAGAAACAATGTCAGACGGAGGAAAACGACATTTTACATAACAGAAAACAAACATCAGGATAGACAGCCACAGTGGGAATTAAAGCTCTTTCAGGAGGGAGTGACACTGTCACGCTGTGCTCATTGAGCCATAAACGACTGCGATTAGCATCAGAGCATGACTTGCCCTGCATGGAGGACTTCTACAATTCAATTCCATGTATTTTGTACAGCCCAAAATCACAAATCAAACATTTGCAAAGGCAAACAGAATTATTTGCTACATTTTTGTTATATTACTGGTTTTTCATCTTATACGAGTTATATTTCATCCCTATATTTTAATTTTGCACAATTTTATATCTAATCCCTTTTTTTACTTTCTTCTTTTCTACATTGAGAGAGCCTGAGATACAAGATTATTATTGCCAACGACTGCTTCCTTGTGTTTGTTGTGCTCATGACAATAAAGAACTCAAAATTTTTGACTTATTTTATTACATTTAAATGGTTAAAAATACTATAAGTCTTCTGATAACATAATACTAAACTATAACGGGGACACTGACACACCCGATGTCCATGAACTGGACTATGGTGGACAGAGTCAGCAATTTCAACATAGAGGACCTGACCTGCACAATACTGCAACTCGTCTGATAGCATACAATACTGTGACGTTTTTCAAAACTATACTATGACTTATCCTTTTACATGCGATTATGTTTTTGTGACATACTATACAATTGCTTTCCATGACTTTTTATGACATACAAAATCGTTCATGACATATCTTTACCTCGGCCTTAAACAATGACTTTCATGCTATTTTTTTTACGACATATCATAGCGACTTTTTGTGAAGTTTTTTAAGACATACTATGAAATACTTTGCTATGACATTTTTCATGATAATTTTTATGACATACAATATTTCTATTAACATACATACTGTACTCTGACTTTTTCATTACCGTATTTTCCGCACTATAAAGCGCACCGGATTATAAGGCGCACCTTCAATGAATGGCCTATTTTAGAACTGTTTTTATATATAGGGCGCACCGGATTATAAGGCGCATAGAATAGAATAGCGTCGTAAGCGTGTCTCTTGAAAGGTGCCATTTTGGGGTCTTTATACACACAAGTGGTGTTGGACTAGGAGTAAGCACAGTACCGGTGTTTACCGCGGTGCGGCTTTGTAGTTTACCAGTCGTACTGAAACATTTTGACAGAGCGCCGTGTGCAACCAGTATGGATCAACCAATTAACCAATTGATCCATATATAAGGCGCTCCGGATTACAAGGCGCACTGTCGTTTTTTGAGAAAATTAAAGGCTTTTAAGTGCGCCTTATAGTGCGGAAAATACGGTACTTTTTAATGACAAACTGACTTTTTTAGAACATTTACAAACCCACTATGCTTTGATGCTTTTCATGCCATGAACATATTATACGTCATAAAATATATATATTTTTTATTTTACATTAAATAAAAATTGTATCTTATAATTTACTTCATCTTTTTTATGGCTAGACTTTTTAAAGACAAAGGGAATTTTTACAACTTTCTATGATATACTATAACATTTTGTGACATGTATTATACTTGAACTTTATATAACAATTTATGCCATATTATACTTTGATTTTTATTACATATTTATTGCATTTTTACTACAACTTTTTTATGACTAACTAAGACAAACTATGCTATGACCGTCTTTACGACTGATGACTATTATCCGGTGACATCTTTTATGACATACTGTACTGTAACTTTCTACATGAGATACTATACCATCATATTTTCTATGACATACTTTAACTAGGACTATTTCATTACATCTTCATGGCATCCTACACTATGAAGTTTTTTTATGGCGTACTATACTATGACATTTTTTGTGACTTTTTGTGACAGGTGATGGTAACTTACTCTGAACTTGTCTCCCAGCAGCTTATGGGCGATCTGCTCTTCCTCATTACCTGTCCGGCTGCAGAAGTGGGAAAACAGCTTCTGGCAGTGTGCTTTGTCTTTGGCCTGTATGACATAACCAATACATATTATTAACAAATATGCATTTCATCTTTAATATTCAGTATATCTTTGTGACACATGCATAATGTTTCAATGCCTCTTGTCTATTAAAAGGACAATCAAACTCCTGGTGGCGTCTACGCCAAGAAAGCCATTTGTAGCATTTAACTTTGCACCGTATAAATTCTAGCTTTGTTCTCATCTTATTCTTCTTTCTTAATTCACAGTGAAAATTAAATCTGAAATAACGTCTTTTTGGCTGCAAACACAACACTGTCAAACCACCACCTTATAAAGTTGTTATGGCTAACTGTCGTGTCTGCTGTATGGTGCTGAGCAGGTAGCGTATCGTTTTTTTTTTTTTTACGAAAACAGCTGCCTGCTGCTGGAGGCAAGGTTGACGAAAGTAGTGAGAGTGAGAACCATAACAATAAAGTTACGGGCCATAAAACCAAAGCAATGATCTTCAAGATGGTAAAAAAAACAACGGGGAACTGCGGAGGTTTTTGGGTTCATCACTATCAGCAACACCTTTCATATTGTGCATATTCATCTATTGCTTATATATACAACGATATTGATCAGAGCAGCTTCAACGTTTTCTAATGAATATGTGCATAGCATCACATTACAGCAAAGTCTATTAAAATCATCCTCACACCATGTTGTCACCTTGCAAAAACTATTTTCACATCCAGCTTTCTTTACTAGGACATCTGTATTAGTCATTTCAAGCTAGGTTTAACAACCATCAAAAAGTGATGGAGCGCGGGCGATAATAATAATCTATATTGAATGCAGCATGTTGTGTCCTTTTCCAGCAAGGTGTTTGTATTGTGTTTGTAATATGATTAATTGTACCCAATGATTTAGGAGATGAAAGTGATCAGACACTCACTTGTTTGACAGCAGCTACCATTCTGGCCATAAGCATGATGCTGGAGGTCTCTGGGGGATAATGCATACTCCTGAGGAGAGGACAAATCGTCATTGAGTGAATGACATTTATTAATAGAAGAATCAGCGGTTTGCAATGGAAAACATGCATAACATGCCCTCTCACCTCCATGCATCTTTAAGCTTGTTGATGGGATGGTCCGGATCGTCCTGGGAGGAACCCAAACACAGAACTCGATGGTACTCATCTGCTGCGGCTTGTCGACACTCGCTGCTGCAGTACATCACCTACAGAGGAAGACTGTTTCTTACCGATCAAAAAAAAAAACACTGAAAATATTTAAGAAGTGTATTAAGCACTTATTAAACGCTGGATGTTTTCCCCGCCATACAGCCCAGTTTCTTTAATCACTAACTGGACCCCCAGGTCTTCATCAACCTGCAGCAGCTATTGTGTGAGGTCACTGTAATCACGAAATGAGTTGTACAGTTTATTGAACACTTCAGAAAGGTATTGTGATTGGTAGCTACGATAGAGGTGACGGGACAAACCTCCACACGTTTTGAATTTGTATTTTTCTCCACAGAGAGTGCATTTTTCAAATCAATGGTTTTCAAAGACTCCAAGGACAAATGTCTGAGAGCATCTCCGCTCAACGCAGTCTCAACAGTAACTTAATTGTACCATGGCTTCTTTTACCCACTACAAGTGACTTTGAGTGACTTTTCATTTGGTCACATCAGGAAAGACCAAAATAATATTCTCCTGAGAAGAAAAATAAATCAACCTGTTCAAAGAAACAGGCCGTCACAGGTTGTGTGTTCAAATAAAATAAAAACGGCATGTTTCCCGAGTTTATCCTGAGTGTGTGACTGTCTCACACCGAGAAGAACAAGCACTTCAGTGACTGAGTTATTACTTCTGTAAAACTATTACAGCCGCCCATGTAATACATTCTTATTTATAGCAACTATTATGTTGTATTTGATAACATTGATGGTATTTGCATATTCTTGTATATTTATTGGTTATTATAACATCTGTCAATGCTCAGAATTGTCTGTACTGCTTTGGCAATACATGTTTCTGATCTGTCGTGCCAAGAAAGCTTATTTGAATTTAAATTTTTGGAAGTATAGTAAGTATTGTATTTCCACTAAAAAATAAACTAAATCTAAGACATCTTAATGCATTATTAAAAATAGAGTTCATAGAGCTTCATACTTAAGGAATGAGCTATATCAAGTTTAAATGTTTACATTTCTCCTAAAAACATGTTGGTTGAGTTTAATTCTGTGCTTTTACTGCATTTGTTCTTTTTTATTTAATATATGTAAGTGTTTGTTATTCTAATCTTAGTTATTTGGGTTTATTGTACTTTGAAGAACTTTGTAACTGTAGCGAATACTTAAGTTATTAATACAATATGAAAACCACTCACTTAGATCTGTTTATATGTGGCCTAAACAGATATGTAATATTTCAAAAACAAAGAAACCGCCATGGATAAACAGTTGTCTCAGATTTCACTTTGGTTAATAAAGAAATAAATACAGTGGCTTAGTGATCCATAGTACCAACACTAGTCATGTCGCCAACCAGTCGGAAGAACAGCCGTCTTAAAATCAATACGTTTCTTGTCTTAAATTGATCTGAACACTTTATTTTCCTTCTGTGAGATACAAATGACAACTTTTAGGCTTTCAAAAGCCATCATCAGTCAGATCCAGACATCAACACATCCTGTTTGGACTCACCTGGCAGTGAGGGCAGGCTTGGTGCAGCTCTGGTCGAACGTGGCAGAGCTCAGGATGAGGAAGGCTGAGTCCAGGGATGCCGCTGAGTCTCCTCGCATTCTCCTCCGCAGTCTCCAGAGCACGTAAGCAGTACTCGCAGGCTACCAAAGGACAACGGTGCAAGAGTAGAGCAGATGAGGTAAAGCTTTACTGCAGACCCTGTTGGTTTAAGATGCTAAAGTTTCATCCAAGATCAAAGTCCAGGCAGGACCGAAACCTCACGAGCTGGTCTCAACGACAAGGCCTCCCATCCCGCCTCATAGACGCGCTACGTTAACGTAAAGTCTCCACATCTTTTGGATAATAATCTCCATCCATAATTGCACATTTTGATTACACTCTATATTACTGTGAATAAACATTTATTGGACAATATGTTGCACAAAACCGTTAAGCGCTTCATTTTTCCAAACAGATTTATCGTATATATTTTTGTCATTTTATTTATGCGTCTTGACTGTTGCAGTCACTTACTTACATCTTTTATTTTATACTCTATTCATAATATGCATCAAGGCAGATTCCTTGTATGTGGAAAACCTACCCGTCATTAAACCCGTTTCTGCTTTCTTTGTTACTCCACTAAAACGTTGCTGTGTGTTAAAATGCAGTGGACAGCTCACCTCTGTATTTATACAAAGCATTCCACAGGAACTGAGCCGAGACCAGAGGCCGCTCGAGAAAAATGGCGTCCCCCTTCTTGATGCTCTTTTTGGCAAAGAGACCCTTGCCCTGAAACATGAACAAACAAACAAACATTACTATTGTGCACCGATCTTTGAAAACAGTCTTTGCTCATTTAAACCTACATGCAGCAGAGTCTCTTCCACTGAGGTATCAGAGATAGAAATGTACTAACATATAACAATATTGTGTTTGCTTCGCCCTTATCCTCACACTATTACAGGTTTAAAGGGGTTTTAAGTGGAGGATTCCTGCAACCCTGTAAAGAATAATTTGAATAATAATATTTTGTATGAATAATGGTCGAATGCATTTCTTATCAGCAGAAATGACAGTAGACAGCACAGAGTGAAATAATGTGATTTTGTCTCCTGAGTTAGGTTCACCACTGGCCTCCAACAAAAACCTCATATTAAAACTAAAACTTAACCCCTTCATCCATCAAGTCAGGGTGCCACGAGACAATAAAGTTGCATAATGCTCCATGCACATCACCCCACAATAAGTTGAATGGAGTACAATGGTGAGTGTTGCTCCTTAGCTTGCACACTTCTGGTTAAAAGGACCACAGTAGACGTACTAACTGGTAGTTTTGGACACCACCAGATCTATTATCGTCAGATCCGCTCAGAAAGCCTTTCATGAACCAGTCCAGCTCCTCCAGTGCTCTGTGCGCCCATCAGGCTCTGCTCTGCCCGGCTGTGATCCACGCTGACAGCCGACATGCGTCCTCCACATCTCTGCTACGGAGCTAATTTAAGCTCCAGATGTGCCTAAATGTCTTTAGTCCGACCAACTCTGAACCGCCTTACCTTTACATGGTTTATAAATCTAACATCCACGCCGGTGGAGACTTTGCCGGGGTCCACGCAGAAGGAAAACATGTCATCCACGGGAGCAGCCATGTTTTCTGTCGACCTTTTCCCTTTCAACTCCGACTCTGACGTGTTATCGAGGCATCGCCGCAGCAGCGCCCCCTGGTGGTCAACACGTGGACTGCAGGCCTCTCACAGCTCAACACTGGAAGCGCAGTGATTTATTGGAGGTGAATTAGGCTACGAGTAAGCTTCAGTAAAACTATTTTGTGAGCTGAAAATACAAATACCAGAGTGTATATATATACAATTACTAGCTCCAGAACTGTCAGATATATATTCAAGATATCCAATAAGCATTCATAAATGATAATTTGGCAGAGAACTATCTATAATTGAGTAAATCCGTTATTATTACGTGCATACAAACTAATCATTACTTTTGCCTTCACTGGTTACTTTCTTGATTAACTGCTTAATACATTTTTTTAGAAAATGGGGAACATTTTCTGAAGACTTTTATAATTTATCTATTATTTTAATAGTTTTAGATTCATTTTCTGTCAATCAGAACAAATCACATTGTCCAATAAGGTGCAAAACAGCAATGTAATAATAATAATTAAAATAATAAAAGGTAAAAAATGAACTAATGTCAATGGTGAAAACAGTAAACCATGATGGTCCTTGTTGAAAGCCCAAATGTAATATAACAACACTAAACAACTGAAGCAAAGTGTGCAGCTCACATACACGGAAATGTCTGGAAATGAAGTTTTCAACCAAAAACCAGTAGATGGGGAGATAGTATTTATTATATATATATTTTTTTAGATAATATAGATAAATGTTTTACATTGTTTGTTTAGCAAACATTTAATAAACTTGAAGTAGAAGTATTATACAAAAAATTAAAAATACTAGTTCATAATAAGTAGTATAATAAGTTATACTTTTGTATTTCAAATATTGTACAAAGTAAAGCATTAGGAATACAGTAGTGGTTATAGAAACAGTAATAGAGTCAAACGTCCTTCCAACAAGTTAGGAAAGAAAGTTAGTGTTCAGTGTTTGCTTATTGTAGGAAACACAATGTCCAGAGAGTACACTTGTACTGTATGTTGTTTCACATTATTGAGGTTAAAATAGCTGTCGCGTGAGGAACAGTGAGTAAACTATTATACGTCTACAGTACAGTCTCCACATTGTCCCTTAGACATTTACAGTACGGCCACTGACAGCGGCTTCACGCTGGCAGTATTGTTACGTAGTGATTCGGTCCTCATTAACTCGTCATCCTCAGTATACAGAATATCTCAGACGTGCAGCTGCAGATTAGAGTGTCTCCTCCTTCACATGATAAATAGAAATGTTTTATCTAGTGCAGTGTTTCCCACGGGTCAAAAATATACTGTGGGGGAAGCTTTCACTCAAAGCTCCTTTTGCTCCTCAACCGTCTGCATCACATCACAACAGACTAGAGTCCTGACCTGATATATATATAAGAAACTGGACAGGAAGGCCAAAGATACTTTCCCATATGTTTGCTGTCTTTTGTCCAGCAGAGAGCAGTGATGAGTTTATTCATGGTTAACATAATTACCTAATTTTAAGGATCCCTGTCAGAAATCCTTATGTATTTAATGTTTTTACTTAAGGAAGTTAATGCTGTCTTGTATATTGTTATCTGTAATCAGCCTCAGAAATCCAGTATTGGTCATCCTGCTCTAACAGATGCCTCTGAGTCAAACTCACAAAGAGATGCAGAATTGTAGATTTAGGACAAAGTCCTAATCTTGGAATTAACATTTCAGCGGCATAAAATCATATTATTTAGTTTTTTTCTTTTTAGACTCATCCCTAACCGTTGCTTCTTTTTTTTTTGGTGAAACACTAGAATAGTTTACCTCTTCCAGTCTCTAAACATTATACTAGTTACAGGCAGATATAACTTCGATTTCTTTATGATCACAAGATTAAGGAGATTTGGGCTTCAAATAAAGATGAATCTAATGTTAGCTGATAAACTTACGGTGACTAACCTGTGGACAAACGAGCTATCAAGTTGACAATACTGTCACCCTTCACTTCCTCACGCCTCACTGTGTTTTCAACTTTATCGTTTTCGTTCACTCTCACTGCTCCCGTCAGCCAAACAGGCTCCAGTTTCCAGTCAAAATGCTCGTTTACAAAAACACTGAGGCAGCTGAAGAGCCAGAAAAAGTCAGTTATTGCCGGTTCAAACTGTATTCAAACCCTCGTCATTGTGTGAAAAGCAGCCATGTGTGGGAAACACTGTTTTGTACACATTAAAATCATTTCATTAATACTAAAAAACTGATTTCACAGTAAATATATCATCATTTCTATAAACAGAGCTTCTTCTTTTTAAACCTTGACTCATTAATTGCTGTGATCTTGAGAACCGTGAAATAAAAAACAAAAATGGTTAGTACCGATGATCTACAGGCTCAGCTGTGATGCTGCAGCAGAAAGACTCTCAACCCGACAGGAGGAACCCGACGACTGCAGCCTCATTTCCATCCTCGTGCTCTCCTCGCTCCCTCACCGCGGCATCCATCATAAACCCTTGTTGTAGGTCAACACCTTGCAATCTGTTGCCATGGCTATCTCCGGCTCTAGGCAAGACACCTCAATCTGCAAAAACAAAAAAGCACAAAGACTGAAAGTCAAAATTTTAGCTCTACATCGCTCTGACGTTAAAGCTTCGGAGATCATTTAGACTTTTAATTACACATGGGAAGAGACATCTGGAATAAGAGGTGAACGCAAGCTCGTGGGCCGGGGCTGTGCATGTCAAGTGGTGTGTGTGTAATTTGAATCTCTCCCCAGCTGCTCCCTCTTTTTCAGCCATCTGGCCTCGAATTATAGCAGTAGGGAGGGCTGAAGCGACGTTTTTGCCGTACCTGAGACATCTGGGGGAACAGGCTGATGGCCACGGGCAGGGAGAGGCCGAAGGTAACCAGGCACACGAGGCTGTGGATGGGCAACAATAACCGGCGGTTGCTCTGCAGGAATCGCAGCCTAAGTCAAGATAGAGAAAGAAAGGAAACGTGAGCCCGCGGTGTGCATCGATCCCCAGATGACTACTGCAACACCAGGAGTTATTTTTGGATCCGGAGAAAAGACACGTGCAGAATTAGGGAGGAAGCGATTTTTCACAATTAGTGATTGTGAGATTAATCTGTCTGTGTGAAAGTTACAGTTCTGGGTTTAATGAGTTTAATGACACTTTATTTTTCCTTATTTATTTATTTAATAGAGACAGAAAGTCTCTTTTTGTGTTTAAAAACGCTTCTGTATTATTACATTTTGTTCATTTCTCTTTACATTGTCTCTGGCTGTGGCCTACTTTCTGAATGAATACATGAGAAGCACTTTGGGGCACAACATATGCCGACTCTGGCTCAGTAAACAGAGAAACATGCAGATTATTTTTAGAGCGGAATCAAACGGACAATCAGCCCTCTAAAGACAGAGAGCAATGACGGACAATAGAGAAATTAATTTATAAAATGAATCTGTAGCTCGCTTTAATTTAACATCATGGGTTTAGTTTAGTCTTAACTCACTATGTTCTGTGTTTTGCCTTTTTAGGGAAAAGTAAAATAAAATGCTTCATTGTCCACAACTGCCTTTAAAAAACAACAAATATGCTAAAAGGCAGAATGGCATTCTGAGTTATTATATTTTGGGATATTTGCATGAGTTCCTCTGACCCTGTTTTTGAAGAATGTTTAATCATGTTGGCCACTAGTTCCCAAACTGGGGACCGGGACCCCCACAAGGTGTCGCAAGATAGATCTGAGGGGTCGTAAGATGAGGTAAGAACCAGAGAAATAAGATAATGATGTTTGCTTTGCTTTTAAGCTTCTATTTCTCTACTGAATTAATGAATAATTTACTGCTACTATTCAGGCCTCTAAAAAGAATATAAAGATCACTGATTCTGACTAATCTCTCATTAATGCAGCATAATAAGTTGCTGTTTTTCTCTGAGTATACCTGAATACTAACAGTAACTTAGAATCTTTTCTAGGTACGTTTTTAAGTTGTTTAAGTAATATTTGAAGCAAAAATGGAAAACAAAAATCACTTGTTCAAATTGTTTAATATTTTCTGTTTGTCTTAGTCTTTTATGATAGTAGAAAGTACTTTGTTTCGATTTGGTACAAAACAAGATATAAAAAAAAAAGAAAAAGACTGAACGTATGATGCACATTTTTCATATTTTTGTCATTTTACAGACCAATCGATTACTTGTGAAAATAATCTGTAGATTAATCAACAATGAAAGTAAATGTTACCAGCAGCCCGAGTGACCTTCAAAGTAAATGCCACCTATTTATTTCTACACAAACCTCTCGAGGTAGGACATGATGATGGGGGGCAGGACAAAGATCGGCATCGGGAGGACCACACGTGTGAAGGCGGTCTCCCTGATCGCCTGGGGAATCAGATGAGAACATTGTGCACAAGCTTCATTTCAAATACTGCAATGAGTTGGATTTCATTTTCTCTTTTATGGGATCAGATGTGTGCTGAGTGACAGGAGCCGAGCAGGAAATGATGCATATTCCCATCATCAGCCACCATCACAGTAAGTGTATGAACATATTCAGTGCAGTCGGGTAACAATTAGCTGAGTATGCAAAAGTTAAAAAACACTCACATGTGTTGCGGCAATTTTGGAGGATCCCACCACGTTCCCGTTGTTGTCCAGCACATCAATTCCTTCAGATAGCTCATTGTGTCTCATCAGGCCCACGTTACAGATGTTTGCACAGGCTGAGGACGGGGAGAGAAAGAATTGTATGATTTCATACATTGCCACATGAACACGTGCTGAAGACGAGAAAGAAGAAATTCCTTTAGAAATGTTTGTAGGAATAATCTAAAAACACTGAAACACCTCAGTAAAATAAATATTCTAATAACAGAAATCACATCGGTGCAATTTACAAGCTCTGAAATGTTAGATGTATGTACGTAATTGTCTCATTTGTAAACATAGAAGAAAATGAAGAGTGCAACATCAGTCAGATGTTTTGACTCCGACCACCAGAGGGCCACACGATGCTCACTGGTACCAACATACCTACAGCTGGGAAGGGGACCAGTCTCTGAATTATCATTCTGGTGGCAGGACTCAGCTTGTTGGCCTTCTGAATCAGCATATTCAGCCCCACCTAGTAAATACAAAAACACTTTGAAAAAGAAAAGCAACATCCGATAAGATGCACCAGGTTCATCTCAAAGAAATCTTCTATCAAAACCAACTCCAGTCAATTTAGCTTTTGGTCAAAACTCTACATGCTTTAAATACTGCTATACAGCAGAAATATTACTTGTATTTGCAGCAGTACTATTTGTATTACTAGTAGTGTTACTGTATAAAACGTTGACATAAACACTACAGCTTAAACTCTTTTAAAAGATAAATATTACCAGTATTACCATCATCACTAATGATACTGTACATAAAACATCACTACAACTTCTTCTGTACGCTGAAGAAGCAAAGCAGCTCACGACTTAGATGCTCTCTTGCGCAGGTAAAATTCACAAAGAAAAAGAAGGTATAGTATCCTGAAAGAGGATGAAGTCATTGGACAAGAAACCCACTCACTGCAATAGAAACAGCGCTGGTCACAGCTCCTCCATAGCCTTGAAGAAACTTGGATGTTGGCGTTGGCTGAAGGAGAGAAGAAATATTGTGTCACAGCTCTATACATGGTTTACTCTCTATAGTGGCTTTTTGTGTTTTATATTGGCATTTAATGTCTTAAGATGGTCTTTAAAAAATACTACACGTGATATTCTACTATATAAAATAATCTAGAGCAGTCAGAATGAATATATATATATATTGTATATTTTTAGAAGTATTTGAGAGACTAAAGATCTAAATATCCAGAGGTAATAGTTCCCACCTTTGTGGCGTTGCGGTTTGCGAAATTCACACAGGCGTTGTGACTCTGGTTCAGCCACTGTAGGAAAGAAGGAAGGAAATAAGGGATGAACAAAGGAAAGAAAGGAGGAGGATGGAGGGAGGGAATGAAGGAAAGAAGGAAAGGACAAAAAAAGAGAAAGGAAGGGAAACAAAGGACAGGAAGGATGAATAGACAGATGGATATTTACAAGCTTACATGTTGCTTTATAAAGCAACAGCTTACAGAAAGAAGCAAACACGACCATGTTCTTATTCCAGTGTATAACAGGTGGGAAAGCACTGCATGTACACAATAAAACTGCGTTTACCAGATGTTCAAAATGTACAATAAATGCAATGATTTAATGTTTTTACAGTACCTGCCATATAATGGTAGACACCACAGTCTGATTTGGAAGAAGAAGGCCAATGACCTAGATGAGACCAGGGAATAACAGCTTATTTCTGGGGCAAAATAAGTCCAAAGTCTCATTTCCTCTCTCCCCAAACACGAGCATGTAAATGGACATCTGCACAGCCATGATTTTAAATGTATGATATTGTATATGAGACTTACAATCGGTGTTCCAAATGGTACATAACCTGCACAGCGAAGAAATGATGTTCAGTGTAAAAACAAAAAACAAAAATGAGGACAGAATGGAAGTAAGTTCAACAACTTAAGCAAAAGATCTTCATCTGAGGTCGTACCTGACATTCGAAATGGCATGAAGATCTTCTCTCCTGTGTCAGGATGAATGATGGCCTGCGTGCAGAGAGCATGGCATCATCCTCATGCTGCCAGGAGCCCAGAGGCTAGAATGTATGGAGGTGCAGACAACCTGAGCCTACCTACAAGTATCCAGAGGAATCACTTACCTGCTTGATCTTCTGGGCTTCCCACAGCTGCACAGGTAAACACAGAATATTCTTTAGTTGTTTTCACATCTGGTTCAGACACGTTTAGTTTTTGTTGTGATGATTGCGTGTTTAGTCTTTAGGAAGACTCTGTACTGCAACACACTCGGAGTTGCGTGGATAAATACTCACCTGATGGTCAGACACTCCAGGTGGAAGCTCGCCATGTTTGTAGTCATCAAGTAGTTTCTCGCATTCTTTCAATCGTTTCTAAAGAAAAATATGGGGCTGTATGAGACTGGGAAGGCATTCATGTTTTGACGTGTTTTGGAACGTAATGAGAAATATTAATATATTTATCTGCAAAACCCGGAAAAGAAGACAAAGTTCTCAAATATTTAGGGCAACAATCAGTTATTCACAATATATTTTAATCTGTCAAATGCTTTAATTTATCATTTAAGTGTTTGTTTTTTTAAATTTCAGAAAATAGTCTAAAAGGCATCTTGATCAAAACCCCAAAAATATTTCAAAATCAGGAAACAGTGACATTTGAGAATAGAAATGAATTTAGCTTTACAAATGTTTAATGTATTAGAAATCTGACCATTTGTTCCGTGACAGTTTATGATATTTTATGAATAAAATATCAACAGTTTAACAGGTTGTTTTTGTTACCTCGGACACAAACAGGGTGCTGGGGTCAATGATGTCTATGAAGTGTCTCAGTCGACCCAGGAATGAACCCTTGAGAAGACAGAATGACAAAGTTCACTCTTAATGAAAGCACAACGTACAGACACAACAGCTGATCATCCTCCGCTCTGTGAGTGGATCATTTCACTATAGTCCTCTGCAGTCTGAGAGGATTCATCGCTGCTCACTTTGCTTTCATTCATGCTCATTTAATAAACATGCAGAAACGTTGCTTTGTCTGTTGCACTCTGCTGATTTGAAAATGATACTTATGAATTTATAATGTTACACAGTTTATTGTTTTATATATAAACAGGGCAGTAGGCAGAATAATAGAAAATGATGTAATGTATTCAAATTTCTCCAATTCAACCCTACGAAATGTTTAAATAGGCTACAGTACAAACCAAAAAAAAACTACAGCTAAATGAATACTTACTTTATATCTTAATACATTAATTCATTTAAAGCAGTAACTTTTATCAAAATACTGAGGTGAATTTTGTTTTCTTTAGACGGAGCCATGCTAGCTGTTTCCCCGTTCATTGTGCTAAGCTAAGCTAACCTGCTGCTGGTTGTAGCTTCATTTTTATGTTCGGCAACAAACAAAAAACAATCCCATCTGACCGAAAGAGAATAAGTGCATTTCCCAAAAACTGTTGCTGTCTGTATGTTTAAATGTCCATGCCGGACTATGAATCCTAGCTTTCTCTATTCACTAGATGAAGACCATGAGATGCAGTTGAGAGCTCTGACTCATTAGTAAAAACACCTCCCAAAGGTGAATCTTTGCTAATGACTGCTAATGAATGTTAATGAGAAATTATTAAGCAGATACTTTGAAATGCTGCCATCAGGAAAACTGAACCGTTAAAATATGAAAACAAAACACGACTAATTATCAAAAGCAATAAAATAAGAGACAAAGTCTCTGCTATCACAATGGAACAATCGAACTAAATACAACCGAGATGTTAAAGTAAAATGTGCCTTTTGAGATGAACTTTTTAAATGTATGTACTAACAATCTGAGTAAGTTTACATTTACCAAAAAACACATTCTTCCAAGTGAGGCTTGGAGCTGCTGGTCAAGTGCCCTGTTTTCTGTTCCCTTCACTGTCTTCATCAGCATGCCAATCGCTAACTACGAGTGCCAACAGTCTGAAAAGGCCCAACAGCAATTTATGCCAAGAGCCTCTTTGGCAAACCAGATGGGCGAAAACATGGCAGCTTCAATCAGATTCCCTCGGAGACCTTAATCAGTTATGAAGGGCAGAAAACACAGTGGAAAGACAGAGGAACAAACCCTTCTGGATTTTAATTATCTGTTCAGCATCGAGTCCGAATTGAAATGACTGGAAACCAAACCCAGTCCTCCTAAAGACTATAAATAAAGCATCTCTGCTGTACTGTAACCCTGACATTCACACGTCTCCTCCTCTGACAGGCCATATGTGCTGCAGTGCTGTTTTGTAAGAGTGGGGTAGACTGAGGATCCATGTGAGGAGCCTGCTTTAATTATGCATGAGCTGCAGCTCCCCGGAGAGTACACAACAAGGCTCGCAGAGACGGAGCGCGGCGGAAAGCACAGACAAACTGAGCAATGCTGATTCAAACACTGGCCTCATTCTAACTGCTGTGACGCAAGGAACTGAAAGTGCTACAGCACCTTTATCACCCCAACATGAACTTCAGCTTTCAGATGGGAAAATAAAAAGGTGTTATGAGGAGACTTCCTAAAAAAGACAGCAGCAATAGGAGCCGGAAACCAAGAATTAATTACACTCTTCCTTAAAATGATGGTGATCGCAAAAAAAAATAAAAATAAAAGCAATTCACATGAGACAAAGGGTCTAAATTAACTATTATTTTTGTGAACCATGCCATATCCTGTGTTATACTGTCCCTCAAGCCTCCTACATAAGAACAAGACCCCCAGACTGAAAGAGACGCACAACAACGTCATCTCACGTGTCAATTTGAAGTCATTATTAGTGGTCGTTTTGCATCTCGTGTGGCCTTTTTGCGTCGCTTTCTGACTGTTTTGCAGTTGTTTTGTGTCTCTTTGTAGCTATTGGATTGACTTTTCAGCAAGAAATGTTAAAAGTCACTTCAAACTAAGGCACAAAAGGCCATCGACCCCCCTGGACCTGTGCCCAGTAGGCTCAACATTTAAGAGAAGCTGGCTCTTGTGCCTTTCACTTGTATTTTTTTCCATGTTGACATCCTGCATTTTAGACTTATACATAAGAGCTGCATTAATATCAGTTAAAACAACAGATCAACAAGTTTAGAGACTTATTTACACAATCTGTTTACGGACCTCTGCAATAGCATCGTGTGGATCATTTTCTTTGAGGTGATGTTTTTTTAAACGGCTCTGAATAAAGAAGCCTTGGAAATGTAAATGTAACCAGCTCCCTGCTTTAATAAGTCAACGTGAAGGTCACATTATCTCTCAGGGCTGACCAATGCAAATTCATTTCTGAGTGAGGAGATTTGAGTAATGGGCTCCAGATAAGGACGGACAGTTATTAATCTCGATCACATGCGAGTCCACAATCACTCTGCAGAGAGCATCCTGCAGAAGAAAAAGAACTTGAGGGTGTTGAAGTGTGATTTGTATCAGATTTATGTGGGAAAACAAATGATGCGCAGATCTGGAGATTGTATAATAAATCTCCATCTTAAAGCCTAAAATAAAAAAGGAAATAGAAAAAAAAACTCTTATACATAATAATTGTAATAAACTGCCTTTAAATGCCGCTCAGGGTCCCAGTGCCCGTCTGCCGACCTTAACAGTGATATAATCTCTCACGGAGCAGCAGCGAAGCAAAAGGGTGTGAAATCTGTCAGTGATGATAAACAGCGACGTGAACCTGCCGACAAAACGATTATCTCCACTAGTGCATCTATAATAATAAACTCCAAACTGATCCCAATCGAGCTCAGAAGTTCATTATCAGCTCAAAGTTGTTGCGGTTTCATAACAAAGAACCGGACCGCAGATCAAAGCCAACTTTCGCTACAAAGTGTGAGCATCCGGAGCGGAGCGGCGCGAGGAGGATGGAGGGGCTGTTTTTCACCCGCGAGCCAGAAAAAAACAAAATGTCATAAATGCCCGTTTTGACTTGAAGATAGAGAAGTCTTACCTGCTCGTATCGGGGTCTCCCGAGCTGGAAGGCTGGACATGCTGCAGATTCCGCCATGACACCGAACTATTTATTTATTAATGAAGTGAATCATGAACGGATCCCCAAGTGGAGGGAACTACATTCGGTGTGTAACTATAGTGAGCCGCTCTGTCTGTCGGGATGTGTAGTCTTCTCGTTTGCGTTCACACTGGCAAAGTTGCGCCGCATGACTACACATCCCAAATAATCGATAAGGTGAAAGCTATTGCATAACCGTTCGGATTGATCTTGGGAGAGATAACAGCTCACGCGCCCCGTAGGTGACCCAATAAATCATGTGTGTGAAGAGGCGTGGCCTGAGGAGAGCAGCGCGTGTGTGCGGAGTATCGATCAGGCTGCTGTCAGGTGCAAAAATATATAACCTGGAGCAAAATTACATTAATATTAGTCTCCACACTGGGCGCTTTCATTATGCTCTTGTCATTAAGTGCCAGAGGGAAATATGCTGCTTCTTTTTAAATTGACTAAAGCCTGTTAAATATGCATTAGTTCTTTATTTGTGCATATATTAAAACAAAACTAAAGAGAGGAGATATACAATAACATAAGGAAATGCACAGGTGTGTTGAAAACAAGGATTACAATAACTAATATTTGTACTGCAGAAATCTTCACAATCATATTTCTCGTTTCATGACATCTATCCCACTAAAG
The DNA here is from genome assembly GCF_050575085.1 of Anarhichas minor. NCBI lineage: Eukaryota > Metazoa > Chordata > Actinopteri > Perciformes > Anarhichadidae > Anarhichas > Anarhichas minor. Next base: position 3,090,094 of record NW_027466474.1, on the reverse strand, counting down.
AAAACTTAGAAAATAACATGGAAGCTCGCTGTCTGTGTGGCTGAACACATTCATAACCTCATCCCTTTATAATTGTTTCAGTGGTACATTTACTCAAGTACTGTACCGAAGAACAATTTTGAGGTACTTGTACATTACTTGAGTTCACGCATAAGATTATCAATACAACATATAAATCAACTCATAGGCTACATGAGGATATACTACTTTAGGTTAATCTACCCAGTTTTATATATAAGGTAATTGAAATTAGCTCCACTTTTACCAGCTGCAACATTAAAGCGATACACATAATGCATCAATTATTATAATCCAGTAATGTTGTATTTAATTTCAAAACCGGTCATTCTGCATAATGACAACTTTTATTTGTTGTACTTTAAGTACTTTGACGCTAATACTTATATGTACTTTTACTGAAGTAAGATTTTGAATGCAACATTCTACAGCGGTATTTCTGTTATTACTAAAGAAGAGAAGGAATACTTCTCAACTGGAGGCCACTTTTCTGTTTTTACATCTTGTTTTTTTATTTCAATGTGAATATGCAGCTCAACCTTTGTTCTGAGAGTAGACTGAGTAGACTGCACAGTCTAAACAGGTAATGTACTAAATCTCTTTGGGCAAAATAAAACACAGCCTATGCTGTTATATTGTGCTTTAATTATTGTAAACCAGCATTTCACTGAAATCAAAGCTGAGAGGGAGAGCGGTGAAGTAAAGTAGCCAACAGGACAGCCTGTCAGCATTTGTTATAAATTCAATAGACTCAATCTGCAACAATATTATCTCTAATAAATCAGATAGATTAAAATCTCTTTGAGAAACCCAAGGTCCACGTGGAACCAGAAGGTGTCCGCTCAAACTGTGCAGTTGGAGCGTCCTCTAGTGGAGGGACATGAGCAGTGCTGCAGCATCTCATACATACCAACACTCATCTCTGTGCAGGATGTTTAGTTTCTGTCTGATCGGTGACAAACCAACAACACAAGGACCTCACAAACTTTGGCTCATGTGTACTTTATTTTCTTACAGTACAGTCCTGCGGTCATGAGTGGCATTAAAGAATATATCATCATGACAAAAGTATTTTATAGAAATAACTTATAATAATTATCTTATCTATTGCATTGATGCTGTTACTTGTACAGTAAAATGCTACTATTTCAACAACAAAAAATGCAAAGTGGAAACAAAAATAAAACACAATATTTTGTACAAATGAAAAGAAAGAAACAAAATACAAATAATGAGACTTCATCTTCTTCAGTCTTTTCGGGCTCAAACGTGATTAATGTTTTGCACTTATCATAGAACAATGTTAATGCAGAAAGGTCTCTTTTTATAGTATCCACATTGCAGCACAGCGTATTATGACGTGTTGCTATTCTTTGTAGCATTTCTTAAATTATATTTGAAAATATGCAATTCCCTCAAGTTAACCTTGGCATTTCATAAAACAGTTTGAGATGAAAACCTTGTGTCAAAATGACATTTTTTTGCAGCTGTAATTTCAAGATTCCTTGAGCTAACAGCATATTCTGACAGAGGAACTACTTCAAACCCCAAAGTGAAACAATCCTTTCTTAAGCCTGTATATTATTTTATGCATGTGTGAAAGCAGTGAGTTTAAAGTTTGACTTGACAACAGCTGACTATCTTTAATTACTCTACAAAGCATGAGTAAAATAATCATTTGGCTTTGATAGAAGCTCTTATTTATTCTGTTTTCTGTTGGGATAGTAACCAGCATGCATGTTGGGTAATATCGTGTCTACATCAACAAGGCAGTATTAGCAGTGAGAAGACCTGGATGATCGTGAGATCAGATTTCGTGGAGCATTAACTTGATCACTCTAGAATAGTGATTCCCGATCTTAAATAATAACCGTGTTTTGCACCCACTCTGGAGGAAACCGTATTCTCGAGGGTCTTAGTCGTGTGCAGCACACACACACTCGCTCTGTCGTCACTTGTGTCTATTGCGGACTTGAAGCAGCGTTGGTGTCTGCTCCATGATCCGCAGTAAAAGATTATCTATGTAGTCCTCCATGTCTCGAACCTGTAACTTGACCTTTTTCAGATCCGCCTCACATTTGCGCAGCTGCGCCGCCTGCTGCTGGGAGGCCGCCTCCTGCTTCTGCATGTCCATCTCCTGCTGCAGCAGCAGTGAGATCAGCTCCATGTTGGTCAGGTGCTGGTACTGGGCCGAGTTGTCCACTGGCACCTCCTACGGGAGAGGGAACCGGAAGAGTATGGATGTATTATAGATGCATGTATGTATAATAATTATTATTAATATAACAATAACTTTTATTTATATAGCACCTTTAAAAACAGAGTTTACAAAGTGCTTTGACAGACAAAGCAAAGACAAATTTAAACACTGATAAAACAGTGTCAACGATAAATGAAACAATAAAACGAATCAATACAATAAGAAGAAACTAAAAAAACATAATAAAATAAAATAATAAAAGCAGTAAAAAGACAACATCACATAAAAGCCAGTCTGTAAAATGAGTTTTAAGAAGTGTTAGAAGAGATTGCGGATTCTGTGAGCCTTATCTTGTGTGTGTGTGTGTGTGTGTGAACCTGGCTGGTAAATGTCGCAGTTAAAGGAATAGTTCGTCATTTACGGAAGTACAATTATCCACCATCTTGCCAAGAGTTAGAGGAGAAGAATAATACCAGTCTCATATCTGTCCATTCAATATGAGGCTACAGCCAAGAGAGAGTTATCTTAGCATAAAGATGGAGGCTGGAGGAAACCTGATTTAAATCCAAAGGTGCACTATCGTATCAATTTTGTCTTCTAACTCTGCAAGAAAGCAAAAAAGCTTAATTCTCAAAATGTTAAACTATTCCTTTAAACAAAAAATTGTGATTAAATTACGTAATTACGATATTTAATGGATATTAAATTACTTATTTTAGCATTAAATGACAATGGTATGCTCCATGCTCCAGTCCCAGTTCATTAACACCGAGTGCACCGCTGCTGTTAATAAATGCTCATGGAAGCATTTAATAGTCTGTGGACCCAATCGCTTTCTGTGATTTAGTTTGACGCGTTAATAACTTCATTCTTCCGCTGTTTGCCCATAATGACACTCAAACAGTGTTATGGGTACATTTTGAAAATGTAATGTAATTTTTTTGGAACCTGTTTTCCAGTTATTGATTGGTGACATAATGAATGGTAATGGTAGTCTGCACGCCAGCTCAAATCCACAAATTACTGTAGGAACACAGTTTTTTGGTTGTATCCTATAACACTGAGGGCTGCGATCTGTAATTTTCCACTGCAGTTTAAACCCCGTCAGACACAATTACAGAAATGTGTAATAGAGATTCCCTCAAAAGCAAAAACAGTTCATATCTTAAGAAGTACAATATTTACAGGTGATAACCAGGTCTATACTTCTGTTCATATTTAGGTTAAACTGATGGTGGCAGGACCTGCTATTAATTTGTCCTCAACAGCATCAGAATCAGCTCATTGTTTGACGTACTGTTACAGAAACAGACCAAAGTGTTACTGAGGAAGGCTGGAAACATACGTTTTTACGACCTGAAATCTCGTAACTGGGCCAAAGAATTAATGGGATCAGCATTTTTCTCTCCAGTGTTGAAAGTGACCTCAGTCTAAAAGGGAGCCGGTAGGTTGCAGCTGCACACTGTCATGTGTGACTTATTTACTTCATGGCAGTAATAACACTCAATCACAAGGTGTGAAAGCTGCATGGTAAACTACTCAGAATATGTGCAATACATGTATCTAGTGTGAGATGTGTTTTTACAGAAATATCACAAAAAAAGCATACAATGTTTTCTTCTAGCCGCATTGCTAAGATTAGTTGTGTTCTTGTGTCACCGTACCTGACTCCTCTCAGGTTCGGCTGCGACCTGGTGGGCGCTGCGTCCAGGGTTGATGGTCGACTTCAGCTTCTCAAGAACCGAACGACCGTCCTTCTTCTCCGATTGACTGGAGGTCAACGGCTTCACTGGATGAGTTCTGCAAAGTAAAGAGGTTAGCACTCGTATTCCAACACAGTACGTTCACTATTAAGTGCATAACATGACTAATGTTGTATGGTCAAGTTACTGTATATCAGTTCAATCTGCATTTTTTACTGAACGTCACACACTTCAAAGCAGATCAGAAAATCTAAAGCAATCTGTGAAAAGAGCAGTGAGCAACATAGAGCAAAAAACCTCTTTGAGCATTAATAACTGCAGCCATATCTGTCGAGTTTAAACAGGAAATGTACTAAAAGTGCAGTGATTCGCTCGCTACTGCAGGATGAAATCATCTTGTGCGGGGGGGGGGGAGGCACAGGGTTGACTTATACAACAACAACAACAACAGCAAGGGAATGTTTAGAAACTGAAATTAGAATAGAATTTAAGCCACTTTGTGATCGCAGCAGAAAGAAGAGCTGAGTTTCTCTTGTTGCTTTTATTGTTGATACACTCTAAAAGGAGATAATTAAAGTGATTAATTATTAAATTAAAGCCATAATTAAGTGACTCTATGGTCATTCGTCCATTTGTTTCTAAGCCAACAAACATGATAAAAGCACAAATATTCTAAATATGAAGTTCCCTCCCCTGTATCTGCTGTAAATATAGTAAAAACAAAAGCACTGTGCATACAGTATCTCACAAAGAACAGGAATGATTTGTTTCCTGGGACTGAATCCTGACATGTCTAACTCTGGGTGCCCTGAAATATGTCATCCTCTCTACCGCAAAGTGGCTCTTCTGACTGCCTAAGAATACATCGTATGTACAAGTACTGCCCTTTATTTCTGGTGAGCCAAAACGTCTGAAAATACAATTCTTCGACATAACCTCTGAACAAGATGACATATTCTAGTGATCTCATGTACGTACATGCATACAGGATAAAAAGCCAGCTTTCATTTAGTACTCCTAGATATCTGGACATGGTGTATCAGGTGGTCGAAGTAGCTGCAAAAGTAGCTAAATTTAGGGCAGAACAAAGTGTCAGAAAAACAGCACACGTACAATAGCCAACAAGAAGCTGAATAATGAGATGAATAACATAAATGTGAAGCAAAGCCAAGAACAAAGCAGCAGGTATCATCCAACCACGTTGGATGTAACAAACTTATAAAATGCATTCAACATCAAGCCGCGCCAACAGTAAACAAAGCAACAAAATGAAAAACCACTACGTGTTTTCGTAGTGCATGTGGAGATCTACAGCTCGTTAAAAAGCTACACATGTCATATCCTGGTGTGAGGATTCTCACCTGCTCTCCTGACGGGGCAGGCTGCTAGCTGGCTGAGTCTCCTCAGGCAAAAGTGAGTGCCGTGCATCGACCAGGGGCTGGTCGGTGGTGGAGGTGGTGGAGTAGGAGGAGGAAGAGGAGGTGTAGGGGGCCACAGCCAGAGTGGTGCTGGGCCCCGTGCTCGAGGGGTGTATGGAGGGGCAACAGACAGGGGTAGGGTGGAGCGCAGCCTGGATGGAGGAAGAGGAGGGTTCCTGCAAAGATTGCCCAATCTTTGACTTTGACGGGGTTCTGGAGTTTGGTGCTACCTGAGCGTGAAGGTCTTCAAAAGCGATATCAGAGGGTTTTCCTGTCGCTGTTGTGTTGTCTTTTGAAGATGTTACTGATGCTGTATTGGGATCATCGTGATGATCTACTAGTGCCACGAAGGAAGAAAGAGCTGATTTAGAGGGCTGGTACGACGACGGTCCTTCCCGGACTTCTGAAATGTTTTGAACGAGGGCCAAGAATTGTTCGAACTCTGTGTCTCCACCTTTGCTTTGGTTGCTTGGGCTGCCGCTGCTGTTCTGTCGAGACACTCCTTTGGGTCTAAAACGTGCACTCACCACACCAGGAAATGTCTCCTGCTGGTTTAGTGTGCCTATTTTAGCTGGCGGGTTCCCATTACCATCAGAGTCATTTTGTGTCTTTTTAAAATCCCCTACACTTCTTGATAAAACTTCACTGGTTTCAGTTTCAAAATCGGCTGCATCAGACGTTTGATTTTGTGACGAGAAAGAAGCGACCTCTCTGCTGTTCACCCCGGAGTTACCGTGTGGTGCCACGTTATTCGGGTCGCAATTGTCTTTGCAAACTGGAGAGACTTTGTACAGTTTGTTGGATGAAGCGGTTATTTCAAAGGAAGAGTTCATCCCAGGTATGTAAGTGTCCTTCAAAGTGAACACATCCTCAGGAGCGGTCGCTGTCTCGACATGGTAAGCAGCTATCTGTGAAGCTCCTGGCGGTTGTGGAAAAGTCCCGCCAAAACTCATGATGCCTTTGAGAGTGTCAACTACCTCTGACTGAGAAGAGCCGTCTGAATCAATGAAACCAAAATCGGAGCTATTCACATTCATGTTCAGATCTCCTGAGGTTAATGAGAAAGACACATTATTGTTGATGCATGTGGTTTCGGGGGGATAAGACTCCATCTTCTCTACTGGAGCGGTTGTACTACCAAGTGCTTTTGCATCTGGCTGTGAGGAAGTAGTAGATGGCATGTTTAAAATATCTGCTACAAATGTCTCACTATTAAGAAGTATGTTAGGTCCTAAGTTCATAGATGTGATCTTATTTCCTGCAGTTTCTTCAGCGCTCAAAGGTAAACGATTTACTTTGGGTTGTCCGTAGTTTCCTCTGCACATGCGTCCGTACAAGTCTTGCTCAAACAACATCCCTCCCCAGCGGTCGTTTTCATCCTCCAAAGGTTCATATTTGAACTTTTTGAGCTTCTCTTCGCACATGAATCCTGGCGAAGTAACGTTTGTGTGCGGCTGAGAGGGAACGCTGAGGGAGTCGGAGGTCTCGCTGCTGGTGTGGGGGTCTGGAGATACACTGTTTCTTTTGCTTTCTCCCTCTCTTCCACGTTGCAGCGAGGCCACGCCGGTCTGTGAGAGCAGGTAGGCTTCTTTATGGACAGCCAGCTCTTGACCCCTGTGCAGCCAGCCATCAGAGTAACTCTCGCTCACTGAACTTCGTAAAGGTTTCCGAGGAGGCAAAGGTGGAGGCTCCTCCTCGCATGTTTGCAGCTCTTGTGCATGATTATTGGTGCTGTTATTAACTGGAAGATAACTATGTCTATGAGACGAAGTTGGACTGGTTCTCAGCTGTTTCTGAGGAAGACTCTCTTTCGGTGAGTTGAGCCTGCTGGAGGCGAAGGCATCAAACGAGTCATCCGATTCTCCTGCACTCTCTGACATGGAGCGAGGGGCGGAGGGGTTCGGTGTGGCTGCTTTGGGTAATAATGCAGGCAGAGATATCTGCCTAGCTACCGGCCTGGGGCGCTCCCGCTTTATATAAGCCATATTTGTAACATCGTGAGCAGGGCTGGATGTGCAGGGCTGGGAAGGCAGAGTGGTGTAATGAAATGGGGATGAGTCGAAAGGAGGGGACCTCTGTGACTCTTCTGCTATGAGATCCTCAAAAAAGGGGTTGCGCTGCATATACGAGGGAAAAGGGTTGGAGGGTGAGATTGGGGTCGAGGCGGGAGAGGAGAAGGGGGTGAAAGGATTGGTGTGATTGCAGTCGTCAGGTGAGACATGACCGGAGGGGGAGGCAGAGGGAGGGGAGCACTGAGATGATACGGGGGAGCGAGGAGGGAGGGGAGGGGGTACATCTGAGCTGCTTTCTACCTTAGGAGAAACTTCCAGCCTGTAGAGGAAAATAGGGCACAATAGTCCTCTTAGTTAATGATGCGCCACGTTACCAAATGGGGAACATCTTTCTTACACAAACACAGAAGACAACCAACATATTAGGTGACATTTCTGTTACCTTTAAACCTCCGCGAACATCAGTTGATATCAAACTGGCCAAATGAAAGAATTATGAAAAACAGTAACTTAGTTGAAAAAAGCAGAGCACATTTGCAAAATAATCAAGCAAAAATAAATAAAATGCATTGTAGCCATTCAAGACCATCTGCGCTGGCAGCTAATCAGCTGGGTGAGCTCATACATGGAATGATTTTCTTCACATCCTTCTGCGAAAGCAGTTTTTCCAAACCACCGTGATGCTGCATCTTTGATCGAGAGAAACGCTGACACATGTTGACAAAGATAATGGAAATGCTTGAGTGCCATTTGTGGAAAATATAGGATGAGATGATGACACAGCATGGTCGTAAAAATGGAGTATACTATGAATTAAATCTATCACATTTTCAGATGAGCATGGAGCAGAGCAAACACTGAGCTCAGGCCTCCCATGTGCCTGATGCTGTGCCCGGATAGAAAATGCATTTAAACACTGTGGGGCCCAAAGGAAAGTCTGTAAGTGACTCACCTCGGCTTGTTGTGGGCTTCCCCGGAGCCAAACCAGCCTCTGAGCCTCCCCTCAGATGTCGAACCAGCCTGGTTCAGGTCCGACTTAGCTGGCAGAGAATCACTCCTCCCTCCAGAGAACAACGTCTTTCTTAGCTTCCTCCCTTTGTCGGGCGAAACAGCAGCAGATGAGACGACCGGCATCTCCGCCTGCACAGGGCGCCCCCCTTGCTGATTTGGAGGAGACGATGCCTGAGCTTCCTTTTCTTCCTCCTTTTCCTCTTTCTTCATCTTGTCAAAGGACCAGCGTCGGCCCTCGGCGGAGGAGCCTCTGTCCTTGGTGAGGTTCTGCAGGGATCGAGAGAGCGGGGAGCACTTGTCCAGCAGGACCAGCTTGGACTGGTGGGCTCCTGAGCTCTTTGGAGTCGACGGCTCAGAGTCATAGACGTGACTGCCATTTATACACAAGGAAGACTTGGACTGAGTCATGGTTTGACCTTTCAGAGACTCCACTGCAAGATTCGATCGAGAGAAGGCTGTCGTGATCTTACTGGCTTCATCGCTGAAGGCTCGCTTGTGTGTGAGAACCTTTGTGGTGTGCTGGCTGGTGAGCACTGATGGAGGGAAAGAAGAACTGCGTTACGAAAACAAAAATAATTTCAAGTCTATTTTTATGCAATAAGATGTAAATCTCATCTTTCCTACTATTTGCCTTAAAGCAGTAACAACTGTAACCACACCACTTGTGCAACAAGCTTTAAACACAACATGACCTTATCATCTAAGTTTGAGGTTGTTCAAGCCAACAACATTTGCTTATTCACACATGCAGCCAGTGTTGCCAACTTAGCGACTTTCTTGCTAGATTTAAGAACTTTACAGACGCTTTTAGCGGTTATTTCTAAAAAAGCGACTAGCGACACATTTAGCAACTTATTCAGACAACCAGGGAAAAAGCTAGAAATGTATAATATTGTAAGTAATTAGAGCACGAGGTCTCTCCCTCTCCTTTTTTTCAGCCCATACAACCAATAAGCTTTAAAGGATGCACTATGACATCACCAATATGCAAATGAGCATAGGACATCATCATTTTTCTACTGTAAAATGTCCCACACAGTACATATCTTGGTCACAATTCTATGGGATCCTTATCAAACAATGTTTATTTATGTAATGCGTATATGTGGTTGTGATAAAAAACATAATATAAGCAGACATATAGTTAGAATGCTTTTAATCTTAAACACTGATAATTGGTATCGGCCTCAAAATCAAGTTTTAATTGAACTGGAACTATAATTTGTTGGTACAGAGGGAGTGATACCTATCTATTGGGGTTTCCCTCGGACATTTCTCAGCAGAGGCGGTAAGCTCCCAGATCCTGACCCTCATATATATAAGGGCCTAAAATACTTGCCATGCTCATTAAATACAGCACATGTGGAATAGTCTGCCTGCTATTTATCCCTGAAGCTTAATGCTTTATCTCTAGTTATTTAATGATGTTTGTAAAGGTTGTCCTACTTATCAGAGGGGTGGCCCACCCTTTGCCTTAAAACACTGTGGGAATGTGATTTATCATCAGGCCTCAATGAAAACAGTCACCAGCCTTCATGTCACGCACATGTAAATAATGTCAAGGCCTACCTTGTTTAGCTAAATCTGTCTCTCCGTAGTGGGTGTCCACCCGCACTTTGCTAGTGTAGATGGGGGAGCTGGGAGGGTCTGACATCAGATCCAGGCTGGGCGGAGGGCCGGGGTTATCACTGACCATGGAGGACACACTGCTCTCTGAAGCCAGGGACGAGCATGACCTGGTGTCAGATGACTTGCGCAGCCTCCCTTTGAAGAAATCTTTCATCTTGCTCCTCTTCTCCTCTGCTATCTCCACATCTCGTTGCTCCGCCGAGCATCCGCCCTCCTCCTCTCCAAACGGATGCCCCAGGGATCCTGACAGGGCAGCGAAGCGGCCTGGCACAATGGCCGAGGAGGACTCCATGTCCCCCCTCTTCCTCCCCGTGACGCGATCCTTGAGCTTACCAAAAGCAGAGCGAGGTTTGTCCTTTATGGTGAGGTCGAACATGCTGGCTGTCATGTTGTTGCGAGTGAACTGGACTGTCACCTGCAGTTCACCACGGTCCTTCTCCTTTCTGCCCGCCTTAGAGTTGAGCTTGAACCATCTGAAGCCACAAAGGAAAAGGGACAGTCAATCTTATATCAGTGCTTCAAATAAACACGTTACTGAAATGTGATGCTATCTGTTTTAAAGCACGAGTCAGAGGTTGAATGTGTTGTCTGGCCATACCCCGGGACAAAACAAGCATCAACAAAAAACATTGATTTCCTTTTCGCAAAACTTTCCACATATTACATAATCTGGAAATACTGCTCGGGGGTCTGCACTCATAATCTTTGACAACAAACTGTTTTTACAAGCCTCAGAGAAGGAAATCGAAACCCAAATTCCTCGAGATAAGAGACAATACTGTATCAAGAGTCAACCAATCAAATCCTCCCTCTGTTCCTGCCTCCTAATTCCTTTGAGTGGACCAGAGAAAGGGTTGGGGAGCCAAAGCTAACAGCAGGAATTCAGTGAGTTTCACTGAGTGCAGAGAGGGCGGAGAGCCCACAATTAAAGCCAGATGTGCTGTATTGCTTTAGTGGTGAGTCCTGTTGCGTCACCTGTCAAATACTCACAATCAGGAAAATTAGAAAAGACTCTGAGCTATTTCCAAGATGACAATAACTTACAATAAAATAACTTACAGTATGTAAACTGAATTCACATTCTAACTCACTTTGGAAACCAAAACCACAAAACTACACATGTTCAATCATAGTTAATTATCATTGGCACGCCTTGCATGTCCCAAAAAAAAACATTAAAAAAAATAAAAATATTTCCACTTCCCTGCAGTTTTCAAAACTGAATGTGATGAAGAATGTGTCACTCCTCCTCACATCCTTGTACTATTTATATCAGTGCATTGATACCAAGTTCACCAATCCACTTTGACAGATTTCCAAAACATGTTGAAATGATCTCCACCTTCATCAGCTCCAACATTAAAGTGGTGCACACATTATTGCACCACTTATTATAAAGTTATATAACATATATGATTCTATGACAATCTGCATAATGAGTGCTTTTACTTTTGGTACTTTAGGTTTATTTAATGCTTATTACTCTTATGCAGGACTTTTACTTGTAACATAGTTTTTCTACAATGTGGTATTGATATTGGAGTATTTTTTCCACCCCTGTCTGTCCCAGTCTGACACAAAAACATGACACATCACTTGTATCTTCTGTGTGAACAGCAAACTAGTGCTGTTTAAAAGTAAATGGAGGACGTGCATCGTGCTTAAAGATGGGGGCTTTCTGGCTAGAATCACTTGTTCCACAGTGGAAACTGCATCTCATCTTGTTGATTTGCAGTGCATTGTGGGAACCGCTTTAGACTAGAGGACCCGCATTTAATGAGCCTGTATGCATTCAGGGTTCAAGCTTTAGCAGTTTTCTGTGTCGTCTTTGCAAAAACAAGTTTGATATAATTGTTTAACTCTCATCCTCTCTTTTATCAGCTGCTGTGTTTTTTGTGTTGTAAAAGCACACGGTTGATAATCACAATGAAGAGAAAACTATACTCCCAAAATAAGATACTGGAATAATGATACATCATACAAATATCATTTAAATGAAGAACTAAAGCTGCTCGTCATTCACCTGTACATTTGACTAAATAACCTAACAATATCCAGTAGTGGAATGTATGCAAGTACAATTACTCAAGTACTGTATTTAAGTACAGTTGTGTGGTACTTGTACATTACTTGAGTACTTCTACTCCACTACATTTTGAAAGCCGATATTGTATAATCCACTACATGTCTCTAACAGCTTTAGTTACTTGTTACTCTGCAGATTTAGATTACTAATAAGAAATATAATCAACTAATAAATCATGATGTATTATACAGATTAAAGTACTAAAGTAGTTGAAATGAACCTTTTACCATGTGCAACATTAGTGATGTTTACACATTAATGCATAACTAATTATTATCCAGAAATAGGATTCTGGATAAAGAGTACTTTTACTTTTGAGTATAAGCTAATACTTAAGAAAGATCTTGAATGCAAGACTTTTACTTGTAACAGAGTATTTCTACACTTGTGATACTTTTACTGAAGTAAAAGCTCTATGAGTACTTTCTCAATCTCTGTCTGACACACAAACACATGACACATCACTTCTGTCTTCTGTGTGAGCAGTAAACTCACATGGTTTGTCATGCAGCCTTCATTACAAATCACAACATACTCATCTCGAGGACACGTCCCCTCCTGAAATAACCTATCCAGAGGAATGATGGTTTGACCGAGAAACACGTCAAGTCCGATAAGCACCCGGTGCATGACCGTGAGGACCAGGTCCCCGCTCCCATGGGGGTAGGCGCCCCGGCCGCCGTCCTCCAGGATCCCGGGGAGCAGCTCGAAGCAGCACTCCTCGTTCCACTCGGGCACCTCCGCCTTCTCCACCAGCCCGGTGGTGTACTTCTCCTTCGCCACCTGGATGATGGTGTAGAGGTAGCGGCTGCCATGCTTGCCCTTGGTTCGCAGTCCTCTCGCGCGGAGGACGGTGATGTTCACGTGAGTGGGCACCCATCGCTGATCATCGTCCAGATCAATCAGTGACATCATCTTGCACAACGAGTCTTTGTGTCCTTTAATAAGCGTAGTTTCACTTAGTGTTGTCAGTTCATTTGGAGATCATCCCCCCTCTTTGTGTTGCGCCAGAGTTTCCGTGCTGCGCAAAAAAAAAAACCCACCTCTGCAGAATATCTCCAAAGTCCGCGGAGCCTCACAGGGTTTACCCGAGGTCAGTGTCCAGACAGCAGCAGCCCGGGCCTGTGTTCAACTGGAAGCTCCGCGTGCCATTCCCAAATCCAATCAATGCAAACGAAGTTATGAGAGCTGCGTGCTGGAATCATCCCAAAAGCTCGTGCTACATGTCGCATCAGTTAGTTTACTGTCCCGAGGTCTGCTCGTTGTGCTCACGGCCCGCCCTCCTCCAGAGCAGCAGGCCCGCATACAGTGGGAGAGATGCCGCAGAATTAAAGAGAAACACCCAGAGCTGTATCAGGTCGCACGCTGCTGTCATGAGAGGGGACACGCGGAGAGGACGCGCATTCAGCAGCTCGTCCTCGTGTCAGACCAGCAGGACATGAAGTCCGTGAAGATTCTGACCGGAAACATCCGTGAAAAATCATTTGATTTCCTCGAAAAATCATTTTATTCTTTGTTATTGTCTTCAACCAAACCTCTGGATCAACGCGTCGTGCACGTGCAAGACTGGTGCGAGCAAAAAGGTAGAGACAAAATGAAAAGGCATAGAAAGACAAATTAATTTAATTATTAAATTGATTGAAAATGTAATAACTGATCAATTGATTAAAATATGTTATTCAAATATTAATACATTAAGGCTGATCACTATTTATTTTGTTTATGCACATTTAGGTGCACTGCCCCTCGTGGACAGACCTGTACACTGACTTAAATTACAGTACAGCCCTTTATCGATATTGTTTGGAGAACATTTTTCACTGATGAACTTCATTAGGTTACTGTCATTCTTGCAGCTACACACCGCCACCTGGTGGAGATCAGTGACAGTTCAGGATGAGAAGAAATGGCACAAAAGAGAGCATCAACTACAAAAAAAAAATATTAAAGACACAGTCACATCCTGTTATTTCTTTCTAAACTAATTAAACACATCAGCCTCCATCTGATCCAAATAACTGTCTGCTGTAACACTGAGACAGCTGCAACTTTAAATTCACTGCCATTTTGTCTAATTACATTCATCGACTAAGCTTTGTGAAATAGTAGTTTTTGTTTTTTGCTTAAGGGAGAGTCGACTACATTTTTTGGGACAGTTGGGGTCTTTAGTGATTGAAGAGTGTGTCTTTTGTCTTCATCTACAGCAGCTCCCACCTTCACTTACAGGTTCAAAACGGAAGAATATATATTTCTATATTTGTTAAACAGAATGCATCATGTTTAGTTTGCTTTAAATTTGCTATTTGCTAATTGCACCTGTTTTGTGTGATTTGATGAATTTCTGTATTTCTGTAGAATCACCAGCAGATGCTGTCTTATAAACATTTACTCAAGTGCTGTTAAGTACAGTCTTGACGCACTTGTACTTCATTGAGTATTTTCATTTCATGCTACTCCACAACATTTATCTGATAGCTTTACTTACTAGCTACTTTGAAGATTAAGATTATACGAATAAAATATTATCAATTTATAAAATATGATGCAGGGCTGAAATATAGTGAACTGAAATGAGCTCCATCTCCACCCGATATAACATTAAAATATGAATAAATCAGTAACAACGTTCAGTAATAATATTCCTTTATATAAATAGATATATATTTACTGTCTTCAAATAACTGAATCTCTATACTACATCAGAAAATAACAGATTATTGTTCATGGATCAGATCACAATCCTCAAATTGTTACTTTATATCAGATGGAAATGAAAACATTGATTTAAAATAGGCACAGTATTAATGCCATATTTACAATAATTAGATCTAGTAATCTAGAAATAGTGAAAATATAATTTAATTGTCCAATGCATCATAATCTGGAATCATAGATGTTATGCTCTTAAATTAAAGAAATAAAACTGTACTCTAAATAAAAACTGCTCTCCTTTTTTAAACTGATCGTTTTTATATCTTTAAGAATTCAAAATAAAATGTCTAGAATAATTTGCACAACAATTATAACAGTAAATAGATAGATCATCATCAATGTAAGCTTTCAGCTTCAGTGCTTGTTTTATTTATTATAAATAAAAAAACAACAGAAGCTATTCGATTTGTAAAAATCCTACCGATGTTTCACAGTGTTGATAACAGCCACTTTGAGGGAGTAAATACAAATAAACGCTCACATTCAGAACAGCAACACAACGACAGAATCCAACTGTTTAAGGTTTCTGTGGCACTTTCCTACTTGGCTTTTTAAGAGAGAGACGTGGTATTTCAAGAACACCTCACACGATACAGTACTTTATATTACACATTTACACAGCACTGTCGACGTGGCAAACTGACCTAATAAATCTGGTACATTCAAAACGTAGAAAACGGTGTCATGAAGTGAAGTGACTGAGTACCAAATATAATAAATACAAAGTCAAAGAATAAAAGTGGTTCAATTCTAAGGACTTCTCAGTGTCGGGCAGCTTCAGCCACAGCGACACGCGTAAAAGTGCAAATAAGAAAGAAGTGCTCGATTTGTCTTCCACTTGGGTCAACAGATACTTATTTAGAGGTGATTATTCTCTGTCATTATGAAGAAGACAGCGACAACCCACATTGTGATGACATGACCGATATAACACACAAAGCATCAACACTTTATACTGTGGAGGTCTTGAATCAAGTTTAAGGCAATATTATATGGCAACAATCATTCATCCCGAGGCAAAAAGTCTTCTCACTGATGATAAAAAATGAAAGTAGGTTGAATGCAATAAATTTACCTTGCAGTTGAAGATTTTTCGCATCAAGATGAATAAAATAATCTGACAGAGCAAAGAAAGTGCATAAATTAGCATTAAATAGAAACCGCCTTCTTGTTATTTCTCATTGTGTTGTTTTTTTACTGCAAATCTGCATTTTAATCATTAGCATACCTTCACCAGCGTTACATCGCTGACATATACAGCATTTCTAACTAATTTAGGAGACTTCTTGTAACCTTTGCAGATTAATAATTCTGTGTTAATATCAAAGACTGTTCTGCAATATGACACATTTCTTTTTTTTCAGCTGCATTATCCTGAAATCAGCCTTGAACGAAACCGTTTTAAGCTCATCGGAGAGACTTTTAATGCACTTCTCTTTTTTAAAACTTGACACATCAGAACTGATTCTAATCAAAACAAAAACAAATGGAGGATGAAAAGTGCAAGACTACAGGTAACAGAACACGACTTTCTCAGAGGCACTCCTGTTTGAAGGGTTGCAATTAAAGGTGCTTCGCCAATGACGCAGAATGTGGTGGAAAAATATGAAATGCTACTTTCTGTGACGTGATGAAGGGCACAGTGTCAGTGATGGATATGATAAGTCTCTAACTTGGGTAACATTAACACAAAGAGGTTCCTGATTACCTTAACGTATGCATGTACATTGTGAAAGAAATCACTGGGACTCCATCTCCAAAAACACAAAACAAAAGAAACAGAAATATTCCAGAGATAGTGACAAAACTGCTGAAAACATCAAACCATAGAAAAAGTAGCAAATGGAAGACTCAAATAAATAAAAAAAATGAAAGATACCGTAAGATAAACATTTTGACGAAGCAAAATTTTAGGTATAAAAATGGCAAAAGAGCTAGAAACTATTCAAAGGGACTGCAGTTATATTGTGAATGAATAACGTCATCTGGAATGTTTTCATCACTCTGTAAAGTGACAGGTTCAGGTCAGCGTTTTGGGATATGTTGTTGTACAGCTACATTTCCGGCATTTGTCTCTAATTCCTCCTTTGTCTTCAGTCCGACTGGCCGTTCTGGCAGCCTTTCAGATACAGTTCGTCCTGCGACAGATGTCCATCAAAGCCGTCCATGTAGAGGCTGCTGGTGCTGCTGCCGCTGCTGCCCAGGAACGTACCGACCGCCCGGCCCTGACGAGCGTGACCGACGGCATCGCTGAACACCTTGTTGATCTGCTCCTCTGAAGGCATCCACCAGTCTGGGTTCGAGGCACAGTGCATCCGGATGAAGTCTGGCAAGAAGATTTTCAATCAAAACAAGATTAAAAAAATGTGAAAGCAAACTTTAACTTGTAGCACTGCCCAACAGGATGGAGGTTTCCAGGGTGTGTTTTGTTTTATATTTGTAATGTCATAAAAAAACATCACTGTCCTAATATTTTGGACCTTTTCTGTACACAAACCATGATGGTGGGACTGAAGTTAAATCATAAGCAGATTCAATCTACAATGTCAGGTGAAATTCACATTAAAAAAAAAGTATTAATTCTGAATCTTATCTTTTACACAGACCTGATCTTTGTGTGGTGAAAACACATCTGATGTGCCCTTCAAATAGTTATAATATATATTTTTATATTACCAATATATGAAATGACAACGTGACATTGTGTAACGTATAGAGAATCTGCAGTATCTCTTTTTCAATGAGCTTTATAGTGAGTTTCAGCTTATTGTTTAGCTGTCTGGCCCTCGACTTTACTGTTTCGGTTCACTCTCTCTGCCCTCATCGTGTTGTTTTAGGCCGCAGCAGGCAGCTATTTTCAGAGGAAAAAGCTCTAAAAACTGACAAGCACCAAACAGCCGACAGACACAGTTAGCTGGTGAACACAGTAGAGCATTTAGGAACTAAAGAGCCAGACGTTTCCCTCAGGAGGTGGTGGAGACCAAAAACGGAGCAAAAAGAAGAAGGTGAACACAAACACTACTCTGACTAAATGATTATGTGTCTCTGTAACTGCTGGAAGTGTAAGTAAGCAACTGCTTGACAACAAATTCAACATATCAACTTAAAAAGTGACGATACGTGAATGTTGTTCACAACTTGTTTCTGCTACCCCGAAGTGGCTGAAAAAAACAGTTATTGCAAGATTAAAATAATAAATCGCGAGACAGTTTATAGTGGAAATCTGATCGGTAATAAGTGAAATAATTGTTACCACAAATGTATCAGATCTTAGACCGAATACAATTATATGTTAAATTAATCATAAATAATGATCTCACTTGAAAGCTACTGCTGCTTTTCAATTCTGAAACATATGCTGTAAAATATCTAGTACTCTAAAAAGCATGGCACTACATCATTCAAACAACACTAACATTGTATAAGGAGACATTTGCCAGAGTTTCTGGCTGTTGGGCAACTGCAGGAGCTCTACTAGTGTTTCAATTCCCAGGGTTTTTCAACAATAATGCATCACTTAAATTGAGCAGACTGAAGCGTAATGCAAACACTCTTCTAAGGCCGTGTACCTCTGAGGCAGCTGACTTTGACGGGGTTGAGCGGTCGTCTCTCCAGGCCTGGATCTCCTGAGTGGACCGAACGCTTCCTTTTGCCCAAACCGCAGGAGAACTTGAGCTCGTCCGTGGTGAAGACGAAGCGAATCAGGTAGCGCAGCAGCCGCCTGCCATCTTTCTTGGAGGAGTTGACGGCTTCGTCCCACTGCTTATTAGAGATGAAGAGAGGATAGTTCTCCAGCAGCTGTTTGCTGCCCTGCAGGGAAGAGGAGAATAGATTCAATAGTCAGAAGGAGTTCAGGTTTAAAGCCTCATCCAGCCTCACGTGGTCATTTTACTTTTTTACCAAATTTGACAACATTGTCTGAAGTTTTGTCTACTTTGAAATGGACTTTTAACCTTCTTTTAGGGTGTACACTATAATTTTATGTCAATGTAACTAATTTGCCACCACGTCCTGTTTTCACAGACAAAAAATGCACAAATATAAACTGAAGTTTTTATTCTTTATTATCTTAAAAAACAACAGATTTTATGAATTAAAAACACAGACCTCAAAGACTGTTTGCCGTTCTTCTTCCTGCAGAGAGAGAGTTTTCTTTAATTACAAAATGTTCACACAACTTAATGGCACAATTAACACATTGACGGAGTTACTTATTTGTGATGGATGTCATCTGATATTTTCACACTTTATCATACGCTACTGATCACACATTCTTTAAATAGCTGTGAATAACATACAGCGGTGTGAATCCTCACCTCGGTGAGCTGCTCCTCCGGCATCGGCTGGACCAGCTGGTTGTGAACCTCAAGAACAGTCTTGAAGTAGTCGAGGACATTTTGACAGGGAACTGCATGAAAACACATGTGACCGGAAATAAAAACACAAAATTACGACCCATCTGGTGATTAATTTAACAACAATAATCCAGCAAAGTGCAGATAAAATGAGCTGTGTTAGTGCAAATTAGGTTACGGTGACACTGGGGAGCAGATAACTTAATAAAAATAGATGCTATTAAAACTCTGTGATGCATTTAGAGAGTGAGAAGTGGCTTTCTGAGGTCTAATAATGATCAAATATATGGACACATTATATTAATTAAAGGTGCAGAAATCAGTTCAACATTTTCTGAGAATATTTTCATATAAAACCATTTTTACTGGTTTATACAGACAGGTGACAGATTAACAAAGAGCTTCAATAAATTAGTAGAAATGAAACAATTAGTTGAATAATCGATCTACACAAAATCAATTCGCTGCTTTGATATTCAAATGTATTCATCATTTTATCATAAATTCTAGCTTTGTTAGTCGTGTGGGTCTGAGGTTGGTAGTGTTGATCCATCACTTTGTTTCTAGACTGAAATATCTGAACGACTGTTGAATTATTAGAAAACAAAAAATAAACTATGATGCATTATTATCGATAAAACCAGAGCTGTTTTAAAGTCAGAGTCACGTCTCAAGTCTTTCACGTCAAAAAGTAACTTTTTCCGAGTTTTTTTTTGTGGTGCCAGCTGCTGCAACTGAAAGTGTGCATCAGGTAATGGAGACGCAACATGCATTCTCAATATCTTGTTCATTATTCATGATGTTTGCTCCACCAATGCTCCAAAATAGAAACTACACACAATGCTGCATTTTACAATATTCATAGGTCACCAAGTCAAGTCTCCACAGCTTTTTCCATCAAGCCTCCAGCCCTGGATTCAACTATCCAGCAGGACTTTTAACGGTGTGGTATTTTACTTTTAAAAAAGTGTGCTTCCTCTACCACTGCCAATACCAACATTTTCACGAAGAGAAGGAGTAAAAATTAGGTACAATAGAGAACCCATAAGTTTGAAGCTCCCAAATCACAAAATCGGACCTGACATATGTTAGAAGAACGGAGTTCAACCTTTCCTTTAATTTGTCACCAATATGTATCACTGTACCTTTGAGCCATCCCAAAGAATAAGACCCTGTGAAGTCCTAGCTTTCATTACTGCACCTGGGACGTTCTCCAGCTTGTTGCGGAGCTCCTCGTTCTCCTGCTGCAGAGACAGCACCTCCTGCTCCAACTCCAGGCAGCGTGGACAGCAGCTCTCCTCCTCCTCTTCCTCCTCGGGCAGCGTGGACGACGGGTGGCCGTACGACTCTGACGGAGTCGGCGAGCCCCAGCCGCCCAGGTTGTGTCTCGGAGGAGACACCCCTGAGCCGGGCTCCGCCGACGGGCACTGCTCATTGTCCAGACCGGCAGCCAGATGTTGCTGCTGCTGCTGCTGCTGCTGCTGCTGAGGCCCTGAGAGCAGATAGTTCTGTAGGGAGTCTGTGAAGATGCGGAGAACGGCAGAGGTCTGTTGTTGGTTCAAATGGCTTTGTTGGGCCTCCTCTTCTGGGTCTGTGGTGGAAGAGCTCTCTTCAGGTTTGGACTTCACCAGCGAGGAGGAGTGAATCCCCTGTACCTCCCCTGGCCCGCCTTCCAGCTTGATGTTGGACGTGAAGGAGGAGGATGAGGAGGAGGGCTCCAGGAGGCGGCCGTTGTTGAGGAGGCTGAGGACTCGGCTACACTGCTGGGCGAAGGCATCCAGGATGAGACGATTCTCTGTGGCAGAGAGGGAACATGAAGAGGTCAGAGGCAGCCATCGCTCTACAATCACGGGGTCTGTTGTGTTCAGACGGGTAACGGTTCATTTTTGACCTTGGAAACAGCAGTTGACAAAATAATCGCACCACTGTCCATTTAGCAGCCGTTCTGAAACTTTTGACTGCATCACATGATCTTCATCAGCAGACCGAGTTTGAGTCATTGCCATAGAACCAACTTTTGGGTCAACATGGGCGAGAAGTCAACATCTACAGTTCCTTGACAATCAACAAACTCAACCTGCTGATGAAGACCATGTGATGAAGGCAAAAGCTCCAGAACAGCTACTAAATGGACCTTTTCTTTGCTGGCTATCATTCGTCCTCTATGACTGTTACATTATTATAGATGAGCAGCATTTTACTGTAGTACTGGGGTTTAGGTGAAGATAGTTTTTACTTCACAAATCTACATTCCTATTTTGGACTGATTTCAAATATTTGCTGTTCTTGTGAAATACTGGATAATCTGACATCTTTGGGCCTTGAAAACTTATTTTTTTAAGAAGCTTAGAGGGGAAATGTTTCTTTTGAGGATCTACTGACAAGACATCTGAAATGCGACAAGGGGCCCTAACCAGATATGTGTTGATTGCAAGGGGTCAGGAGCCGAAAGGTTTGGGAACCACTGGTTTTATTTTAACACAAAGCATTCTATTTTTTTAAGCTTAAATTGTGTTTGTTTTTTTGTGCTAAATCTAAATCTGTCAAAAACGTGTTGTGGTTTAACAACGTTTACCTCTGAAGTGTAGTAGAAGCAGACAGAAGCAGTACCTCAAAAGTGAAGTACTTTAGCGTAGTACTGCTGAAACAGGAAAGCAGCAGATATGGAAACAAAGTGAGTGATTCTGTGTTTTGTCTTTCTCTGGTTCTGGTTATTTTACGCCTCCCTTTTCTCTCTTTTTGTGGCAAATCTTTCCACATGCAGTCGGCCTCTCTGCTCATAGAAATGTCAACTTGATTATGCTGATTTATTCAGATGTCAATAAACTCTGAAGTCACAGTATCTGCTGTGACCAAACCCAGCCGAGCAAAGCAAATCGGCACGGAGCTATTGTCCAGAAACAAGCCTCAGTGTACAGTTTCCCTGGTAGTCTGGGCACGTCTCAATGAGATGATCTCACACATACCTCCATGTAATGATTATGAGTCCAGTGTCCTCTCACACACACACACACACACACACAGACAAAATGAGTTCTAGGCTACCACTGCTGCGTTGCCACTCGCTCAGACGTATCTATCAGCCTGGCGCAGATGTGTCGCATTTATTAATATGCGTGCTGTCTCTGTTTACCCGTCGAGATGTATCTGATATCATTCGCCTTCACCCTGCCCCCCCCCCCCCACCCCCCGACCCTACTCTCTTCTCTAACCAGTTCTGTGGCAGTGTGAGCAGAGAGCCTCATAAAATTTCATTAAAAACAACACGCTCGGCAGAGGCAAATTTATGAGCCCCATTTATTTTAATCACAACTCTTTGGGAACGGCTTTTCAATGCAATTTGTGTTATTGTGTGTTGAACCGATTGCTGAGTCCAGGGGTCTCCGCAGCCCGTCTCCTCGAGAAGGGCATCAAGTTTTTGTTATTTTCTTTTCAGCCATGAGAGGGACGTTAAATTCCTCCCATCGTGCAGATAGAGAGCACTTTGATGTGTCATCATCAGTAAGAATGCACGACTAGTTCAGCTGGGATTGGATGGTGCATCTTGTGTAATATGAGCAGAGAAAATATGGTTTAGTGTGGTTATTTCATGAGTGAAATCAGGATCATGTGTATGCCATAAGGGATGCAAACTATGGGTCATCATGACTGAAATCTGGGCTTTATACTTACAGAGAATCTGTAATCCTGCTCACTCACAGATTGAAGTGGGTTAAAGATGCCTGATTTTAGATTACATTTGCTAATTCTCATGCAGGCGAGTTAATACAGTGCAACCTGAGCTCGGACTGAACACTGGATTTTCTGTAAAGCAACAATAACCAGCAGCAAATTGAGCCTCTGCTTCCAGCAGTGATAAAGAGATTAATATCTGATTGGGAGGAGGAGATGTAATGTTTCATTTCGTAACTATCAGGATTAGGTTCATTGCTTTCATCTTAATGTTGGTTCCCATGGACCCGCCCTCCACACAGGGAACACATTTCTTCCTGAGCCTGCACACAGCCCACTAATGAACCGCAGCTGAGGAGAAAAATTAGCATGGAACAATGTGTTTCAAGCAGAGGGCCCTTCTTGCACACAGACACATACATAAAAACTCACAAATCAACACACACACACAGACAATTACCCAATTTCATTTTTAGCACATGCACACTGGAGATTCAATCATGACTGCTCTCATTACAGCAGCAAATCAATCACTGCTGACAGGAAGAAAAAAAGAGGAAGAAACGGGAACAAAAACATGACGCTCATGTGAACAAAGGAGATGCTTGCTATTAATGACATAATTTGTTGTGTTCCATTCAAGTTTATTGACTCTGTAGAGGCTTAATTCACAGATATCTGGGCAGCAAAAACTCTAAATATACACCAGAATCCGGAAAATCTGAGGACGTGTAGCTCAGAAAAAGTATCACCATCCCAAATCCAAATGACTAAAAGTAGCTTTAGAGATGGAGCAGACCCGCACACATGACCAGGAGTCACTCTCATCACTCTGAACAAGTTTGAAACCCACCTGAGCTGATGCCGTAGGTGCAGTCTGGGGAGAATCTGGGCTCCGCTGTGCCGCGCCGCTGCTGGGTACCAGGAGATGCTGCCGCCGCCGCCGAGGTGGATGTCGGGACCCTGCTGCTGGGCCTGTTCTCACATGGGAAACGATCCCGCTGCTGCTGCTGCTGCTGCTGAGGCGTCGGGTGATGCTGCTGACTGCTGCTGATAGCGGCGCTGGTTTGGTGGGGCTGCTGCAGACGCTGGTTGTAGTGATGGTGGTGGGGCTGGAAACGATGAGGCTGCTCGGGATGGAAAGTGAAGTGATGTCCGTCGCCAAACAGAGGCACCTCGGCCACAGCGGACCTGTCAAAGCGCGACTTGCCCGCCGAGCGCTTGCTCTGGAAGGTTTTCAGGGTGCTGTACGGACCCCGTTGTTGTCGGCACATCTTCGGGGCGCATGGTCCTTCATCTGCGGGCTGCATCTCTCCCTCCATCCCAGCCAGGTGTCACAGCGCGGCGGACGGGCTCCGGGATCGGTGTCGCGGCGCGCTGATGTGACAGGCTGGCGGATCAGATCCGTCACTGTCTGGCTCCGTTTCCCTCGTACACACCGTGTGAAGGGTGGGCTCATTTACTGACAAGCCGCCGCTCCAATCCCCAGTCGGGAGCGCTGACACTGAGACTCCCCCAGAGGGAAATACAGGCGGGACTTGTGCGCCGCTGCCTGCCTCCTTTGTAGCCCCCATCCACACAGAGAACAACGGGGCGCTATGGCATTTGTACAATCTGGAAATGAAAAAAAAAAAAAAAACGCAGAACGAAATCCTACAAATGAAAAGGCAGAGGCCATTTTGCTACTGAGCTCAGAGCATAAACAGAGCAACATGAGCGCAAATGAAAGAAAAGGCCATCCACACCCAGACATCTTAAAATGAGCAAATAATCAAATAAAGAATACTGAGCTAATCCTTGTTGTTGTTTTTGTTGCTTTTTCTAACTATTTGAAACTATAGCGATAATTGGAACAATACAACTGATTAAAATAAATTGCTAAAAAGATTTATTATATAAAATATGATTTTATACAGGTTTTATTCTTCGGATCCTTACTTAAGTTTATTTTTCTTTAAAGTGGTGAAAAGGCCAGCTGTCTTACCGTTCAAATCTGAATTGACCTCATGTTTGAAATCATTTTAGCGTAGCTCTGTCTGGTATAGCCTGCAGGCCTAAAAGTTTGCAGCAACACATGGGGGCGCCACATCAATAGATTACAAAAAGATGTACTAAATGGAGGGACGAAAAGACCTGCTGCTAATTAACATACATGTTTTTACTCTCATTTTCAACAGGCCAGACAGGTCGGTAGTTTTTGCTTCTGCGTAATATCAAAACACATACAAGTGCTCAGTCAACAACATGTCTGTATTGGTAATTATGAAAGATGTAAAGGTCTATATAAAGGAATGATCTGAATAAAGTATTGATAGGCTGATATAATGCACTTTAAATGGTGATTATCATAAATGATCAAATCAAGTAAGCATATTTTCAGACAACAATGGAGCATCTGAATGCAGTGTCAGACAACAAGTATTTAAATCAGAAGTTTTAACTGCCTTCAATTTCTTCCTCTCCTTGAAGTAGCCACAGATCTATTAATATTATGCATTAAAGTGAGGCTGTGCTTGTTTTTGCTGAACATACTTGATCAACCACAACCTGTAGTGCCCGTATTATCAAGTATTATAAACACACCCCATAAATAAAACTATAAACACTATAAATGCTAAAAAGAAATGGTTTTAAAACGTTGTGCAACAACAGTACAAGTAGAGAAGAATTGTTCTGGTATCTAAGCTGGAGCTAAGATCACAAAACAGACCAGAGTGTTGTCTCACTTTAAAGGTTTTCCTCTCTGTTGTGATTCATGTTTTCACATTAAAGACATTTACTTTGTTCAGTCTTAAATGTCAAACATGATGATTGATACAAACTGCAGGTCGATCTTAATTCAGTACAGCTGCAGCACTCTGGGTCTCCACTCATGCAATAAGCTCGTAAAGATCATTTATGCACGTTATTTGGGCACTTTCGTGGTAATCGGCACCGCTGCGACCACGACCACCACCACCACGCGGACGCGCACGTCCGGTCAATGGGAATTACGTGCGCGCGTGCACAGCTAGAGTCACAAAAGCAGCAACTCTCCAGTGAGGTGGGCGCACAACTCCTGCACCGACATCAACAAACAACCTCAGGAGCCCGGAGCAGTTTGTTTGGATGAGGAGAAAGTTCACTGGTGATATTTTAAGAAGTTTCTTGAAGAGAAGGTTCAATCAAGGATTTGCTCGCATTGCAATTTGGGAACTTTTGGCTCAGAACGGTTTGGATGGTGGGAATTATGACGGTGACATAAGTTTACGTCTCCGGATCGCCGCGTTTCTCTTTCAGTGAATTCATCTCAATGAAGAGCCTCTAACCCGGACCCGACACACTCGGTGGCCCGGAGCTGAAGCCCACCGGACGCAGGGAACCGTGAACCCCAGCGGCTTGCCGGGATGGTGTGCCTGCTCAACTGCCTGCTGCTGGGATATCTGACCTGGAATCTGCGGATATCGGACGCACAGGGGGAGTACTGTCACGGCTGGCTGGACGCTAATGGGAATTATCATGATGGCTTCCAGTGTCCGGAGGACTTTGACACCATGGACGCCACCGTGTGCTGCGGCTCCTGCTCGCTGCGCTACTGCTGCGCGGCCGCGGACGCACGGCTGGACCAGGGCGGCTGCACCAACGACAGGGAGGTGGACAACACCGAGTTCGCAGCGCGTAAGTGTCGTGGTTTTAAGCTTACCGACTTAAATGTGCATTCCCGAAAGTTTAGTGTTCAGGAAAACTTCTCTAATTAGTTCAGAGTTGAATTCGGTTGGGTGCAAACACAAACAGCTGCAGAAGTTCAGTCGCAACCTAAATGTAATATAAAGTACAGGTTTCTACAGAGGTCAGAGGTCAGCTGAACAAAATCAATAAACACTAAATAATACATGTTTCAGTGCCTTGCCCAAGGACACGTTAGTGTCCAACCACCAGAGCAGACCGACTGCTGTCATATGAAATTATGAGGAAAGTTACATTATGCTAAATATTTGGTTCATCTACTCAAACAAGACACCAATACATGTGTTCTTTGGGAAAACAAGGACAACATGTTGAAGTGTGTTGAATTGTAAAATAGGAAAGTTGCAGGAAAGAAAAAACTAAAGACACCTTTCTTAGAAGTTGTGATGTGTTTTACAAAACGTTTGTATTTCCAGTTACTGTGTTTTAAGGCTTTCATGTATTTCCAGCATTAATCAAGCAAAGTGTCCAGTTTCCAGCACCTTGTTATCTCAGCTCCTGCGGCTTCACTTGACCTGAACTCACTACAGATCACTATCGGTGTAGAGAAGAACTAGGGGGACGCAGCCTGTCAGTCACTCAACAAATGTTCTTCAAACTTACCCTTTACAAATCCTTGAGCAGAAATAAGCACAAAACTCACAAAACAAAAGATAAGCTGGATCAGAATGCAGGAATGTATTCAAAACTCTCGTACACAAGCCGCTTCATTGTGCTGCCAAACAAAAAATTCACGTTGACTTTGGATTTGCCAACCAAAGTAAGCACAACTGAATGAGACAGCAACAAATTATCTTTAACTTCTTTAAACCTTTAATAGGCTCAAATGTTACGTTAACCCTCTGAGTTGTGAAATCTTAAATAAAAGGTCACTTTAACTCTCAAGGTTTTATTTATCTTCAAAGTTTTCTTTAAATTTCCCGAACTGATAAGCTATGGGGCCTTAACTGAATGGACTGTGTGCTCACAATTTCCTAATTTTTTCCTATCAAAATAAATAAACATTCGCTGATTTCCTCCCAAAGTGCAAATGGGCTTCACAGAGCGTAACCTCTGCTGTTTGTATTGTCCAGAAGGAATGTGTCCGTTAAGAATACTATAAAGGACTTTAAAGAAATAACTTCATTAAATTATGTTCAGTTTCACAATTTTAGTCACCATAAACATCCGTGCAGGCTGGAGGTTTTAGTCACCAACAAGGTCAAACTTAACTAACTACTCTATTTAGGATTCATAAGCACTACATAAACATTCATGTTTTATGACGCACTATAATGTAGTTGTAAGCAGATGTAAGTGGTTATTATTGTATTTCTGAACAACTATAACTCCTCCTGTAAGCATCCACAAGTGGTGTATAAACATATAATGAATGACAATAGTTAAATTAGTTATTTTCTGGTCTCCAGGGCAGTGAAAATAGAAAATCACAACACTAACGGTGGTCAATGTTTTCCTACATGTAGATACATATTAATAACCTGCAGCTTTCTATCACATGAAGCTGCTTCCTCATTATTGATCCTAACCTGCTTGTGTCTCCTCCCCCCCCCAGAGCCCATCTACGTGCCCTTCCTAATGGTAGGGAGCATCTTCGTCGCCTTTGTCGTGGTCGGCTCTCTGGTGGCCGTCTACTGCTGCACCTGCCTGCGACCCAAGCAGCCGACCCAGCAGCCCATTCGCTTCTCCCTGCGTAGCTGCCAGGGCGAAACCATCCCCATGATCCTCACCTCCGCTCCCCCGAGCCTCCGTGCCCCGTCGCGACAGTCCAGCACGGCCACCACCAGCTCCAGCTCGGCCGGAGGAGGCAGCTCCATGCGGAGGTTTTCTCTCGGAG
The DNA here is from genome assembly GCF_050575085.1 of Anarhichas minor. Taxonomy (NCBI): domain Eukaryota; kingdom Metazoa; phylum Chordata; class Actinopteri; order Perciformes; family Anarhichadidae; genus Anarhichas; species Anarhichas minor. Next base: position 3,061,715 of record NW_027466474.1, on the reverse strand, counting down.
GTCAGGGGCAGCAGCACGGCTGCCTGGTGTCTGCCACCGTCTCCTCGTCAGCCTCCACCCCAACTCAGACCCCTCAGACTCAGCCTCCGCCCCCGCCCCCTCCCTACACATCCCCACCAGCACCCATGTCAGGAGGCATGCAGCACCAACTGGCCTCCACCCACACCCACACCCAGCTGCAGCTCCACCAGCCCTCCATGTCCTCTCAGACCTTCCTCCTGCCACAGCAGTACTTCTTCCCCCTGCAGCCAGATGCCTTCTCAGCGGCAAAGGGCTTCGCCGACTTCGGACAGAGCTGACACGTCTCCCAGCGGGGAGGAAATATAGAGGGATTACAAGATTTTTTTTTTTTTTTTAGATGGTTGGGATGTGAGCCGGCATACACTCTGCAACACAGCTGGTGGTGTTGTTTGGGTGGAAGGCCCAGGCCGTCTGAACGAACACAGAGAGCGGCAGGAGGATGAGGGATAAAGTACGACAAAGCTGCACGGCCTGAGGCGTTTCCCCCTTCTGCATCACAGGACACATCAGAGTTCAACAAACCTGTTAGAGGCAGCAACAGTGTTGAAACTTGTGCACTTTTAGCTGAAATTGTGAACAGTCCTCACTGGCCTTACATTTTATTTTTATACAGGTTGTTTTTTTAAGCAGACAGCTCACAATACAGACTAAACTCTTAATCACAAACCTTCCTCTGAAAACAAACTGCACAGGCAAACGGCACCAACACTGTCACTCTGAGCATTGTTACATTATTAGAAATAGATGTTGGAAACCAGGGAAATATTGTGTTATTTGACAATCGCAAGGACCTCTGAACGAGGGGTGGACCTGATATACAAAGGACAGTATATTTAGGAGGAAATGTGGACTTTTATAAGATGTTGTACAGGCATTGTACCCAGAGCAGGGTTGTCATATTGATTCCCTAACTTACAGCGAATAAAATGTTGCCTCTCCGTACCTTCTGTGCACTAATGTGATGCCTGTTAAATTACATTTTTGTGCTGTGAAAGAAGCCTCATCATCAATCAGACGAAAAAGGAAACCGGAGCGGTCGGTCCTGCACAGCAGCTCACTACCTGTCGCTCATTCTTGCGGCAGACTTCACAGCAGGAATGCAGCGCTGAGATCAGTCATTGTCAGTGCTCAATGAGCATGGCATGGTCACAGTGTTAAAAACAACTCGCCCCAGAAATAGAGGTTTAGGTTGCACCAACAGGTATCGCAAAAACCTTGACAAAGACTTTTCTGTTCTCCAGTTATCCGACTGTGAAATAGACTCGGCAATCAGCGTCTCATGAAACCGGCAAACGGTTCAGTCTCACGATGTTTGCTGCTGCGCTGTTATCAACAGACTGTTCAATCACAAAACACAACTCACTTGACAGATTCCACTGTTAACTTCTTCAGGGCTCGTTTATACTCACAGCTGTCGGTTCAGACTTAAGTTCTCATGTTCCACACTCTGCTAATAAAAAGAAAAATACAAGTTATGAACACGTTTTGCTGACACTTCCTAAAACTTTCGGATAGGTACAATACTTTCATGTCTTAGCCAGGCTTCAAAAAAGTTTCCAGTTTCTTTTCCAAGTTTAGAGTTCTGATTATTACTGCTCACACGGAAGGCTTTGACTTTAGTCTGTCTCACAGATTTTAATCGAAATTAAAACTTTTTTCTGGGTCCAAAACCTCTGAAAACATTTATCTCGTAACTAAATCCATCATACATTAAAGTTACTGTGATAATGAGATCAAGACCTCATTAAAGTCGTGAAATCAAAACATATTTTTTAACACCGTTGTCAGCATGTTTGCTCTGCGTTTCACCACGCTTTATTTGTCGGTGGATGTTCAGTGCTGCGTTTGCCATTTTTGCTTACGATACGTCACCTGGTTGCTACGCTTTTATAGCGATAAGACGCCCACAAACGTCTCAAACACAGCAAAATGAAAAGAAACAATACAGGCAGAGGGAAGGGTCTCTGCAGGTACAGACACCATCACACTTCTAATACAGAAGTTATGATTGAGAGATTCTTTTTGTACAATCTATAAATAGTACTCATTGTGCTTATTATTGATTTATCAGACAATTATTATCTCGATTTATTGTTTGGTCTTTAAAATATATGGCCACCAGGCAGACTTGTTCTCCCCGCCCTTTGCTGATCATGTTCTCAATGTACTGTTTGTTGACACACAATGGCAGAGTGATAACAAACCTCCAAACACACAAGACAATAAGCAACTGTGTTTACATTGATCCTCCAGGATTGTAAAGTTTATTTCAGTAGTCCTTCATGGCAGTAAAAGACAACACTTATAAGTTTGCAGTCCCAACATGCAGAACAATCATCGAACAAAACGACGGAAAAGAACCAAACATTAAAGTAAAGTTAAAGGTGCGCTTTTTTTTCCTCTTTTGTTAAGTGGTCAACACTTGAGGGAGAATCAAAGTAGTACAGTTAAACATTTCAGAGAACAGTTTGTGTTATCCATTCATGCAGCCCACGACTTTCACAGACAACGAGTGTTTTATGTTTTCTGAAAAAAGAAAGCAACAGTCTACATCCACATTCAGCGGTTTGGAAACTTTTGACAAGATGACGTCCAATTAAGTTTTTACACTAAAAGACCGGCAGAGAAAGAGAATCATTAACCCTCAGTAAAGAGCTTTCCTGTAAAGCAGAGGTACACTGCATGAAGAAAACAAGTTACAAACATTTACACTCAAGAGAAATGATATACTGAAACCAGATAATACCAGATATCCACTACTGGAAAGGTACATCGAGTGCATTGTGCAACATCTCCTGTCGAAGCGAGCTGAGCGTCAGAAACTCTCACAGTCGAGGTCGAGAGTTTGATCACATACACACAGTCATTCTGCACACTAACACACACACACACACACACTCTCTCCCATACGGGCCATGCATCAGCACACAGCAGTACAACATAGCTATACCTGGAGTCGTGCAGAAGGACAACTGGAGCAAGTCACACACACACACATTCACTCTCTCACACACACGACAAAAGAAACAAACCGGGAGACGCCAGAAACTCCAAATCTCACATAGAGGACAAAGACATGCAATGCATACATAGAAGTTATCCACAGTAGAGGTGACACAAACACAAACACACACACACACACACACACACAAACACACACACACACGCATACATACAGCACATGCACATGCAGGCAAGAAACTGACTCACACACACCGTCAGAGATCTGATCTCCCATAGGGAGAAGAAAGCAATCACACAGACATTAAGTAGTCAATTATAAATAAATCAAGCTGTAACAATATTAATATTAACAACAAGACATTTAAGAAAGCTCAGTTTCCTCATTCGATCTATTCTATCCTGCCAGTTTATCAGAGGAAGAAAAAAAACAAAAAGTTACAGACAGTTCATTACAAAGCCAGTCAATGCAAAATTCATACATCTCCAATATAAAAATACAAATCCACAAAATAACTATAGAGACAAAGTAGTTTTGATATTGTCGTGGAGTTTTCCTGGCTAATATTTCTCTCCCCCTTATTAAGCTAATGGCACTTATGTTAGAAGGATAAAATCTCCATTTTAAGGGAAACACTGTCACCACTGTGAGCTCAAACAAGACCATCAGAGAGCCTCCCGTTCACCTCTGCAGGAACAAATCTTAGTTTATACACGTGCCACAAGGCACTCTGTAGTTTTCACATTGTACGAGTGCAAGACTGTGGTGGGGAGACAGTGGTTTAGTATTCAGTTGGTGTGTGTGTGTGGAGCACTGGTCTAAGCTAGCTGGCTAAACTATTCTTGGCTATCTTCTTCTTCTTCTATGAGGGAAAGGTTTTACGTAGGCACCGTCGTGATTGTTGAGACAGGAGTGATGTGTGGAATGCAATTATTTGTCGCAAGCAATGCTTCTGCTGTAAAAAACGGTGGAAACAGGACTACGGTGAGTTGCAGGAGGCAACTTCTGAAAGAATTAAGAAGGAAAATAAACAAAGAAAACCAGGCACGATATCTACATACTTTTAAAAAATGAAAAAATAAAAGAAATAAATGTGTTTTAAAAGAAAGAAGGATGAAGGCATGAGTAAATGCAAGGCTTTACACAATAGATGCTTCCTTAAGTGCAAAAAGAAAATATAAATATTACAATGTCTGCTCTGAAGTGGTCCGGTTAGTGCTGGAATACACTCAGGAGTGTGATTACATTTGGTTTAAAGTTTTCCGAATTCACCAGTACTTGGAAGATTGTATATACGACTGCTCTTTGGCAATCTTTCACAAGTTCAAATCCCCTAAAACTAATCATCGTCCAGTGTTTTAAATTCTATGACAAGTGTTTAGGAGTATGATTTTAATATAATTAAATGATTTTCAATAGAGAGGAGAGACGTTCACTCCAACAAACTGAGCGAGAACAGTGAAGAACTTCAGACCACAGACTGCTAAGAAAGCACAGTGCTCATTATGTCTGCTGGACACACGACGACAGCTGATAAGTGAACACAATTTGTACCGTTCCTTGTTTTTTTTTTTTTTTTTTGAAAGACACTCTTCTGTCCATTTCTTATTCATGTCCAAATATCCCTTCAGTGCTGGAGGCACACGTTCGCACCTCTTCTTTCCTCCCGCTAAGCTTCAAATCTCGCCAGTAGAATCGGCAGTTGTGGCTCCGGATTGGCCGACCAGAGGACCGGCGGCTCACCACTCGTTGGTCCTCTCTTTGGTGGTGTCGTACGCTCTGATGACATCGGACTGAGACACCACTCCGTTCTCGTCTTGAGAGAAGGCGTAGCCATCTGAAAAAAGGGTTCGAAGCAGTTAAAACTATGAACATCAGTGGTTTATGTAATAAAAAGTAATCATAAAAAAATGAAAAACACACTGAAAACAACTGAATAAACAGAATGAACCATTAAAAAAACATAAACATTCAAAGCAATAGTTCAGCATTTTGGGTAATATGTTTTTTAGCTGTTTTTGCAAAGAAAACCAATACTGCTCTCAAGCCTGAAGGCCACAGCCAGAAGTCGTTTAGCTTAGCGTAGCACAAAGACTGGAAACAGAAGGAAACAGATGGGCTGGCTTTGTCAAAAGTTAACAAAGTTTGCCCATAATGCTCAATATTAAACACGTTAAATCTTGTTTGGTTAAAACAACATTTTGGGTCTTATATACGTATGTGAGACTAATTCTTTGCTGGGAACAAGAGCCAGAACCAGGGGACCAGTTTTCACCTGTTTCCAGTCTTTATGCTAAGCTACGTAGCTGTAGCTAACGCCAGCTTGTGCTTCTCAGGTATTAGTGTTGTATCTGCCTCACGACCAAAAAAGTTTCAACAGTTTCCTGAGTCACAGCTGGCGAAACAAGTTAAAAATTGCTTTTAATATTCAGCGAACAGAATTTATTTTACCAGAGAAATGGAGGCCTATGTAACGTCACGCGAACGTTAATACATAAGTGGCACAAACTGTAGTTTCATATTTCGTGCACAGACATGAGAATGGTATCGATCTTCTTATTATCAGCAAGAAATGGAATAAGAATATTCCCAAAATGTCACACTATTCTTTAAAATAAATCATCTGATGAAAATAACAAATAATCACAGCACCCCCAAAACGGTATCTACAGTACGACAGCAGCTTTGTAATCTACCACCTAAACTCTCCTACAGGGTTCCTTTATGACCTTTGACTCCTGACTCACCTTCAGGTGTCAAATGACTCGGTCACTACCTGGAGGCCAGCAGGGAAGTTCAAAGGACCCCGCTGAGGTGAGTGCATTGTGGGGGAATAACAGCGCAACATTTCATCGTTATCTCGCTCTACTCAACTCAGGACACACGAGGCACACGAAGGGGGAGGACAGGAAGTCAACAAAGAAAACAAAAAGAGGGAGAGAGGCGTCTATCAGGGAGCTAGAGGAGGCTGGAGAATTAAACGGGGTGAGGTTTGAATAAGGACATTTAAAAAAGGTATCACACTACAATCGTCTCACCCCCACCTATGAGACAAACAAAAAAACTGATCAGACACAGAAACGAAAAGAGAAAAATAAACAGAACACCAAACCCATGCTTAAAGTATCCCTAAACATGCAACGCCTGAGTTTTGCTGCTGATACGAAAGCTCTACTACTTGATACCTTACTCTACACTTAGTAGTGAAAGTAAGCTTTTCTTAATGTAAGCATCTAAGTAATTGATGCTTAATTGTGCATCATGGATAACTTGTTAACTACTACGTTACTTTAGTGTTTGATGTTATCTTATCCTCAAAAACAGAAAATTAAACAGACTTATGTCTAAAAAATAATATACAAAGGAAAATTAACACAATTTAAATGAGACAAAATGAAATAAAAGAAAAAGAAAACAACATTCTAACAAATTCTTAACTGCCAAGTTTCAATACTCTACAGTTTTGTTTTGTTTTAGACACAGTTACTGACGTGTGTTTCCTGCATCTGGTGAACGCAGAGTATTTATGAAGAGAGGTGGGATGAGCGTTACTGCCTCCCGCAGACGAAGGTTTTAGAGATACAGTACGCGTCATCACAAGAAGAATAATGATGCTCGATCTGTTCCCCTGGCGAGGGAACATATTTGGAAGCAGATAAATCTAACGTGGATAACCTGAAGTGTTCTTTGGGGTAAACGTTAACGGCCTCACGCCTCCATCTTAAGGGACGTTTAGCAAGAAAGGAATTACGAGAGAAAGAAAGAAAAACAAATATTGTGTAACTTACGGAGCAGGTTCTGCTGCATGGACTCAGACCGGTACAAACTGACTGTGCTCTTCTTGAAGACGTTCTTCAGGAGCTGGGCCCTCTCCGTCAAACTAGACACACACACACACACACACAGAGAAGCAGAAACAGGCAGGGTGTTAGCAGCATGCTGAGCACCACGGGCAGATTTAATGAGCCATACATCAAGCTTGTGTCCTCCAGAGTGGATGGACCTGCCAACCTGCTGTTACAAACCACCATGTAGGAGGGCCAAAACTCTGCAGACGCAGGGCGAAGAACAAAGTGTGTATGTGTGGGTGAAATATTTAAAACCATCATGTGTGTAAATGTAACTATACGGGCCCCACCTATGTGCATATAAGCTAAATAATCCATGTATGCGTGTGTTTGTATCTCTAGATGTTTGTTTCTGTAAGGTTGTGTGTGTGTGTGTGTGTGTGTGTCTGCAGCCCGCTGGGTCCGGGACAGTGGCCAGACTCGGGGATCATTTTCAGCCAGCAGGAGATCTCACACTGATCTGCTCCATGTTGGTTCCTGCTGCAGGCCTCAGGCCCCAGAGAGCAGAGCAGACCCGACTAATACGTTTTTATATATGGCTTTAATATAGGAGCTCTAAAATGAGATATTTACTTTTTGGGGAGACAAAAAAAACTCTTATGACATGATTACTGACATTACAGTCAAACTCCTGCAATTTAGCAGCAATTTGAGGATTTCTCTCCTCCACATAGGAATATTGTTGGCAGCGGAGCCGTGAGTATTCATGAAATTTCAAGGGATTTGCGAGGTCACAGATGATTCTTCCTCCAAGCTCGACTTAAGACTCTCAAAATGTTTTATATTTTCTGTACCAAAACCAAGGCATTGACTGTGTAGCCCTGATAGGGTTGGGCCATATGATGATATATACAGTGAGATGGTATACATTTGCCATTAATTATGCCATTCATAACTCAGCAGCTCCCCCTTTGTAACTCTCAGGCCGTTGTGGGCAATGCTGCAAATCAATGAGAAGAACTGTATTACTAAACGTCATGTGGCATACTCACTGAAATTCATCCCAGTTTATTTTCTGTGAGACACGAGCAATTTGCCTCACAAGGTTTTGTGTAATATGTGTTGCTACATCAACAAGCTACGCTAAGTAAAGAGAGGGACCAAAAGTGGAAAGATTTGAACCTAAGTACCGTATTTTCCGCACTATAAAGCGCACCGGATTATAAGGCGCACCTTCAATGAATGGCCTATTTTAGAACTGTTTTTATATATAGGGCGCACCGGATTATAAGGCGCATAGAATAGAATAGCGTCGTAAGCGTGTCTCTTGAAAGGTGCCATTTTGGGGTCTTTATACACACAAGTGGTGTTGGACTAGGAGTAAGCACAGTACCGGTGTTTACCGCGGTGCGGCTTTGTAGTTTACCAGTCGTACTGAAACATTTTGACAGAGCGCCGTGTACAACCAGTATGGATCAACCAATTAACCAATTGATCCATATATAAGGCGCTCCGGATTACAAGGCGCACTGTCGTTTTTTGAGAAAATTAAAGGCTTTTAAGTGCGCCTTATAGTGCGGAAAATACGGTAATACAGCGGTGGGACAGAAAGTTGGGCCTTGAGCAGGTGAGGAAAATGTTGCAGTCAAGCCGTAGAGGATGAGATGGGACAGATTTACATATTAACAACTTGAGAGCGTTCACAACATCGGATCACTCAATACAGTAGGATTACAGAGTTAGTCGGGTAAAAAGCGCCTGATAGGATAGATCAAGGTGTTCAGGAAAAGTCAAAACGCGATTTACAAGTCGCAAACTCATAATTTCAATAACTCTGACATAAATGTGTTCTAAATGTCTGTGGAGGAGAAGATGAATATTATAGTTTCTGTGATCCTTTTTTGTGTGTCCCATGCCTCAAAGAATAAATCGCTGTCGATTACAGCAACCAGTCTCATTACTTTACCTTAAAGCGTCATTTTCACAAGGAAAATGAATTTGTCTCACATCAATAAATCTAAAATCTAAATCTAAAACCTTAAAACAAAGATACAAACAGTAAAGTGATGTGTAACTGTACCTCTTTCCATGCACCACCGCTCCAGGGTCTTTGGATAAAGCCTCGAGCTCCTGCACCTCATCCACCAGGGTCTTGAAACACACCTTCTTCACCCTGTAACAATATTTAAGACAAAATCATAATGTGACAGACGTTTAACATGATAGAACTTTCATAGACTGACATTAAAATAACCCATTGGTTGATTCAAACTGCTTTGAATACATCAGCTAATAAAACTTCTAGCTTTGAAAATTGCTCCCGACACCTTGAATCTGCTGTGGGCAGACGTCAACCAGACCCGGGGCACACACAAACATTTCCCATGGAGCATGGTATAGGTATATAACAATTTTGGGGCAGGAATGTGTTCAGGAGATAGGAGAGATACCGGAGGAATGTCCTGTATCGGATGTGTATTGGAGTGATGATGAGCGAGGAAAGCGCAGAGGAGACTTACACTTTGTAGGCCACGTCAAAGACCAGCGAGGTGATTGGGATAAAGACCAGGCCCATCCAGAAGACCCCCGAAGAGAACATCATCTCCGCCTGTCACACACACACACATACACTTACTCTCGGGTCACTGTAGACAATGCAGAGTTCAACACTTGATCAGATGAAAAGAAGAGCTTTTTAAACACCCGATAAAGAGCAGCCATTATCATCCTCTGCAATGGCACATAATGAAAAACATACATGACAAAGGCAGCCCAGAACAAACACTAATATTGTGGAAATAAAGAGGAGATGGCTCCAAAGAACTTGCTCAAAGTGGGTTAATCCACTGTGACTAAATGATACCATGTTTTTGTGTGGATCTCCTTCACCTCTCAGCCCTTCGGGGCGGAGGAAGTGCCTGTGAAGTATTTTGACAGCGGTATCTCTTTCACAGGAAAACAGCTCAACTGCTTGCTGCGTTGAGAGCTGCCGTCAATATGTCACAGGAGACACAGCACCGTCATCGGAGGTCTTATAACGATACATTCAATATAACGGTCGCACTGTGTACGAGGGTGTCGATGACGCTTCAGAGCTGTAATTATCGGAGTTTAAGACTCTGGGAGCGAGGGGTCTGTATTTCTGGGGTTCCGGTGTAGCCGGCGTATTCCGGGCCAAGACTTCCTTCTCGTGCGCTGCTCCTTGTTTACGGTCCGATTAGCAACTTGAGATGCTGTGGGTTGTTTTACAAGTAGCCAGTTTACAAGCTCGATTTAAACCAATAAAAGTCGAAATCATCGTCAGACAATAGATGATGGGTTCCAAGATTATATTTCGGCCAATGCATTCACACGAACTCTTTACCTTTAAAAAAAACCTGTGACCAAAGACGTGGCCAACTTTACCATTGAGTAATCGTTATGTTGGGTAGGAGGTCGACTGTCAACCTCAGCCCCCAAAAACAAAACATTTTTCTTGTCGACTACATCTCATTATTGTCAGACAAGTTGAATAAAAGTTCACAGACAGAGATGATTTTCTCTGCTGTCACGTAACTCTTCTGAATTACAAACAACGAGCTGATGTTTTTATTTTTAACGCAGCGTGGAACAAATGTTCACACTGAGCTCATGAGCACAATAAATCTACAAATGAGACAGCCGTGATCCTCACCGAGACTCATTCATCTTGCTGAAAGAAAAACACATTTGGATGTGATCGAAAACAAGTCAGGCGTTTGAAGGAAATGCTTCTCCTCCGTACTCCGTCATTTGTAGGAAAGAAATATGCTTCATTAGTAGCAGACAGTCGCCTGTAATGATTTAAATTAAAAATCACAAAGCGGTGGCCGTGTCGGGAGGTTGTTTTGGGTCCAAAACGGAGCGGAGACGTGGATCGTCTTTCGAGGGTGAAACAATGTTTTCTTTGGCCCGCTGCACTGAAACTATCTGTCATTACACGTCGAAGTGCAAAACTCGCAAACTCGCGCTCCTTGCATTGTAATGTGCCACTTGTTTAAACTGCTGGGGCCCCTCAACAGCGTCCTTCCTGTAATGTGACACAGGCAGGGCCCTTCGTATGCGCGCGCACACACACACACACACACGCACGCACACACACGCATACACACAGATCAGTGTCAAAACTATCAAAGCGCTCAGGTTTGCTCAAATTAGCTAATCTGTTCGCCATTACCTGCAAATTGACTTTGATGTCTGACAAAACACCGGGGGAAGAGGAAATCCCAAATGACAGGAAATCAAAAATGTCTTTTTCCTACAGTTTGAGATGGGACTCGGATGAATAGAGCTTTTCTGTGTCACCCGGGAGGCTGGAAATGTATGAGATGAGGGAAAATTGCATTGAAGCGCAGGATATTTTCATGCCAATTTTGGAAATTGTGCAGCCCTGGTGGAAACATTTACTGTTTTTGTTTTTTTTACACAAGTCAGTTTAATTATTTTCATTTTCATCCAGCGTATCATGCATTTAAATGAGAGCATTTAAGCTGTCTTGAGAGCCTTTAGAAAATAAACCAGGGATGCATACGCAGCATTTTAGCTCGAAAAATAAACCATCTTAGTCTTTAACAAGTTCAATCTATAGACCATATTTATATCGCTGTACATACCTTGGGGCCACAAATGTTGTATATAAAAGACTGACACTTCAAATCTCAAGTTTATCATAAAATGAAAAAAATGTTGGTAATTACATGTGGTATAATAACTCATTATAACAACTGTGAAACCTACACAAACCGTGAGACAGCAATAAAGTAAAAACTAGACCTAAATCATTTTCCCCCGTTTTCTAAATCAAAACAAATCTGACCAATTACAATCAACAAATGTTTGTCTTCAGGCATCTGGACAGGCTCTGCGACTTCAAGCGGGGGGGCCAACAGAGTAGGTGGATGCTAAGCGACGCCTCATACCAGGGGGCCCCTGGGAGCTGGACGGGGTGAGAGAGGTCTGAAGAGTGGGGCTGTATTTTTAGGACAAACTAATAAACTTGTCTGGCTGGACAGACAGTAGTGTCCGCTAGCATGGAGCGCTGTGTTTTGACAGGCCACTGACCCCCTCACGGCCACACACACACACGCAGACAGACGGACTAGACACGAGACTAGACGAGGCAATCGTGTGTAAACGTGCACATGCGAAATGCAAATGACCTAATAAACTGCTATAAGATGGATGTTTCTGAGTATTTCTACTCCGTTCCAAACAGAAGACAGTATTTAGGGATGAGGTAGTGGTCAAGAGGTGAGAGAGATGCCTTTCTGGAGGGATTACAATGATTAAGATAAATACCATACAACTCTCTCTCTCCGCACCTTTCCCGTCTATTGCTACACAGTCAATCATTCATGATCAAGATCCTTAAATTTGGGAAAATATGTGGAATGACATCAAGAAAACCAGACCATGTGTTTTAGGCTACCTTGCAGGAGGACTTGATCAGCGGACTCTGACACCTGGCTGATCATGTTAAAGAAAGCCTGTAGTCTCAGCAGTTTGAGTTATGTTAATGCTGCCATTGTAATGGTATTTATTCTCTGAATAAATAGGTATCCAACACAGTAGAAGAACCAGATGACCGAGGATGGCAGAAAGAAGCATTCTCAGTCAAAGAAAGAGCATGAAAAGCAAAAAAAAAGACCAAGAAAGCAAATAAAGAGGGGAAAAAATTCAGCCTTTCTGGGACAAGGCAAATCCACAAATCCCCCAAATGTCATCAGCAGAGATCAACCAGCCAATAACCACCCCAAAAAGAGGTCAATGTGTAAAACAAACAAGGACTTTCTCAGCTGGGTCCTTCATCCACTCTATGCTCTCTGCGTGTCGCCTCACAAAGACAGCAAGACATCGACTAGAAAAACAGAGAAAAGAAATTCCTTACATAAACACTTGTAAGTCAGCAGACTCACAGCCACGACTACACACAGGTGATTTACAGTGTGTGTTCTTCTCACTAACACTGCACCATGGTCAGGTATTACACCAACCCATGTGTTGTGTTGTGGTGTTTATCAATCATTAGCTGAGGGAGGACCAACAGATCTGGGAAGAGTTTAACAAAGCCTCACAGACGACACGCTCGTGAGTCTTACAGAAGGACCAACAGGATTCCACAAGTACCACTGAGGGACTAAGTCAACAGCAGTGATGAACAGGGGTCAGTAACAACATCGCTGGGTCTTTCAAAAGTTAAAAAAATCACTCATGTTTGATCCGTAGAAGAAGAGTTCTGCCTGCAAAGGGCGCAAACATTTCATAAAAAAGGCCCCTGTTTTTATACCATTTATTTAAAAGGCTACATTAAGAGGAGAGCATCCATCACTAGCAGGGTTTTTGCAGTATTGGAAAATTTTGCCAGGAAACTCTCAAATCTTGCATGTTGGAGCACGTGAATTCATCACCTGCTTTAAAATCAACCTGGCCTCTCAGGTACGTTGCAAACAACAATAGTGATACTTACAAAGATGTCTTAATGTGAACTTTGATGGATTACTTGTCTTGAGCAAGTTTCAAGTTTCTCTTTGAGTTGGTTTCCAAACCAGTAACTGCCTGGAGGGTAATAAATACACACACAAAAAAGCAATGGACTAAAATGTGCAAAACACTGCTACGATCCTTAATCGAGTGCACTACCAAAGCAGTAAAAGAATGTGTGACGCTTTTTAAATTTGTGGCTTCATGACAAGAATCACAGAACCTGAGGATCTAATCATTTTGCAACTCAACCCGCACATCCACGTTTCCTGCAGCGCATTACTCAGATAAGTGAAGTCTGTGTTTTCACTTTTACTGACCAAATTGACCAAACTGAACACTTAGCTAGATAAAGCTCCAAAAGGTTTTATTCCTGCTCTTAATCTCTTCAATTACTCGCAGACAGTGAGTGTATTCCTGGCACGCTACACATCATCAAACTTCTTAGTAAATATGATTTCATCCTGAGGAAATGTTTCTTATCACTGAGCAGAAACCTTGCCGAGTTTAAGATCCATGTGCCGATGACAAGCACTCGAGTCTGTGTGAGATCTGCTCCACTGCAGCTTGATTCAGAAATTGGGAAAATAGCAAAAGGTGTGTAAGAGAAGCGATGCGAGAGAAAATATAACCGTACAGAAGACAGCAGTGTTGATAGCAGATGCAAGTCAGCAGGTCAGTGTGACAGAGCCTGAGGTGAAGCTAAGCGGCTTAGTGTGGCAGATTACATGGCTTCAACAGAATAATCTCACATTTTCTTTTGATATCTGTGTCAGGCGCAAACGGGATGAGCCAATTTTCGGGAGTACCTGTTAAAAGCATACTAGCTATTTCAGTGCGTTTAGTGGAGGGATCCTGCACCTGTCTTGTCAATCGTCCAAAGAAAATTCAGCCCGACATTGATGAATGCGTTCACATGCAGCCGAGCGCTGCTTAGCGTCTCTTGTTAAAGGCGGTGAGCTGGGTAGTGAGTGAGAGCAGAAGCAGGAGGAGAAAGGAGTTCTGGTGTCTGTTATGTTGTTGGCCCTCGGGCGGTTTTTCGACTGGCAGGGTGACAGAGGGGGTGAACAAAAAGAGAACAAAGAGGAAAAAGCTGATGCAAAAAGTAAAAGAGACGGAGTGAGAGAAAATTGATGGAAGGACAGAAAGCATGAAAAATACTTGAAGATTGAAGTAAGACTCGAGGAGGCCGTGGTGAAAATATGTGAGGCTGCATCAAGGTTGAGAATAATCTTCAGAGGCTACAGGGTCTCTGATGCCTTCTCGGGTTTCGGAGAGATGTGTCCCTGTTTGATGAAGTACTGGCATCCTCGAGTTAGGGCAGGGGCGTAGGGTTACCAACTACCCACAGGACACCATTACTGTCTCCAGTCAAGTGCTGCAGGGCGTGGATGAAAGCACCGGGCTTCATGAAACAGGGGGATAGAGTGAAGATAAAATACCGATCGTCGTGTGTGTGTGTGTGTGTGTGTGTGTGTGTGTGTGTGTGTGTGTGTGTGTGTGTGTGTGTGTGTGTGTGTGTGTGTGTGTGTGCAGTTAGTTTGATCCATTTATTGCGTCATACACGTGCAAAGCTGTCATGGACTTAAAATGCTACTAAATACTGTGGATCACTAACTTAAAATGTTGATAAAACATAAATGTATACATTTTGTCCTTAACCTCTTTTTGCTCAACTCTGCTGTAAAATAAGTTTATAATCATTCAACCAGCAGATCTGCACAAAAGTAAGGACATTTACTACAAAGGAATAGTTCAACATCATGGGGAATTAAACTTTCAAGCAGAGAGTTAGTTGAGAAGATTGATACCACTCTCATGTCTGTTTAGTGAATCTGAAGCTACAGATTTGGCTGCAAAATATCTACTCAAATGAAGATTTTTAAAACCTTTGAAAGCATCTAAAAACAAATTCTTTGTATAATCCCTAGACCTGTAAGTTATGCTTTAATCAGTAAACCAATTGTGACAGTAGCTTCAAGCACCACGACCACCCTTAGTGCACAACGCGCAGGCTGTGATTACGTCATTTTAAGCGCCGCTGCTGCTGCTACCGCTGCTATCTGCTGCTGCTATCTGCTGCTGCTAGCTGTATCCTTATTTTTATCAGAATGATACAAGGGTCTGAACAATCTTCTCATGTAATTCTTCACCAAAAAAAAAGAAGCTAAGTTTACTTCCCAAAACGTCAATCTTTTGCTTTAAATAACCATGTGAGCACCTGTTCCTGTAGCTAAAGGTAATGTACCAGATCATCACTGTGCACACGGATATCGTTTACTTCAGTTAAATTCTGCTTTGCATTAAGCTTTACACTGTAGTTATTTATCATGAGACAACTTGTTCCTAAATCAGGTTCGTATCAAAGATCAACAGACCTTCTTACCCTTTACAGAAGGGTCAATTTGCATTTAGCATTGTGATGACATTGTAACCCGTGTTTCACCTCAACAACGCATGCAGTTAAAGATCTTTCTACTGTTCAGGCGCACTCACAAGTCTGTTCTAAATCATCTCACAATTACGTCTGACATTTTGGGTTTCCCATCCAATACCACCACTGGCGGTCCAAAACTGGTGTAAAGTTATGAACTCCCGGAAATGACGGAATAGCTCTGTAACGAACTGTGTTACAATCTACACATTCAGCGAGTCCCCAAATGCCAGAAGCATTATCTCAAACAGGACACACACAAACAGAATCCCAGTTAGACAGATATTCTTCTACTGCATGCTGTGTGGTGCCAGCCTTTTTCTTTGAATAGCCTCCTACTGTGTTCTTGTTCCCTAATGAAAAGATGCCTCATTCTCCACCCCAGAATGCACTGGGAAATGTCACCTGTGGTTAATAGGCTCTCATTAACCACCTGTGGTGACCCAGCGAGACAGTAGCCTCTTTCACATGTAAACAACAACTCAAACAAGTGAACAGTGTAAAAAAAAAAAAATAGGGGCCTTTTTTATCGGATCTGTTCTTTAACGTTTAAAGAACATTAAAGTGAAATTTGATGGGAAGATTTGTAGAGACATCAGTGTGTATACCAAGTACATCCTCACCTCTCTTTGCCTCCACACTGCTGCAGTGTCACTTGTGGATACTCAGAGTTGAGGGAGGGGAGAGTAACACAAACAATGTGCTAATTGGCCCAATTAAGTCATTATGCAACACAAGCCAGAGATTTGACAGTTTACACTCCTCTGGCTCTCCTTACAAAGACCTGTGTCAAGTTTAACTCGGAAATTTCCCACCAGCATGCGTCTGCAGCAGAATGAGTTATGAGGCACTGCAGGTCTGTCAGTGATAGTGACTCTATCGGCAGTTCCTTTAGTACCAGAGGAAGTTGTTGATGTGAGACAGAGAGTGTTTTCATTCTTGTCCCATCCCACTCCCACAAAAAAGAAACTCCTGTCACGTCCCAATCCGTTCCTGTGGGTCTGCATATTATAACTGCATATTTACATACAAAAACTAGAGCTGCACCGATTGCAAATTTCTTGGCCGATTCCGATTTCCTACAATGGACAGTACACACAAACATTTTTGTGACTTTGTATATTCAATTGTATGTTCATATGAACAAAACGGTATTTACATATCCGAGAAGAATCAGAGAAAATATTATTCTAAGTTGTGTATGTAGGCAAGAGAGACAAGTATTTATCTATTTATTCCAAAACTATGTATTTTATACAAAACGTTTTATGATTCATTATCTATTTACAAGAATGTAAAGGTGTGTATATATTATATTAACTCCCACTCCTGTGGCGTGCTCCTTCCTGCTCCACCCCTACTGACTGCACAGGAAGCAAGAGGAGACGGAATCCCAAAAAAAAGATCAGCCTCTAGTGTAGATGTGTAAGCATGCGTATGAGAACATGCTAGCATGTGTGTGCTTACCTCTCCTGACATGTCGGGAGCCAGAGGGATGAGGGGCCACAGGGAGGAGTAGATAATGAAAAACACCACCCACAGGCCGATGCTTCCCCAAATAGCGATGTGACTGAACTGTTGGTGGACAGCAAGGGAACTTGTTTAGACTCTTAATTTTCTGGAAAAGGCCATACACACTTTTTATACATTATACTGTCTTGTTCGTTGCCATTTTTTACAATTTGGGCATAAAAGTTCACATTGAGTGGCTTCGAGCAACTTGAAGGAGTTACCATACGGCACATGTCATTTCACTGGGTTTACAGTTACAAGCTCAGTGGGAAACAAACCATAAAGAGACTTGGAGATAAGAGGAGGATGTAAAATATGTCACAAGTATCGTTGGTCATATAAAATGCAGGAACTGGAAAGAGATCGCAGAACCTTAGGGAGAGAGGACAGAGCAATCAACCTACCATGGTCCAGGAGGACGTCTCGAGGCCGGCTTTAAGACAAACTGTGATGACCACAAACTGTGGAGACATAAATCAAACTGACGTTTAACCAAATCCCTATTCAATACCTCAGATCGGTCACATATTTTTTGTTTAAAAAAAAAAAATGGAAAATATCAGCAGACAAAAGGAAAGACAGAAGAAAAGAAACATGTTATGTTTATTCACAGAAATTGGAGAACACTTGGCTCAGACACCTAAAGCGTTTAACACAGCAGAAACACTGGCTGTCAAGAAGATTGGTGCACTTACTGTGTAAACCATGTTGCCTAAGAGGAGATAGTCTGGAGTTCTTCCGTTGCCAAAAACTGTATCTGTGAAGGTAATCAACAACAGAAGCTTTTAGGGCCAAAGCTGTCTCTTTTCAGCCCCTGGGTTTCATACAGAGGTCCATTAGGTGGTCCAAAGAGTAAACAACCAGACAGCACGAAGGATTTTACTTTTGGTACATGGGAGTGTGAACTTTGATGCAAAATGCTCTTTTAGAGACTCGGATATAAAAGTGGACATGGGAAAGTGAAGTGAAAACCACAGTCTAATGCTGCTTCCATTACTGCCCTTTGAGAGAGGCTGGAATTCTAATTCTGTCTTTCGCAACTATAAGGACAGAGTGTTTCTATAAGGAGCCATCAGTTACACTGAGAAGCTGAACTGGTGTGCATTAATCATGGTCAGAAATTTTTAATTCTGGCTAATTCACTGCTGAAATAGAAAGTGTTTATTTATTCTGCCATTGAATTGGAATCCAATCCGCTGAGAAGACTTTCCTAATACAGAAGTTAGAAGTGTTTACTAAATGAATAAAACAGAAATTAACTGCAAATTAAACAGACATGTTGCTTCAAACTGCCCGCGTGTGTTTGGGCCGAGGCTAAAATATCAGCAGTGTGCGACTGCTGCCAGTAAAGAAAGAAAGAGAGAGGCAGGCTCCCTTTCCTTTTACTTCCGGCTGGTCACATGTCTTGTGAGGGCTGAGGCTTTGCTGACAGCCTGTCAGTCAGAGTGAAGGGGCTTGGCGCCTTTGTGTGGAGAGCAGGCACAAGCTTGTGTGGTCCTCTGCTCTGGCCAGCAAAGACTTAAGCCACAAGATCCCCATTCTCTCTGCGCTCGCACATAGAACCCTTGCATCTTAATGTGCACAAACATGCACAATTGACCGTATCTGGATAAATAAAGTGGTCGTGAATCAAATTCGAAATTAATTGCGCACGGAAAAAGACTGATCATTGTCTATTTGGATGAAAACCATCATTGTCTGCACTGAACAATCACCTGGAAAGTTTGAATCCGAGTGGTGTGTTTATAGAAATGAAGTAAGTGCAAATAACTGTGCGCAAAAGCATTTCAGCAGGTCATGCTGTGCACACATGAACTGGTGCAAACATGAACGTACGCTTGTTAGTGTGTGTCGCTCTTGCCCGAGCACACATGTTTGTAATTCATGACTGGGCGGTTGAAGAGAGAACTAATTAAGACAAAGTATGTGTGTTTGACTGTCCTCCCTCTTCATACACCGGGTCCACCGAGGGCCGTGGCCGACTCTCTGGGAGCTACTTACCATGCTGGAAGGCTTTAAGGGGGAACCAGAAGAGGATGACGGAGTGGAAGAGGCCGTTCAGACAATGGGCCCAGAAGACCTGCAAAAAAGAGGGGAGAAGGATGGAGGGGACAGAGGCATGGAGGAGGAGGAAGAGAGGGGTGGGGGGTTGGAGGCGGCAGGAGATTCAAAGAAGAGAGAGGGAGACGGAGAGGGAAAAAAAAAAAAGCATGAGAAAAGGGTGTGGGGAGCTCCAGCCTTCCAAGTGACCCCTGACCTGGGCCCTTTGTGCCAGCCCAGCGCTAGGCTAAGTGGCGGTTTTGTCGGGGCCTCCTTGCTGAATGGCCACCCCGCTGACAGACACGTTGTATATTCTCTGTGTGTGTTATGGGGGAGAGAGAGGCTGCAGAGTGTGTGTACGAGCAGTGAAAGGCAAGTAGACAACGTCAGTGTGCAGGTTTTAACTTCTAATTCTTTTCATCATATTAAACAAAAATTACAAAAAACAAGGAGCATAAGAAACGGTGAAATATCGGTCCTCGCCTCGACAATAAGAACATTATACAACATTAATATATGTGCCGCTAGTGTGACAGTTTCCTCTCATAACATTTCAGTAGGCTTTGGCCGTTTCATGTGAGAACTTTAACTGGTGTAGAAATAAATGACGGGAGAGTTTAAACAAGCACAAATCAGTCTAGAAGCACACGCAGGTAGAGTGACAGACCTGACAGAGATTAAACTGTTTTCATGGTAATTATTAAGGGCCTGGAAAATCGTGGTGTGGACCGCAATCTGTGTGTCTGTGTATGCAAGCATGCAGACTTTGGATGAGTTGTTTAAATCAATACTCCCACTCCAAAACCACCTTGTTTCAAATTGACATTATGCAACGCCAGAGCCAAACGAAACACTAATGGGCGATGTAGCATGAAACAGCCGTGAAATCTATTCTGCCAAAAAAACGCTCCACATTTGTGCCCCCTTTTCCTCCCTGTGCTGACCCAGACGGCGGCGTTACTTGTGAGAGCTGAAAAATTCATCAAACCCAGAGAGTAAACGGCTGACGGAGGAAAAATAAAAACATCACATTTTAATCTTTGGCCTCTTTTTAATCATCGGTTCTTGGCAGACGACAAGTTAGAGGCTCGCTTTCTCAAAAGCTCTTTTCGACAACTTCAGCAAATCTGTCAGTAGAACGTAAAACACGGCTTATTCGAGACACAATGGAAATTTCTTGGGATTTCTGCAGGTTTGAGTCATTTTAGAATAACCACTCGTACTGCTTTACAGCGCAGGGTTATTCCAAAATGGTGGAAGAAGAGGAGTAAAGCCAGACAGGGTGAAAGAAAAAGTCTTGTTCTCGACTATGAGTCTTTGTCATACACCTTGGCCTCTGTGGCACGACCTCCTCACCTTTCCTATCGACCAAACAAATTCCAATAGCAGCCCCCCCCCCCCAGGATTACCTCACCCTCTCACTGTGTACACAAAACCCAATACACTGAGCGGGGGCTGGCTGAAACAACCCCCACCCATCTACCTCTGTGGTCAAATGTGGGCTAAATTATCACTAATGTTACAATCACATCAAGTTTATGCCAATTAGCCTCCCATTGACAAGCACAGCTCTCTTCCACCCTCCTCCTCGACTTTACCATTCCCGAACACTGTGGGGTGCAAACAAGCCCTAGTTTCCCCTCCACAGTAATGAATGCTAATGAAATCAATAAATGTTCATAATCATTTGTCACGGTGGGATCCTCACTTTCTCCCCTCCAGCCACCCTGCTCTCTTTCTTTCCCTTGTATCCCAGCAAGTTGCTCGGGATCGCCCATGAATGAATGCCCGGTCTGTCCTGTAACGATTCTGCCCTTTGTGGGAGTCCTAATTGCCAAAAAAAACAAAACATGAATGCTGGTAATTAATATTGAGCCAAATATTTCCAGAACTGCCAACCCCTTCCTGTTTCTTTTGAACCAGTGAGGTAAGAAGAGAAAGAGGGAAGTGCTGTTTAAGAGGTGATAGTTGCTGGTAAACTACCGTAATGACGACCCCATGGAGGGGAGCCTGGTTTATTAGAGTGACTCAAGTGTCAGGTATATGTAATTAAAAGTGAACAGGCAGCACAGTTGACGCCCCGCCTCGGGTTTCTGACGACCTCAGTCACTCTCGTCTTTCACCTCAAAACAAACAGCTTTAATTCACAAAGACAGTATCTGTTGTGTACAAAAGAGCCATGCGTGCAGAAAGACAGGCTTCGAGGGGCCAAATTCCTGCTGGATTTTCTCGCCTCGCCTCGGGCCAGCTGCAAGGAAAATATCTCGGGAAAAGAGAGGACAAGCCAGCAAAAACAACCTGCTGACCTGGCCGAGTCATCATTTATGGGTCTTGGAAAATGTGGCCCAAACTAAATTGAGGTTAATTTGCTTCCAACTATCAGACACATACTTTTGTGACCCTTTTTTGGCAGTCTTCAATAAAGTTAATGGAGGGAAATCCACCCTATAAACCAAATTTTCGACGTTTAAATCAGCAGTTGTGAGGACAGATATCGCTTTGATCTGACAATATATCTACTGACAACATCCACCCATTTTGTGTACAGTGTGTCAAACCAAATGAGACTAACAACGAGGACTTTTCATTTTCTGTACATTTCTGTCTTGGACAAAAGCGGAAGCGTTCTGGGCACCAGAATCCCTTCAGAAAAACCTCTCATTTTACTGCAGCAGGGCCCGACAGTCTGGCCCGCGCATTCCTTGTTCTGGTTTTGCCGTGCCTCTTTTCCCTCCAGCAGGCCCAGCAATACGGCCTGGGCCTCCAGCAGTGTGGTATTGGTTTTGGCTCCCAGCGGGGCCTGGCAGTGCAGGGAGACAAAGCCTTGTCCCCGGTCGGAGGAGGAGTTGCTGCTGCCGGGCGCAGAGCTCTCCAACTCCCGCCAGAGCTACGACTGCAGGTCCAAGGTGGCAAGAAAGCCGGATCTGGGTCTATCTGCAGTGGGCTGGTCACTGAGACTAAGCTGAAGGAGTTTGAACCTGCGTGGCATAAATCGTTTCCTCTGATTTTGCGGATAAATAAGAATAACTGTATACAGTACATAAAGCCAATATTCTAGCTGATGGTCGCGTTTGCTTATGTCGGTCATATAGAGGCTTCAGTATTAAGTTTCATAACCAGTTAAAAGTCCCTTGTAACACATTTTCTGTCAATTGACTAATAAATGACACAAGTTATCGTTGCAGCTGTCTCTCTCTCTCTCCGTCCCTTTTAACAGAAGTAGTCCTTGCTCAGGGAAACTGAAGATGCATTCATGACACAGTCAGTGTGGTCATGGATGGGTTAAACTCAATCTGACAGCTTTGCTCTCAGAACAAACAACTCCCTCACTTAAACAAATTGCATAATTTTCCGCAACAAACGCCGTCACACAATGACAGCACACTCTCTCCATTCCCTCCTTTCCACGATTCTTTCTGCTGCGTCTCCCCGACCTATCTGACCTTCCGTGCCCCTGACCGCCATGGCCAATCCGTCTTTAATCCACCTCCACCCTGTGCTAACCAGGTCACCACGCCTGTGAGGAGGGTCCAGGGCTCTGGCTCAGCATGGAGAAAGGAGGAGACATCTTTATTACCAGCGGGGGAAAGCTAACGGACAGCCCATATAACCAGACAGAATAGGTCAAGCCAGGCCAAACCCGTCTACGACTGGAGACCCACTGACTGCAGCTGCCAGGTCACTGTGACGGGAGATGCATCAGTCCTGAACAACAACATCTCGCTCATTAATTTGATGGTAATTGGTTGCAAGAGATGAAACATTTGACCTTTGCATTTGTGTGGTGGAGCACAAAATTAATTCCTAATTTTAAAAGATACAATGGAAAATTACCAGGTTTGTTTGGTGACAGTTAATACCAGCTGAGCTGTATAACATTATCAAAACGGTGGGCAACGATACTCCCCTTTTAGAAGTTGAACATAAAACCATCTTCCAAGTCCATTCAGTATCCAAGTAGTAAATTAGACCACGGCAACTATTTGACAAATATTTGCTTATAATCGTCACTAGATTTGGAGTAATTTCTTATTAAGAACTTTTACTGGAGCTGCAAAGAGCAGAACAGAAACCGGGACAAGATTTTGAAAGGAGAGTACTCAAGACAACACAACAAAAAGAGCAAAGTGAACATAAAAAGTCCTCAGATAGTATTTAAATCTGGTCATGTGCAAATAAAGAAAATGTGATAGAAACTAGTGCTACCTTTGTATTGAAGCCCATAGCATTCTGGGAGGTTTTGTAGAGTTCTGGGTATTTCAGCATATTCTCTTTCCTGCAGGAGCGCTCAAATATTCCCAGAGTGAGAGGAGGTAGAGCAGTGAAGATCTGCAGAAGAGAAACGCACAGAGAAACATCAACATCAAGGTAAATTATTGTTTTCCACATATTTTACATTTCAAAGAAATGAAACCCACACAAACCATCACTTCCTTTATTGTTCTGAAATCAGAAGCGATGACATTCAAATGCCTCTTGTCTAAAAATTCAATCTTTGTGTGCGACAAAATAATCTCAACTCAAAAAGTCCAGGTGCAAACTATTCTTTAGAGCTTTCAATCCCATCTGACCAACCAAACATGTACTCTAGGTATTACAGGAAACATATGTTTGCGACCAAAAGCCAAAATCACTTTACAAACTTTACCAGATTTATAAAAATACGGTGTATGCACATTGTAAATAGTTGGATCTAATGTCTAATTATGGTAGATTTGTCTTCATCCCTGCCATCATCTCAATATATTGCATTTAAAGAAGAGTCTGCTTCACATTGTTCTCCACTTTCCCCTTTCTTTATTTTACATCACTGAAAACCATTGACCTTAAAACCCTTCAGGGATTCTTATTTTGATTCGTCATGCTTAAAGTCTGTTCATATGCAAAACCCATCTCCAATAAACATCTGCGATGCTCTCGACCAAGAAGCAGGTATTTAAGCCTGGCTAATGTGTGGTTTCTTAGCGGTGTTGTAATGTTGCTCAGCGTAGGAGCTGCTGAGAGAGGAGCGATGATGGTATTGTGTGGCTGGGGGGACGGGGGGGGGGGGGGAGACGGCTCAGCGGGTCAGTTGGTGTGAGTTCCCTGAAACCCCATCTGGAATGGGAGTCTGCAGGAGCAGCAGGCCACAGGACATGCTCCAATGGGCTCCTTTCTTATTCTGAGCCAGGCCCAGGAAGATCTCCATTGAGGGGCGGATTCAGCCCACTGCTTCCGACGACTCCCACCGAGCCGTCGGAATTCCCTCCGTTTTTGGATAAAGTAAAAGACTGAACTGAACTTCCCACCCCTACAGTACTGGAGGTGGTTTATTATGGAATGAATGCAAGAGGCAGGGCTGTCGAAATATCCTTCTCACTTGACAGTTTGGCCCTCCAAAAAATGAATGTGCAGAAAAATCAACTTAACACTTCTCTCATTAATTTCTGTTTATTGAATTGAGTTGATTTTAGTAAACAGTTTAAAGTTACATATCAAGTTCTTGTGGGCTTTGCGGCATGGTATTAAAGATCAGACTTGCAGATGCACATGTTTTGCTTCTACTTAATTCATGACAGGTATGAAATATGAGTTCATTAGGAGAGGTTCCATTATAAAGCCCTGAGGGACCCCCTACATCAGCAGCCTGCTCAGTTGCTGCTCCATTCCTCATATTCTTTTTATCATTCAAACGTGCTGCCAACTACACTCTTCGGGGCAAGCAAAGCTGTTGTTCTTTCTTATTCAGTACATAGTTAAGAGCACAGAGGGAATATGGTCTTGACAACAGGTCATAAATAACGAAGAATTTTTTAAAGACGTTGATGACATAGTCACGCAATAAAGATCAGTTTTGGGGCACCACGGCAAATCAGTTCTACGTCGGACTGCGGCGGGGTAAAGGAGTCAAAGTGGGCTCTTTAGAAAGTAAACTTTATCAACACTCACCACGTTGTACAAGCCGATGCACCAGCGTTCAAATAGGATTTGGCCTGAGAAGCCATTGACGAACGCGAACCAGATCTAAGGGAGACAAAAAAAAAAATTCACATAAAGAAAGAGTTAGAGCAGTGAAAATAAGAACAGAAAGCAATGATCACAGATCTGGTTTACTCACATCTCACTCTCTCATTTCTGTCGTTGTAATCAGTAAGTCACTTAGTCATGAATTTGATACTGTAGGCTTCACTCAAACTAGATGAGGAAAACACTAAATCACTGTAGTCTTTCTAATTGCCCTTTCAGTATATGCTTTCCATTAGTGATAGTGAGGGTGAGTGGTTACCATTGTACCATCTATAATTGAGATGGGCTCGCTGTGTCTACAGACTTACAATCCATTTTTCCGTCACACTACATTCTTCACTCTCTTATCACAACAGAGACTTCAGAAGGAGACTGCAGGGTCTTATAATATGAAAAACGTCGAAGAGCGAAAAGCTTCTGCTAAAATATCTTTGAAATCATTGCATGAGTGATGCAGTCTTGCAAAACTGTTTGTTATGGGAGTAAGGAAAATAAAAAAAGCAAATGTAACTAAAATGATCCTCGAACAAATGTGGCTTTGTTTGAAGTGCTGCCCTGTGATCAACATTAGTCTAAAAGTACAGGTTTCAAACGGAAAGGCAGAAAGAGGCCACAACAAAACAAATCAGAAAAAAAACAATGAGTGAGAGTGGGAAAGCCTAGACCACCAGATGCCACCTCCATGATGCAAATTGCAGACTGGATTCATCACGGGATTACCTACAAACATATATCAAGCCCACTATTTCCCCCCTTGATCTATCTGAAGACAAGTGGGTGACAGAGGAGGTTAGTTATAGGGGCAGAGTCAGGGCTGTGGGACTGTGAACGATGGAGACTTTGATATATTGCGTCAGGAAAGGGAGACAGAGGTAATATAAGACATATGCTGGGTGGAGATGAGGCTTATCACGTATCTTGACTGGTCATACTTGTATAAACAAAACAATGCCTCTAAGACCAGGACAGGAGCCAGGTATAGTTAATGAACTATATTAGCGTGCGAGTAGAGAAGTTTGAAATACAGAATCTAGAAGGAAAAATGGCAGGCATTGATTTCTTTATTTTTGTAGAGCAGATTTGCCTGACACATTCTGGAGAAAAACTGCATGCGCAATCTAAAAACTGCTCGTATGCCGACAGTGAATCAGAGTTTGACACTTCGTGGTCCAGAACCAGCTCTTGCTCACGCCAGATCTGTCTCGGTAACATCAGGGGTGCTGTGTTTTGGCCACGGCCAAGCAACCATTTCCTCGCTTCATTTAACTTCATTATGAAGGCATGAACTGCTACAAATTCTCAGATTGGGACAAAGCCCGTTTGAGGGCCCCCAACAGTCCGCTGCCACTCTCTACACGACCACTATCAATCTGCCACTGGCCCTTCCCATTTAATCGTGTAAGCATATGCATGAAAACAAATGTCTGTCCGTCCCCCCTCACACAGCCCTCATTCCCCTGGTGAGGTGGCGGGGGTGGCTGCCTATAGAGGAGGCCTGTGTTTATGATTGTGCCCCTAGACCCTGCCCCTCTCTGACACACCCACCCATCACAGATCCAGCCTTCCTCCCCATCAGGTGCACTCTACCATGATGTTGTTTCCTTTATATGCGGGGGCCTCATTTCAAATTCACATGGGATGTTCTCTCAAATCTGGGACCATGTGGCCCTGTAACCCTGAGAATCAGGAGGTATACGGTACATCTGTTGGCAGTGGCAAGAATAGTTTTAGGTGATTTTGGGTCTTGGCTTGCTGAAAATACTTTGAGATGCCGCTGCGATGGTTCATGTGTAGATGAAGCCATGAGGCAGGTTCAACCGTTAGCGTGGCTCATGCAACGGTAGCGAGAAGCTAGTGAGTAGGTCAAACTGCTGAATTAATTACAGCTCTGCCCAATGAGAGGCTCTGGGCCGATATATTGTTGTGCTAAGTTAAAAAGGCTCCTATTCATAGCATGTGGTAACTGCCTCCGTGTGAGTGTTTTGGCCTGGTCCTTGGGGTCCCAATAGCTTCTCTCTTTTTCTCCCACTCCCATCTCTTGAGGGACAGATGCATTGATTTGCTCATTAGGGGAAGTACCAGGCAGGATTTTTCTTCCCCCTTTCTTCTCCTCATTGAGTGCCACTCAGCGGAGGGGTGTGGCTGGCCTCTCTCCCCGACTGCACATCATGAAAAACAGTAATGGAGGGAAGCGGCGGTTAAGAAAAGGGGGATTGGGCAGCGGCTAGCCGATAAGAGGACTTCTTGCATATTCATCAGCAAATCAAAAATCACTGATTCCAAGGCTGCTCCAGAGCCCTGCGGGCCTGCTCTAGAAGTGGCGGGGGGGGGCGTGACATTTGTCCTCAACAATGTGAGTCCTGATACTCTTAAGCTTAGCACTGCAGAACTGCTAATAGAATTCATACACAAAGCAAGCAAAGAATGAAGAGGGACATAAAGAAGGAGCTGATAAATATGCTGGAAATATGTGGAGCTACAAACACAAGCAGTCTTACAATGCCGGGCACGTCCTTTGTGGTTTCATTCAGCGCGCAATGGTCGGCAAGCTTTGCTCCGCAACTCTGAGCCGTCTCCAACTTCACTGGGCCGCACTGAATGAGCTTTCATGTAATTGCCTCATAAATGCCACTTGTCCATCAGGCCCCTCTGTAGCACCCTGGCAGTGTGTCAATCAAACACGAGTGGCCAGCTGGATGGGTCATTTGAATGAAGTTGCTATGGCTTCCTTTGGAAAAGTCTCTTAGCTTGGATGTGGCGGAGTTCAATTCTTTTCACTCCCGTTCTCTAGTTAATGGTGTAATTTGTAGCAAAGTAGGAGATATGACTTCTGCTTAAAGTCAGTCATGCACTGGGCAGTATTGTTTAATAAATGTTTTGAGTAATTATAACCGCCTTTCACGATTAGATAGTCATGTTTCAAGCGTGATCAAAGGTTAGACTGTTCTCTAACTGATGAGGAAAAGGAACGCAAACCTTAATCAACAGCACCAGGAAAGCCAGAAGAAACACTGTGAAGCAGTTCCAGCTGTCAGTCAATCATTCACTGGAGAGACAGCATTACTTTCTGACTCACAATTAACCCTCAGAAAATCCTGAATGATCATACAACTGTTCCAAGAGCCTCAGCCTAAGTTGCGCTCACATTCAAGTCTTCCACAATAGCGGTAGAATCCTTCACCCTCCTACTCTATGTCTCTTAAAAAGATCCAAAGACCCAGTGGAGAGAGAGGGAGACAAAAAGAGGCTTAAACACAGAGACTCACAGTCCTGGTATTCAAATTGTAACACACACTGTACCAAACAATGGCGCTCCGAACAAAAAAGTAAAGATTCCTGTCAACAGCCTTGATTCTCTCCTTGCAAGGTAGCCTGTGAGTCGACGAGAAAAACATGCAAGCTCAAAAGTAAACCTATTAGTGCAACAAATGCAGCTTTTACTCATACTCATGTCCCGTTATCTACTTGGATCCCCTGAAGGAGCGTAGCACAGGGGGGAGGGGGAGTTATGTTTTCAGAGAGCAACAAAAGGTGTGCTAGAAAGAAGCTCGCCCTGCATACAGAACTATAGAACTATACTGCTTTGAAAAGGGGACCTGGTATGTTTCAAAGAGCAGATGTGGTTGGACACGCACACAAAAACACAGGACAAACAATGTTTAGAGGCATTCTGAACAGGTATTGATGTGACGGTTATGATTCAAATGAAGGGCAAAGACTAAAAATGAGAATAAAAGGAGGGGTCTGGACAGTCTTGAGATTATGTTAAAGTTATACATCAGAAGTTGTGCCACCTCTTTTAGACATCAACAGTAAATCATTTTAACATGGTTAAAAACAGGGATGAAAAATGAAAAAATGTCAACATCTGAACACAGTGTGATGTAATGTTTTTGCAGACAGAAAATTAAATTAGCTGCAAATTGAATTTCATTTTGGATCTGCTTTCGTAGCTGTTTTTTAAATTTATTTATACCTTTTCTGGAAAAGGGTAGCATGATCAAACAGTTTCAGTTCCTGTAACTGCAGTTCTAACCTGGATAGAGACCCACTGCCCTCTTTCACTCCAGGTCACAATAAGCCAGAAGCAGACATGCTGGAATGTAAAAGGTAGTCTACGGATTCTCCATGGTATATAAACTAAAATGAGATCAGAGGTCAAGTGTCGCAGAAAGAGGATGAACAGAAGAGAACTTTAAAGTGCTCATATTTCCGTGACAAGTTATGTGGTGATGATATTTTAAAAACGTGTCTGATCCTTTTTTACCAGTGCACAGCAGGACCAGGGAGCACTCAGCGAATTGTCCCCTTTTCACAGCGCAAATGCAGAGGAAGTGTGTAAATCACTTGCTTTCTATGGCTACTGGGCCCCCTCAAGCCACATAAGTAGAGACTTGGGGGGGGGGGGGGGGGGCAATTCTTCAAATGCCTGAGTAACTTATTTTTCTTTTGTTCTGGTCTCTCTCATGTTCTGTTCTTTATGTATGTCCTTACTTGTCTTGTTTTTATTTTACATTTGTACTCTATTCTCTACGTTGTGGCTGATAAAGTTCCTACGTAATTAACAAACTAAGTACTAGAGAAACTGGCATTTAACTTGCGATTTGAGCATATTTTATTCTTACACGCACACAAGAGTGGTATATAAAATACAGTACAGCAGTGTATCTCATCATTAAAACTTCCTGATGTGTCGTGTGGGTCAAAGTCAGGAGTGACTTCTGATTTAGACTTTTTGATGCAAAGATGTGGAGCCAAAGTTGCTGCTTCTGTCAGACAAGTGCAGGGCCGGTAGATCAAAACATCGGAGCACTCCTTATGATAAAGCTGCTGCTGATAGGAAGCACTTAACCTGTCTGGTCATTCTCGGTTATAGCTCTGAACTTGCAATCAGTACTGGGTCTGGTACGTGTCAAATGCCATCAAACCTACCGCACACCAGCAGACCGATGTTGGGAGCAACATGAGTGCGAACCTTCCGAACCATCATTGATATAAAAGAAGAGTGGAGCAGGATCCAAACACCGGCATTAGTTTCTGAAAGGCAGACCACGACTAGGTGCAGTTTCCCTTCATAACAGAGTGTGTGTGTGAGAGAGAGAGAGAGTCTGCAGTTTGTTTGTGTCTAGGTACGTCAAAACTCAAACTATTCGCCCAGGAACAGCACCAACTGGCAGGTAATGTGAAGGTCCAGTCACCAGAAATACAAACATGGAAACTCTAACAAGGAATCTTTGCCTTTACACCTAATCATGCCATGTGGAAAAATCCCAATGCTCTGCATTCAGATCAGACCCTTGCACGACTCTCAGCCTTGAGAGCTCCTTACCTCAATGATGTACAGGACAATGTTCTTGTAGAAGCAGTACAGGATACACTTGGCTACGCGGTTGTAATTCCAGGCTCCATGGACAAGCAGCAGATTCTTCAAGTATTTGAACTGTGTGGGAGGAAATGACAAGATGAATGAAAAGCAAAAGGCTGTGTACAGTACACTGTCTCATGGTTCCTCATAATGAGAGATCAGTGCTGGAACACTGAAGCACTTAACAGCAACTTCAAGATTAAAGACAGCAGCAGGGTTTCCTCATCCCCCAGCAGAGGACTGATGAGACATTGTGGCCAAAGACTCTCACTGACACATTCCAGAAATGTCTAGTAAAAGATTGTAAGATCACGCTTTGAGTTGCTGAAAATGCAGCAGTTCATATGGTGGAACTGGTCTCCGAGGGCTCAGCGTAATAGTTAAATGGCTTTATAATTACACTACCATTTAGGGGCCGTGGTGAACTTGCAATTTCAGTGCAATTTTTGGCTGATAAGTGTGCTTATATTGGAGCAGAACTTTGAGTGTTTCATCTTAGTTGCCAGTGAATGACTAATACAAATCTCACAACCTACACTGCGTCCTATTGCCATGTAACAATTGGAAAAGTTCTTTGAATGTCTCTAAATCCAGAGTAGGAGGTTGGATAAATAGAATTAAAGTCACATTTTTGAGCAAACACAATTCTGTTTATTTGAAGGCCTTCTGGTCTTTCAGCATTTCCACAGTATTCTTTGGTTAAACGACAGCACAGTTTGCCTGACCCCTCAGATGGTCGGATCAAACATCAGTTAACACAAACCTGAGCTGATGACAGATGGAGAGCAGAGGAGCCTCGGCCCGAAGCCTCTTCACTCTCCGCTTCGACGGACAACTTAAGATAAGCTTTCAAGTATTAAATCTTAGAAACTTACTCACTAATAATCAACAGCAGCAAGGAGCTCATCTGATACTCCAGAACATTAATATAGTATAGGAATAGAAAAACAAGTTACACAACTTCCCAGGATTGATTTCAGTTTGCAAATTACGGTTAATGTTCCGTTACGCCAATATATGGAAAACACCACTGGAAGTGTAATTTAATTTGATGCTGGGACACAACCTAAATGGATTACAGGAGGCCACCTGCCTTTGAAAGACATACACTTTTGCGTGTCATGCAGATTGAAGGGGGCACTTAAGACCAACCCAAGTCTCTTGAATGGTAATTGCATACTGAAGCACAGAGAGCGTACTGTGTTTTAGTCAACTCCTGGTTTCCCATACTCTCCAGCCCCGTGGCTGTAATAGAAACACGATGTACTGAGTGGTGTGCCGTGTAGAAACGGAGCCATGACACAGGAACTCCATGGCTTTTGTTGCTTCTGGGTATCTGATATCGATGCAGAGTTTCAGACAAACTGGTTACTCGGAATTAAGAATGTATTTGAGTAGCATTTTGCCTGGATATGTTTCTGTATAGTTAAGTTGGGTGTTGAGTGTCATCAGGTGCCTGTTTAACAGGTGTTACTACTCCACTGTATAAGCTAATGCCCTAGCAGACATATGACCTATTGTTATTCGGAACAATGTGCCAAGCTATCGCTAACGCATACAACACTTGAGATGACAACGACAGGATAGACAATTTGTGGAATCTGACTTTTAGAGGATGGGCATGAATTTCAGTGCATTGCTGCCAAATTAATGACATGCGCCTGCAGCTTAAAAGCAAAGAATGTTTTAATGAAGTTCAAATCACGTTTTAACACGACAAAAGTGTCGAATCTGGTCTTCTCGTCTTATGGTTTTCATTGTATGTACACACTTAAGCTTAGGTATGAGAGTGTAAGTGTGTGAATATGTTTTGTTCCAACAGAAATAACTTTTCTAAGGTTTTGATTTTACACGTTATAAGTCTTGAAGATGAAGAAGAAGTTACACAAAGCTGTCAAAACTACTTCATACAGTAAATGTTAATTTATGCATATTAAATAATTAATAGCAGAAAAAGGTCCCACATATGTTATAAATATATACATACTTATGTCTTCCATCTCCAACTACTAATGAGGAAACAACTGCATTTCCTTGTACTCTGTGCAACATGACAATAAAGTTGAATGTAATCTAAACATACTTAAATCCTTATGTTGCGTTTTTCTTTCTTGGTGTGCGCCCCTGTGCTCACCTGGGCAATAGAGTAGTCGGAGGAGTTTGCCGCTTGCAGACCCTCGTTGCCTGAGATTCCCACACCGACATGAGCGGTCTGGATCATTGCCACGTCGTTAGCACCGTCACCAATGGCCAGCGTGATCACCTTCACTTGTTTCTTTACCATTTCCACCACCTCGGACTTCTGAAGAGGAGATACTCTAAAACGAAAAAGTAGCACAGGGAATGTTACACAATGGGTATTTAATGAAACTACAAATTGGTTTGTGTTCATCAGAAAGTGCAATTAATGTGCCAGTCATGGTCAAATTGGTGCTACACAGTATGCAGTGCGAAGGACAAAGCATCACGTATGAATTACAATGGAGAGTTGATGCTAGATTATAACATAACCCTCAAGAACGTCTTGTCCAGGAAATTCTATTTCCTATTTTCCCAGTATTGGGCTGTATAATTTGGGCGTGCATAAAATAATATCTATTCTTGAGATCAGCACTTTGCAAAACCCAATGCTCTTCCTTAACTTTGTAGAATTGTAGGTTGAGGCACGCAGACAGTGCTGCCAAACTGTGCGAACACCCTCAAAATAAACATAGGGGCATTTTGTGCAGAATATTACAAAAGAGCAGGTGCCTTGGTGACAAAAGGAAAGAAATGCCCAGCTGCAGTGTGTCTCTGACTTGACTGGGCAGCCAGTGAGGGATTGTGTCACTGTTGCTGCACTAACTCCTGCTGGTTGGACGAGTCAAAAGAGAACAAGCGAAGCACCCAAGCAGCTGTTGTTGTATGCACTGTCTCCAATCTCAGCCTCTGAAGCTTCTAACTCCGTCAGAGTTGTCATAAGTCAAGGTGGCCTCCATCACTAGTCTGCTACTCTCTTTTTGGGGACAGCCTGCTCTACGCAGATTGACAGCTGTGCCATTCTCTGATTCAACTGTACTCTAAAGGATACTCAGCTACATTTTTGTATCCATCGCCTTGACATGTGCTTTTCAGTCACCATTTGGCTGAGATGCTTGGAGTGCTCCTTTGTTTAATGCCACCATACGGACTCACCTGAAGTTGTTCCTGCCACATACAGGTATATTTACACTACAATCAATTGAAACCCCTCAACTAGACACAGGTGATCTGTTTTCACTTTGACATTAAAGTGCCCTTTTCTGCTGATTAAATCTACTTTGTACTGTTGTAATACAATACGAAATGAAAACTTTAAGGCGATGTACCAACAGGTAAGTTGGCAGTGACGAGGACAGCATGGGGAACTGGGCCCTACCACTATAAAGACTACTTGTTATATTCTGGGAGATGCATTCCCCCCCTCCTCTAGAAGAGACCTGGTAACAGCTTTCTTACCGGGTCCATTAAGTGAAGCCAATCACTAGGTGATGGTTGTGACACATCTTGTAACTCTTCCTTTACAAGACTTCAAACTTAACTTTATGCCTTTACAGACAGCAAAGCCTGTAGCCTCCCACACAGGAGCTTCTTCTTAGTGTACCAGCGGTTTGGGGGTCTCCAGAGATGATGTCGTAAACTGCATGTCTGTCCTAAGCTGTGAAATTGTTAATGTTTATGTTCTCCGTGGTTTAAGGGGCCTCATTCATCTCCTGGTGTTTCTTAGTGCCCAAAGAGTTTGCACAAGGCAAAGGCATGTAGCCGTGAAGGAAAAAAATGTAAAGATTTTACGTAATGTGCAGAGTTATAAGGTTTGCTGTTGTTCTGAAAACATGGTGCTGATTTCTGGCCCCAGACCGAGTCATGGTTGCTTGAGTACTTAAGTACTTCCTATTATTTATGTGGCCCGGGCAGGTCAACGGTGTACCTGCATAATGTTGAAAGTTGCCATTTATATTTACAGCTCTCACGCTTTTTGAACTGCTGCCATAAAATACCCAATGACCTTTTTGGCAAAGACATAATACTTCACTTTAAGTCATTTTAAAAGTAAAAACATTACTCAATTTTAGCTTCTCATTTGTGAGGATTTGCTTTATTTCTCTGTTTTACATCATTGTAAAATCCTCTTTGGGTTTGGGGCTATTGGTTTGACAAAATACGCAATTTCATGACATCGTAAAAAGTGGAAAATGTAAGAATTTTCCATCTCTAAACACTTTTTTGATCTGTTGCATTAAAGTGGATACTTGAAAAAGTACTGTATAGTATTCAAACAGTATTTTGTGTAGTTTTTTTTCAAGTGCAGAAACAGATTCGGTACATAAAGTCTTGGCAGTAAAGAACATCGTCTGTCATTTTGGTCCGTGGAATTTATTGTCCCTGGTTCATTTTATTGTTTCAGGAGTAAATCTTACCTGCAGCATATGACAGCTTTACAGGACAGGGCGAGGTCCAGGAAGTACTGTCGCACTCCGAATGTGAGGGCGTAATTCAGAGTCTTCCCGTCAACGATGAGAGCAAAGTCGTTCTCCTTGTAGAGAGCATCTCCCAGCATTCCACAGTGGTGGCTGAGCGTTTCCCTCGTTCTCTGTGCGATGGAAAAACACGCCATGAACGTTAGTTTAATTAGTGTAATTAGTCATTATAATCTCAGGCCTATGGTGTTGTAGTTGCTAGAGGAGATATGTATCGTTATTAAATAATGTTAGCTATTTTTGTCCTGGTGGATTGGTTTTCAAGAATCTACTGTGCAAGCTGATTATGATTAATTCATTTATATATTATTATTATTATTATTATTATTATTATTATATCTTAAAGGCATTCGTCAATTTTTTTAATCTCATACAATTATTGTAATAATACCATCTGTTATCCAGGCTAAATGAATTAAGTGCACACAAAAATCTATGAAAAACTGATTTATAATGTATGTAAAGTAAATTCAGATGTTTCACAGATGGCACTATAACACTATAATGATTGAGTATAAGAAAACAAATATGTATAGAACTTCAGTGCTTCCATACAGAAATAATTGCAGATGTTATTTTACTTCATTACATCTTTTTTTCTTCCAAGTCGAAACTTTTCCAAAGAAATTTCTGGGTTTAAAAGTTGCTATGATATGTTTTATGAATAAAAAGGAAACTGTCCTTGAATGTTTTTGTTAGTTGTAACACTTTTTCATTTGACCATGAGGACTTACTAATCTAAAGGATGAGATGCATGGAGAACAAGAGTGATTGATATTGAACCACAGTAAGACCCTCCTCCTGTAATCTTCTATAATATTTAATGTTTCATCTACTGTAGTCGGGACATACAAGAAAAGTCTTCCTCTCCGTTTGTATGATGCATTTTTTAAGTCCAACAATGAAACACCATTTGTGCATTCAATTTAATTCACTACTTGTGTCACTACATTTATTATGTTTCTCATGCTTATAAAACTCAGACCATGGCTGTTAGGCGATAACACAGACGAGTTCTGAGAATGGATCCTGTTTGCTTATACAGCTATGATGATGAGTGATGATGAAAAGCCTTAAATATGAGACTGACAAGAGGATTTACTGTCCTGGTACAAGGACATGTGGACTGGACGGATGGAGTGGTGAGATCATCATTGTATTCATCAATCAATCATCTTCCCCACATATGGTGAAGCCATTAGGAAATAACACCAATTTCTGTGTGTAACCATTTTCTGAGGTATGTAATACATGTATATTTTCAATAAAAAAAAGAGTAAAAAAATATAGTATTACTACAAAAAAACTTGGCATAGAAATTCTTGCAGTAAAATAATATCCTTAATGGTGGTGCGGTAGAGTTGTACAGGTGCAAACGGTTAAATGGAAGACAGACCTAACTTGGCGGATACAATGCAAGGTATCAAACATAATGTGTCATGCAGATGCTCAAACAGCTGTAATCGTTATAAAATGGTAGCCGTAAGCGGTGCTGACGGAGGGAGGGGTCCGGCCTGGTGTTGAGGTCAGATATGTCAAAGCAGTCAGATTGTACCAGGGGGACCAGGCAGCGTTCGCTTGGCATAACAAAACTCTGAAACCCCAGCTTAAAGGAAATATTTGGAGAAAGGGGCTTTACGTTTCACAAAGTGAGAGGAGGAGAGTGAGAGACGCGCAGAGAAAGAGATGATGGATTAACAGAGGAGAGAAACTGAGCAAGAGGATACAAGCAGAAAGCAGCTGCGAGGACTTAACCATCTCTGATGGGGTCTGTAAAACAGCATGAGATGGTGAGCAGTGGGCAGGCGTGTGTGTGTGTGTGTGACAGAGAGAAGCACAGGTCAGGTTGTGATTTCTGTATTTTACCACAGAGCAAAACATTTTATCCTCTCCATCTCAGTTAACAGAGTGATTTCAGATGACATCTCAGTGTGAGTGCTTTGTATAAGCCAGTATACCATGTGTGAGAAAGAATTCACTCTGTTTGGGGCAGAACCTCTTCAACACAGAAGCAAAGTTGACCATTTCCCTCAACTAGGGCGGCCATTTCTCCCCTAATTTCCACTGAGGAATTTTAGCGCTAATGCTACATGTCTCCTCCTAAAGCCTCTTTGTTATGGCTATAATGACCAGTTTAGCCTATGTGACTAGCTACTGTTTGGCTTTGGAATTGGTATGTGCTGTCCATTCACAAATCCACAAGAGCTTCCCATAAAGACTGAGCTCTATTGTTGATATAGACCCTTGAGTGATACAGCCAACAGGACGTGACACTCGTGATGTGGAATCTGGACGTTTGTATGGATGTATTGTCATCATTTGTCTTATAGACTTGGACCCACCCACAAAGGGGACCTTCCAGCTCAGTTAGAAGTGTGTGGACTCATGCTTTTCTGTCACTTTAATGACCGGCAGCTCACTGAGAAGACACCTGAGAGTGTGTTTGCGTTATAAATCATGATTTTCCCATCCAACTTTCACTTGGACTTATATATTGTTGATTTTCTGATCTGTTTGTCAGCGTTTTGTAATAATCAAAACACAGACGAATAACCTTTTCTATTCAAAAATGAAAATAATAAGCCTCATCTATCTGTGACTGTACTTAATAAAGATGAATATACTAATGCTCAATAAGTGCCGTTAGCTCTTCACATGATTAAACACCACGACTGGAAGACAAAGCTGCTCAAAATGACCTAATCCTACCTTTGAGACCAAGTTTCACTTTGGGAATTTCACTTCTAGTAAGATTTAGTACAGAGGATGTCAAAAACTTTGTCCTCGCTTTGATAAACATTTCTAAACACAGCAAAGAGGGAAGACATGCTCCAATTACTCTCTTTCGCAGCACAAGAGCGCTCAGAGCTACCAGCCCTGCCGCCTGGTCCTCCGCTCACTGGGCGTCCTCAGTCTTTGGTGGAGAGGTTTCTCCCTTTGCGTTTTAACAAACTGCCTTATGTAAGCATCTGTTCAACCACAGGGGAATGAGAGCTGACATTTCAAAGCGCCGGTCGGCGTGCTTTATGAATGCACCGACCCCAAATTTCTACCTCGACTTCATTTATCACGCTTAACGACCGGGTGACAGAGTGAAGGCCGTCCGTCATCACCACCCCCCCCTTCCTCCCTCACCCGCTTCTTCTCACCATTCCTTCATTCCTGTCCGACAGACTAAACCCAGTCGGGTTTCTCCTCCATCTGTGGCCTCCTCTGCTTAGCTTTCTCCTGCAGGAAATGCAGGGACTTGCCCTTTTCAATCTCAGAAACAACAGACAAGGCCCTCCTGCCGGGGGGGTCAACAGACTTCTCTGCAGGGTGTCTTAAAGATGTTAAAGGCAGATTTGTGATGTGTGGTGGCTCTGAGTGTTGGAAGGCTCCCTGTGGCTTCAACCTTTCAGGTTCAAGAGTATTTTTCACAGGGATTGGGTGATGACATCAGGGGATTGTTATACTCAAGGATGTCGTCATGATGTCATGTATTCACCCTTTTATTTATTATTTGTATTGATTTATTAGTCTTGACCTCTAATGCATCTTTGCTGCTTATGTAGCAAACACAGATATAATTTGCAGAGAATGTACAAAGGGGACATGGGAATTACTGTCGATACATAGTGTATCAATTAAGTGCGTTTGTATGATAGTCAGATATTCTGAAAATACTGGGAGAAGCATGCATGCACGTCTTTACAAGGACATGTGGATTGGAAATTGGAAATTGATTGATTGAACGACGACCCAAAAAAATAAAAAAAATAAATAAAGAGTTTCATGTTCTTTGGTGAGTTTTTCAATTCTGTATGCATGGAAGTTAATTTGTGGATAAGTACAAAAATACAAAGAAACTCACATCAAGAGTGTCTTCATTGATCACGAGCAGGCCCATGTTCTTGGTCAGTAGTTTGCAGGAATGTCCTACAAAAAAAACAGAAAAACAAGAAAATTAAATTATACGTTTGATGCAAATTTAGAAATTAGACTTGAAAAGACTGGAAAGTAAGCACGTCGGTAGGAAGGAAATACTTAAATTAATTCTATTATGACTTCAAACTGTAGTTTAATTTAGATTCAATAACCCCCTTTAGCTTGACAACTTATGTGCTTAGGACTCACACACACGCGCACACACACACACACAGAGAGAGATTAAAACAAAACATTTTAATAAAAGAAGAAAATTAGTTTAATTTAGATTCAATAACCCCCTTTAGCTTGACAACTTATGTGCTTAGGGCTCACACACACACACACACACACACACACACACACACACACACACACACACACACACACACACACACACACACACACACACACACACACACACACACACACACACACACACACACACACACACACACAGAGAGATTAAAACAAAACATTTTAATAAAAGAAGAAAACAAATAAGGGGCACTACAATATGTGGCAACATTTTAAGGGACACCAATTAAAATGTTACAGCTCAGAGCCTGTGTCTCGGGACATGACTAATGAGTTTGGTTTACAAGAGTTTGTCAGTTTCCTGTTTTAACAGGCAGTTACAACTCTGAGTTACCAAACATGGCTCTCTGGGGAGCGTTCCCCGCAGCTCTTGGCTGGGACAGATGCTCTGGGTCACCAGCAAGGTGGTAGAGGGAGCCTCCCGTTGGGGAAAACAGAAATGTTGAAAACTGTGGCTGTATGAAAAGGCTGCCATCTGTGGCATAACCACATGAATATTTGTGGGCTTCAACACTTTGCTCCTGTCTGGAAAGAGATTTTAGTGTCTTTAAGGGGGTTACCACAAAGACCATGTTTTGTGAATATATGGGTGGCATTTTCTGTGAGTGAAACTTTGATACGATTGTGCACAAAACACACAAAAACAGCCACACTCAAACACAATAATGCACACAGAGTACACGCAGAAGGGGCCTTGCATGAGGAAATGAGGGTTTCACCTCCCGAGTCAAAACCAAACACGGTTGGGGTCTGGGTCTGGCAGATTGTTTTCTTAAATGCAAAGGTGCAAACGTCCAAAAAATTGCCAATGTGAGGGAAATGTCTCCCCATCTCAACACTGTCCCTACTCCCTTCCCCCTTGTCAGTTCCTGCCACAGCCCTTCCGCTTAATGTGTTTACCTTAAGCTCATTTGGCTGTGGCCAAACTGCCCTTTTTTTATTTTACCAGAGAAAGTTGGATTCCTGGCCTTTCTCCATCTCAGGCGGAACTAAACACTGCTCCCACAGGACTCGAGGAATGTGTAACCGGGACACTCGAGTCACGGTTATCTCAATTGTTGCAACAGGAGCAACAATTAAAGTAAAGACACAATGTTTGGCTACAGAGGGAACTCTAGATTTTGGGAGGAAGAAAGAATGGGGACATGATAATACTGACTGCAAAAGGTGAAGTTGGGAAGGTATACTTCTGTGGAAAGATAAGGGGTTGTGTGTCTCTCTGCTCATTGTTTATGTGCTTCTCATCTGCAATACCTTCATTAAACTGTGTTGTATTTCCCAAAAAGCTGAAGAGCGGGCACTTTCCTTGCACTGAATTCTGGTTCTGACCTGTCCTAAGCATTACATATGTTTAACTCCCCTCAACAAACAACTCACAGCACTTCTCAGAGCAAACATGGCTCTTTCCTCCGGTGGCCAGACACTAAGTGTCAGTGTAGTTACTGTACATTACTAAGTCATGAGCGTTCAGGACTAGGAACAAACTGAAACAATGACAAGTCTTTACAGCTTCAGATCAAACGCATCTGCCGTGCTTCAATTTAGTTCATTTGTGAGAATAAGTGACCTCCACTACATTTAAGCCCAATATCCTACACTAAGTGTGGCATTTGGGTGGTTCAGGCCACCTGGAAACGCCTAAATGTGATGGGCCAAATTCATCAGTCAAATGTGGCAAAACTTGCACAATTAACCCATGGCAATGGGGATCGTCTTTCAGAGAGGAAAATAGTAAAAAAACAAAGTCAATATTCAGCAGAGATTTTACAGAGCAACATAGTTAAACGGCGGTCCTGTAAAAATACTTCTAGTGAGCATGTGCTTCTGCGGAGCTGCCTCACATCTGGGCACGGTGGGCACAAAGGGCTGATTCAGTCAGGCCACAGTGGTAGGTAGAGCCACAAACGGAGGTACTTTTCATATCTATTTTTCTGGGTTCCGTGTTTAAATGTAGGCTGTATTCAAGGTAGATCCACTTGTAGTATTATGTACAATTAAGGAAACTGAACTGAATCTAGCGGACCAGACATTTTCACTCATTCACCTCTCTGCTAACATCTGCGAGGCTAAAACCTCTGGGGGAACCAGATACCTGAGAGCTGCCTCCTTGTGTACATACGCAATGTTATTTATTTCATGTCAGTGCAGTGTGCTCATACATCATCTGGCATTCTGCGACAGATGCTTTTGCTAGATATGTGTGACAGAGAAGCATTCAGCTTGTCTTGCTTTGGTGAAGAACGACCACAGGACTGACTGGGGTACCTGTAAGAGGCTGGTGAACAACGCAGATCAGGTTCACCAGTGACTTTCCACTTGGTTTGATACCGAGAACTCAAGCAGGGCTTGTCGGGGTGCACAAATATTAATGGGAGTATGTGGATGCAGGCAATCTTTAATGCTAATTATTTTTACATTAAAGGCGCACACCACCAATTTTACACATGAAGAACAGTTTACTGGACTAAATCTTTGTTTACCTTTGAGCCTGCTTTACCGGCAGGAGGTGTAGAGTTTGACAAAAGTGGGCATTTAGGAGGCAGGAGGGGTCTAATGATCATGCAATTGAGTT
This sequence comes from Anarhichas minor, assembly GCF_050575085.1. NCBI lineage: Eukaryota > Metazoa > Chordata > Actinopteri > Perciformes > Anarhichadidae > Anarhichas > Anarhichas minor. The sequence goes on along the minus strand of NW_027466474.1, from coordinate 3,019,797 downwards.
GTATTATTATTACTACATGTAGGATCCAGTGTTTTTGGAGCATACTAGAGACTAAAAAAGATCCTGATATCTTGGCCCCTTGTGAGTCTCCTAACTTTGCACGTCTGACTCTTACCAATGTTAATGGCTGTTTCCTGTTTGTCCCCCGTCAGGATCCAGATCTTGATGTCCGCTTTCATCAAAGTCTCAATGGTCTCAGGCACCTTATCCTGGAGCTTGTCCTCTATCGCTGTGGCCCCGAGCAGCTGCAGGTTCTACACCAGAAAAGAGCAAAAGACAGAAAACAATTTCTTTATAAAAAAATAAAATAAATAAAAAGTCAGCAAGTGGTGGTCGCAACAGAGGAAGGCCTTTAAAACGTCATGTGTCAGAGAAACATGTGGGCCGGGATTGTGTCACTCACTCAGACTGTTTTTCCCTTCATCAGCTGCTCTCGTTTATCACTCAGAAAAACCACCACAGGCTTGAGAGGTTTTGGACTCGTCACTGTGCCTGTCTGTATGTGTGTGTGTGTGTGTGTGTGTGTGTGTGTGTGTGTGTGTGTGTGTGAGAGAAATGACCCACAGACTACTGCGGGTGTTGTTCCCAGGAACCTTGGTGGTTGTTTGGGGCTGGTTGTGAACTCGTATGGTACCGTCACAGGGCCAAAGATTTGACAAGACCCAGGGTTGATTGGAGACAGGAGCCAGCAGCAGAGGAAAGGCAGGGGAAGCTCTTTAAGTTGTGACCTGAGCCCTGCTGCCTATACATCTGTAGCTCCGTCCTCTCTAATCATCTTTTTTACCACACAGCACGGGAAACTGCCTGGGGAAGAACATGACTACAGCTGATGAGTCCTCATTTGCCGGTTTCATGTGGAATTGTTTTGTTGTTCCTGTTGTTAAAGACACTCTTTGTGGATTATGATACAAGAACCTCTTGGATCAGGGTTTCAACCCCTAAGCCAGGGTGGGACCATAACACCAGTGTATAGCCAAACGCCGGTAGAGGGTCTGTTCACCTCTGAATTCACCAGACGCTGTGGAGAGTCAGTACTTCTCTACTCTGCCCCTGATGTTAAGAATAGGAGAAGTTATAACTTTGCCAAATGAGGAGACTAGCAGTTTATATCTGTTGCATTGAACACTGGCCCTCTGATGGTCTTTAGTAGCAGTAGTCGGTTGAGCTGAATTGCAAGTAGACCAGAAATAATGGATCCAAGCTTAAACCAATCAGTGAAGTTCATAAGAAACGTTTCCGTCAATAACTGGAACAGTTTACTTCACATGTACGCACTTTGGAACATACTGTAGTAATATGAGAGAAGGAAACTCTGTTAAAGGATGATTCAGGGAATATGATAATCACACCAATTAATGGAAACCATCAATTATCATTCAGAGTAGCAAGCAATGGAAGGATTAGGTATCAAAGAAGTACAATAGCTTCTCAGTTCAGAACGCAATAACAAAGGAATTCATGTTTTTTTCTTTCTTTTTTTATCACTATCTAGCTCCTATCAAGGTTGAATAATATGTTTATCACATCTTAACATTTTCTTACACAATAATCACACACTGGAGCTTTTTGTTTGTGAGGTGATGAAGGAGTAACGTCTCCGTCTTTGAAGTTTCCCTGCAACTCCATTGTGCCCCCGTGTGGCGTTACCGTGAGCATTTCTTAACATGGGTGGCCCTGAGCAGCAATGAACCTCAAACCCTGGCAGCGTCGGTGCCACACTCTGCCCATTAAGCAATGCACATTACGTTTTTTCCCTCTGAAAGCTTTTATGTTTATTTCATGATTTATTGCCTCCATTTGTTTTGGGCAGCCATGAAGAACACGCCAAGTGGTTGATTTACGACTGTGGCTTCCTGTGTTTGACTAACGTTTCCACACAAACCAACCTCACAGAAAACCAATTATACCTGCTAGTGAAACCTCAAATCTCTCACACAAACACATTTCTTTTTTTTTTTACTTTTTTCACTTTCCCAGGTGTAATCACAATGACCCCATTAGTTACACAGGAGGCCTTGAGTTTATGCCCAGGCTGATTTTTCTGCAAAGAATAGACTCCTATCAAAAAAAACAGATAAAGAAAGATTGCCTCTCACTTGCATTTCACAATGAATTATGTGATGGTAGGACTAGTTTAGGGAACATAACAGGAAGTCATGGCATCAGGAACTGAAACCACACAAAGACAAACCTTCTCTATCAGTTCATAGCTCTCCTCCAGTTTCAGGGATCTGTTCTGCAGGGAAGTGCAGGCTCTGTGGTGGATCTCCAGCCACTGCTGATAGGACGACTCACTGACGTCTGTCACTGCAAAGCACAGGGTGCGAAGGCCTGGAAGAGGAAAACAGCATCAACACCTGGGTCAAAACATTGACATTTTAAAGGGGTGGTTCAGATTTTTTTGGATGAGGTTCTTATCCATAGTCAGTGTATTAACTACAGAAGATGTCATTCAGCACGCCCCAAGTTTGGAGAGGCAGACAGAAGGACTAGCAAAGGAATGCACTGCTGTGGACGGGACCTGGATTCTCACGATAGCCAACACACTGACTATGGATACGTACCTCATAAGACCCCAAAACTATCCCCTTAAGCTTTTCTATACATTTCTGGCCATTATATATATATATATATATATATGCGCCTTGTATTCAAAGCCAGATAAATACGTGGATTTAATGAACATTTATATAATGTCTGTGCAGTCTATCATATCAGTAATTGTGTTTTTAGTTGGAACTCCAAATATCTGAATAGAATTAAGACGTATATAACAATAGGCGTTATATGTTCAATGCAAATGATATTCAAGAAAGATCAAATACGTTGTTATTAATAGTTCATTCTTCCTGTCAGAAGGATAAAGGACGTTATATTTCTTTCACGCCTCTCCAAAGATCTTCACAATCTGTCCCATATGCTATATTTAGCCTACATCAAATATTCCAAATGACATCATTTTGCTGGTGTCTCACAAGGGGGCAGTATGAACTTAAAGGAGAGTCTCTGGTGCAGCTTCTTTCAGCTCCACTGCGTTAGATTAAAAATACTTCAACATACTCATATTAGGATTTACTGTTCTTCAAGTAGTGACGCATGAGGTTAAGCTCTAAGGGAAAGAAAACTACTTCTTCTGCTGCAGCTTCTGATGATCAAGTGGTGATAATGACCAGACAGAAATGCTGCAAGCCCTTAAATTTGAAGCATCTTAAGAGAGGTTTTTCTGTTGGCAGACAGGGGGCGATGTTTGTCCACTCACCCTCAGTGGCAAACTGTTCCAGGTGCTTCAACGTGATCTCTTTGTACCTCGAGCTGTCCGCCAAGCGGTCATAGATCACCGTGTCCTGAAGGGAGACAAACACGCATTGGTTATTGATACCCAGAGTGGAAAAAAAAGGAACCTCCTGGACTTGAGCTACTGCACAAATGGGTGTTCTCAGGTCGGATCTAGCCCTTTCGGTTTTCTGTTGTTTGTGTTTCAGTACATAGCTTTATGTACTGACGTAATCATACGCTTAAAAAGCAGATACTTACAGGGGAATTAATAAATCCACTACAATTGTATCTGGATCCTGTAACGGATAAATTATTCTGCGAGTAATGTGTTTTAATTACATTGAAAAGCCCAATCATTTAAGAGTTTCGCATCAAACTAAAATCGAACATTAGTGCTAATCCTGCTAATTACTTTTTGTGCATTTAACAAATATCCTTGTTGAAATTATCACAAAATAAAAATAGTGCCAAATGAAAACAAAAACTCAACTTAAAAATCAAACAAGCACAAAACCTGGATTGAGAAAATTAGGAAAACGACAGCATTCGTTTCGTATTTATCTTGTTTTTGATGTCTTTGTGAAGCACTTTGGTGCAAAACCTCTTTGGTTTTAAAGTGCTATATTAATAGAATAATAATCAAGTGTATATAACAAAAACATTCTGAGTGACTCATTGTGTAAAAATATTATAACCTTAGGCTTTGAAAAGCTTTACTAGGCCAACTCATAGCAGAATCTAGAGCAACATGTTCCCCAATCATTAAAATTGCAACAAAAATGATCATTTTCTACTGAATGTACTTATGTAACTGTGGAATGAGGCTGGTTTGGTAGCTGACTGCCTTCCTGTGGAATACAATCTTTGTCTAACCTTTATTTTGCGGAGATACATCTGTGAATTATGGCGATCTCGCTTTACACTGCTGCTCATTGAAAACAATTCCCGACAAGAGCGAGAGGCAATAAAGGGAGGAGAGTGTTCAACACTTGTGTGTGTGTGTGTGCGCGGTGATGAGCTGTCATGCGTTGCCATGGAGAGAGACAGACACTCACCGCTCCTTTGCAGTAGAGGCGGATCTTCCCAGATGGGGTGCGCATGATGACTGACATCCTCTTCCTCGTGCTGTGAGAGAAAAAGGAAAGAAAGAGAGAAGAAGGTGGAATCAGGAGAGAAAGCAAGTCAGAGAAATCGAATTACAAGGTGGTAGTACAGCCAAATGATCACGTACTGTTTGGGCTAAAAGTAGAAATCACAGTGGTGGCTAACAAGACATCACACCTCGGTCACACAATTATTAGTACACATCATTAGGGACACAGGAAGATGATGAACTCTGACATCATACAATTCTTTTGAGGTTCATAGAGTAAATACAATATTTAATGTACACCTATTAGCAACAAACTACATGATACAACACTTTTACACATAATAACTAATGAAAATAATAATGCTGTTATCAGTAGTTTACCTTGTAAACTCCAGCACATGAAGTAGTTCGTATCTCTCCTCTGTTCCAGGCTAAAACCAAAGAGACAGACATGTTAACGTACCTCAAAAGGACACATCTCCACCAGTCGTCTTCGGAGAGACAACTTATCTTAAGTAGCACAAGCCACCAGACTCAAATCAGCCTTAATTTCACTTTAAATGTGTTTATCTGTTGCCAGCATTGAGCTGGTGGAGGGAGAAGTACAAGGCAAAATTCAATTAACTTCCTTAATGGTTGAGACTGCGAGGTACAAGACAGAGTGATTAAATAGATGCTGAGAGCTTAAGAAGGCCTAATAAAGGTTAAGAAATTGGACAAACATTTTGGAGACAAGATGTTCCCGGCAGAGGAAAACATAATTTGAAAATGGTTTTGGCCTTTCTGCCTCCGCCTCCTTGAGTGCAATCATCGGGTTAGCCAATTAAAGGGACAACGGGATGAGTGACCTGAGCTTAGAGAGGACACACTGCATCAGCTCTGGATGTAAAGGCTGAGTTCTCTTTGCCATCATGCATATCACTTTTAATCCAAGGACTGCCAAATACAGAAAAATAGTCAATTATTTACTTAAGTAACTGCGAAAGATATTCTACAGATTGTAGAACTTCATAGCAAAATGAATCAGGATGTGCAGTGTGGTTAAAGGACAAGCTCAACATCACTCTTTTCTGTACAGTATCCATGCATGACTCTGCTCATGCCCGGTCACTTATCCTTAAATATGCTTATGTATAGTTTTCTTATTCTTATTTCTCTATAGACCTCTTATTATTTATGTATATTATTTTCTTCATCTCTCTGAGATCTTATTATTTTACAAGCACGCAAGTCTTTAAAAACAGGATTACGGACTGTTTGACCACTGAATGTACTTGTTCCGTTACTGATCAACACTGCAAATTCATTGGTTGACGTAATTTGATGCCATTTTAAAGTCTGTTATTTGTCTCTTTTATGGGAAATGTCTGTTATTTGTGCTTTTATGTGTGAAACTGTCTTGGCCAGGACTCCCTTGAAAAAGAGATTTGAAATCTCAATGGTACAATCCTCAAAAGAATATAATAAATCTGAGCTATTTATACTGCTTCAACAAATGTATTCCCCCTGTGGGGATCAATACAGGTTTATCTTATGTCATGTAGATGGAGCCAGGAGTCTGTTAGCATGGCTTCACATAAAGACTGGAAACAAGAGAAACAGCTATAGGTCTGTCCTAAAGCATCAAACTCTGCCACAACCTCAAAGCATTCTAAAGTGCAAGTCTAAAAACAACAATTCAGTGTTTTACTTGGGCTAACTGAGAACACCAGCTGCCGGCTGTAGCTTCATAGTTATTGTACAGACGTGAGAGTGGCATCGATCTGATCGTCCAACACTCGGCAAGAGAGAAAATAAGCGTATTTCCAAACTTTTGAACCATTCCTTTGATGAATAAACATTAAAAAAAGGCCAAAAGGCCAAAAATCTTGCAGCGTACCAGTAATGTGTAGTTGTGTAGTGAATCCAATTAATGAGTACAACAGCTTGCATGCCTTTCATGAAACGTCTTGTCCAGCTTACCATTTGCACAATGACGCTGTCTGGGGTTCTACCAGAAAACACAAAGCCAAGGGTTTGTGCTGCTCTCACCAGAGCTCCTTCATCTGGACAGCAAGAAAACAACAACAACAAAGTGTTACAGATACACACCGATACAAAACAGTGCTGTCTCAAGAACACCTGGAACTCGAACCTGACATTCATGATAAGAAACCATGTTCACATTATGTGCATGAAACTAGTTCATCGACACGTTTTCACAATGCGGGCAGTGACTGAGAGCTGTGGATCAGGTAGCTGATGCTACAGCTTGCATGAGGATGCTGCAGGGCGAGAAAAAGCTCTCAGCTTGTTTTTTACAGTTCACTTAACTACCCTTCTCTTTGCAGCTATTCCCCGCTTTGCTTCAAACCCCAAAGCGCCATAGGACCATGATTGTTTTTAAGCAATCAGGCAAAAAAAAAAAGGTCATCTCTCTTATCAAGAGCAAAATGTGAGCTGAAAAGCAGCAGTATTGCCTTATACAGTAGTTATAAAAACACTTTTAGCAAATCAATATGTGTTCATCATGTGTGCATTTATTGTTTCTGTATTGAACTGAATATAGGGGGTTAGCCTGTTTTACATCTGCGCTTACAAACATAACCGAGTCCTGAAACATCAGGACACACCTCTCATTTACTCAGCTTAGTATGTGTTAATATACTGAAAGGCTTGTCAATCAATTTGGCAACAACATAAGCTTGTGTGTTATTGTTTTTTTCCCATGAGAGCTACTTATTAGTTCACATTTGAATCACAGCGTTGAGCCTTTAAGCTTCGTGACATTTTCAGAGTTCATTAGGATGGTCCTTATTTTCAGGAAATGTACACAGTGCTGCTGGGGCAACCACAGTGTCTAGGGGGTAGGCCATTGTGCAAATGCCTTAAGCTGCAGTCATTCTTGTCAAATACAAAAGGCACCAAATTTTGAGAGTTTCAGTAGTTAATTTTTCTTTTCATCTAATGGCACTGATTTCTTGATTGGTGGGTGTCTCATCAGGGATCATAGTGAGGCTCAAAATATCAAAGTGGCCTACACCATGCATTCTGTAAACAGGATGTTTCATTTTCTAATATAATTCCAGGCTCTCTCCTGCACTGGTGATTATATAAATGTCTTGATGAAATACTGCTACCTGGAGGCTGTAGTGATGTGTTCCAGCTGCAAAGACACAGAGGTCACTAGATGGAAAATTAAATATCTAAGGGCACAACCTCGCTGATCGAAAGCACCTGGGACCAGGTCCAGGCAGTGTCACCCGCAGCTGCAGCACTTGCAAATTCATTTTCAGTTCAACTTGTGCCACCGAGCAGCAAAAAAAAAAACAGCTGCAGCAGTTTGGAATTGCAGATAAATGTGATGCTGAGCGCCATCTACAGGCAAGGAAAGCAACCGTTTCTGCAGAGTTGATACTTGTGCCACCTTGAAGGCAATGAGCGTTGCAAGTGTAAGTGACAAGCCCTTTTGATGATGTGCTTCCAAAATATCTAGTCTTGATCACAAGCTACTAAAGATTCACAAAGGATGACTTGTTTGCCATCCTGATTTCATTAATGTTTTTTGTTTTTCTCTTTTGAGCCCCCCCGACATCAGACAAAGTCTGGGCAATAAAAAAGGTCCCAAATTATACTGTGTGCACACACATCATACGATGGAGTAATACCAGGGCAGCATACTGTGAATACAGAATCTGTATTCCACTAGCTGTGTTGATGAAGGTGTAATTTACCTGGAGATGCAGCCTGGTAGGTTATTTCTCCATCTATGCGCTCAGGGACTGCAGTGTGACAGATGGCCATCATGGTCATGAAGTCCAGGATGACAGCAGCTGTAGGCTACAGAAAGTAGAAAAGGGCACTTTTGATTTCTAATGTTCTTTAATAAAAACTGTCACAACAAAACAGAAACAAAACAACTAGAAAGACATCGAAGATACTGAAGGAAGAGAGAGCAAAGACGGAGAGTGCACAGTTTGACAGACTCAGAGATGACAAACACAACCTGCTACGACAGACAGTTATTGCATGTGTTGAGTGTGCAGCCATATTTTTACAGGCAGTATTTGTACTGTGTTTATATCGCATGATGTTTGCTAGATCAGGACGGTTCAGTTCATCCAATCCAGTCCAGCAAGTAGGCAACAAATCAAACAATAACTGTTTGGGAACATTTCTAAATACCGTTTGACTTGCTCTACAGTCCACCATCTCCATTTAGTGTTGCAGAGTACCAAACCACAAACGCATGAAATGTGAAGCTCTCTGACCACTAAACATGCCATGTCATTATCGATGTTGTCCATCAGGCTGGGGAGACACACTGAGTAGTTTCATGGGGTTTTGCATACACACCGACAATCTTTTAGCCAAATTGTGGACCACAAATCAATACTTTATTATTAGTAAAAAAGTAGTGAACAGCTGAACAGATTGGGGCAACAAAATATTTCACTTTTTACGAAGCACAACTGTTTAAACAAAAGGGATTAGGCTTAAGGCCACTTATCACTTTGTTGTTAATTCGGTAAAACAACTTTTGAAAACTCATATGACTGACTTAAAACCTCACTCCTCTGTTACAAATATGTTGTTGTGACATTCAGTAGTGAAAAAACAACAACTTTGGGTTTGTCTGAAACAGATCCAGTATTCTCCAGTCAGGTCCGGCCGCACTAACGACTGCTGGTGGGATCCCACAGAGAGTCATGTACTCATGCATGTAATACAAACTTGCTCCAGTTAATAAAAAAAAAAAGGCCTAGCCTATAAACTGAGGGCATTTTATATTAATGAGGGGAAACGTATGACTAACTAGCCGAGGGCTACACTCGGACAGGCATCTGCCGAGGCTCCTGTCTAAGGCTGCAGGACCACCAGCTTCTAGTGAGGCAGAGATATCCGCTACCTTCAGGGCCACGCCGGGCCTGAATCATACAGCAAACAGTAATCAAGTAGCTGATTGTTGTTCAAAATTAGTTCAATAGCAGAATAAGATCACGGTATTATCTACCAACGTTACGACCCAATGAACCTACAGTGACACAGATACTCTACAGCAGATGTAACAATACATGCTGTACGTTGTTGACTGCTTATTACACAAAAACATCTGCTGTTCTCTTCCCTTCTCAACAAAAAGCTCTGTACACGCGCACACACAAACACACACACGGCATTGTTAAATTTGCTCTTTCTGTTGGCCATGGCAACTCTGATGAGAGATGTCTAACAGGGAACAAAGGAGAAAATGAATGGAGGGGGGAGGGCAAATCAAAGGGATTCTTGTAAATGAAAGTACACAGAGTCTATTACAGTCCAGGTGGCTGTGAGAGCCCCTCTGCCTCCTAGCAGCATGCTAATCTGGTCTGGGTTGACAGGTATCCTCTGAAGGACATGTCGGTGTGTGTGTGTGTGTGTGTGTGTGTGTGTGTGTGTGTGTGTGTGTGTGTGTGTGTGTGTGTGTGTCTTTGTGAGGAGCCAGTGGAGTTTTAGACTCTGAGTAAGGACATTTTTTTGAAAGAAACGACATTTTGGCAACATTTGACTGTTTGCTGCTCCCCTTATGCTAAGCTAAACTAACCATTTGCTGACTCCAGCTTTATATTTAACGGACAAATATGAGAGTGGCATCTATGGTCTCATCCAACTATCGGCAAGAATACAAGTTAACTTACTGTATTTCCAAATGTGTGAAATTATTCCTTTGAGGTTAGGTTCATAGTCTAAAATAAGGGATGTATTATGTCAATGAGGGTCCTCACAAGCATAGACGTATAATCGTGTGTTTGCTATCCAGGGGGGTGGAGAGTACAGGGCACATTGTGAGCTTTGCTCTGATGGCACAATTAGAAGTGACAGCTAATACTGTGCTGCCAGCTATCGCCCCCACTGACTCCTGGGTAATCTGTGTCACGACAACAGTGACGGACACTCATCACTTCAGACATGGCCAGTGTGTAAAAAAGTTGAAGGGTCAAGAGAAAATGAAGCAGAGCACCCGGACGGACGAGCGAGCAAACAAACAAACACCAACGAAGGATGCTGAGGCTCTGCAGGCGGAGAACATGTCCAGTGACTCAAGAGAACATGAAAAACACCAGAGGGGATGTTTATTTTTGTCAGCACTGCCATCCCCCTCAACACTGTATCAACACTACTCCTACAAATAGCCTGCAGCGACACAAAAGTGTTGTTAATGATAAGGATTAGCAATGTTTAAGTAAGAAGCATCCTGACGGCAATGAGGACAAAGTGTTTGAACTGTGAGAACACAAGGTGTTAAATGAAATGGATTGTTTCATTTAGCATCTATGTGTCATACAAGAGTGAGGGGAAGCACTGACGGCTTGAAGGTTAATGTTCATCTTGTAGATTCAAAAGACAGTTCAACATTTTTAAAAGCACTCTCTGAGGAGATCAAAACCTCCCTCGTGTCTGTGCAGTAAATATGAAGATACAGCCAGCAGCCAGTTAGCTTAGCTTAGCACAAAGACTGAAAACAAGTGGAAACAGATAGCTAGTGACTTCCTGGAGTCTTGTCATCACTGCAAGACTGCAGAGACTTCAGGAAGTTACTGCATTTCACAAACTATTCCTTTAGTAGCAGCGCCATTGTTGAGAGTTAATCTCCAATAAATTTAAAAACATGACATTGCATTTTAATGCGAAATCATTACCAGATAGACGGTGTTTTTGAAACAGCGGTTGGTTATGCACTATAATTAGCAGCGGGTGCGGGGCTATCAATAAGAAACTAAAGCAGATCCTGGACAAACTCAATGTGTGGAGAGATTCTGCTGTCATAACAAAGCAAACATCACAGTGGGATTACTACTTTCCCTGGGCGGTGCTGCTCTACGTAATTAGATGTGACATTCTGCCTCCCCCACGCTGTTCTGCAGCTGAGTGACTCAACCAGCCAATCAATCACAGTTTTCACCCATTTCATTACCACAGGTGGCCTTTACTGCTCCCCAAACGCATGTAAAAGTCCATATTTTGAGACAAAGGCACAACTACTAAATATTTGATTTTCTTAAGTACTTTTTGGGGCAATCTTCACATCCATAAGTTCATACTAATAAAATCCCTCTACGGCAGTTCAGTTTCCTACAGTGAAAAAGCAAATAAGCAGGTCTTCATCCTGTCAGACCGAGTGAATCAGGTTGTTTGCCTGCCTCAATAGCTATCCATCCCTCAGCACGATTTTAATCAAACTTTATGAAAGTTATTAAAGTGAATTCAGTCAATTTGTCCATCGAAACATTTGATTTTGATCCACACAAAACAAAAAAATCATGCCATGAAACATCAAGTCCTTTTCACCAGTTTTAGGACACACAATGACAAGTCTACCACATCATCAAGGTCCACTTAAAACGGCAAGAAAAGCTCAAACAACCACAGACAAATAGATTCAGAATTGCTCTCAGTCGTGTCCTAAACAGCAGCCTTCACTGTAGGCAAGTGGCGGGGAACCCTGACATTACTTACGTGATTACTTTGGAGGTTTTCCAGTAAGCTCGAGTCATTAAATCCCTCCTCTTCCGATGAGTGTGTGCTGTGGCTGGAAAGAAGAGAGGGAGAAGTCAGAAAGCCAGAACGCACTTTAATACTTGATACCACTGACAGCCCAACTGCAACATGTCGTCATTGATTAGTAAATAACATATAATCAATTTGCATCATCATCATCAGAGCATATTCTGACAACAACGCTATTGACAAAAGGTGTTCACATAAAAGTACAACTTTCTACTTGTGTCTCATGACAATGATAAGCATGAGAAAAGTCTTTCTTATGAACCAACAGCAATAGTTAGCCTGCATAGAATACACTACGATTGTCTACCACTCTGCAGCCTGATGAGCACAAACACAGTATTCTTGCCACAACCGAAAGAAAAACTGCAACTAACGACTATAATGACTGTCGATTAGTCCGCTGACTTTTCTCTCAAGCTGTATGAGATGTACACAAACTGTTTGTTTTATCTGACCAACAGAAAACCCAAACTAAAATATATGATAAGGAAAAGTATCAAATCTAAAGCTGGAACCAGTGGATGTTTAGCATGATGGAAACGCTTTATCGATGATCAAAATAATCAACGGATCTTTTCAGCTCCATATAAAACGGATATTTGCTGAGAGTGGCACCACAAAACAGATCTCAAACTGGCAGCGACACAGCCAGTGTTGTGCAACAGTATTGACATTCGTTAACGAAAGTCTCAACCGCAATGCCGACAGAATGCAAGTGCTGTTTGGGATTCAGTCCATGCTCTCAGAAGCAGCACAAAGAAAACCTATTACTCACACACTAATCAAAGCAAAACCCTAAGAAATGACTGGAAACACAATTAGTCTCTCATACTTGTACCACAAATGCATTTCGTTGCTGGCAAGATGCAAAATAATTCAATATATTTCATTCCATTAGGAATATAGCAAAAGAAAAAAACATAATACAATCTTTCATCAACAAAAGAAAAACATGCTGAGCTGCAAAAAACAAGAGTTTGGATTGCAGAGAAGACATTTTCATTGTTAAAAGGTAAAGATGTGTTTTATCCCTTCAATGGTGATTCTGTATGTAGCCACCAGCCGCTCTCTGGCTGTCGAGCAGGGATCAATTCACGATTCTGTGATGAATAGAGCCCGATAGATCAGGTAGACGGCAGCGTTGTCCGTGGCACAGGGGCTTGATAAAAATGTTACTGAGGCCGCCATTAGCAACCATATGTCTTTCTAATCCCACAGGAAACACTCTTGGGGTTCCTAAGAGCCAAACAGCAAAACTCCCATCCACTGCGCCGCAAATTGAGGTTTTGGAGGAAAGAATTATGGGGAAAACACAGTGAAGCCATCGAACAGCAGGGCTGGAGTCAATATTGCGTTACACCTACGTAGATGCACAGGAGAAATGTACCACACTTGCAGGCTTTATGAAGATATATGTTCGAGATATATTTATATATTTCAAGAGCCTTGTGCAATTATGTGAAATAGAAAAAGATTCTGCAGAGACTGAAAAACTACAGCACCGTTGAAATAAAATCTATGGAGTCATTAGTACTGTTTCTAACCCTTGGACAGGGGAGGAAGCCCGAAGCTTTTCTCTACTGCAGCAGCAGCGTAGTCCGCCACGCCGATCGTCTTGATGAAATGTCTGAGGCACGGGGCTCGGTGTGGAGGACGGTCAGCTATTGATTATCTGTCAGCACACAGAGTTCCTGTCACTATGGGAACAACGGTGCTGGCTGTTCACAGTCAATAGCCGGAGACCGATTCCTGTTTAAACCTTTTACACACATGCTCTCCTGGAAATAAAGATTTCACAACTGACCTGCGTCAAGATGACAGTGTTTGACCCCATAATGCGATAGGCTCTGATTTAAATGAACCTCGGATGAAGACATATCCAGGTCTGCCTTTGTTTTGTTTGTTTTATATCTATCAATAGGCATTCATTCTTCCTTGTTCCTGCATCCTTAACCTATTTTGTGTACAAATAAAGTCTCTAACTCCATTGTTTCAGTGAGAAAAATAAGCAGCAAAAAGAGTCATGCCCTCATGGAAGCTGGCAACTTCCTTTAAAGCAGCAAGATTCAACAATTTGGCATAATAGGCATTAACAAACAGGCCCCAATAATCCCCCATGCAAAATAGACGAGACACACCCATGCTGTTACTGCAGATCTCAACACTAGCAGATGGATCTCAGAAGGACTGTGAGTGTGTGTGTGTGTGTGTGTGTGTGTGTGTGTGTGTGTAGGTGTGAGAGAGAGAGAGAGAGAATAAGTAGGAGTGTATCTACCACCTCCAAATTTAGTTCGCTGTTAAGCGGGGAAAAGGAGAATGTGCTGCACAGCTTCAGCCTCAACACAACAGACACTAAAGGTTTGGGCTTTTCAAACTTGCTGAATGTACAAGTGCCTGTTGCGAAGCCACAAAACGTCACCACTCAGAATTCAATAAGAATTCTTGTACAGTCAACACATAACAGAACATTTGTTGAAAGGCCGTTGTTTCACATCAACGGATATGCAAAGTGAATCAAGAGCCACAATCACATACAACACGTCCAAAGAGAACAACAACAGCAACACGCACATTAAGGTATTGTGTTCAAAGTCACGATTTCCACAAGGCAAGGCAGCACTACTACATCACAGCGAGGAGCGGAAAAAAAAACGACCACCATTTCACACAGAGTCATCTTACCAGTCGTCCTCTGCAAAACTACCCTCCTCAGCCTCAGGGACGTGGCTGTTGGAGAAAAGATTACCTTGTTGACAAAGTCTGTTGTTAACGTGTTCTGTGAATGTACAGACGCCAGGATTGGATTAAAGATGGGTTTGTTTATGGGTTGGCAGGTGTTAGAGTATGATAGGTCAGATGCCGGGAAGGACAGTAGCTGTTGTAGTTAGGTGGTGAGCAGTGATCATAGCAGGTCCTCTATTCATTTGGAAACTCTCATATCGGTATGCTAGGAGCCGGTTAGCTTAGCACAAAGAGGGGGAAACTACAGCTGCAACCGAATGTGCGGCTGAACAGCTAAATGTGAGCATTCTGTGTATATTTTCAAGGCCACCAAAGAACGCTGCCATGAAGACAACAATGTTTGAAACTAAATGTGGTCAGAGAGCACACCGCTCTAAAATGAGGCAACAAATTATTTTGACATCTCTGCTCTGGCAGACTGACTGCAGTGCAGCGTTTTGTTAACTGTACGGAGTGGAGCCGACCAGACGACATGCTCCACTGAACACCACGGCTTGATTCATGCTGTGAGCCTGTTCACTCTTGCACCTTCAGTGGGGCAACATTTTGGTTATCTGCATTAACAACAAACCAATCCGTCTGCATACGGGCTGATGTACTGTATTAGACGAATGTAACAACTGTATCCAGTGTACATGTCAACTGGGTTACACTTTACAATCACAAATTGCTTCTTCAAAAGAAAATCAAAACATATTTTTCTGTTATTTTTGTCAGTTAAGTACATTTAAAACAAACATGTTTTCACTCAACTCCAAACTAATAACACCCAGGAGGATTCTGGGAGCCTTTCTAGCCTAAACAATATCTCTCCTTAAGATTCGGACTCCAATCGCGTGGAATTAATTAATGTCTACACCCTTGGGGTCGGCTTTATTAATTACAGCAGCGCTTAATTTATGGGGAGGGACACATGCAGGCGGCGGTCTCAGGGGGGACTTTGTGTGTGTGTGTGCTGGCACCAAATTACAAGTCACGCCACAGAGAAAGTGCTATTTATGTGCATTAGTATTAAAATATGAAATGTTAAATCCTCATTTTTACTCAAATTATTTATTTATTTGCACAAGAACATACGACTACATCCTGAAGTAATCACATATTTAGAATTCTGTCCTTGTGAATCAAGTGAATTAAAATCAGTGCTGGAGAAGCATTGAAGTCTTTTAATTCCAGAGTTGGAGACATGTTACTGACAGAGAATTTAGAGTTGAATTGAATTGCCTCACAACTACTATGATCCATACTTCATGATCAACATGAGACATCAGACTGGATGCTATTGTCTAGTGAATTAAAATACAAAACAATGACCTGCACTGTAAACAGTTTTAGATTCTAAGCCTCCCAACTCTTATTTTGGTAACCCAGAAGAAGAGGAAGAGGAGCAGGCCAAATGATGGCATTGTCAGAACAGCCCAGCCTCATTAGAACCTGCCTTTTTTTTTCTCTCCTGCTATGAAACACTCATCCATATTTATCAGTTGCATAAGAGGGAGTCCTCCTTTCAGAGAATCAAAGGAAAACATCTCTAGTTGGGATGAAGGAGAGAGACTGCTGCCAAACGTCAGCCTTTGCAGGGAGGAGTGTCTGTCCCTGATCACCAGCAGGCTTGATCCAATTAGATAACCAGAAAAAAGGCAGAGAAAAAGAAAAGGACATTCTGGAGCCCAAAAACACCCCTAAAATGACAACCGTTTAAAAATAACATATATATGTCAGCAATGATCCTGTAGGTATCACATCATCAACATGATGTACTTAAAGTGACTTTATGTTTGTGACCCGGGGATAGACAATGAGACGTCTGGGCTAGCAGTCATATCATAATGAGAGCTTTGGGACAGAAAACTCCAGATAAAATACTCTCTTTTGTCCTTCAGTCTGCACTCCATCAATCAAGCTTTTATAATTGAATCCTAATGGGATTAATCATGTACTGTCACGCCTGCACTTGCTTTGGTTCTGTGAAGATCTGCTCTCCCACTTGTTTTGCATCCACTGAGGCTAATTATCTATGCACTAAAATGAAATGAGAGTATATTCAGGGGAAATAACATTAAGTGCTGATTTAATGAAATGTTAAAATATAATACAATATGCTTTTATGGCAGTGGAGCCGAGGGACAAAGTTAATTCATGTGGATGGCGAATTCTGACTAAACCCCTACATTTACAAGAAGATACTGTAAGCTGCAAATATTCTCGTGTCTGACTTGCATCAAGCTTTGGACCTTGTAGGGAAAATAGTAACATTTATTTCCAGTTTTCCAAAACACATGACCTCCAACATGACAAACGATGGACATAAGCCTACGAAGTAGAGAGTAAAGTGCCTTTGCTTGCAAATGTCTGTCCGCCTTTTATTTATAGTTTATGTTGAGAGGAGCACCGATGCAGCTGCTAATGAGAAGGCGAGGGAGGAGAGAGGGAGACGCCAGCTGTACTGTGATGCACACTCTGCATTTAATGAAGGGGATGGGGGAAGCAACGGTAGAGGATGCAACGAGGGGAGGAGGGAAAATCAAAAAGTGTGAGGGAAGCGGAACGTTACCCATAGGCCACACCAGCGACGGTGCACTTCTTGAACTGCATCACGTTGCAGGTCAGGGTCCCCGTCTTATCAGAGAAAATGTATTTCACCTGTATGGGTAGAGTCAGGATGGGTAAACATGTAATTCTAAAGCAGAGATATACCCTTTAAGTAAGCATTAGCATAATGTAAGGTAGTATTTGAGCAGCATAGTTTACCTGGCCGAGTTCTTCATTCAGGTTGGAGGTGCGAGCCATGGCAGGTGTGTTTGTGGGCTCATAGAGCATATCAGTGTCCTGAAACCAATAACTGGAAGCGTAAATTCACTAAAGACACAACATCTTTGGTAACAAAACAAATTAAACTTTATAACAGCAGTGAAATTAAAAATCCACTCTTTTTTCCTCTCTAGAAAACACTGAACCAACTGGGGCTGCTGAAAGAGAAGCCAGCTGAGAGCTGCCCTAAATGTTGCTAAATATTCCTTGCTAGGATTTTCATTTAAAATTTAATGAATAAAAAGAGCTCAGAATAACTTCAGGCAAAAAAAAACTGTACGTTTGGTAAGCTGAGATAGTTGGTGGGGTTGACCTAGTTGCGAAACATATAAGAATAAAATATTGTAGGTGCTCACTCAGATATTTCACGTCAGTAAGGGTTCTGACTGTTTCGGCGGTTTTTACACATTTCAATATGTTGTGTTTTCATAAAAAAAAAGCTACAAACACCTTAGAAAGGTGATATGGCGAATGTGTTAGCAAACAGTGGCTTCTTTACACATCGAGCAGACAGAGCAACGTTAGCATTGATTTGGAGTCAAGTTTGTGCAAACCTGATCACCTAAGTTCAATATTCACTCTGTTTTTAGCTCCGTTTTGGTCTCGCTCCTGACGGAACTACAGTACGTCTGCTTTTGGAATACATGCAAACATTGAGACATGCATTTAAAAGTTAATTTCCTCTCTGAAGTCCCACCTGTTTAGGAAATACTGCATCTATCCGTTAGTTTAGTTCAGTAAATTGCTTCAACTCACCCAGTTGATGAAAAAGGCTTGGATGAACTTGATAACCTCCAGGGTGACCAGGAGACTGATGGGGATCAGGTTGTTGAACAGGATGATGAAGGTGAGGAAGTTGAGGCCAAAGTTAGCCGCTCCGCCATCTAATCAGGGGACGAGTTTTGGACAGAAGGAAGTGATACAAAGGAGACTCATCAGTGCTGGTTCATAAATATCCGTTTGTTAAATGAAAATGCCCAAAGCTACTTCCAGCCAATGATCAACTTTATCCCAATCCAGAGAATGTTTTGGGCTAACGTCGCGCATTAGCTGGAATTAACCATTTCTTCCACCCAACCTCATCCTCTTACGACTCAACTGATTAACAGTCCAATTTAATGTCCCAAAGATTCAAAGTAGCGAACAGGGACTGAAGTATCTTGAATGTCATTAGTGTCACAGCAGCAGCCTTGGCATCCAGCATGATCCAGGCAATGAATTCCACAAAGCACTATGCAAAATGGTGCTGGTCCCCCCCCCCCCCCGAAGCCCCAAACAATTGGCAAGGATCAACATGTAACCCCACTGACATCAAACATGAAAACAGGAGGGATGTGATTTACCTTTCCTCAGCTTGCAGGAGGTGCAAATGTTACCTTCCTTAACCCAAGCCTTGATCTTAGCATTGCGGTTGAGAGGGACAGCCCTTCCCCATGACAGAACGATTGCAAAAACAAAAACTGGATGGCAGAATGGAAGCTACTGCTACTGGTACCACAACACATACAGGAGGGAATACATTTTTTTCAGAAGTGGGGGGGAAGACAAACGTATTGGATGCTCTCAAGACAAAGGAGGGAGATTCAGTCCATAGCACATTCTCAACCAACAAGGAGTGGAAAAGAGGGGGTGGATTATGCCAGCGAAAAAGTTTGGGTATTAATGATGATCACTACGTCACCTCATTTCTAGTAGCCAGCTTGTGATATTGTGATGTTAAGCAAGTTTCCTGCTATCAGATGAGACAGGGCTACTGTGATGGATCAGTGGAGAGTCACTAAAAAAATACAAATCAAACCATAGCAAACCAGGACATGCACCAGTCACACAAGTGCAAAAGTACACCAGATGCCTTCTCTTAAATATACGTCACTGTAATGTAGGAGCAATATGAATACAAGGTGTTCTAACCGAGCATCATAAAAGTATCTTTTATGATTAATCCAAAGCAAGTTGTTGCAGGAGTTGGACTGTAAATTGTTTAACAGTTATATTTTGTTTGGTGTGGCACATGTACATTACAGTGAGAAGACCACACCTCCTCGACATTATGCTCAAAAGCAGAAGAGGGACCAAAGAAAAAAAATATTATCATGCCGTCAGATAACACATCAGCAGTTTACTAACAGAGGTAGTCAGCAGAAAGTCAATGATATGGTGATAAATGCACAGCTACCTACAGAAACTGACTGAGTAAACAGAGAGCAGGTGGCATGAATGCATAACAAATGACAATTTTTGCGCTCAATCTGCATCAAGTGAAGTTGTCAGAATGTATAGGCTTAATGCCGGGGATGACCTGTGTCAGCACTCTGCAGCGGGTCAAAGTCAAATGAATTACTCACCAGGCATGCATAATCGCAGGCCTCTGTGACGTACGCCCTGTGTGAAGCGGAGCGGGCTAACATTGACTCGTCTGTTCCTTTCTGCATTTAACTTCCGAATGTTGGTAAGTGAGTGAAATTACCATAATTTAGGAAAATATAGTCGTGCAAGTAAACAGAATGTTTAAGATTTGACAATCTCCCCACCTCTCTCTTTTGTCACTGGTTGGATAATGTGCACTGGACAGAGTCTCAACAACTCCTTATGGAAGTACAATCAGTCTCAAGATGGACGTCTGCCTTATGACTTACACTCCCCTTATCAGTGTGTTATGGGGTCTTTTAGATGTGGGTTTTAATGCCACTGACGGCAACGTTGAAACCCTTTTAAAACCAATCGAAGCCAATGCAACATTTCCTAAAAAGGGACAGTGTAAGTCGTAGTGCAAGCTTAGTTTGACCAGGGCACAACCTCTCCTACAAAGGCCTATCAGGGTACAGAGTAATGGCCGGCGTGTCACGATAATCACTTTGCATACCAGGTTCAGAGCTTCATCACAACAGACCAACAGCCACGGCAAAAGAGCAGACAATATTTGTTTGTGTCGCATTAATGTCTGTAATTGTACCTAAACATTTTCTATACGGGCTTGAGAACACGTGTAAATAACTAAATGGGTTTTCACCTTTTCCCCTCCCTCCCCTTCCCTCTCGGTCTGTCCTTTGAAAAATCCACACAAGAAAAGAAGGCGGCAGAGGCATTTAGAAAATGTCAGCTCTTGCCCCTCGGGTTGCGCCACATGTTGTGTTCGAGCAATGAACACGTACAAGCTTCCTGCTATGAAAAGCTTCCCGAGTGCAACCTCATCTCCCCGGCAGTCAAAGCAAATGCTGCTATTCATTTATTGTAAAGAATTGAGGGGACAAAAAAAAATAAGATGAGGGTCTGAAAGCTTGGGAACTGCAAAGTGTTTAACGTGGCACAAAGAAAAATGGAGTAAAAGTGAGACAGTGTGTGCATCAGGCACTGAAAATAACTAGACGAAAGTATAAGAGAGCTGGAGGGGAAAAACCTATTGTTGGATCCCTGGTATGTGCTTGTCCATGGCATGGGCCCATACAAAGTAGGGCAACCATATAGGGGGCGAGGGTAGGGGGCTTCATTTGCTTAGCAAAGGCAGAGCTTCAGTAAAGGGTTAGTAAGGGAAGGTCATTCACGGATGGCCAAGGCTTTTAAATGGTTGTTACCTGGAGCTGTTAAAAAAACGACAACAAAGAAAACAACAAAATCAAACAGAACATTAGAAAGGAACAAAAAAGTACAGCAGCGCAGTGATATTCAACCATTTCTTTTTTTCACTCAAACTCATTCACAACACATCTATGCATGTCACAGCTGTCTTTTCTCAGTTAACAGGGAATTCACTTATTCCCACATTGCCACATATTTCACTTGTAATGCGAAACATAGTTTAACTGAGGCAACATAAAAACGACACAACACATACCAGCATTTAGGAACTTAAAATGACAAAGAAATAAGCTGATATGGACAAGTGAGACAAAATATGTGGAATAAGAGGTGCAGCGTGGGCTGTTGAGACTCTTACAGTTGAGATCCATGTACCAGGCATCATTGCCGTACTGGTACTTCCAGATGGTTTGGCCAATGGAGCAGACCAGAGAGATGGCCAGCAGGCAGCCAAACAGCACGAGGATCTGAAAGTTGGTGATACGCTCCACGTTGGACAGCTTCAGAGGAGGCCGAGTGGAATTCTGGGTAACAGAGGACAAGATAGTTGTGGTAAACCAAAAAATTAATAAGTATGACGAAAGGTGATGCTCTCTATCTGTGCTCTTAACAGCAAGATAAAGCATGATCAGGGTAACTCAACTTTTGTAACAAGCTGCTTAAGAGCATGAAATGTCTTAAATATGGTATATTTGTTTACTTACCTGTTCAATAGACTGAGCTTTTTCTTTTAACTTAACAGTAAATAAAACCCTCCCAATATTTTGGAAATATGCTTTACCTGCATGAGCTTTGTGTCATGTCCAGTGTAGACCACCACACCATGCACCCACTGAGTGTTCCTCAGCTGGGCTCCTCTCAGAAGGATCTGGTCTGGACCCAGTGGTGCTGTACTGTAGTAAGAAACATCACTGCCATGAGAACGTTCTTCATACAGAACAACAGGCTAACATGGTGTCTCACAAGTTGGTCAAATAGGTTTTTGTTAAGGAAGCCTTTGGTTGATAGAAATAACTGACTCAATGAGGGTTGACCTGACAATCAATCACTGATTTTACATTTACCAGTTCGATTCCTTATTGATAAACATGTCAATACTAACAATAACCATGATTCAATATTACAACACGAAATAAGCTTTCCTGACGGACATTCCATAACAACAAAAACTAGATTAGTATTTTGTGATGCTATGAAAGACCTTTTCACATAAATATCTATAAAAACACAGCCAGTATTAAATTGGCCTCTAAGTACAACTGAATAAACTCAGTTATAAATCAGATAATACATGTGCATGTACTTTTTAATAGTAAACAGATTGGTCCTGAAACCAGTTGTAACAGTGGTGTTTAAACTGACATGCATCCAAGCCTTAAGGAAGTGATGTCTTACGTTGTGTGCTGACGAAACTGAATAATGGATAAAAGTCTTTACTTGTGAAAAGATTTCCATCAAAATGAAAATACAGCCCATCAAACTACACACCCACCAAAAGCTAAGCTCTCCATATTCAGGAGAGCTGTATCGTCCCAAACTCAGAGAATCAAGCCATGATATCATAAAAGCAGGCATACAGCCTATAATGCATTTTCTCTACAATGGCAAAGCTTCCAAACAAATCTCTAATTCAATTTAACTGAGGCAGGTGCTTCCATTTATTCAGGAGAAAGATTAAATAATCCCTAAAACCTCATAATGCACTGATACTGGCTCTGCTCCTGGCTAATGGGCTATCGAGTCTGTAAAGGAGGGGCAGAGAGCCAGGCGTGGAGCTCCGCGACTGAGCCCACCTGTGTCCATCCAGGCGGATGTTCCCAACAAACTCGTACAGATGGCGGTTTGGGCTCTCGCACTCCATCCGCCCGGAGAGCCGCACCAGGCTGTCGATGTCCTTTATGTCTGCGGTGATCTGGAGACCCTGTTGATGTCATTACAGCAACATTATAGCAGTGATTCCATTGTTGTTGTTTTTATCAATTAGTGTTGAAGCCCTGCAGAAGATTTCTCTTAGTTCACATTGTATAGACAGTAACTAAAGACAATCACCTGTCTGATTTTCAGGTTTGTTTCTCCATCCAAGTTAGATGTTTCGATGTAGCACATACCCTGTGGTTCACTGTAGTGGAGGGAGAGGATTTAGAGACTTGGAAGCAGTAAAATAATATGACAACTGCTATTCATTCATATATTACAGTCTTACCTCAACTGTTCATTATTTTATATGATTATAATTTGAAATAATATACCAATAAGCAAAGTACTGATAATTTAACAATAATAAAATATCACTTTTAATGTAAATTTTGGGTCTCAAACTAAATATTATTATTAAATAAGGTTCTTCAACAAAACAATTATGTGCGACTAGATCTCTGCAAACGGCGATGCTGCACGTCGGCCTAAAGGCCAATCAGAAACAGAATAAAACTATTTACTGAGTGGAAGTTACCCACTTAACGTACAGTTAATGTCCCTGAGAGAGACGTAACAGAGTTTAACCGTCTAAAATACAGAGCAAAGGGACAGGGGGGGGGGGGTGGAGAGGGAGAAACCACACAGAGAACAGGGATGTCTGAGCGAGCAGGCATGCCGAGCACAACAAACTCGGACAAACGGGCCTCTGACAGACTCTGGGCACGGGGACAGAGAGTGAGCGCATGCCGCTGCTTGAGGTGAGCCGGGTCGCTGGTTAGCTACTCTTTTCATGGAGTGATGTACTCGCACTGAAGGCTGGTCCAAACACTCACGGGGCGGAGGAAGGGAAAATCAAAAAGATATCTGGGCACTGAAGCCCAACTACAACTAATGAGAGGTTTGGAATCAGCTGCAGTTAGCCATCACACGAGAGTTTTGTTTTACGGAAAGCGATGGCCAGGAAGTGAATACTTAAACTTGTTGTTATTCATAAAAGAGCTAAATACTTAAGTTTGATCCAATGTTAGCAAAACTATAATTCCAAGATGCTTTTCAACTTGACATCTTGGAATGTGACTGCATGCAAACTGACACATATTAAATGAAATTGTTGCATTCAGGGTGCCAAACGAGCCATGCAGAGGGCAGAAATGTTGGGAATAAATTCACACCCAATAAGAACATATCTCAAAGAAGGAGCGTGTGCTCCTGTGCTGTATGTAATACATGATGTCTCCATTCACTCTGAGCAGCGTGAGATGTTTCAGTCAAACATTGAAAAGGGTCTATTGGACAAGTTATGGTGTAAGACAGAATACCACATAATACAATGACCGCTATTATGGCTGCCAAACCGTAATGTAGGAAGAAAAGAAAGGGACCTGGTTTCATTGACTGCGGCACTGTGACAATATCTGGTTGTTGCCAGTAATCACAGGCCCCTTCCTTCATTAAGACTGTAAAATAAACTATTTATTATTTGTGACAGGAGTGAGAGAAGAGCTAAAATGTCTCGTCCCAGTTGGTACAAACACAGCCCCCATCTCTCCCATCGCTGTTTGTTTGGTAGTGTTGCTTGTTTCCTGACCTGGACGACAGTATCACGAGGTCAGCCGGGAGGTGGTCCCCATTAGCAGCTCTGACTACTTCCCCAACAGCCACCTGATATTACCAACCACACACCAGCAGGGGGCGAGAGAGGAGGTGTGGCAGTTGATCGCACAGGGGGGGGGGGGGGGGGGGGGCAGGATCGGAGGAGACGAGGTAAAGGAAAAAAAAAAAGGAAGGGATGGAGAGGATAACAAATAGACAGATGGACAGACAAACAGCAAACACATAAGGGGAGAGAGAAGAAGAGCAAAATTATCAGTCCTGTGTGGTCAGAGGGTGCGGTTGGTATCTGTTCCCCTTTTCACAAAAACATTTAGAAAAACATGATACGGTAAAGTTGATGATAAAATTACTCAGAGATGTTACGTTTTTAATTTTAAAAAATTTATATTCAGAACAAAAATGTGGGAAGTCCCCACTGACCCACCTAGAGAAATGATGGTTGTCACAACCGGATACTAGAAATCTCTTCTAGCTCTTTAAGTTATGCATTACCAAACTAAATGTACATCCCATAGCCACCTTAACATTGGCTCTATTTATTATCTAACCATCACTTCTTTAAGGAGAGCAAGAAGAAGAAAGAAGAGAGAAAATTCCACAGAGTCAGGCAGCAGGGTGGACTCCTATACCTGGGTGACAAAATAACAGCATCCGCAGGAACGAAATCACTGCCTTTTACTCTAATAATATCGCCCACTTCAATCTGTGAAAATAAACTGGTTACTGCTGTGCACCGCCTATAAAACAGCACAAAACACGAGTTCTACATCAGGAGCAAAGATGCACAGCCGGTGAGGAAAAAGGACATTAAAGCAGTAAACATAGTGCAGAAACAGCTGGAGTCTTCCTTCTGTTACTACTAAACTTTGCATTCAGCAGCTTCAGAAGAAAGAAAAAAAACACACATCTAATTATGAGAAAACAAGGATAAATTAGCAATCATCAAATGTTTTGTCTTCTGTAGTATAAACAAAATATATTACAGCTGAAAAAAAAAGGATTACATAAAATGCATGAACCACAACAAAACAATTCTGCTGCCAAAACCATGGATACTGACATTGATGACATACTGATATTAATAATAGTGATCTAGGTATATTTGGCAAAAATATATCTAGATGCCCTGAAAGAGTTTAGAGTTAAAAGAGTTTGGAGACCAAGTAGAAATGTTTGAGAGAAGCCGCTTTTAGAATATGCATGATGAAGATGTAAAACGCATCAATTATTTAAAGATGGCCTTTTTAGAGAGGATTTCTGTGTATAAAGGGGAGGGACATACACATACCAGCAAGAAACACAGTGATTGTCTCTGCATGAACCAAGTCAATGTGTGAATCAAATACTTTGTTAAACAATATCTTAGTCACAGAAACTCTGGGCCATCACATCACTTTGATGCAGAAAATATCTGTTTAATAGTCAGTTAATTTCAATTGAATCTTATCTTGCGTACTTCCTAAACCCCTCCCTTCAACATATATCATGCACTGCCACATATATCGATTTATTTTACCATCTTGTTGTGGCATGTATTGTGTCTTAAATATGTGATGTAATTGATTTTCCTGCAATTTCTTTTCTGGCTCATATCCCAAGTGCAGAAAGAAAGATTCATCTTTGACTGCACTGCCACATGCTGAATGTACCTCTAATGGATGAGTGAATATTTCAAATTACCAAACGGTCTAAATCCAAGTCATTTCTGCGCTCCCTGGTGTTTTATCTGCTTTTAGAGAAAATGTTCCAGCCACAGTAACAAAACAGTTTCATTTTGAGGGAAGAGAGGAAGCCTCTCTTTGTCCTCCAGCTTTGCCTTCTAATGACCGTCCACATGGAAACGCTGGATTAATTAGCGACCAGATACTAGAGGGGTCAGGGGGTGTACGCATGTGTGTGTGTGTGTGTGTGTGTGTGTGTGTGTGTGTGTGTGTGTGTGTACAGAATGTGAGAGATTTCTCCAATTTACAACAGCACCAAAGATGGTGAAATCTGCTCAAGTTGAATAAAATGTGAGCTGGTGGAAATGACCATTAGTGACATACCTTCTCCCAGTGAACAATCTCCCAGGCACCATTCCTCAGTACTGTGGCGAGAAATGAGTCATGGAAATAGTTACAGCGAGAGAGAAAGAGGAAGTAAAAAAGACAAAGAAAATAGGAGCCATATTACAATGCAGCCATCAGCTTTATAAGGCTTACTTGCTATGCAAATACTTCTACACAAAATAGTATGTTTCCTAGTCAAACCATCAACACATTGGCTTTCCTATTCAAAAACCTGAAGAAGAAATGATTTTCTGTACCTTGACATTCCTTTTTGTTGACAACACCGTCAGCATTGTGGCGTTTCTGTAGGGCAGAAAAAAACAAAGCTATTATCCTCTGAATATACGTTAATTAAAAAGTAACGACAAACAAATAAGGGAGAAAATAAAGTTATTATTAGATAAACTATGCTAGATTACAAAAGCCTCAAATTCTGTGATTTTATAGGAGGAAGTGGCCCGAAGAGGCTGACGCTGTAAAGCACCACTCACTAGCTCCAGTGAGAGAAGTCGGCGTTTACAAGCTGAAGAAAGATTACACCGTTGCACTGACGGTGGAGTTTACGTGTGTATTCTCACTACGACGACACAGACTTATATAATGCAGCATGGTATGCTGCATTATAGAATGCAGACAGCATAGAGTTTTTGCAGTGGTGGCCCCAATAAAAATCCAATAATCTTTGTAATGTTGATGATTTACTCAACCCTTTGTAACAGCGTACACAGAGAAAAAAAGACAGTAAGCACATACAGCAGGCACTGGACCGAGCAGAGACATTACTGCAAAAAGTCAAAACTGCACAGTGTTCTTCTCTTACTGTGGCTGTTTAATCAGATCTCCCACAGGAAAATACAGCACTAACAAACATTTACAAGTGTGTGTGTGTGTGTGTGTGTGTGTGATAAAGAGTCAGGCCTTTCAGTTTGGTCACCTGTTCATCATTTTGAGTTTTGTGTTTGCATAGTGTGATATTTGTTTATGCCGTTTGTGTCAGAGAAAGTCCTGTTTAGTTGACACTTTGCACAGCAACAGTAGATACAAGGTGCAAAGAACAGTGTGGACTTTCTGCTTTTTGCCACGACACTTCATTAAATGCCAATGTGAGCACCTTTAAGTGCTCCAACAAAAAAGGAAATTTGAACATCAACAATTCCACGACAAAGGGTCAAACCCCATCTTCTAATGAAGATTATATGATAATATCAAAAGCCTCAGAACAGCTACTAAATGGACCTTGTGGTGACTCCTGTAATTGCAGTAGTGTAATTGTCATTGAAGTAGCATCTACATACAAACTTAACAAACTATCCTATATGTGCCGTCTGTGGCCGCATCAAAATACCAATCAGCAGGATTACTTCCCCTCGTGTACATCTTGTCTGCTGAACAGTCAACTGTGACTTCAACAGCTGATTCCAAGGGACAGCTTGTCAACTAGCATCACGCTGAGTAATAATGTGTTGCTGAGTCCGTCTCATAGAAATAATCACTGTGTTTTACAATGTGGCTCCTAAAAGCAACATGTGCTGCACTTGATTAGTGAGGAGAGGACAAATCCACTCATGTCCCCGCTAATAATCAGTTTACTTTGAAGATCCATTCTAATTAAGTCTAATTCTAATTCAATTTAAAGCTAATTTGGGTAATTTGGCTCACTGTACTGTACATATCAGGAGGGGGAAAAAAGACTTATTGCTGCTGACTGAGACACAAGAGCAGCGGAAGTTTGGTTGCATCAATACACAGCTGCTTACGGAGGAGAAGTATTCACTCTCCTTAGCCAGATTCCTCCAATGACCTGTGGACTAAAGCCCGCAACCTTATAGTCACAAAAGCATCCGTTTAATGCTCCAGCTGCTATTACCCGGTCATATCAAAACCTATATTATATATCGTCACTCTGAACAACAACCACTTTAAAGCTTCAAATAAACTGAATCTGCTCTCGTGCACTTCTGTTCCATCCACTCTTTGCTAGTAGAGATCTTCACAAAGCTCGTTCAACAACACCTGTGCAAAAGGTATCAGCTAGTTTCATTCATCCACCCCATCTGTTCCTGCTGTACAGATCAGGCGGCAACGTCCGGTTCTGCTGAGTGAAGCCGATGCCGAAGTGTCTTAAAACGTGCATTCTCTCTGCTGACCAGCAGGGGGCGACTCCTCCGGTTGCAAAAATAAATCAGATTGAAGGGAAATCGATGAGGAGATTATCCTACTTCTCACTTGATTTATTACCTCAGTAAATATTGATACAATAAACTCATGTTTACAATCACTAGTTTCAAGTCTACTACAGCATGTGCGTACATGCTGCAACCGGTAGCTCCCATGAATTTCAACTTAATTTGTTCATCCCTAATGGCATATGAAAGAACACATTCATTAACATCTGAGAAGGAGGCGTGGGGATTTGGATTAAGTGCAGCGGACTTTGAGACAAATCACCGCCCACGGCTGACCAACGTGCCAGTCCTGCCGGACCACCGGAGAGGAGAGGGAGGAGAGCCGAGATGGGAGCTAAGCTAACCCAGCTAGGACCTCAAGCCTATTGCTGGCCATCTGATGCCATGTTGAAGATGTCAGCCATTTCATCTGCCCAGAGAATTGTATTTGTTGCTGCCGTTTACATTCCTTATGATGCAACTAGTCTATGGTACAGACCCACCTCAATTCATAAAAGTGTAGTAGGAGTGAACCTGTATTTATATAAGTTACTCCACAACATTTCCTGCATTTCCCCACCTCTCATACTCTCTCTCTGCCTAATCCTCTCTCGCTCCTTCTTGTCCCAAGAGAAAAGGGGATGTGCTGTTTTTAGATGTGTGTAATCACAGTGCAGTGGAATTCGTGTAGCATGCAGAGGTTATGCGTAAACATGCAGTATCAGGCCTCTGTAGACTTCAGCTGTAGAGGGGGAAATCTGAACGCAGCAAAAGATGAAAAGCTAGAGCATCTGCAATGTTACCTTCATTAACCTGCTAATACGGCTTCAATCAATGTGATGCAGTAGTGAAGGGGGTTTAAAGGTGCAAAATACACGGCTCAGAGCATTATTTGCTCTGTAAAGAGTTAGAGGAGTAATTTCTACCCGAGCAGTGTGCGTTGATGTTGTTGCCGTGCATGCTTTTAGTGCACGTGGGTGTTCCCCCGGTGGCTCACAGATGCCGCAACGTTCAACCAGGTACGGTTAGGGTTAGGCTCGGCCATCATCATGTTAAGAGCCGTTGTGAAGCAATAGAAAAAGGTAGTTGAACTACTCAAAACCAACAGCCTGAGTCTGCTGCATTGAAGACAGCAACAAGGTAAGATATGTGCTGTACAGTGTGTGTCCATAGTGCATGATTCATGAAGTTAGGGGTCGATGTTGCCCTGGCAGGTCAACCTGTGAGGGACAGCGCAGTGCAGGGAACAGACGTGTGTGTGCAGGTGACCTTCACCAATAAAGACAGAGTCATCACCCATGTTTTTCACAACAGGCCGAGAGAGAGAGAGAGAGATAGAAAGTGCTGCGCTGGTCCCCTCAGCCCTAGATAGAGACTAATAGTGTAGAGTAACTGTCCACTGAGACCTGCATAGAGGATCGCATTGCAGGGTCACTGCAACAGAGTACAATGCAACATTCCCTCACTTAGTTCAGAAGGGGCTTGAGGGAATTACTTGCCAACACAAACATATTTTGAAGCCTTTAACTTCCCAGCAAACAAGAATTCATACAACAAAAAGATTAAACCAAAAACCCAAAAATCAACCTTTTATATCAAATAGATTGCATGACCTTTTCTCAAGCATCTGTTCAACAGTTGAGACTTGCTCGAGGGCAGACAGTTGTTTTGTTCGTACTAACCGTCTTTGTGCGTGAGCATTCAGTATCTAGGTTAATTGACTGAATGAGTACTGTGGGTGCAGTAGGCACAGCTGTGACCTCTGAAATGAGTGTGTCCGTATACAGGTCTACGTCTGACGGTGAGTCTATACGTCGAGGAGTATCCTGCTGTGGTCGTATACATTACATTACTGTCATTTAGCAGACGCTTTTATCCAAAGCGGAGCCGGAGCCGGGGATCGAACCGCCGATCCTCTGATTGAAGGAAAGCCCACACAGGAGGAGTCTCTTCAAGTTAAGAGAACTATTGACCTGCTTTACCATAAGAATTTGGTTTGAGTTTGTACAAGTAACCAAGTATAGACTTTTGATCAGTATTGTTGCATTTTGCTGTTTAGTATATTAAAGGAATATATGGATAAAAATGATTTATATTGCACAGACAATATATGGCCTACATATGGCCGTATATTTGTCTCCATATTGTGTATTCATGAGGGACTATGATGTTTTTTGACTGCCTTTTTATAGCGGCGGACTGAGGGATCAAACTCGTGTGTACGTGTCTTAATTCCTGCAGTAATTAACTTTTTCTAGACCAGATCTCTCTCAGGTTAAAGACAACATCCTATGACACTGTACCTATTCAAGCTGGAAAAGTAATCTGAACATGCTCTGTATTGTTTTAAAAGAACAATACAAGTCCAACTTTCTCACAGAAAGAGAGATCTGTCGACAGGGTGAAACAAACAACAAAACTAGTATAGAATAATATCTGAGGTTTGTCTTACCAGATCCTCAATGAACTCCTTGACAGCAGCCACCACCAGGATGAAAAGCAGCGGCACCAGCGTGGTCCAGCGACCCGTGGGAGACACATCTGGGATTTGCTAAAAGAGACAGTTTTTAAAAATTTGAATATTGCAAAGGCAGACGACAAGTTCAGAGTACTTTCATGGCTGAAAACTTCACCATCACACATTTTCGTAACCAGAATTTGACAGCTAAATATCCAAAATAAATGCAAACTCCCAATTGTCAAGGAGGTATATCCAGAACAAACAACTTTCCTTGTACAATTATAATGCCCTCCTCACCACTGACTGTTTAATGATTCGGCTATTTTAAGCCTTTCAAAATTAACAGTCAAACACCAGCGTAATTAAAGCCAAGCGAGGGCCACAGGAGATCGTCAATGTTATACAGCTCGAAGGAAACTTGAGCGAAATGGATCTCCCGTCTCCCTCATGTGCATAGATGTTTTATTCAAGGTCACAACATCGACGGGGCAGGTAATGAAGATTCACACTGGCTGTTATTCAGAACAGCTCACTGGATAGAGCCCTTTCCTGTCCTCATAGCTCTCTTTAATGTATGGCTATAGGTAAAGACAGGATCTCAGTTCTATGCAAGTCTTCCCTCTCGCTTTATTTAATCTTACAACAACTGAGACTTCAATTTTGGCTCCTTTAAATCATGTAGTCATTTTGTTGGTTGAGGCTTTTAAGTGTTCTTAAAAGGGATTAATGTTGACCTACAGTATGCAGGCAAACCACCGCAAACTTCCTCAAGGCTAGAAAGTCTTTGTTCCGTCTAGTATCTACATCAAAACAGCACCGGTACTGCTGAGATCTGTGGCTATTGTTGGGCAGTAATCAAAACACAGCGCCAATAATCAGATACTCTCTGCTCTCTTATTTCTTGAACAAATTTAATGCTAAAGATTTTCACATCACCCCTGATTTTCTAATTGTGGCTCCGCATCAGTTGGACTATTTGAGCGTGTTGCCCACACCCCATGTCACACCAAGTAAAGCACAGTGCAGTTCCTTCACTGCAGTGTAGTAGTAAGGGTACAGTGAAGGAACGAAATATAGTCCATGGCACCTCATGCATTTCCAACGCATGTAAAATACATTATAGTGTGTTCAGCCTGCAAGCAAATCTAGTTTCCCTTTAAAGGAGTAACACATATTGCATGTATTATTCATTATCAAGATATATTAAGTACTGTGTGTGTGTGTGTGTGTGTGTGTGTGCGTGTGAGAGAGCGAACAGCGTGTATATGGAATTACAGACAGGACCTTTGGAGATTGTGTCTAGGTCATAGCAAATAGCAAAAAATAAATAAAAAGACAACTCGCCCACTGATGAGAAGAGCTGTGATTCAACATTATTTGGTGGTTTAACAGTTATTTATTTTGTCTTTAGATCTATGTCACATAAACACAGCAACACCACACCTTACCTGCAACAGTGCAATGAAGAGGAAGAAGGCATTGGCTGCCCTCCTGAACTGTGAGTAGAGGAACCGGGGAAGGAAGGTGAGGACATTGTATTTGGCTGTGCTGAAGACGGCACCGGGCAGCGAACACGGCCGTGGTTGGAGGACGGAGCGAGAGAGAGAGGGAGACATGAGAAAGAGAGACAAATGGTTAGATGTAAAGAAAATATATATACCTCAAATAACTAATACCTTGCCCCACCCTATCAAGAAGTCCTCTCTGCTGTAGAGAGAGGTACGTGTCTGTGTTTGTGATAGACCAGGGGAGTCCATGATCATAAAGAATAATTAGGAGTAAGAAGGGAGCTGGCAGAGGGGGTGCAAAGCGCTCCTGGCAGACATGAGCTATGCTGCGTGTGCTGCAGTGGGGCTGGGTTGGGCTGGTGGTGATGGTGGTATATCGAGGCTGGTGGAGCCTTCAACAGCCTGAGAGTCAGCTCACCAGCAGTCTGATTTACAGCTGTGTTAAAGGGCCAGACAGAACAGCTACTTTGGGAGTACATATATGCCATGCCACTGGCAACGCTTTGCTTGCTCACGCACACACAGAAGCCGTCACAAATATACAAGCAGAATACCTGAAAGTGCAGCCTCCAACTCGCCTGACGGGGGTTAAGCATATGGCGGTAAACGTCAGTGATATCACCGTTTCACCGCTGTTAGACTGAATCATGTTTGCAGCACATTTGCAGCATTTTTCCCCTTGTAGCACGTTCACAAGCACAATGCAGTTACGGGGAAAACGGCTAGCATTGAATTGAGTTCGTTAAAAACAATAAAATAAAGATTCACTGTCGTTCTGACAGCCTGGTACTGCGGAGCCGTCCCCGGTGAGTGAGAGGGACGGAGCGAAAGCGAGTGAGTTAGAGGTAGGCCTTGTTCTGACAGCAGTACAATGTAACACCGGCCTCACAGAGGAGGCTGTTAAGAGCCTTGTCAGAACAAGGGCAGGAAAGGGTCAGCTCTGTTCACTGAACAAAGTCTAGTCTGGAGTCTAGTCTAATTATTTCAATTTCTGTGAAAAGATCTCTGGGTCACCTGTAAAGCTTCATAACGATTTACTGAGCCGTGTTAAAAAAAAACATTCAAATTTTCCCCAATGCTGACATAGTAGAACAATATGGCGGCAATAACAGGTCATATTCCCTCATCTCCCCTTTCAAATTTTCAAAGAGAGAGAAAATTGAAGCGTACAGAGTACAGTCATCTGAGCTCGTCTTTCTTAAATTATATGACACTATAGACGAGGTCTGATCGATTTCATTCAGGCTTGATTGCTTATCCTCGATGGTAAAGTTTACATTTTTCATCTTCATCAAACTTGGTGTCCGAATTTCCACAATCCAATTTGAGGCACTTGATTTTGAAATTGCTCAACTTAAAATGAAGGTTAGATTCAAACCAAATAAATTCAGATGGATGGTTTTCAAAGTAAAACATTTCAATTCTTTAAATTCAGTAGTAGTAGTAAATAAAATATGTAATGTTATGTCTAGTAATTTTCAAAAGACAACACATGCACATGATTTTAACCTATTGTGGGTGTTTCTAAAGGCCATGTGAGCATTTTACAAGTGAGTTTAAAGATAAATAGCACAATCACAGTTCCTTGTAACACGAGAAACAAAAATAAAATAAATGCTAGGTTATGTCCTTTACTAACAAATCCACGAACAGGCAGCTATCACATTATATAGAAGCAGTATTGTAACTGGACTGCTGTATATTATAAAATGTGTTTATCAGTTTATCATCATAAACTGGAAAGCCAATGGTGAAGTTCAGTGAGATATACAAATACGAGGAAGTGGAATATGTTAAAGCAAACAAAGATACAGTATGTGTGTCTGTTTGTGCGTCAGTGAGAGAGTGTCTGTCTGTTTGTGTGAGACAGAATGCATACTCTTCTAAGGCTGTTATTATCATTTGCAGTATTTTTATAACTTCCAAAACAAATTTCAGGAAAACCAAGTCGGTGATCTGGTTTTCTTTTCTCTGTTAATTCTGATGTAAATATGATCATTAGAATGTTCAGTGAAGTCACAGTTTAAGTACGGTAGCCTTTAAACCTGCCATACATCATCCAAAGCCCACGACAAGACCATGAGTTCAATAATATTTAGTACAGGTTCTGGAGTTATCATTTCTCTCTTTAAATGCATCCATCATCTCGTCTCTGGGATCATCTTTCTGCTTATCGCCTTATTTCCTTCACTTCCATCCTTCTGATCTCATGGGGTAGTACTCTATTCTCCCGTTACTCCTGTACACCGTGTTACTTCCTCCACTGAGGCAGGGCAAGATAAAGAGCTCCTTTAACACTCCGCTTAATGGATGATTATGGATCTTACGTTTTATTTCCTGGCAGTGGCCTGAAGATCAAGACAACATGAGACAATCACCTCCTCCACACCACTAGCTGACAGAGATCCAGATTATAGGCCACGCAGCACCAATCAGAAGAACTTTAAACGCAATCTATCACCACAGCTTTAACATTACAGGAATGATTTATGAATGTCTCTTTGTTTTTTCAAGTTAAAACTAGATAGTTAAGTCAAGTATGAGAATTAAACATTTACAGGTGGAAACAAAAGAAACCTGGAGAGCAAACAGGCGATGAGGATATTCTGCATCGTGATTGGTAATCACAGATGATGTTGTCACATTAAATAAGCTTGAAACTCCCTGCACAGATCTCTGTGTTTACTTTCACGTCAAGATTATTTATTCTTTCATTCAGCTCAAATGTAGGGTTACAAAAAGAAACTGCTGCAATACAGTTTGATACGAATCAAAATTTAGTTTGACATTTGGGAATTTTAGGCACCGTATATGCGCTTTTCACAATAAAAACAATTAATGCATTAGCACTTGACATAAGTGTTGGAGTTTCCATATATTCTAGAGGCTTATCAGTATTTTTGACCATGAATAATAATAATAATACTTGATTATTTAATCATGATTATTCATGGTTTAGGGACAAAATATTTTCATTGCACTTTCACATTTAAATAACCAGAGCACTGCTTTCACTTCCATGATGTGCTCCATTTCTGCTAAACAACACATCTTTGCATCAAAATAAGACTTAAAATAAGTTTCTTCTTTTAATAAACAGTATGTTTCTCTTCTACTCTGGACACCAGCCGTAAAATTCAGATAAGTTTTCACAGACTACCGTTATGCCGCTGTGTGAGCTGTAATGCGCGCACAGCGGCATTACAGCTCGCCAGAAGTGAAGCCAAAACATCTTGTTCGCCGTCTGGCAGCTGGCTGTTTAGCAGCAAAAGAAAACATGACTTAAGATTTCACCGTTGATAAGATCCGTCTAACCACACTTTTTTTCTCATCATCAAAAACTTCCCACATTCAAATTTCATGTCCACAAAAACAGATTTTGTGCCAACATAAAAAAACGAATGACTTGTATCACACTTGTTACACAGTGCAGCGCTTGGGTATAAAATATCTGCCAGTCGAAGGACAGCGGGATTTACCGGCATATAGTCAACCACAGAAGAGATAATCAAATCAGCCAAGGCCGTCAGCGAGCCACTGAAGCTCATACAATCAATGCAGACGGTTCATTTGCAGAAGCCTTTTATGACTCAGAATTTAGTTTATTATCTACTTTGCATGCATCAAAATGTACAAAATAATATATATATATATATATATATATATATATATATATATATATATATATATATATATATATATATAGCGTTTGTCTGGTTAGATAATGTCACACTTGGCATAAAGTATGATGGTATAGGTCTCTCCTTATCAAACAACATCTGCACACAGAACTTGCATAAAGTCGAACAACTGGTTGGGCCAGAATCCTAAATGGTTAAATGAACTCTTCTTTAATATCTTTTAAGATGTGCCGCTCGTAGTATTGCAACTCACCAGTTAAATGTGATGTTGTCATGTGCACAGTTTAATATTTAATTATGCTATACTGTTGAAATGAGAAGCTCAAATCTAGTCATAATATAATAAAAAGCCACCCAAGTTAATGAAGATGTAAACCACATGCCGAAATGCGTAGGTCATGTGGTTGGGTGAGTAAGGCAAATTAGGTGCTCTACTACTCAGACAACTATACAACAGTTCATGTGCAGTCAGTGTGGGCATTGTGCGTTTGTGTCGATGTCCGTCTGTGTCTATGCATGTCACAATCGTCCCTTGTTCTCCACACAACACGTGCAATTTTAGCATTTCATGGATAAATGGTTTGTACAGCCGCTCCTGTTTGCTATAGGATGAGTTGTCAACATCTCAGCAATTAATCACCTCTACATGACAACCAGACCTGCTAGTAGCTAGTTCAGCTGAATAAACAATCCACAACAATCCTCATGCATACGAGAGAGAACAGGTTCTCCTTTCTGTTGTGAGGCAGGAGTCACATACGTGTACATCTGTGTGATGGTGAGCTGTGACATAGTCTGCAGGCAGTGACGCTGCAGAGGGAGTGAAAACAAGAAACCCGTGAGAGCTGCTTGTAAGATTAGTTTCACCATTTGTCACAGATGCTGCTCCTGTAAGTGTCTCCACAGGTCACTTTGAGACAGCAACCAAACCTTTATAATAAATATGATCCTGAAAACAGTTTAAAGTCTGATGGGTCTCGAGGACTTGAGGTGAATTTCTGGGAACATTTCTAATTTAAAAAAAAAACAACACAAGGACAAAGAACATTTCAACAAAAGCCGTCTGCGAGCGATGTACTTCACTGTTCAAATAACGCAGCAGCACTTAAAGCTCATAAATCATTTGACAAAACACAACTTGGATGCATTACAGTCAGATCCAAAAGAGGCGGGTCTGAAACAAATGCGGCTTGAATAGGCATTAACATGCAAGCTGTCATCCAGTTCCCTTTTGTGCTCAGAGAGAAGGCTGTTGACATTTTTATCTCTAAAGACTGTGCTGAAAACACTCATATCTTTACACATGCATTACCTCTGTTCATTACCAAAACTGCCATTTAATGTACAGTATCAGTGCTGGATTGCATGTCAGTCATATCTAAGCCAAGTTATTCTATAATAATGATTTAACCGTGATCATTGTATCTGCCTAATGTCGACCACAGTGTTTGTGTTTTAACAGCATGAGCTTCAGCCGCAAGGGTAAGGATGTGATATTTCCCTTTATTTTTCAGTGACACAGGCCGCACGCTGAATTAATGACCGCCTCCAGTAAGGTCACAAAAATGTAATAAACCTATTTTTTCAAAATATGTAGAAGTGCTCTTTCACAGAAAAGGTCATATTACTTAAGCTTCTCAGATGCAATATCATTCAACCATCAACCATCTGTGGGACACATACATGAACTCTTGACACGTGGGCAGTGATGTAATTCTGACAGTCGGTCGCTTCACTCTTGATTGCAAATGCTCATTGACCTGGGACTGGCAATAATCAATAACCAAACCAAATACTAAACTCAAACAACGATAGGAGACAGTGTGATATCTACGTAACTAACTACAAAAGAAGCTTAGCTGCTAAAATAAGTAGAACCAGCATCCATTTTCTTACAGTTGGGTAATTTAAAGAAACAAACAGCGGTAAGATCCTGCCATTTTCTTAGCTGCTTGCGTATGTTATTTGGCATGTCAATACATGAAGCTGACCTGACAAATGGCAGGAAAAACAAGCAGCAGTTTTCATTTATTATTCCTGATATTTTATAGCGGTGTCTGTGTAAGCACATACATATCTCAAGTTGCTCATGCAGCAGGAATGCTAACAGTAATATTCCTTGACACAGGACGGCCTTAACCAACAAGCCTGACCTTTAATGCCAGAAGCACTGCACTCCTCAACAGGAACACCAGAATAAAAGGGGCCAGTGTTGTTTATCTGGACTAAGGCGCCACTGGTGATACAAATCTTGGAGGTACTAATCAGATATCATGTGGCTGATGGTGCTTTCATGGTACCTGTAGAACAGCGCTTTCTCTTTCACTTCAGTAGTGGCTCCTCACATCAAAACCACTGCTCTGTCCACTGTTTTAACTCTGGCTCTTGTGTTCAAATGTCATCTTAAGAAGGTTGAATACAACGTTTTTAAGGTAAAAGATATTCTTTAATCAGTCTGCTATTTACTGGCTGCTTCGCAGTCACACCAGAGAAGGGCAGAGTAGAGTTTACAAAGTATCATGCATCTTTTCTCTTCGTGACAAATTTCTAAAACATATGCTCAAACGAGCCCTTAAAACGGTTTCTGAATTGTCAAGATCGCTCGCTATCAGGAGATTCTCCCCAGGCTGACATTTAAGTAGCAGCCACACAGTCTGGGCATGCTTTAATTCAACTGTTTTACTTGTGACTCTGAAGGTTAATGTGGGGTTACAGGCAAAGTGGCAAGTTATGCTGCAGGTCACCATGAAAACTGAAGTGCTGATGGCCTCTGGGTTGCCATTACCAAGTCAGAAATAGCACAAACAGCGAAATCCCTGAGAGAATACAACTTTGAGTGTGAATTTTTAAAGCGGCTAGGATACAATTTCATTTTAAGTGACATGGGGAAAGCGTCTCTAAAAGCACCTTACACTGTAAATGCTGGATAAGTGATGGAAGTCAACCAAAGCACAGCGCTGCTACACTAATATTGAAACTATCTTTCGATAAATGATTGCCTATAAGCACATACTATTGCTCTTAAACACATTTCCCCTTGCTTCATACAGTGCATAAATATGTCTCATCATATTCAAAGCATTTCCATAAGTGCAACATCTCCTTACCTGACTCGATTGTTGCAAAACTTAGTGAACTGCGGCTGGTTGAGGTATATCAGTCGTGCATCTCCTTGATCAGCTAAGGACGGCCTCTCTGTCGTGTCCTCCGTCTTTTCATATCCTGCAGCGTGAAAGAGAGAGAGAAAAAGAAACAAAATCTGCCTTTAGCACAAACAAAAGTAAGTACGTTTTGAAGTGTTTCAGTTGGTGAGTGTCGAAAAAGTCCTCAAAGGAAGTCTTTGGAATCTGTAAAAGGTAAGTCAGTGACTTCACCACAGAGTGAAAGCTATGGAGACTGCAGTTCACCTTGGAGCTTTAGAGGAATACTTTATTGGTGCAGTGATGGGTGTTGGCCTTGTAAAATGTCTCATTGTAATACTTTTGAAAAGAGTATCAAACTACATTCCAACGCCTCTATTTTTTTGTGTATATAATGCACATACGAGTACACTAGAATGTCTTATTATATCATTGCAGGAGCCTACAATCACTGCAGCCAACACAATGCACTAAGGAGACATTTGTAATTCTCTGTATGATACACGGATCAGGAGCAATAATCTAAATCTAACAGCAGTGTAATGCTCAAATGATTATCCTAATGGAGTAAGCTTTAGAAAATATAGCAGTGGCATTGACAAATGAAGTGTCACTGACAATACATCTCTCATTACCACCTCCACAGTAAAATGACAGCTTGGAGAGAAACCCTGTTGTATAATAACGCAGGGAAAGACCTGCTTTATGTTAAAGAGCCTGACTAAAGCAACAATTGTGATATTCTCACATTTTGTCTTGTTTTAGGAAACATCTTCTTTAGTTTAAATGTGTATGTTAAAACCCTGGCCAAAGCTAAATGCTTTTGTGACATGCCCAAAGCATTCAGGAAATGTCCATACTCCACTTGAGACATTTCAGCAAGTGCTTCTGAAAACTTCTAGAGTTGGGAATTTCCTGTCAAGACTGACATCCTGCTGACAACAGCAGATATCTGTGCGGATCAGCTGCAGAAACGTTGTGTCGTATAGCTACAATATACTCGAGGTACTGCAAATGCAAGGCGTTGATCTAACGGATCTAAATGCATAAAAGTACAGCTGATAGAACCGCATTCATTCCTCAATCAAATATTCTGCCTTCTTGACCGTTAAATTAAAACAACAAATGTTCAATTGCCAGAGGCCGCTACTCACTGCGGAAAGAAAATCAACAAACCCTCTCTTTGGGTGGTTAACTCTCTTTTATTCTACATATTTGGAAGAGTCAGCACTGCTCTGCTCCCACTAGGTTCAACAAAGTGGGATGGAGCAAAGTAGGCTCTATCAACACATCAAATGAGGGCTGTACGTGGGTCACAGAGATGCTTATGTATTTTAAACCACACACAAATGTTTTTTTACTTTTGGATTGGCAAGAGGCATTTCTGTGTATTTCTTTGCCTCAGTAGGGAAGGTATAGAACAGCATCACTGGACAGTTAACATGCATGCTTTCCATGCTGGAGACGGGTGCTGCGTCATGAAAAAAAGGATGTCTGGGGATTTTTGCTTGAATATCTCAAGCCTCTAGCTTGAAGCTGCTTTTACTGCAGTGCAGGACAGCAAATAGTAAACACACAAAAGAATCTCTGTTGGACACGGAGTGACTCACTAATATGTACAAGGACATCCAGTTTAACTCATTTATACAAATGCATGACTCCCTCCTTTTGCCCTGGTAAGGCTGTCCTCTATCATTCCTCAAAAATCTTTACAAATATAATTTCAGATATTCATAAACCAATAGCATTGTACAGACAGACATTACAGTTGGAATGGAAGGAAACACTTAAGCAGTAAAATGATATCTTGATAAAAAAAGTCACATTTGTCATTTGGAAAACCTTTTCAAAAACAATGCTAATAACAAGTGCCAGCAAAGAAAATAAGAACCTGGTAAATATAACGAGGGTCTTGTTTATTATTACTATTTTCAAGTAAAGGTTCAGTCTTTGGACTTATGTAATGGGAAAATATGTCATAGTCTCATGTGAAGGTTTAAAGAATGTAAGTCCTAAAAGTGCAGACACCAAACTGTAGTTTCAGTAGATGACTTTAATTAGTTTAGTATCCAGGTGTCTTGTTATCTGTTATCTTGTGCACTGTTTCTTTCTTCTTCGTAAGACAGAGACAGAGAGGCCTTGACTAACAGAGATCCTCTGTTAGAAATACTTTTTACTTCCTTTATGATGCATTATCTGAAGTTGTAAAGGCGTAAACCTTGCATGCATATATGATGTGTGAGGGTAAAAAATGTCTACTCTGTCTCTGCAATAGTCATTTTAACAATGTCACAGTGGCTTCAAAGGAAGCATCTGCTGTGTGTTTAAACGGTTTATTGTAAGGCAAACTGTGAACAAAGGGATCTGCAAACAGGAGATGAAGCGCCTTCATGTTGTCTTAAATGAAGTATACTAAGGCTCGAAGGATGACCTGCCTTTTATTGTGTTCTTTGTGTATTCTTGTTAGCTAAGCAGATAACAGGAAGCTGTCTGAGCATAAATGTCCATGCATTGTGACTGTTTAGCCAGAGCACTCTTACAGATCACTGCAATGTGTCTGTGAGACTGTTCTCTTTGCTTGCAAGCAAATAAATTGACTTTACAAACTTTGATCGTTCATCAAAACTCTGTTTATTTTACATTGATTGAAAACCTTCACTTTCTTCTCCCGACTAGT
The DNA here is from genome assembly GCF_050575085.1 of Anarhichas minor. Classification (NCBI taxonomy): domain Eukaryota; kingdom Metazoa; phylum Chordata; class Actinopteri; order Perciformes; family Anarhichadidae; genus Anarhichas; species Anarhichas minor. The sequence continues at coordinate 2,977,601 of NW_027466474.1, read as the reverse complement.
CATAAGAAATATTCCACAACACTTACTGTTCAGGAAGTCACTTTGCTAGTTTGGCATTACCAATAATGAAAGGATTTCAAGCTAAAATAGTGAAAAAATGCTATAAATGTTCACCTTCCAGTTACTGAAATGGAATGATTTAGTGCTTCAATTTCTTATATATAATAGTATACTCAATGTGTTTGGCTTTTGGACACTTGGGACAGGCTTTGCGAAATTGTTCTTAGCCATTTTCTTCCAGTATATACAAAAATGTAATAATCAAACAATGAATCAATGATGAGGATAATTGCTAGTTCGCACTCCAGGCATTTTGTAGTTACTGCAGCACATGTTTAAGACTGTATTTCTCCTTAACTTCTGTGTCAGTGGTCATGCCGGAAAAACAAACTGATGTACCACTTGAAGCTGAAATAACAAACACATGTACAGAAGCAGATTTGATAGTGATCACTTTAACTGTAAGCTGAGAAATACGAATCAAATCAAGATTCCTGAGGTTCACATTTCGCTACCCTTGGTGTTTTAATTCATACGTCTAGATTAGTGGCCTCAGCACTGCCAATCGAGCACTACAGTAAACCTCTTAAGTCAACAGTCCTCAGGCTCTCAAGTTGCATGCATGTGATCCGGTGGCTGCTGCATGGCCTTCCCTAGCATGCAGTTGTAGTGGTGTCAAGAGTTATGAGGTCAGGGCAGGAATAGCATAGCTTCCTGAACTACAGACAAACCCTGAAGTTTAAAAATGGAAAGAAGGGCCATTCTGAGAGGGAGGACGACACAAGTGAGCGAAGCTGGCTGCTTAAAACATCAACAACAAAACGCAGTCATGAGGTCCAGTAACTAGATCCTCATACCGGAAATGCCACGGTTGCAAGCTGCCTCTGCCTACAGTATTTTTTTGAAGTCATGTCAAGAGGAAACAAAAGGCTGACACAGTCTTCAAAGTCAAACGTGAAACTTTCTCTGCCCTTTTGTCTTTCTTACCTAACTGTTGGCACTTTCTCTCTGATGTTACACAAAACCCGTTTCTTAAATTCTTAAGATCTTGTTATTTTAATGATCCACTTGGCTTCACATGGAAAGATTACCGGAGGAGTGACTGTCAAAACTTCCTTCTCTCCCCCCCCCCCCCCCATCATCTACTGATATTTTCTCTACTTAGCATGCTCCTCCAGGGCTAAAAATAACCGGTCCCCTCATGTGGTCACTGAGGGAAACATCGGTAGGTTATCCCAGTCCAGTTACGCAAGATGTCAGATCAGCATCGGTGGCTTATTGGATTAGCGTGGTGGCAAAAGGGCGTGTGGATCCAGGCAGTAGATTAAAGAGTGATGCCTACTGCTTAAGTAGGGAAACTTCCTGCCATGATGCCTGTGATTATCACTGTTCACAGGACCAATATAGGCTCAAAGCATGGTGTCCACATTATGATGTGGTCAACTAGTAGTAAATAACGGTTCTGTTTGTTGTGTACAGTGGGAAAACAAGTGTCAAGACAAATTTGGAGAATATGCAAGATAATGAGACACTAAAATGAATTCCACTGATCCTACATCAGCAAGTTGGTAGGAGGTCCCTCCTTGAGAGGAGGCAACTTCCCTACTCTTGTCTGCAGGCCTGGACTCTTACATCTGAAATTAGATGAAAAACAGGATTTGCCCCCAAGAGCTCACCTGGTGACAGTGGAAGACAGGTGGTTGGGAATGAGTAACAGCACCGAGTAAAGGTGAGTGAAAGGACATTACTCAAAAGGCATGCTACCTCACCGAGTCTGGACTGGACGAGGACAGCGCTACATGGTTGTGGCTACAACAATAATCCCATTATTTTGTCATGATTCAGTATATATGAGTAACAAATCTATTTCCTTGCATAGAAGACATCAGCAGACAGCAGAAATTCTGCAAGCAATATTGTGTCATCGCCACAGCACCAGAGAATAACACCATGAGTTATGAGACCGTCTGTAATGTCGCCACAAATATAGTATCAATGTCACAGAAAACCGCCATGAATCATAACATCGCAGGCTTGTGGAGCTGAGTTGCCACTCCCCATCCCTCTCACTGTCCAACGATCATCTTCTGTACACGGTCTAACTATTAGAGGAACTCACGATCTCAATTTTGAGTGAGATTCTCGTCTTTTTTTTGCAGCAGTAATATAAGGCCAGTGTTTAACTGATGGGCTACTCAAATGATAATAATAATTAAATGTCAAAGTGCGACCGCAGCCTGCACATCAAGGGACAAAGCCGGCAAACAAAGTGACCTAGGAAACTAAATCTTCAGAAGCTTGGGTGATCAAGGAATTAGTGTCTCCAATGACAAATGAAAACAGGGGGCTGGCATAGCTGGTGACTGCACCACGAGGCCAGAGGAGCTGGCTGAGCAGCAGTGATTGATGTAGGGTCTCTGTGCTGTGAATGAGCGCTCGCAACAGGAGCCTGTGTGCTCTGGTCGGCCAGGTGCTGCAATGCACCAGTTGCAGCCGGTGCTGCTACTGCTTAACTTACTTCTGCTCTCTCCTCTCAGCAGCTCTGACACGAGGCGTTCGACGCAAAGTTTAAATAAAAAACCGCACACAACACAAACTGTTGGATTATGTTCAACATATAAATATTTAGTATTTGTATAGTATGCTGGCATGGCTAGAAACAAAAGGTGTTAATACATCGTAGGGTTGTAGCGATGTAAGATTTTCATGGTACAATAACCATCACAGAAAAGATCAGTTACACATGATTATTTGTCCCATACTGGACTTGTTTTCATCAGTTCTTTCTGTCGAGTATTCCTTATAAAACACATATTTTCATGTCAAATTTGTTTTAAAATCTGACCACAACTAGTTGGTAGCAGAATTAGAAGTCCTTTGACCAGCAGGACTTTTGCCTCTCAGCCTTCCAAAAGCTACCTGATCTGCAGGTTTCTTCTACAGCTGCTATTCTCGCACACCTGATCCAATTAAAGGCTACATACTGAACACTTTAATTGGATTAGAAGAACAAAAGTAAAGCAAAAGCCACAAAGTGGTCAGCTGGGCGTGAGGAGTTGCCAGAGAAACATAGGTGTAGCGGTTTCATTCCACTTCATGTGCACCCTGACTGTAACTGTGGCCGTCACCAATTTTAGGCCAACACCACAGTCCAAGAGTCTGGAGGAGAGAGGTGAAGGTTTCCATAATGAAAATAGCCGTTCACCAGCTTCCCCTCTACACGCATTAACAGGATCTACCTCCCCCCTACCTCTGTCCAGCTCATTTCCCTAGTCTATAGCACACTGTGTGGATAATGTACTCAGCCACTACCACAGATGTCCCGGTGGGAACTGCTCTGAATATTCCCTGGTGGACACTGCATTTTCTCAGCACTAATTTCATTAACTGCGGGCGTGTCATGGCTCAACTACCCTGACATCAATAAAGAGAGCAAGAATGAGACACTGGGCGGACACTCACTGCGAACACAATTCTTAATCTGTGTTATATTAAGCCTCATAACAACACCTTTCATCTATTAATGGGGCCAGCACATTACCCACGCTAGCTGGCTGTAAAGAAACAACGTAAGAGGCATGGAAGGAGAAGAAAGAGTTAACAAGAAGCCAAATAAAGCTCAGTAGAAGTAGAGAGCAGAAGCACGCAGCTCTGGAGGGGAAGCCTCCAGTCGAAGGATCAATGCCATCAAGTGTCGTAATGAGTCTGGATGCAGGCCAGATGTCAGGAATATTGCTTGTGTCAGCCAACAGACAGACGGGTGGAACAATAGTCACAAGGGGGCACGTAATTTGGAGCCCAATGGGGAAAAACTGGGCCCAGCATGATTGGCATTGGCCAAGGCGTGCTGGTCTTCCCCGGTCTGTCTTTGTTATTCCTCGCTGAGTGGTGCAGGTTACAGAGACTCTCTGCAACCATCGGGCACAGGGAAAAAATGTCAAAATGATGTCAATCAGACTAGAACTATATTTCTTCATTTATGCTTATTTGTGTATCTCTGCGCATGGTCAGCTCAGTGTCTTAATAACTGATGAAAATCATGGTTATAATGTAGTTCAACAAACATTTAACACACTTGAATTACTCTTGAATCTGACGTAATACTGTCATAGTAACAACACTCAAAGTAAGAGGATCAACTACAAATAGTAGTTAAAAGTCAAGATATTTTTAGCAACCGTATCTTATTCTGGCTATTTACGTCTGACCTCAAATAAAGCCTTTAAAACAAATCTTAAGGGATATCATGTCACAGGCTGGCAGCATTTTACAACTTCCTTGGTCACCTACTATGTCTATGATTACACAGTGATGAGTCAGTGGGCTCCATGACTAAGCCTTGAGATTCTTCAGAGGCCCAAGAGTGAATCACCGGGGCTTTAACATCCATCTGGAGGCAAATCAAATTGTAAAAAAAAAGGCTTTTTGTTCTTCCAGAAATATGTCCAGGCAGAGTCCAACCTCACTGCGGAGATACCGAACAAGCACTAATGAGCCTGGGAGAGTTGTGGGCTGGTCAATAAAGAGTAGATGAGGAGGCACGTGACCTGGCCACAACTAAGCTCCCACGTGATCCATTCAATAATACCAGGGTGGGAGGGGGCATGCAGCTTGGGGCTACGGACATTGATCTAACAAGAACAAATGAATGGCAGCCAAGCCACAGTCAAGAGGCTCTGCGAAGAAAAACTGCATCCGACAGACAATCCAGAGGAATGACAAGCTACTTGGCTCCTGTAGAAATGTTTTACACACACACACACACAGACCACCATGTAACAAGTAATAAAAAGAAGGAAGACAGAAAGGTGAGGTGTAATATGGACACAGTCTGCAGATTGGTCACCTTCACCTGAGGCTATCTACCATTGTCATTAGGGTCAAATTAGTTCCAAATCCCTGGGCTCACTGAGCCTAATGTGCCATTCATATCTGCTCGTCACCAAAGAAAGATGTGTTCATGATTCATTTATGCCAGATAAAAATTTCAGTAGACAGAGCAGACACAGTCTATTCATGGGAATCAAAAGTCCCAGAGACGGAACCATTAGGGAATTGGGGGGGGGGGGGGGGGGGGAGCTGGAGGGGCATAAAGATACTGCCTCAATCTAAGCAACAGTAACATCCATAAGTCGCTTATCAGATCACAATGGTGTAACCGTCACTCAACAACAACAACAGGGCAGCTGCAGAATTAATCCCCCTCCCCTGTCCGGCACCGTCTGGGGTCCTCATAGGCTCAGGCGGTCTACAGTGGGACTGACTCTCCAGGGACAACATAGGCAGCTGGGTCTGTGACATCACAGGGATGGCCTGGATTAGTTTAGCGAGGGATCTACAGGGGCGGAAACCTTTCCACTGCGTGCAAATTTATGAATGGTGAAAGGGAAGGGCTTATAGAGTGCAAGTCACAGATCTGAAACAGGAAATAGACCTCGTGAATACCAGTCATCTTGATGAGTCAGTGTGGTGGCTAACCTCTTAGACCTTTGCTTGAGGTTCCTCCACAGCTGTTGGAGAGACAACCTCAGTAGTGCTGAGAAAAAAATGTAAATGAATCTATAAATCAACTGACCGAAAATTAATGAACAACAATAATTACGGTTATTCATCAAACAGCAAGACTAAGAGTCCACAGCTATGCTCTCGGCTCTGTGAAGCTGTACTTGAGCTCAAAGTTCAAAAGGTTCACCAACGTTATTAGAAATCCTCCTGAGGGAAATATGAATGTCTGCAGCAAATTTAAAAGCAATCTATACAATAATTGTTGAGATACGTCTTTAAAAGCTAAACCAAAAGAAACGGTGTCATCAAAGTAAGAGACATTCATCCTTTGAGGAATATCTGTAGAACCTTTCATGGCAGCGGCTCTAATAGTTAGTCAGGTATCCTTAAGCATCCTGACTAAGTTTGAGGGCTAAAATCTGTTTTGAGCGGGTGTACCTGACTTCAATGGGCCCTTCTTGTTCCTGTATTCACAGGGTACAGATCTACTGTAACCACTGCAAGACTCTAAAACCCACACTGTGTCAATAATTCTCTCATTCACTACTCCATACTCACCGTCCAGGGAGTTCATTGTAGAGGACGATGTAGAGTACTATATATTGAGCTCATCTGCAAAATGAAAAAGCACTTTCGGACACTGCTCAGGTCACTTTCTCTGCGCCGGTAATTATGTCATTCATTGCTGCCGCACAGTTAAAACGTACCAGATCAACATCGCTCTCCACTCGTCCGTCTGCCATTATTCCTTCAGCTCATGTAACCATAGTTGTATACAACTTTTCACAATGCATTGTGGGATACTTTGAGTCCACAATATAGGGTATAATAATTCTCACTATACATTCTGCACTACACAGCGGTGAACTCACTTTATAGCCCCAATGTTATTCATTTTCAGAACTTTTAAGAACACAAATTTTGAGCATTTAGAGGCATTTAGAGGAGTAAATAAACGTTGCCATCAGCTGCTTCATGTGGCACAGCTTCTCAATTGTACCACTAAAAGGTAACAAGCAACAACAGGCCACGATGGTATGTAGACAACTTGTTGTCTTTGCTATCAGGCCAGATGGATTGGTTGAGATAACAGGGAGGGATGTGGTCTCCTGTCTGACAGGTTCACCAGGACTCTCCTGAAGATGATGTGTTCGGCTGTTTATTCACACTGCTTAATTATGTTTATTTTAACTGGCAGAGCACAACATCAGGTGACAATCTTATTGTGAAAGGAAAAATATGGATGTGGAGATCACCTTATTTCCCTCTGCCATCAGTCAACAATGGTATTCTTTAACCATGAGAGCCATCGAGCCCTAACAAAGTACTTGAACATAACTTAACTACGGTGGTAGTTGACTCTCTTAACAAGAAAAAAGTTGCACCTCCATCATCCAGAACAACACAGGAAGTAACACATGTGCACAACACAAATATACCCTTTCTCAGCTCTATAGAGGAAATAACAAACTGGACGCCAATCTGGTCCACCATTGATTCAGGCGTCTGTAAAGAAATGGAGATTAAGCGACAACTTTTGTTACTTTAGTCCCGGATCACTAATGTCCACTAATATCAAGAATGAGAAACTCACAAGTATCACCTACAGACAGTAAACTCGACACAGTAAATACTGCTGTGAAATGTGGAAATCCTTAATGTGTATTTTTAGCGGCCTAGACAGGAACGAGGTCATAAAAAGCTTGAGATCTTGGGGTCAAGGGCAGCAAGAGTTTTATCTCCAGCCATTGACGGTGTTGCTCTCCTGTGGAGGGCCTGCCGACACCTTTCCATCTGACCTTGTCATCCCGCTGTGACAGGATCATATCAACTAACTCCTGAAAGGGAAGGCTTGCTGCATTTTCCAGATGTTCGTGTGTGTGTGTGTGCACACATCACAGACAAACACAGCCAGGATTAAAACAAAGCCACCAGCAAAAACATAAATATGATAGCGGATACAGTTTACAGTCTTATTCAGTGTCTAATGCTGCTTTCATTAATTATTCGGTGTTTGGGAACAGGAGGTGAGAACAGAGTTACTGTACATCTTATGAGCTGATGACTCTGCTGAGGAGAATGGAAGATTTATCTCCCAACCCGCACATGTTTGCAAGGCAGGTTTTCAGTGTCTCGTAAATGAGGTTCAATCTGAGAAACATTACAGAGGATCTCCTGCTGCCCTGCAGATCAGAGGCTCGAATGAATTATAGAGAGTTTAACGACTGTTGAACCATGCAGGACATTAAGACATTACAGTTATTGAGTTTAAGGCAGCACAACTACAGTCTCAAGTTTCTTTTTTACATCCTCACTATTTTTGAATTTTGTTGTTTGTGAGATTGTTTTTTTTCTTGTTCGTAAAAGCAGCAATATAGATATATAAATATATTTCACTTTTCTAGCCTAATAACGGCAATGATATTCACGTTTTTAAGATGTAATAAGAAGAAAGACTTTCACTTTATTTCACAGAGAGTTCTATAATTAATAGCAAAAGAACCCCAGAGCCGTAATATTTGACTATTTCTGAGGCTCTCTGCAGACGCTAGGAAGATCATTTATTTATCCACAAGTACAGCAATACATTTTGGAAGAGCAGAAACAATAAGTTGATTAATTGAGGAACAGAAAATTATTCTGCAACAATTTTGATTATAATTTAATCTTAACAGCTGTTTAATCAAGCAAAAAATGTAATGATTCTCTGGTTCCAGCCTCTCTAATGTGAAGACTTGCTGCATTTCTGTGTTTAATATTACTGTAAATTCAATATTCTTAGGTTTTGGACCGTTGGTTGGGCCACCTTTGTCACATACAATATCAGACAAGTAATGGGCATGTCTCATATTTTTTTAATTATTGTTGTGTTTTTATTTTTATCAATATTATTTAGGGGGGCACTTTATTGGCTAGTCAACAGAAATAAAATAAGGATAGAGAGAGAGATGGGGAATGGTATGCGACAAAGGTCCCTAACCAACGCAAACAAGGGATGCTGCGTTCATGTCTGTACCCCCAAAACCTCCAAGGCCACCAGCGCCACAATTATTCATTCACTCAATCAAATAATCAACAGATTAATTAAAAATAAGGATAATCGTTAGTTGCACCCCTAAATAGGACAATGCCGTTTCTGAACGGACAATCCTCTCGACACTGTAAAGATCTCACAGGTCAATACATGTGCAAACATTACAGCAAGTTCTGCGTCTCTACATCCGTCTCTGTGGGGAGCATTTTCACATCTCCCCCCCTCCTCACATGCCACATCTACTTGCTTTGCAGAAAGAGGAGAGTCAACGAATAAAACGCATATTAGACTGCCTGCAGGTTAGTGAGGGAGGCCGGACATTAAGTGATATCTAGAGCAGAGGAGATGTCCCATGCCGACACATATACGGAGTGGAGAGGCCTGAAGGGGACTTGATATGACACACCAGAGGCCCAAGACAGGGGATTTAATGGCGTGTTGGGCTTTTGTGGCACATTATTATCAGCCAGTGATCCGCCCGGCACATGGGCAGCTCTCAATCCCTTCAGAAGTCTATCCCCCTCCAGTCCCCCTCCTGTTCCCACTATTCAGACTGACCGGGGCTTAGCCGGTGTTATTGAAATGCTACGGAGGAACATCCTGCTTCCCTTACACATGAAGAAAGAAATCCTGAGAATGACAGAAAGGTAGAGATATAATGCTTAAAGACGAGGCAGACTACTTTGTGTCTTTACAAACGAGTATTTGGGCAACCGGATGCTGAAGAGCACCTTCTATCATGTGAATCAGCTGACGTGAAAAAAAGGCAAGCATTTGTTCTTTTGATAAGATTCATTTTCACAGGACAGGCTTACCTGCCTATCGCCACCGTAAGTGTCAATTGTGAGAGCGGATTTGGTCTGTCTGCAGATAGGCATGCAAGCTAAGACGGCAAACAGGATGCTTCTTGCCATTCGTCAAGTCTTAACTTGTGGAAGCAGGTATCAAGAGCCTTGCCGCCCATCATAGAAATTTGTATTGGGGAAGATCAACGTCTAAAAAAGGTGCCCGTCTGTCAAGGCAGGATCACACATTAAGTACGCCGATAGCTGCTGACGTCACCTGTACACCCCAAGTGTCCTAGATAAGATTATTTTGGCACCACATCCAGGCACAGGCTGGCAGTGATGCCGGATGTTTCCACAGCACAGCGGAGAAGAGCGACAAGGAGAGGAGCGGCACGTGGTGGGCTAGACCGGGGAGTGTGCGGCACGTAGAGAGCCGACGGACAGGCCGCTGATGGATTAGGTGGTAAGCCTGGCAGAGGGCTGCCCTTTCTAGATGGAAGTCTGCCTGATGCAGTGTGGTGATTAAAAAAAAATAAAACTGAAGGGTGGGGGAGTGTGCTTAGGCTCCCATAAAAGCAGCCTTAAAAGAAATGTTGCGGAACAGACGCGTGATTGAGCAAAAAGACTTCACTGGATATGGAGCCACGAGAGCTGGAAATGTTGGTGTTGGAGCAGCACAATAGGGTTCAGGAGGTGATCAAATCCTACGTTCAGGAACATGCTTGCGCAAGAAACACGATAGTGTTTTCACTGGTGATAGTGTACGCTTAGTGCTACGGGGAGTCAAGTGAGAAACTGCAAAATCGTTTGCTCTTTGTAACCTAAAAAAGGTAGTGTGTTTTGGTAGTTGGGGGTTGGGGGGGTGACAGTGATAGCTGCTGCATAATTCATCCGTTTGCTCTTGTGACTGCAGGAGCCACATTGGTCAACAGTTTTCTATGGAATATATACTAGTGTTTCATCATTTACATTTCTTCCAGTAGGATGCATGAGGCCTTCAGTGGCATGTCACCATATTTTTTGTTGTGGGTGCACATCATGACAAATTGTTTTGGAACTACAAGCTCTTAGCTGGAATTTTAAAACAGCATATTACCATGTAATTTGTTCTGTCGTTAAAATACACGGCTGTATTTTGGATGATTGGAAGAAATAGAAATGGTGATATCAAGGCCATCCGTTTATGAATATGCAGGTATGACCAATATTCACTTGCAGGCAAGATTATTGGTTTGTATTGGAAATATCTAATTTATTAGTTTGAACGATCTTTGTATCGTAGAAGTGCTCAGTATTGAAATATTTAGAACTCTGATAAGCAATAATGGTTATTTAGGACAATATTTCTACCAATATTGTTCTGTCTGCGCCAATATGATGACCCGTCTACTTTCCACATGTAGTTTTTAAATATTTCTAATATTTAAAAAATGCATTTTCCACAGTGTTAGCTACTTGGATGAAGGACCTAGTTCAGAAATACTTCCTGTATGAACACATACTCAGATAGAGACCATCTTGCGATGATATCACACCAGCCACGACGCCAAGTCAGAATCACAATCAACTTTAATGGCCAAGTAAGTGTGAACACAGAATTTAAGTCCAAAACAGGGACAACCAAGCTGAACAAAGGCAAACATAAACACTAATGGTCCCTTCCACACTTACTGTCCCCCTACTTCTGGCACCCTTGCTCGGACCCCACCCATCTTTTTAATCTCAATTACACACCTGTAAAGTTTTGAGACCACATCTTGCACAGTTTGTAGTGGTATTGCTACATTTTTCCACAGACAGACAGAGGGACACAGCTGGCAAAGTACTCATAACCGATGTCATAGTACCTGCTACAGTAGGCGTCTCCAGGATCTCATTCGGCATGATGACCCACACAGACTCACAAAGAGAAACTGCACTACTAGAGGTAAATAAGATGGCACACTGCATTATAATAGGCATTTAATCAACTGCAGAAGCACATTATTAGGTATGCAAATGTGCCCTTAGCAAATACATTTTGAGTTATGGAACAACTTATCTAGAAGTATAGAAAATACTAATGTGCAAAAGTTCATTTTTAATTCACTTTAAGAGGCCAGACTGCTTCCTTTAGCAGCCAAAATAACTACACTCAACAGCAATAACTCAGATTGAGATATTAGCCCAAGTCTACAATTATAAATCAAACCAAAGCAATCCCAAAGTGCCACTCTGAGAGAAACACAAACTGCAGTGGGGGTCTGAAGTAATCTGCATGTGTCAATGATAACAATGCAGTATGTTATTGACACATGCAGATGACTTCAGACCCCAAGTCCAGAGAGGTCCGAGGTCAGGGTGAGCCACACAACTAAGTGATGGGAGGAATTTAAAAAAGGAGGAAACCCCCAGAGGGCTGTGCATCTGCAGCCAGTAATAGGCCTGTATGTGCCCAGCCAACACACCTTAACACACAAAGATGCTCAGCAGCCTTTAAAGCCGTATCATAAACAACTCCCCTTATGAGCCTCTAAATGACTTCAGTAATGCGTATGTATCCGTATCATCCTTCCCTGAGATGCAGTGGAAAGCTACTGGTGCAGTGAGGGAGTGAGGGTCCCAGTTGAGTTACAATGGCTGTATTATTAGAACCCACACGCTACTGTACACGCACATTCAGTGGAAACTTATTGTTGTGCTGCAAGACTTGTGGCTACTGGAGTACTGCAGTACTCCTGGCGGTCACTTCTCCTGCTTCCCCATGTTCTATCTGCAGAAATAGAGATGACAGCAGGCTCTCTTTATTGGTAAAAGTTATATTCTTGGAGTTATTTTTCTGCAGGCTCCTTCAGGAAACTCGCAAGGCCCCCGGGGTTTCCTTTGACCCCTGTTGGGGCGTTCTTATCCAGAGAGCTAACGTTAACTGTTACCGGTCGGCCTGCTTTCGGTAAAAACGATACACAGCCGTGGACATGATTTACTAAACATTACTGCAACACACAAAAAGTAAGTGAGATTGTCTTTACGTACCCTCTGTGCGGCTACGAAGATCAGACATCGTTCTCCGGACGGGCGGCATCTCTCCACACACAGAGCCGGGCGACGGCACCTGTCAAGCGGCCGCGGCTTGTTAGTTCTGCTCCCTGTGGCTGCTGCTGCTTCTCCACCGTCAAAGAATTTAAAACTGCTGCGTGTGTACTGTTAATGAAAAATACAGACGAGTTACAACATGCATTGCCTGGTTGGGGACAGAACCATGCCCAGGAGCCCCCGGCTTCATGGATCCCCCAGCATCCCAGTTTACACGTCGGATTATAAAGCCGATAGACGTCTTCGGTATCGCAGGAGTGGACATGGATTTACCATAAACTGACGTGAGGGGGACGGTGCCGCTTCACATTATGGACCGTACCACCTTCACCCGCAGTGGGAGGGGTGTGCGTGAACATTATAACTCTCATATCACTGCGGCTAGGAAATATATGTCGTGAGAAACGTATTTTTACGAGGATGTAGAAAAAGACAAAGTGATGGATTATAATCAGCAGGGTACATAATGATTATGACATGGATACGTATTTACAATTGGCCCACAGATTGTTCGTTGGTGTGGACGCCTCCCCCCCTCTGCAGTAGATGTTGTTCACAGCTTGAAGACATAACAATAGTACACTGGGTGGGATTTGGCTTATCACAAATGTGTCTTGTTTTTATTTAAAAATATATTTATTAATCTATTAATAGTAATTGCAATGGTAGCAAATGACACCCCCTCCCCCCTCCAACCCTGAACAAACGAACAAACAGTATTATATGCTCAAACATTAAAATGTAATATATTAGAGATATGCACATGAATACTGTATTTTGCAATATATGGCACTCTACTGACTGTATTCACTTTCATTGCTTTTTTATATGGTGATGCGTTTTGCAATATAAAAAAATTGCAATGCATTTATATTTTGTAATTTATTAGATTTATTCCATAACACACTTGAACACCTTGAATCCTTGAACAATATTGTTAAATTACATTTACATAGATTGATACTAAAATCATACTTTGTAAATACTTTTTGATGTTACCATTATGCTGAATATATAAATATATATACAGTATATACATTTTCCGAATGTTGTCTCATACCTTTATGTTAACCAATAAAACTACTGATTACTTTTGCTAATACATTGTTGTTGTTTTATTATTATTGTATGTTCTAATACACCAATTATTGGTGTATTAAATGTAATATCTCTAAATAAACAGAAGCCATCAGTGACACAAAAGACATCCAAACAGAATATAGACACAACAAAACTTAACATGATCTCAGAATATCATTTACATTTGTTGTAATGGCATTCATTTACTATTTATTTCTCAACTACTCATATATAATTTAGTCACTAGAGTGTCTTACAGTTTCTTATATTCCTGTATTTATTTATTTTTCATTTTAAAGATAAATAGACCCATCACAACCCACCGAATGGCACGATACACATGTCATATAAGGCTTCCATTCTTTATTCATAAAGTCCTCAAAATGATATTGTACCTCCGTACAAAAGAAAAGAAAACAATACATATTTTAAAAAACAGTTAAAGTATAAAGTACCAACATAATTAAATGAAATAAGCCTTTAAGGTCCCACCTCTGACCAGGCAGATAGCCAATCATCTTTAAGGATATTGGAGAGGCACCTTGTTTAACTTCATAATTAAAGAGCAAAGACTAAGGCGAGAAGATTGATATCAATAATCATACTTCATTTGTATGTGAGGAGTGTGGAGAATGGACATGTTTCATCAACTGTATAGCACAAAGGCTGGACAAGCAACCAAAAATGGAAAAATAATTCACCCACCAACTAACCAGCCTGTCATCAATACATTCAAGAATCACCTGACTTTTGTTCATGGTGGAACCACAAAAATGTTCAATTAGCTGTTCAATTTCATCTATGGACACTTTGACAGACCATGTGACCGTAGACTCCAACAACATTTGTTGCAGAGGCAAAAACTAAAACATTGCACATCAATTTCGCACATAAGACAAATTAATCAAATGATTCTTCCTGTCCATAAACAGGGAAAACTAAACCCATAAACAAGACAAAAATAAAATCCTGTACAGTTACTGACCACAACAATGGAATCAAGCAGTTGTAAACACTAGTATCAGTCACCATGTTTTTATATGATCATTGTCCAGAGACAAGCTCTAGAGAGACATTTCACAGCTTCCCCCATCAGTGTGTTACTCTCCTGTCACAAATCTGTTCCAACACGGACCCTCAGTTACCAAAACTAGGACACATTTTAAAAAAAACAATACAAATGCAAATACAAAGAACAAAGCAGCAGCAACGCCGTCTCTGCTGCGTCTGCCTGGCTGTACAGTAAATCAAAGTGTGTTCTCATTCTCACTGCAGTTGAAATGCAAATCACACCGGAGACAGCATTTGTACAGCAGCAGCACCACTGCAGTTGCCTGAGAGAACTGCAGTGTTGCAGACTGTATTACAGGCGGTATGTTTATAATGCGGAGTGTCGATTACACTGGCAGTATGTTTATAAGTGTCCTGCTTATATGTATGTTTTTGTTGTTGTTGTTATTGCTGCCAAACTCCTTGCATATTTTCATATAATATGAACGTTCGTTGGGAGTGATTAAGGCGACTTTTTGGATCCATATTTCCTGTAAAATTAAAATGTATTTACTGTTGTTTGGATGAGAGGGAAATGAGATTATGTGTAGTTTCTGGAAGGCAAATGAGAATTCCCACCTCTTCCAACAATAAGATTCAATATCTTAAGATTTAGGTACGTCCATAATAATAATAAAAAATATGTTATTTTAACAAAAACCCAGAGAGATTGTGTAACTCAGGATTCACCACATCCCAAAATAAGACATTAACACCTAAACATCTCTACGCCTCCTGCTGTGCCTGCTAGAGACACATCTCTCACAAAAAAATTCCCTTTCTTTCTCCCACTCCACCTAATTCAACATCAGCTTTCCACCACGGGGATTTGGCTGGTACAGCTCCCACGGTTGCTAAGCAACAGCGACGAGAAGCCTGCCTCTTCGATAATGTGTGTGTGTGTGTGTGTGTGTGTGTGTGTGTGTGTGTGTGTGTGTGTGTGCGCTGGTTTTAGTGTTTTACAGCAGATCCAGTCCAAACAATGACTCATTCAACCAGCCGTAACAATTTCTACCACTGTCAAAATCTGTGTCAATTACAAACAGTGTTTTTATCAGTTTATTTTTTATCTTTTTTATCCTTATCAGAGTGACCTAAAAAGATTTAATTGATACCAGAGATCACCTTTGTTCTTTTATACGCTATTGCAGAGTAAATATACATGTTGGCAGGCTGTGATTGCAATACAAATAAACAATCCGGCACAAAATACAACACTGACACGAGTTTACAATCAAGTCTTTTTACTTTTATTTGTGTCCACAGCTCGAAATAGCTATTAATAAATAACTGATTGAGATCAGTCCCAGAAATGCAGATACATGTTTAGGTCAGTATAATTCCCATTACCTGCAACCATCAGTCCAATTTTTTAACTCAGCTTTCGTCTTGCAATCCTCTGTTTTCATGTATCAATAAATATTGTATTTCCTCGATTTACTTCTTGTTACTGCTACTTGATTACTCTTTTTTTTGTGAAATATCTCAACAACTATTGCTGGATTGACGTGTAATTTTGTACTGACAGTCATGTAAATGTATACATTGTGATAAATCAGTAATTTGGCAGCAGTGGGTTTGTAACTTCTTGTTCGAAAGGGCTCAGTGGAGTAAAGTCTGGCTCACAACTTCAATCAATCAAAACAGCTCGAAAAAACGATAATGAGCATGACCCTTGAACCTCTTCTGAGCTGCAAACAGCCTCATCCACCGGCCTTTAAAATCCTCACGGTCACCTTCTCTACATCCAACTATGGTGAGTTTGCAGTGTCCTTCAGAGAAAAGTCTGGCAGAATAATAAATGATGATGTTTGTAAGCCCCTGCCTCTGCAGGAAAATACTTTGAGCCACTTTGCTGCTGTTGAGAGAGGAAATACTAAGGAAAGAAGTAATGCAGCTTAAATCCTGCACCAGCTTACTGGATCCTATCCCAGATGCTTTTAAAAGGGTATCGAGTTGACTATAGAGGATTAAGTACCAGCTATTTCCCTTACTGATATCTATCCCATCCTGGAGACTGCTATTGTTAAACCGCTCCTGAATGTAACCTTGGTGCTTTGGTTTGAACAATTTTATAGTATTTCGGTATTTTTCAAATTAAAAGCACTACTAAAACAGCTTGATTAATACATTCACATTCATTTGGCTTTTTATGATCACCACAGCATTGAAACAGCACTTAGGCAACAAAAAAAAATGAAGATGGGATGAGACCATTTCTCCTTTTTCATGCTTTTAGACTCAAGAATGTCTTTGATATTCTCAAAAAAAACACAAATGTGTTCACCCGTGGCTGCAAACGCTTTGAAGTTCAGTTTCTAAATCCTTACCCTGAAAATTGTGTCTCAATCTCTTCAGGATACATTTATCCTGCGCCTTCTCATTTGTGTTATTGATTTTATCATTAATCATCGCTCCTTCTCTTAAGACTGAACCAAACCAGGCTGACGGATGCAGCCATCAGGCCTGCAGCTGCATCCTTCATTCCTCGCCTACAGCTCTCGAGGGAACGATTGGGCAGCTTGACATTTCTCTGTGATTGAATTGCACTCTGCCCCCTTGTGGACGCTGATCCGTAGTCAGGGACTGGGAGGTGGTTTGATGGCCGACCAATCACAAATGGCGAGTCCCTGCAGAGTAATTTCCCTGTGAACCCTGTTCACAATAGTTGATTAACGTGTGCAGATCTTGTCAAACCTGCACAGAGACACATTTCATGGTCCATAAGAGCAAAGTGTTGCATTAAATACCGTGTTCTCTAGATGTGGAGATCAGTCTTATTCTGCTTTATGACAGCAACTCAAAAAATGTACTGAAAATCAGTCATGTTATGAAGTTAACGTACAAATCATGCCGGCAATCTATGAATACATCTGTTTGTTCAATCTGCAGAAAATTAAAACCATTTATCACTCTGCACCGGTTGACTTCTTCCACTCAGTCACAGCCGAGCCAGCGGACAGCAGTGAAATTAGGGAGCGTTAAAGTATTAATCTTTTGAAATTGCTTTTTTAATAGCAGTCGAGGTGGCTGGCGAGGCTACATTAGTGCTACTGATGAGGAGGGCTGAGACATAAGCTCTTTAGGTTGAATAGACTATCACCATCTCAGTGGTCGCTTGTCTAAATGTGCTAAAATGAGATAAAATGGCTGCTTGACTCAACATGGCGTGGGTGTGTTTCACTGAACTCTTGATAAGCATGTCCCGTCCTGTCTTTACAGGAGGTCTAAACAACTTGTTTTCACATAACATCTTATCTTAATTCATCTACTGGAATGTCTTATTCTGGAATAGAACAGCTCAAGAGGTTTTAACTGAAACTGTACGGGGGGAGGGATGATTGAGAAACTGCTCCTCGATGATATAAAAAACTAATTAAAATGAAAATGATATGTTAACACCATGACTGATTTATTCCAATTATAAGAACAGTATGTTCAACTGGCAGGCTGAGTCATATAAGCAGCTTTATCCAGACACTGACTGCCAAATTCAAAACCCAGCACCAGGACTATATAATATAATATAATATAATATAATATAATTTAAAACAATGTCATGTCATATCATATCATGTCATATCATGTAGTATTCAGTATCTTTTTGATCATGTTCTGTGCACAAAAGATAATATTTTATTCCAATTTAAAGTAATTATAGTAATTCTCTCTAACAGAAATAATATTTTTGACAAAATAAGCAACAATCATGGTAAAAGTTTGAAATGTGATATATTTACATCCTTGTTTATTAACTCTGTTTTACCAGGACAGTGTGTGTGTGTGTGTGTGTGTGTGTGTGTGTGTGTAGGTGTGTGTGTTTGAGTGTATCCCCCCAAGGATGCACATACACACATTATACATTCCTGCCAATGGTTTCACACTAATCCACTTATCTACAGGCACCAAGAAAAACAGAAATGCACCAGCAATGCAGCGCAGATGAGGAATGCTATCAAGAACACATGGATTTACAAAGTCCAGGGTCAAAATGGTCAAAATGCTTGGCTTTCTAAATATCTTCTGAGGAAGTGAATGCACTCAACGTGTTTAGACCTCAAGGATACACACACACAATGCTTTCTGGTGAGTAAGACTGAATGTAATCAGAAGTGTTGTTTGTTTACAAGAAAAAAAACAAGAAAAATTCCACTCGGCACGTTTAACTTTATTGCTCAGCATAAGCAAACACAAACATCATCGGTGAGTTTGAGTCAAATGTAAATAAATCCCATAGAAACACATGACATCACCTTTTACCAGCAGAACCTCAGACCAGTGAGACAAGTCGAGATAAAACAGCACAGTGAAATATTGTATTAAATAACCAGAGAATGATGTGTGTTCATGAAGGACTCCCATCATTCACAGTAAGGAGATGATTAAGAAATGTTGTTGAAGGCTGAAGTTAAGTACTCTATCATTACATTTAATGGAAGAAAAAACAGCTAAATAAAATCAAGACGAGATTTAGAAAAATAAAAGGGATTAAGCCACACTCAGCTCCTCAGTTGGTAATTTCAAAGTCTAGACAACCTTATGGCATCTAGCGTTGGCTATCAGCAGCAATGATATACAACGAGCCTTTACATGATGAATAATAGACAGTTTAAAGGAGAGTTAGGGTCACTTTGGACCAATTCGACTTGGAACCAGAGTCAGACTCATAATCTCAGGATGTAAATAAATCTTGACGTATTACACTTCAGCTGGATTTTCTTTAATGATCAGCACGATGTGAGTGACACAAACAGGTGATGATATGCTGTGTGTGTGTGTGTGTGTGTGTGTGTGTGTAGCTCTTAGCTCAGGGGCCAAACTGCAGCACTCAAACAGAGTGCTGCTGTCACCGCTATAAGCTGACGTGTCACATCTCCAGGGAGCTGCTTCATCACCTGTGACGCAAAGGGACACCGAGGCGTCCCTATGGACACGCTGCCGTATTGTGTCACAGTGACATGTCATATGTTCTGCTCCGTGAGGACGCCCAGTGAACACCTGCACTCCCACTTTGGGTGTAGGGCAGTAAGCAGTCGAGGAATATCCACTTACGTCATGCATTCATGTGTTTGAAAGGTGTCCCAGTAAATTGGACTTTACTTTATCACATTACATTACCTAGTGTGAATAACAATAAACACAGTTAAGATGTCACAATGAAAAAGGATTCTACTTTGTTACTAAATTGGAGAACAAATGAGGACCTTGCACTTTTGCTGCTCTTGTCCTATTTGGATAAATACTAGAATCCATTAGCCTACGTTATACTGGTAATGTGTACGATCACATTTAAGTCTAAACATGCTAATTGTTATTTATTATCAAATTAATTTGTGACAAATTCAGTTAAAACGTCTAAAATTGTCAAAAATGTTAGAAAACATATACGCATCAAGCCAAAAACGTAAAAATGTAAAATGTATGGGTGCGGAAAAAAACAAACAGAGTATGTTAAAGAAAATGCATGTAGAAGAATAAAAGGACAAAAAACACAATATAATTTATTTACAAACTTATACACAAAGTTATGTGTAAGAAGTTAAAACAAAACTACAACCAATGCTGTGTTTCCATTTGGATACTTCCGTTAGTACACTTCCATGTAGTACACGATTGTAGCACGTTGTGTACACTATGTACTTACTTGCATTGTGCATGAATTTTGACAGGGTAGTGTTGTCTGAAATCGGACACAGCTGTTGTGCTGTTGAGGAAATTATGATTGCTAACAGCTTTATCGCTTGCGGGGCCAAATAGTGGAGAGGCGTTGTAAATTAGCATTTCACTACAAACACTAAACACATCACATCTGGTCTTTGTGCGTAAATAGTTGCTATAATCCTAATGCTACTGGGATGTCCATACCAAATACACTCAACTAAACTAAATTACAGACTCATGGCTTCTATAATAACCAAATCAAGTTATTATCAAACTGTTGACATTGTTCAGTCTAAACAAAAAATGGCGGATCAACTGACCAACATTGTTTGTGTTGACTAAGGTGTATTTTTTTCAGCCTGTCTGGCTCTTTAAGCATTATCTATGTTTTAAATGAATTACTATCATGTTGGTAAAACAGTGTAACTGTAAATCATGTAACTAAAGCAGAAGCAGTTGTTGCCTCTCCGTGTCGGCTGTCATCTGATCCCAGGAGGGAGAAATGTCTGTTTGTTTGATTAAAGCACACAAATTCAGGCCATTAAAAGTCTTCTGTCAAAGCTTTGGTGAAAACTGTGTAAACTTTAATGAATAATTAATAGACAACTATCACTTTACTGGAGATAAGCTTGCTAGGTTGCCATGGCAGAGATGCATGTATTATTTACTGGCAGTGTGAGTCCGACTGTAAGGCAGCTTACAGGCTCTCAGTCGTTTTTAGACCTGTTCAAACAGCGAGGATTAAACGTGGTAGTAATCCACGGGGGACAAACCGGTGTGCCTTAGCTGCGCGTCTACCTCCGAATGAAAAGAGAGGAGCTACACAGTGGTGTTGTGGACCATGTAATGTGGCAGAGGGTTTGCCATGGAGGGGACGATGCTGGTGGCTGGACAGGAGAAGCCACAGAAGCGGGTGAGGTTCCGCGTGGCTTCGGGGAACAGCGGCCGGGTGCTGAAGGAGATGTTCAAGGATGAGGGGCCTTCAGACTCCCTGGATTCGGACTGCACCAGCAGCTCTGACGCAGAGCGAGCCAGCACCCCCTCTACGAGTGGAGAAGGACACCTGTATGGATACCTGGGCTCCGAGCTGGACGACAGCGAGTGCGAGCCGGACAACCTGCTCATGTACGCCGCGGGGGCCACCAAGGACTGGATGTTCACCACCAAGAGGGTCAACATACTCAGTAAAAATGGCACCGTGAGAGGGGTCAAGCACAAAGTCAGCGCAGGTCAGACGCTGTTTGAAAACCTTCCCAATTCCAACAGTGTAAGTACATCTGACAGGGCCTAGTTTCATCTTATTGTTTGATACAATCTAAAATATAACACCAGTTCCCATCAGTGTCGTGTCCGTCCTCAAGTCTAGTTACAGGTAGGAGAAACTCGAAGGCGTAAGACTGGAATAAAAGCTCACAATAGAGAACAAGCTCACAGACCAATTAAAGATTAATGATGCATTTCGTTAAGTGTTTCAAGAGAAACTAATCAGGTTAATGAATTCCAGCCACTTTCTAGTATCCCTGCCGGAGACGTGTTTTTGTATTCTGAGGTAACTCTTTGGCTCGTGTGCTGATGCAAAGGAGATGTCGAGGGTCACTTCGAAGAGGCCGTTTGCAACAACGTCTTTACTTTTACCTGCAATAGCTTTCATTAAAAACATGACATGTTGATACATTTTTTAAGTTTCTTTACAGTAAATTGATTTCCAAACTCTGTTGAAATAAATAGTAACCAGAGGCTGTCTGGAAGAGAGGATGAGCACACTTAAAAGTATAAAAATCTTAAAAGGTGATGCGAAGAACACATAAATGGTTAAATCACTTTCTAATGAGCCACCTCATATGAAGGGATTATAAATGATAACCTCCAAACACAAGGCCGAGGAGGGGATTAGATGCCATATTTAGGATCTGCTTTGGTGAAATCCTGGCTTCACCTTGACAAACTGTTCATCATATTAAAGCACAAAGCCTCACAATTCTTAATCATTTGAAGCATTTTAAGATCCCAACGGTTGCTTGAATTGTAACAGGGCTGCTCAGAGAACACAACAGTAATATCGTCTCTTTTTTTAAAAACTTTTATTTCAATGAAAATGTATCTTTGTGCTTCAAATGTTGGATCAGTGTTATTTTTGACTAATTCTGACTTTTTGATAGTAAACCTTAAAGAGTTCCCTTTAAGGAGAGCCAAGCATCACGACTGTGTTCAAAACCGTTCAAGAACAGGAGTTTCTCATTTTCAGCATATGAACAAAAATGGGTTTTTATGAATCAGTTAAAAGCCATTTTTAAGAGCAACGTTTGAGTCTCTACCTTTTCACAATTAGAAAAGTGGTACCAGATACAAGAAATGTTACTATTACACAAGAGTGGAAATATCATCATATAAATTTAAGCTGATATCTCTTGTACATATACTGAAATTTGACATCTTTATTTTTTCCAGCTGGGAGGCATTGTTTTATCTCTGCATAGTACATTTGATCTTTTTTCAATAAAAACACAAAAAATAACTTTGTAACTGCAATAACGATTGTTTTTACTTCCTCTTAGTTGGAGTTAGCTCTTGAATTTGGACGAATAGTGATCTACACTACGAGTTTCCGTGTGGTGAGGACAACATTTGAGCGCTGCGAGCTGGTCCGGAAGATCTTCCAGAACCACAGGGTGAAGTTTGTGGAGAAGAACATCGCCCTGGACATCGAGTACGGGAAGGAGTTGGAGGAGCGGTGCAAACGAGTGGAAGAACCTCCCTCGTTACCTGTGGTGTTCATTGACGGACACTACCTCGGGGTCAGCTCTAATTCTTCACTCCTGTCTAATGACATCTGAGGTCAATATCTTGCACATGCACACACTGAGCTCACTGAATATTGAATTATGTTTTTCAGGGTGCTGAGAAAATTCTAGGTATGAATGAATCAGGAGAGCTTCAAGATCTTCTGATGAAAATCGAGGTTTGTTTTCACAGTGTTTGCATTGAAAATGAATAATTAATGGCAGTAAAAACTGATGATTTTCCTGTGATTCAGGTTAAGTCAACCGCTCGATTTGACACGAGGTCTTTAATTGATTGCGTGTTTCACTTGTAGCACGTATGTTAAAGAATAAGATAACTTCATAAAGTCATGATGAATTAACGCTTTGTGGTCACTGAAGATGAACACTGTGCAAACAGGAGCAGTCATTTCCCCTCACCAGTCGTGTCATCAATAAAACACGAGCAAACTGCAATGTAAAAGATGCATGCACATCAATAAGCGGCCATCAATAATGGAGGGCGTGTTATTGATTCTGCCTCCAACACATTTGTCCAAACACACCAACGCTTTGGCTCATCGCTCGGTGGTACAAACCGAGGTTCTGTAAATGATTTCTGTTTCTCACTGGGCTGGTCTGTCACACGAGAACTGGCCTTTTCTTCGGGCCTTGGTTGTAATTTAGACCCAACAAGAGTCGTCCTAAGTGAATACAAAGCAGTGTTATGACATTTAAGTCATGCATTCCAGTCTCTGCGGGCTATTTAAAAAAAAAGAAATATGCAGCTCTGAAAGGTCATGCATACACTAATCAGTCCAGAACTGGCCTGCAACGTGGCTTTAGTGTGTTTACATCTGCAGAGTTGAAATTTGTGATTAGAGGTTTTTGTTACACATTTTGGGAGATACACTTTATTGTCAATAGTTGGATGAGAAGATTGATCTTTTTAAAATAGCTTTTGTATTAATGTTGACTGATGTGGATTTATTTTAAATAGCAGCAATGGTGCCTTTGCAGCCATCTGCAGACAGTTTGTTGTACTTCTTTTTTTGCCAAGTTGGAGATATCATCACTGTCTGAAATTCCCAATATTGTCGACTCGGAATTACAACCCGGAGGATGACGTGAACTGTTACACTGACTAAGTTGCTCCTAATTATTGTCTAAATGATCAGAAGTAAACACAGCATGTGTCAGACTTTTGTTGGGGGCAGTGACTTTCGGAAGTCTCTGCTGCACCCGGCCAAGAATTTTTTTTTTTTACGGATAAAACAAAGTGTATACGACGTGTTGATGAGTCAGCTTTGGAGGTGTTGGTATGTGGATTTTTCTGACTTTGGATAAAGTCAGACTAAGTGTTTTCCCGTTTCCAGTCTTTATGCTAAGCTAACGTATACGCGAGTGGTATTGATCTCCTCATGTAACTCTAAACAAAAAAAGAGTATTTCCCAAAATATCAGATTATTCTTCAAAGTTTTAAGTCAGCCATTTGTGCCAAATTAAGCTCAGCTAATATGTTGTATCTCCAAACATGTGGCTTTAGGAAGACAAAGAAACCAGCCCTGTTTTGTAGACATTTAAGGTGTCAGTATTAAATGTTGGCTATCTTATCTGGAATGTGAATATGTATCTATCCATGTATCTAGAGGGTACAGCAGCCCCAGACGTGCCAGACCTGTGGGGGCTTTGCCTTCATCCCGTGCCCAATGTGCCATGGCAGCAAGATGTCCGTGTTTCGCAACTGCTTCACGGATTCCTTCAAAGCCCTCAAGTGCACTTCCTGCAACGAGAACGGCCTGCAGCCCTGTGTGAGCTGCAGCCACTGAGGATGTTACGTGCCTGAGCCAACATCCTTTACGCAGGACCTTCAGCTGGACTGTAACACAGGCAGTGAAATGAAACACAGCAGGACTCTTCCTCCATGGCCATTGTTAGCAAAGAAAAAATACATTTGTAATAAAAATCTGTGACTTTGTGGATCTGGTGTTGCTGGTCTGGTAAATCTCTATAATTCATGACAAGAATGTGTTAATATTTTATGAGCTTATTACAAAATTCTCATTGATAGGTTTCTGTAAACACGTCTGCCTACTAAGGAGCCGTGAACTAGTTTCACCCGAGGTCAACTTAAGCTTGTTATTCATTAAGTGACAATGCTCTCATTACTAATACCATATCAGAGAGAGTTAAGGATGACGGAGACAAAGGACAGAGAGGGGAAGTAAAAGGGCTCAGTTTGCATGAAACTTGACCTTTGTTCACGATTGAGCACCAAACATCATTGAAACCTCACATAAAACTTTCAAAATGTAAGATTGGTTTTAGGTGTATGAGGTGTAATAAACTGGCAACTGAGTGTTTATAGGACAGAATGAAGAAGACAAATTGAAATACAAATAAATCGAGGGAATCAAACACATTCAAACCTTTTAATAGCACATAATATATTTCTGCTACATAGATCTGAAATGATAAGTTGATTGAAAAAAGAAAAAGGCATCGATTTTGATAATCGATTAATCGTTGAAGTCATTTTTCCAGCAGAAATCCCCCAGTTTCCGCTTCTCAACTGTGAGGATTTGCTGATTTTCTTTGTCTCTTGTTTGTGATGTAAACTGAATATCTCCAAATGATGGCTGGACAAAAAAAAAAGACATTTGAAGATGTCACATTTGGGGCAATTTGTAATTGTGAGGAATTTGATGATTGTTTTTTCTGAGATTTTATAGACCAAGCGATTAATCGATAATGAAAATCATCATCGGTTGCAGTAGATCACTACACTCCCAAACAATAACCTTTTCAGAAGAAACCCCAGTTTCTGCCTCTCCTTTTAAAAACAATCCTTGTTATCCTGCAGCAAATTTTAACTTTTTCTTCATCAAGATGGTTCTCAAACGATTCTGGAAATAGCTTCAGAACAGCAGTAGGTTTTCAAAGATTTTAATAGGAAAATGGAGACGCTTAGCTCAGAGTACAGATGGGTTCATCCAGAAGCAGCATGCGATGTGACTAATTGGTTCAATAATGTATTGGCTGCACAGGGATTGAGGTTTGCATTGAATAATTCAACCCAAAGAGACCTCCATGTGCTCCAGTTTTCTTCAGCCTCACAAAAAAAAAAAGAGCAATGCATTTCATGTTTTTGACGACATCAGCATGAAAATCAAGACAAATCACTCAAATCACCAACGATCCTCACACGCAATCCTCGCCGTTCAGTGTTTTCCACACATGATGTCATTTGTTGGCTGCCATCCAAAGGGTCAGAGAAACGCAGCGCCCGAGCAGCTCAGCTCTCTATGCTGTCATAGCCCTGTACAATGCTGCTTGAACATGATTAGACAAGGCAGCACTGTAAAGAGGCTAAAAGCGTAGAGCAGTGTGATGGTGATCATCCGCCACGAAGACCTTTGCTGCCATCAAACACTACCTGGCTCGTTCTAGATGCTCCTGCACCTGTGATTGAAACGGCAACAAAATCGGTTATTTAGGAGAAAGAAAATAGGAAACAAACGGTGCGTAAAGCAAAAAAAAAAAAGGTTGAGGGTTTTCTGCATTGCTAATGGGAGATGATTACATCCCTGCACAAAATCTCATTTCTTTAATTCAATTCCGCACCGAGTGGTAATGGGGTTTGGGTTTTTGTAACCGCAGGCTTGTGGTGATGAAGGGGGAGGTTGCATGAAAATCTGAGACCCCAACTGTGCTGGTTTACTGCGCCCCCTTCTGTGGGCTGCCGGAGACAAGAAATATTAGAGGATGCATCGAATATTATCACAAAAACAACCACATCTGCTTTCCATCTGCTCACAAAACAAACCAATGAACAATACTAAAACTGATGCGATGCGCGGAAGGATTGAAGATGTGTGTGGTGATCTCCAGACGTGACGCGTCTCGAAGCATGTTTTTTATATAATAATGAGCCTAATCAGCCTCAAGATCTGCTTCTTCTTCTTTCTTTCTTTTTTTTAAATCAACGTGCACAAGCGACCGTTTCTTTCTCTGCGGAGGGGAGACATGAAAGGAAACACGATGGGCAGCGGCTCTGGCACAAGTGATCTTGGGAATGGTATGATGAGACATGACACCGATATGCGCGCAACACCCAAAAAATGTGAAGACAACATTCAACGGTCTAAAAACCTGCAATGGCGTTTGTCCGCATTGTCTCCGCTCTCCGGGCTCGGCGAGATATTATTTCAGTCGAGTAGTCTAGCGTGGGTCCAGCCGCGATGCTGTGCGTAATGTTTTGAACGGTCGGTCAATGCGCAGACTGGTTGGAAATGATGTTTTTATTGACGTCAGCGTGCAGGCTAGTCCCCCCCCTCCCCTCCCTTCTCTCTCATCCACACAACTGCACCATCTAATGGACTTGGGTTTACATCCCAGTCAACCATCTGAGCTTTAAACAGGAAATAAGCCTTCAATCAAAGAAGAAAGGAACAATGTTCCTCTTTAGTGTTCCAGATGCGTTCAGGTCTTCTTTAATGCATCCAAGAGTCATTGTTTTGGGGTAACAATCCACACACAAGACATGTTGAGAAGTGTTGTGCTCCGTAATGAAGCAGTTCTGACATGCAATCCGACACACAAGACAGAAAATGAAAGCAAAATTATTTAATAAATTATTTCAAATTTATTCCAACTCCTTCAGCAGCGGCGACATTGTTACAACCGAGGGGGGAAATATTATTACACTATTAACACCTTCAAAAATATATATCCAACCTCCCAAATGTCTCCTCCCCCCCCCCCCCCCCCCCCCTCCTGAAGCAGAGTAACATGTTTAACAGGCAGGTGTGCTCCAGCTGTGGCTGACTAAAGTAAATGCAGAATGAAAACCAAAAAGCACAGTTTGACAATGATTATTCAGCAGAAACAGAGTAGGAGATAATTCACTTGATAATTTGATACACATACTGTACAGGCCAACATCCTGACTGATTAAAAACCTGGTTGAGAGGGGGGGGGGGGGGGGCTGGTCCAAACATCATCATGGACCACATAATTACACCCGGGCGCTTGCATCGTCATACAATCAGTCACCTGCTGATCAGCTGCCAGACCTCACAAGACAAAGTTACTAAATTTGGAGACCATCAGAGTTTGGAGTGTGAAGCTGGCAGAGAGAGAGAGCTGTGACGTGAAAGAGAGGGGTGCCACTTTGTATAAAGAGCAACATGTCCAATAAATGGTAAATGAATACATTTGTAAGTTAGACTTTCGACTTGTCTATGTATCGACTTTACAGGACAACACCCTGTTTCCTAATATCTAGTTTTTGCATAAGCTGATGCTCATTAGCGCTTCTGCATTCGTTCACTCTTCAACTCCAGCATACAATCAAATGAAAAGTCTTAACACCGTTTAATTCGGTTTTTTTAAACCCTGTAATAGAAATAAAATCGATTCATCACAGACTGTGTTGTAAGAGGACCTGCAGCAGCATCGCGCCGTCTTCAGTTCCTCCGTTGTAACTTTAAAATAAAAACATCTACTTTGTCTCGCAGTTAAACCTGGTTTGAATATGTAGCTCTCAGGTCTCCTTCGTACTAACGGAGGAAACACCGTCACTGTGGTTCAAGCATCACATTAAAGTAAAGTACACATCTAGTAAATGATACTGGTCCTGTTTGGAGATTGTGTTTCTGAAGCAGTCTTGTTTTCAACCGAACACAAACACATTGATGGAGGAATGAGAGTTCAAAACGACCCCGAGACTAAACGGTCACGTACGTTTGTGACCAGAGGTTTTAATTTCTCTTACAATTTCAGGCGACTAATGACAGTTCTTAAGTCTTCAGCCAGAAACACTCACACTTGAATGTGAAAGTGGATCTCTGGCAGGTCGAAAACTCTCGGCTAAAGATCATTGATCATCGCCCAAACACTGTCCTCCACTACGGTTGTGGACTATTCTACTGTAAGACTTGATGAGTTGTGCAGAGACGGAGGTTTGTTTTGTGGTGGTCAGGGTGGAAGGCAGATAGCGGAGGCAGGCTTGGCCCTCCTTCCGTCTTTCACTCTTCTTTTCATAGCAGGATGTTCCCTCAGCTCGTCATTATAGTATCTCCAAGTCTACATGACGAACCTCTGGGTTACGTTGCTGCAGAGGAACAAAACACGGTTACATACACATCTGTCTTTGCTGTGCAAATAAATCCCAGTAAACAGATATAACACCACCATCCTGAAACAGTAAAAACTGGTACAACGTTCAAGAACCTTGAGTTCTTTCTCCAAGCGGTCCACCTCGGCCCCCAGAGTGTCGATGATGTTCTCCCCGTGTTTCAGCATGAAGCTCTCCAGCTCCTCGGGGGTCTTCACCAGCTGAATCTCCTGCAGACACACAAAAGCACACACTTAACTTAAGTAAGTGCAGATAAAGGTAAGCAATGCAGATGCATTTCTTTTTTTTTTAAAGACCACATGAACTTACATTGAGGATTTGGTCGATGTCTTGTTTTTCCAGATAAGACCGTGTCACCACTCGGCCATCAAAGTCAACCTCAGCCTTGAAGCGCACTTTGCTCAATCCCAGATCGGTGGCCTTCACATCGTGGATGGCTCTGCTCACAATAAAATAATCATACTTTAAACTCGGTCAGAGAACAAAACATCGTTACTTGATACTTCAGTGGATTCCCCGCTTCAACACGATGTGTTTATAAAGTCATGTGAATGACGTACTAACCGGTTCAAAGACCACAACGTTTATATCTTAAAGTAAAGTGTGTTCATGTTCATGTTGTGACCGAGGCTTTAAACTAGACCACAGTGTACAGCTGGCCCTGAAGACGGTTGCATGTAAGGACTAGTAAATACCAGATGGTCTATTTAAAGCCCGAGTGTTGTCCATCAACATCAGTATGTTACATATTCACAGCCGTGGAGGTGTGTGTGTGTGCACCAGAGTGTGTGTGTCTGTTCATTAGCTGACCTCACTGCGGGGTCGTTCTCCAGGAACTCGGTAAGCTTCTGCACGCGCTCGGGCTGTATGGAGCGACCCAGCAGAGCCTCGGTGTTGGTGTAGATGAGGAAGGCCGAGACGCTGCCCAGCAACGTGCCCACGCCGAGAGAGCCCAGGCTGTCGAAGTGAGGGTTACCTGGGAGCACACGGGCCGAGGGACAAAGGAAAAGAATCTGGATCATTGCCCACGTTGACTTAAGATAATAGAATAGAATAAAACTGAATGACCCCAATACTCCAACAATGTCTCCAGGCCTCCGTGTTTACCCGTGAGTGAGGTGAGCCCCATGCAGCTGGCAGCCATGATGACTCCTAACACAGCAGCAGTATCCTCCAGCAGCACGACATTAGTACTGGGGTCTCGACTTTGCATTACTGCACACAAAAAACAACACAAAACCACATTTACACCGGAACCTTCAAGCAGCATGACACCAATTTGGGATTTATCTACATGACATTTACATTTGTTGTCAGATATGCTCTTTGGTAGCATGATGGCTGATTTGACTTCCTTCACAATATGCAAATGAACTTGGCCTGAATGACACCGTCTGTGTGCAATGACAGAAAACACCTGGTTTAATTTAACTACGGAGGTACAGATGGATCCATATTAAACTGATCCTGATTGTCTAAACAGTAACGTCTGTTCATCCAAGGAGAGTTTCTTCCATTTTTTTCCTTAAGGATTTATGGAGATAACCGTTAAGTAAACTGCTATCTGAGCGCTACAGATTCATTGTAATGTCAGGTGCATCATCAATTAATAACATACATATTTCAGTTGTACATACCATATTCATAAAAAGACACTCCATGTAGCTGGGCGCTCCTCTTTATCTCATTGACAGCTACTAGTAACGTTGCTGAGAAACACAAATACAAAGAGATGCTTCAGTACAAAACGCTACGTAAATTCAAAATGTCCTCAAAGATCTGGAGCTTCATGTTTATAAACTACCTCCTTCAGACACCAGAGAGCCCGCCAGAATACAGTAGGCCTGAAACACAGAAACGTGACGTGTTGGATCATCATCATCCTTCATATATATATATCCGATACCACACAGACGAGTCAAAACAGACACTCACCCAAAGCAAAGACTCAATGGGCGCTGGGTGCAGCAATCCCATGATGCCATGGTACCAGGAGAGGCCGGCTCCCATCATAAAGATACCCACTCCACTGATGAGGGAGGCGATGTAGCGCATGTTGGTGAAGCCGTACCTGGACAAGACAAACGGTCTCTGTTACAGCTGACGGTCATTTTAATAAAACCAACGACTAGTTTTCACCCTTCAACAACATTTAAGCCAACCGTTGTTTTGTTGGTGTGATAGTGTGATGCTGGTGCTTACGGGTGGCCGGCATCCGGGTTGCGGACAGACTGGCTGATTCCCAGAGCGAGCAGGGCCTGGTTGCAGGTGTCGGCCAGAGAGTGGATGGCCTCTGAGAACATGCTAGCTGATCCAGTGTAGACCCAAGCCAGGAGCTTGAAGAAGAAATTCAGCCCATTGCTGAGGAACCAGAAAAACGAGTGGATCAAGCACTCAAACGGCAATAAAAAGGTTAATAATAATAATAATAACTTTCATTTTAAAGCACCTTTAAAAAGCAGAGCTTACAAAGTGCTTTGACGGACAAATAAACAAAAATAAAGCCGAACAAAAGCAAGACAAACCAAGGTCAAATTCAAACACTGATAAAACAGCACAATAGATGAAATAATAAAACCAATCGATACAACAACAACAAACTAAATAAATAAATAAATAAATAACTCAACTTTTTTCTGTTTATTGCAAAGTATTTGAGCTTTTCTGTGTTGATGCTCCTGAATCACTGCATTATTACTTCAGCTGGACCTCTCCTCTACTTGGGACATCACTTTTGAATCCAAACTAAGTGAAGTAGAGACTTCATGTGACTGCACATGTTCTCTAACACAATCACTCTAATCTAATAGGCTACAGGACATGTGAGGTCCCACGCAGCTCCCAATTCAGATTTTCATATCTTTACTAATAAAAACTAGACAGTGCAGGGGATGTTTTAGTTAATTAATCGGTCCTCACCACGGCATCTCCATCAAGTAAAGAACGACATTACAACAAAACCAATCAGCAGTCAGGAACAAGGGCGAGAGAATCTAAACTTACATGCAAATAGCGACCATGACCACCTTCCCCGGCCCTTGTGAGAAAGTCGCCCTCTGGACTGATCGAGGCTTCGTGGAACAAAGAAAAAGCAAAGTGAAGTTCCACAACCGACCGTTGATTTATTAAACACACATGATTGGGAATTTACAGCTCTGTTGCTTACATGACAATATGCTACAGTTGATGTTATCTCATGAATAATACTCAAAAACAAACCAGAGTACAGAATATACCGTGACATACCAGAGAGGCGTAGAACAGTATAGTATTAAAATAACATCACTGTACACTAAAGAGGACACAAATACAGCTTTTATGTCCACGTTCTCTTTCACATTTAAAACATGACGTGGTCGTATTGATCGTATAATCAAACAAAAGGACAGGCAAAAATAAAAGTGCTCACCTTCGTGTTTCCCCAAAAGTCTTTGTATTCCTTCAACAACTGTTGATTCCGAAAAACATCTGGAGGTCAACAAACAAGAGATGCAAACAGACCAAAGAATTAATAACAGCTGAGAAACAAATCAGGTAAGTTGTACAAATATTCACAATGTTTCTAGTTGGGCTCAGTTTTCACATTTTAGGAAACAAACTGATTCGAGAGTTGGATGAGAAGATTAACACTCTTAGCTATAGCTATATAGATATAGATAGCCTATATCCTCCCAGCACCTCGATAGCTCTGTC
This sequence comes from Anarhichas minor, assembly GCF_050575085.1. Lineage (NCBI taxonomy): Eukaryota > Metazoa > Chordata > Actinopteri > Perciformes > Anarhichadidae > Anarhichas > Anarhichas minor. The sequence continues at coordinate 2,944,820 of NW_027466474.1, read as the reverse complement.
ACATGACTTTATATTGTGTTTGTTTAATCTGTACAAAAGTCAAAGTAGAAGACAATCCTCGGTGTTACAGGAGGTTATGTGTGAGGCTACTTTTTGGCTGCGAGCTGTGACTTCACTCAGCAGCTACGTGGCAGCTAATCAGAGCCAAGAAATAGTCCGGCACAAAAAATATATAATTTATTTTACATTTGTGTTCTGAACTCAGGCCAGCTGTTTCCAGAGTTTCTGCTAAGTTAAGCAAACCTGCTGTTGTATAGTATGAACGTGGTTTTAATCTTCTCATCAAACTCTGTGGCAGAAAGCGAAAAGACAAGATATTCCGTATTATTGCATGTTGTTCACACAGATTCACAACCAGCCAGAGAATAATAAACACCTACTCTCTATGTACTCTCGCTCCACTTCTTTCCTGAGATTTCTCTCTCGGGCTAGAGCCTCTTGGCTTCCCCATACCTCCAGTGCTCTAATTGTCACAGAGATAAATAAACAGTCAATAAACGTTGAAGAACATATCAATACAGAATTGGTGATTTACGCAATCATTTGTTTCAAGGATGTATGACTAACTTGGTTTCCACGTCTGACCGCAGGAAGACGGTGAACGCCTCTGTGTCGTCGTGAGGGCTGCGTCTCCTGATCTTTCGAAGCTGTTCCAGATCACTGTGAACGTAGAATGAGAAGGTAAGAAAAAGATTTCGGAAGACCCGAGTTAATCAGCGTTAGGCAATCTTATACCAGCTGATTACAACGGCATGTTCACTTATTAACTAGAAGGAAATTGAGCTAGCACTGAACGTGGTTACAGCGAACAGAGGAGCATTCAGTACTAATCATTCAGTATGGGGACATATAGTTTAGTGATGCATATATCAAATGAAACAGTGAGTTTGGGGATCAGGAGGTACCTTGGTTTGAGGCAGAACTCATTCATGGCTCTGACTGCCGTGATGAAGTTGTTCTTAGTGTACTTGGCTCCATATTCCCTTTTCTTCAGCACGGCCCGAACTGCATATTACAACAGAGGGAAACTATGAAATACAGTTTTTCATCCGCATTCATTAGTCCTCCTCATAGTGCAAGTGAATCAAAAGTGAGGCACAGAGTCTGTTTCAGGTGAAGCATGCACAAATGTTGATCAGTACCTTTCACTTGAATTGTCTCAGTCTTCGTCAGCCCCTGAGAAGTTGGACCTGTGAGAGCAAAGATTTAAATGGACTATTGATGAAATATTTCCCGGTGCTTAGGGTGTGAGGGCGCGCAATAACGACTGCTTTAGCAGTTTTAACAGGGGAAAATTGTAAAAAAATGAATGTACACAAGACAATGGCACACCAAACTCCAAGATCAGATGACAACTTCTGCAGTATTTTGACATTTTAAAGTCACCTATTGAAGCTGGGGTGGCTTTTACAGCAGACAGGACGTTTTCCGCTGATGGAGCATCACCGGATGCTGATTTTGGGGGTCCATCGTCACTGCTGCCAGAGGTAGAGTAGTACTGCACCTTTCCCAGCCCTAGAGAAGCAACCCGACAGTCTGGAAGGCTGAACCACAGGTTGTGTATGCCTCCGCTCTGCCAACCTGTGCAACAGAATGTAGGACAACAGGGTTTGAGAGAGTAGAAGAAGCCTAAATGTGTAACACGTCCCGGTACATCACGTCGATATTAAGAGTCCTCACCGTAGCACAGCTGGTTGAACCTCGGGGACAGCTGAGAGAGAGGCGCCCGGTGCTGCAGGGAGACCCTGCAGAAGACGTGCCACGGTCTGTGGGCGAGGCTGGGGAACATGCTCGGTACCGGAGTGAAGGATCTTTGCGACACAAATGGCACACCGGTTATGTTAGCTTGTCAACTTAACCCACTTCAGACAGATTAACACCAAGACATCGCCTCTCAACCTACGTGCCGGCTAACACCACTACGGAGCCACTCAGTTGGCTAGCTAGCTAGCTACATAACATCGTCAGCGGCCGCCTAAAGTAACACGTTCTGTGTAACATGTTTACACGAAGCAACTGAATGTCGCGTACATTTGAGATAAAGTCAATAAAAAAAAAGCCAATACCTTTCTATTGTGAGGTTTGTGCTGCATAATCTGTGTCCATTTTGAGAATCTATGGTCAAACTGACTGGACGAGATCTGTGACACACGAGTGACGTCGGCGCTCTTCTCGCGAGAGTTTAGTCGGGTCTGTCATGTCGACTAGTATCGCGATATTTTGTAAACCAAACAAGGTCATTTATTTTATTTCACTTTTTTGACAGTCATCAAACTAAATCGTATTCTGTTCAGAATAAAAGTTAAAAGTTAATTGGATTTTAAATATCTTTAAAATACATTATTTAAAAAGAATAGATTACATGAGTCCTGCACTATAAATCTTATTGTAGTAAAAGTACGCAAATGTCAGCAAAATCCACAATAAGTACCACAAGTAAAAATACTAATCGTTATGCAGCAGAATGGACTGTCAGGGAAATTTTAAATCTATCACATATTGATTTGTTAACATCCAATCACAATTTTAGTCTTGTGTAAATGGTTGACATGGACTACATTTCAATTACTTTATATCATGTTAGGAAGTTTAATCTTAGTTATATGTACATCATATGTTTTGTATGTAAAAATCCCTCTCAACTGTTAAGCATCTAATAACTTTGGCTGTCAAAGAAATGTAGTAAAAAAATAGTATCTTTTGAACCGTTTGCGAGTACAATATATAGTCAGATAATGGAAATAGATCCACCACACTATTGCATCTGGACAGTATGCATGTACAGTTTGCGTCACTACACATAACATCTGGGAAATTCATAGCAGGGTAATTATTCTGCATTTTTGTTTGTTCTTGAATCACACATTTAGAGAGACAGAGAGAGTCTCTCTTAGGTATGAGAAGGAATGCAGCTCCCTCTCTCTCCAACACAAACAGAACTGCATTCATTCATTGCTGTTCCCACACCAACTGTAAACACAGACAGGGAGGGGCACTAGTGGGGAAGAGAGATGAAACTCAGCAACAAAACAAAAAATCACAACAGTTAAGAAAACAAACCCTGTGTGTTTAGGAATGCAGCTCCCTCTCTCTCCAACACAAACAGAACTGCATTCATTCATTGCTGTTCCCACACCAACTGTAAACACAGACAGGGAGGGGCACTAGTGGGGAAGAGAGATGAAGCTCAGCAACAAAACAAAAAACCACAACAGTTAAGAAAACAAACCCTGTGTGTTTATTGAATCTTCAGAACAGTACAGTAGATATGTTATGGCCTTGCATTAGCAGTAAATATGTCCGTAGCAGTGTTTGTAATATTCATCTGACAAGTGACGAACAAATTAAACACATACACTAGGAGAGCTCTTTTTGATTACCAAATGCAATCACTTGACAACAATAGCTGCAGATCATCACTTCCATTTCACAAGCATTCAAATGGAATCCAGAATATTCAATCAATAATCAAGAGCCACAGTACAGTTTAAGAAGGCCATAACTCGGTCTTGGTCCATTTAGGAAGAAGTTAGAAAAGATGAAACACTGTGCACGAATAATGTCACTTAAATGAGAGAAAATGTAACTATGTCAATTTAGAAAGTGGTCAAGTTGACGCGAGAGTGGTTCAGAGGAGCGACTCTGCCCCGGTATGCTTGTCTGGGCTGCTGGTCTAGAGGGATTAACGCATTGTGACAAACTCCTCAGACGAGGTGGGGTGAATGGCGACAGTCTTGTCGAAGTCGGCTTTGGTAGCGCCCATTTTGATGGCCACAGCGAAGCCCTGCAGCATCTCATCACAGCCTAGACCCTGCATGTGCAGGCCCACCACCTGAGGAAAAGAGACACGTCAGCCTTTGAAGATCACTGCAGTCGTTGGTGTTCACAAGAGACAAACATAAAGGACTCAGTCACACACACATAAAGGTTATGCATTGGAATTAAGTTTTAAGAATTTTCCTAAACCTGCTTGATCGACGTCTACTTAAGAAATCAGACTTCTTACAATTACCAAAATGACTTTGAAGAATCTGCAGAGATTGGGTGTGAACATGTTGACGTCAGCTGTGGCTTAACCAGCATGTGAAGGTGGGGAAAACCATTGTGATTTCAACATAGGATAGGATAGGCAAGAGACACACCCCATATTTAAAATCTTAAAATCTCCGTTACAGGATTGGTGCACAGAGACCGAAGCCTCTGCATTTGACACCTGCTGGTGAAGTCTTACTTTAAACTCGGTCTGGCTGCTTAGGGGGGAAAAAAATATTTATGTTTTCATGCAGTTTTCAGATTTTCATAATCTGACAGACTATGAGATAAGTCTGAATGACTTGTACCTGAGCAAACAAGGACAAAGAGTTAGTGTTGTTTTGATTAATAACAATTCTAACAGTTACAATAACTTGAATGACTTAAATAAATAACTCCTTATCTCTAAAAGTATATTTTTTCACCACCTGTAAATGACAGAGGACTCCTACCTTCTCCTCCTTCCCCTCACACACCAGCTTCATGATGCACTGACTCTTCCTGCTCGTGATGGCGTGATACATCGGAGTGAAAGAAGTCTTGTAGATCTTCACATTCTCCTTTCCTCTAGATTTAATGGCCTCCTCTGGGACAGTAACACAAATGAAGCGGTTTGAATTCTTGTCCTCATGAGTACGACAAAGGATGAAAAACACTGGACATACAGGCATCGTCAATCATGTGAAGGTTGAAGTTTGATTGTGAAACTGCCGTTCACCTTCTGTGAGGCCCACGGTTCCGATGGGTGGGTGGCTGAACACCACGGTGGGGATACTCGAGTAGTCCAGCTTGGAGTCCTTCTTGCCCTCAAACAGTCTGTGGGCCAGCTTTCTGCCTGCAGCGATGGCAACTGCCCCGATATACAACATAACATCAGTACATTTCATAACAAAATATTTCATTCCCAAACCAGAAAAACAAGTACGGAGCAGCACTGCACCCACTTCAACGGTGCATGGAGCAGGGAAAAGTAAACAGTAACTAGATACGATCATGTATAATGGATGTCTGTCTCTACATGAGGGCAGGAAAATTACACATTTCTGTCAATGACTCAGCAGTTCCTTCTGCTAAGTGATGCCTTGTATGAAGCTGTAAAGGTTTAGTTTTTAGGGGACAAATCATGGTCTGGATTTCTTTTTGAAAGTTCAACCAAACCACCACGTTAGTTGGACCTGAGCTGCAGCTGAAAAGCTTTTTTTTCTAATAACGTGTCACACCCAAAGCTTGTAAACAGGGCAGACGTGGACTCCAAAGTGACTCATATAATGGACAGAGTTGACAGACAAAAACATGTAAAGATATTCAACATGGATACCAAACACTACTGAAGCCTTTAGTCTATCAGCCTTCAGACAACCATACTGGCCAAGCAAGAACGTAAACACGACTGTGTAGTTTTCAACATCCGCTAAATGATTCAAATTATTATTGCCACTTCCTACCAGGTGTGAGAAGAGCTTTGCCACAAACGTCCCCGACAGCGTAGATCCCTGGTATGCTGGTGTTCTGAAACTCATCCACCACGATGTGGCCTCTTTCATCCATATCCATACCCTGCAAACAGAGAGAATATTGTTATATGATTAGTATAAATGAGCTAAAACATCACATTTTAGCACTGAATTTTTACTGACTGACTGTAGTTTAATCCGTTATTAATCCTGAGCTAACAAGACTTTCACTCTTCCCGTCTAACAAACAACAGAACAAAGACTGCTCAGTGACTGTTGTCTCGTCTTGCTCCCGGATTATCCCTAATCGTTGATTTAAAGGGATCCAATGCCTGGTTTATTTGGGGCTCCTATTATATAAAAAGGTGTGACATTAAGAGACTAAACAATGATCTGCAGTGCTGCTATAATCTAAGAGGGCAGTTAAGCTGCTAAAATGAGGGTGACACAAGGAAAACTGAGCCAAAGACTGATTAGTCATCTGTTTTAAATGCACCATTACCATTTTATTGATGGGTGTTGAATGTGTTTTGCATCGTTTCCAGCTGCAAAAAATAAATTGCCTCATTAAGGAGGGTAAAGATGTTTTGTCTATCCAGGAACATCTGCCGATTTCCCCACTGAGCTAAGATGTTGTTTCCTTCGGCACATTTCAGCATCTAGTTTACATTAACATCACAAGCAGACGCTTACCATGGCGCCGATGTTCAGTCCTGAAGTGTTGGGCTGCCTGCCGATGGCCCAGAGAAGGCAGTCCACCTCCTGGATGGTGCTGATCTTCTCCTCGTCGTTCTTCTTCTCTGGGTCTTTGGTGACGAGCGTCACCTCCAGTCCTTTTTCCGTCTTACACACAGACTTCACCTGAGAGTTCTTCCACAGATCCACACCAGAGTTGGTCAGCTCTTTGGTGCAGTTTGTGCTTATGAAGCTGTCAAAGTTCCTCAAAACCTACAGAGAGAGTTTGAGAGCATATGGAGTTACGATTATTTGCATTACTGCACACTTTTGAAAGTCATAATTTTAGTATTTAGATGTGATTCTGTGGGTTTCTTACTCCCGTCTGTCGAATAATGAGGGATGTTTTGGACCCCAGGGTGGAAAGGATGCCGGCCATCTCCACTGCAATATAACCCGCACCCACAATCACAGTGCGCCTGTTGGGGAAAATCAAACCTTTTATTTATTTAGGAACAAACTTTACACATGGTATAAACACTTAAGAGATCATAAGAGAAGCTTACTTTGGCAGAGCTTCAAGTTCAAAAAAGCCATCACTGGTAATGCCCAGACTTCCCCCTGAAATGATCAATAAACTTGTTTATATTTTTAACATTTTATAAAAGTCATCTTTTTGCTGGATACATTAAATCAGGGGTAGGCAACCTTACCTACGCCATAGTCACATGGTAACTTAACCGATGGCACACTAGCAATAAGTGTGCAGGACATTTCTTTTAAATGTTGACGTGCCCTATTGGCAGTTACGTGGACGGTTATTTACAGTAGTTTTGAATTGATTTTTTTCTCCAACCGCATTGCACAAAGACCTGCCATACTCTGCCTCTGATTGGCTGGTACTTGTCACCTTCTTCACAATATTTGTAAAGTTTATTGCTGATGAAGAAGTTTGATGGAAGGTTGGTAGGATTAATGATTTTAACTCAGCTGTGGATGTTTTCGTAAGGATGGAAGCCTTCTACTCTGCTGATTATGGAAGTAAAATGTTTTTGGTATAATGTTGATATGCATGTTGCCTGTATGAATGAAATCAAATGTGTGACCTGAACTTAAACTACTTAAACGTAATGTTGAAACACTGAATAACAAGAAAATCTCAAAATGGCTCTTCGTATCAAGAAAGGTTGCCGATCCCTGGATTAAATACAACAAACTCTTCCAGGTAAAACCTGAGCACATCACGTCTTACCTGGAATGTCAGCATCACTCAGAACAGTAGGCTGTCCTCCGGTGGCGATGAGGATGTGAGGCGCTGTATATTTTCTTCCATTGACCTCCACAGTCGGCTCAGGATCATCTGTAAACCGGGCATGGCCTTGGATAGTTTGGACTTTGGCCTGAAATGGATCAGATGTCATTATTTCTTCTGCAATAACTTTCTTCTTTAGAGGAAAGTAAACAAACAGAACAGTCAAATAATTGTTGATCCAGTGCAAACATGTTAGTCGGTATGTTAACCTGAAGTAAATATTTTTGTAATATATATATATATATATATATATATATATATATATATATATATATATATATATATATATATATATATATATGGGGATTACAACAGACGCACTGAAATAACAAAGATGATATAAATGGGAACTTACTTTGTCAAGGTTGTTGCGATAAATGCGATTTAAGTGACTAACATAAGCGTCCCTTTTGGCCTTGAGAGCTCTGCAAACACAGGAAATGATCAAAAATAAGAGGTTGTTTGTTTGTTTAACCAACATTCATTCAAGAAACACTCGTGTTCACATGAAAAAGTCCTGAGTATGACTCATTTATCTACTACAACCTACTCCCTACACATACTGTGTTGCTCTTCATACTACTACTACTAGTATTGCTACTTTACTACCCCTAGATCGTTCTGCCAGAAACCTCCAGAAATAACAGGAACAACACAAGACAAACTACAGCCTACTATGAGTTAAAACATTCTGACAGTTTCAAAAAAGGTAAAACATTAAAGAAGATGTGCTGTGTGCAAAGATTCCATTAGATTGAACGTGTTTCCTGTATTTTAATACGCACTTCTTTCAATAACGTCTTGATAGTTGGACCCACTTTAAGACAAACCCATGCAGGCGAACCTTCACCGGCCTCCCAGCTCTGATGCACGCTAGTGTTTTTTTCCCCCCTGACTAATGTTTCCTGCAGCCACACCTTCCAGAAACTTATCTTTGACTGTCACACTGACTTGACTTCGTGGTTCACAAAGAACACAGAAAGGGGCTGAAGTGAAGCAACAAAAGACAGCGACAGACGGGGAAGTCCTGCTGTGAAACGGACACCTCTTCGTTCGAGGAACAACCGTTGCGGATTTCAAAAGAGCTCATTGTAGTTGCACAAAACGAGGTGAAATAAAACGGGATGCTGTAACTTACTCCCAACTGAAACGGACATTTCCAACATCAAAGCCGTAGTCGCTGTGATCGTGGAGATACTCGGCATGAACTGCTGCATTCCACATAACCTGTGAAGGCACTGGGTTAGACATCTAGTGGTTTTTTGTTTGAAAATTATTATGTCTCCGAGTTAAAACTCGGCCTGTTGCAACAACAATAGAAAGAACAGTGTACCTTCTTTGGGACACAGCCAACATTCACCTAAAAAAACAAAACAAAAGCATTCAAATTAGTTCAACGTCAGCTCGATGAAACCACCTGCAAACATGATACTTACAGAAAATGCTTAATATATTTATTCAAACAATCACACAGCGCCACTGGAAATCAATGAACGATAACAAATTAATATGAACTTCATATAAAGGTTCTTTGTCAGGCAAAAAACAACATATTCTACAGTTAAAAAGGTTCCTGACTTTCATTTGGCTGGATTTAACCATCCTACAATCCCTTGTTATTTGGTTTGTGTGAACTGAATTATGTTATACGAGATTATTTCCTTATTTGTTACCAACATTTGGAAACTAATCAGACTAACTGTGTCGCCTTTGTGCAATCAGAATGTGGTTTTAGCGGTTTAGGAAACACCTGCAGCTATGCATTTCATCATCAACTTCTCATCAAATAAAAAGTCAAAGTAGTGGGTGAACACAATAATGTGAACACCTGTGTGTAATGCCTTCCTTTACAATAGCCTTGTAATAATATAAAACTAACGTTGTATGAAGCCCTTGAGTATAAACACCTGACTCAAAGCTTACAGCTTCAGTATTTCGTGGCTACAACGTTTGTTGGAAACACAAAACACTTCCACAAAAGGAGTCCGGAGGCTTCGCAGTGAACCTGGCAACCAGCGCGTGTGTGTGAAAGCTGCAGAGCCGACACAGCACAGCAACTCAGGACGGATGTCGGGTGTTTTTAGTTGTTGTTGTTGTTGTTGTTTTACTCACGCAGGTACCTCCGAGTTTGTCACTCTCGATCACGGCGCTGGCTGCTCCGAGTTCCGACGCCCTCCGAGCACCGGCCAGACCTCCGGACCCGCCACCGATCACCAGAAAGTCGAACCGGGACGTTTCTTCTGAGGCCATGCTGCGGCGGATAAGAGCTCCGTGTCTGCGAGAGGACGAGGAGAACAGTTGCTTTCTGAGGCTGAACCAGGAGGCAGCTCGCGTCCGGATTAATGTTGCCATAACCAGGAAGCTCACAAGGGCGTGTGTGTGTGTGTGCGCGCACGTGTGTGTGTGTGTGTGTGGGTCAAGTGAAAGCCACTGACTGCTGTGTCATTATGAATCGCAACAATGGTGTGTAAATCCCAGAAACTGTTTCCACAATAGTCATAGTGATCCTCACATAAGCTACAGTACATGGGGCTACAATAACAGAGCTAATTCTGCAACACCAATACGGTAATATACATTTAAAACGATATACAACTGCAGTCAACAGTTTTTAACTGTTCAGTTAATATGTGTCGCAGAGACTCACCTCGGTAACGCCAGTGACACAGTAGGAAACAGCCTGTTGATTCGCATAAACAGCATCATTTATTCGTTTATGGTCGTTTTAATTATATACATCCGCCGCGTGCCGTTGTTTATCTCTGTCAGCTGGTAGTTTGACTTCATTATATCGTAAAATACAAAAGCTTTGAACACTTCCTGTGTCACTGGGTGAACTGACCTATGAAAAAACACGTAGAAATGTTGCCTTTTAGCGGTTTTTATAAAAATAAAACTACACAGATGAGATGTTGGAGGTCATATTTTAGGGTGTGAATAACGGCGACGTCTCGAGCGTTAGCATACGTTATTTTTGCAGCAGAATATTTAAAAACAAGCGTAAATAATCCCAGAGTATAAAGGAGATTTGCGTAGTATTTCTTCCAGAATAGCGCAGACCTACGCTGCACTCAACACGCCAGCTGTAAAGAAAAAGAAAAACGTAAACTTCCGGTCATGTCTTTCAAAATAAAACTTCACCCTCGTCACAGAATCCGGTTTATTACCAAGTAGGTTTTCACATACAAGGAATTTGCTTTAGTGTGTTGGTGAATAAGATAAACTACAATATATCTGAATTTTAAATAAAAGAGCTGTGCAGAAGTGGTAGTTTTATGCAGAACTGTGTAAAATTGTCCAAACAATGTGTACGAAGCATAACAATGTAATGTACAGAGATGTAGTCCCAAAGATGTGCGTTTGGCAACACAGACAGAATGTGTATATACTGTATATATGAACATAACCCTATACAACAATGCAACAACAGTGTCAATGGAATTACAGTGTAGTCTCCATGAGGACGAGCCAAGAGTGATGCGTCTGTATAGTTTATAAAGGTCCTCAGGACAGGGTGTGAACCAGGAGTTCACACCTAGACATCTGGTCAACAGTTTTAACTGCCCATTGACACCTCCATTCAGCCCCTTCCTCTTATCTGAGCCTTGTCACAAAAGACATCCGTTTCTTTTCCTAACCGTAACATTCTCTGGTTAACTGCACCCTCATTCAATTACTTCCTCTCATGGAAGCAAAGGCAGAAACATGGTCTTGTTACCATTCAGCAACATAATCATATGTCACATAGTTTTGTTATTGAGTAAGGCACATAAACTAAGTCACAGTAGAAAAGTACTAGCACAGGGAAAATTCTCCATCACAATGTACAACTTGAGTAAACATATTTACATTTGCAAGTGCTCTCTTTTACTTATTTGCTGCTACTAGCCCATTGGAACTATACTGTATATGTGTATGGTTTTAACGGTGTGCTGTGCAGTGAATGTTCTTTACTTGGCAAAAGTCAAAGACAAATTTCCACTGAGGTGTAGATACATACATACACACATACATACATAATTACATAAGAAAGAGAGATGAGATATAAGAGATTTATTGTCATCCATAATATATGCAGCGCAAACCAGTACGTAGAGTTTCCCTGGTCCCAATGCAAACAAAAGAATGATGCATTAACATAAACAAACAATTAACAAGGTACAAAAACGGACACAGAACAAGATACAAGACAGGGTAGAAACACATGTAATAACAAACATATGTGATATGTGATAATATATCACTATAAATGCATGCAATGTAAATAAAAAACAGGTAAAGTAAATAAATGTAACAAATGTAAATGTAAAATGCAATAAACATTATTAAAATCAGTTTTATTTTCCCTGAGGATATAATTTTCAACCACTGCATAACAGCATGCACCAAATATTGTTTTGTAACATGTAATATGCCCAAACAAACTCAAATACAACACATAGGGAGTATTATCGAAAAAAATCCCGTTTTTATTACACACTCTTATTTTGAAGGCGAGAACAACCTTTTTCCGGAATTGTGTCAGCTAGCTACAGATAGCTAACGGAGAGCTAATGCAAAGCGGCTCGGTTGCTCTCGTTGACAACAAGCGTTAATATCACGTACACAGAAAGGATTTACTGAATTCAAAACACCCAACAGATCAAAACACAACACTCCTATAAAGGTACGTACGTGGGCGTTGACTCTGCTGCGAACATAAACAGTTGAAAAGCGGACCGTCGTCTTTGCGATCCCCCCCTTGTTGTGGTCAGATGGGGCCTTTTCGTTGTGTTCAAAGGAACACAGCACCGGACTGCAGCGGGGGTGAAAAAATTGCAAAAACATTTAGTAGTGAACCGCTTTGTATCTTTTGCTTGCAATCCGTTACTTGAGGATCAGACGGCTGCAGGCGTTAACGAAAACGCTTGACATGAGGGGGGAGGGGCTATCTGTGTACGGGCCTTGTGTTAATGTCACTGTGAGGTTCTTTCTCTCATTTATCTTTCTGATTCCCACAGTGGGGAACACGTCTCGCTTGTCAGAGGGTGCTGCTCCTCTGACTCCGCCGTATGACCGCAGGACCCGCAGCCAGATGACCGGCGGACCTCACAGTCTCAACATGAATCCTGTCAGCTACCATAGCATGTTGTCGTCTGTGAACGGTGGACACCCTAATTTGGTCTTGGATCGTGTGTTGAGCACCTCTAACGTGAAGTGCTGTCAGAAGTGTGGATTTGCTTCCACGGACGCTGCAGAGTTGAAGAGGCACATGCTGGAGCACAGAGGGACGAGGTTCTACTGCTTCTACTGCAACAAGGTGTCGTTCAGCGAGGCGGAGTTAAACGCTCACCTGAAGCAGCACAGTTCAAAGTACCCATTTAAATGTCCTCACTGTGGACAGGGCTACATGCGGAGGCTGTGCCTTGTGAAGCACATTGATCGTTTGCATAGTAAAAGCATCAGTCAAGGACCTGCTAAGCCCGGCACACACGCTCCTGTCTCCAGTGCCTTATCAAGTGTGCCCACCGCTGATCCGGCATCACTCCGACCGGCCGTCCGGGTGACGGTACCCATCGCGAGTGCACCTGCAGTCAGGCAGGGTAGAGATGAACTGAGAGGGAAAACACTGGACACGAACGTATCGAATGCCACGAATGGCAGCGCCGTTCTTTTGACCCCTTTGAATGGACTCATTCAGCACCACAGGGCTCTGACGGTTTCTCTTCCAGAGGAAGTGACGATCCCCGCCGGCTGCTTGGTCGAGCTTGTTGAAGTGAAAACCGTCAACGGGACGAAGGAGCTGAAGCTGAGGCTCGTCTCTCAACAAGAAAACGAGTCTGTGATAAAAGAGACGAGGACCACGGTCTCTCAAAACACTGCGCTGGGAAAGCCATTCTTATCCTCATTACACCACCCGAACGCCGTGAAGTCCATGAGCATGGGGATGTGCACGGTCAACAGGAAGCAGTGTGAAGCAAAGACTGTCAATGTGGAGCGTACAGCCATTTCCAGAAACCTCCCAAATCACGTCAACAAAGAAAAAGCTGGATTTAAAAGAGCGTCACAAGAAATAATCAACTTGGAAAGTCACACAGTCGTTCCAAACAAGGTTCCCAAAAGCATCCTCAATCCTGTAAGAGAAGGAAATGGTGGGATCAGAGTGACGCAGAGCGAACCGGTGAGCCACAGCGCAGCTCTGTCCTCCGTTATCTGCAACAGGCTCGGCCAAAGGTTGACCGGCGCCCTGCATCCAGAGAACATGGGAGCGTGTGTTCCTCAGAGAGCCGTGGACGAGAGGAAGCATTTAATGCCTGAGCATTCCAAGAGTATCCCACCCAGGAGGGCAAGTGACATAACAATCCCTCCGCGAGATGTTTCGGTGGCTGTAAAGCTGGAACCAGGCGAGATATGCCTCAAGAACAACACCTCTTCAAAAATAAAGACAGAGGCAGAGTGCTCGAACCAGCAGAATTCCTCTTCTCCCTGCTTGAGTGTCCTCTTGGCTGCGTCTGCCCAAGTGAGACCTCCAGCGATTCTACTTTGTCAGGATAAAGTTTCAAGTCCGTCTTTTTCAATCCCCAGAAGCCTAAATGAGTCCTCATCAGTCAGAACGCCGGCGCTCTCCAACCGCAAAGGTCCGAAGATATCGGCCTGGACGCAGGAAGTGAGATCCGGCGAGAGGGCCGGAGAACGAGACGCGCTAGAGCCCGAGGGTTTCCCCGTCATCTCCTCTGTGTTTTCACTAAGCCAACAACCAGGCGACGTCCAAGGCTCCATGCAACCGCTGGTGATGGCGCTGCGGGGCATCGTGATGGATAAAAGTAACCGTACTGGTTGCACAACTCAAGATCACGTCATGGTGACAAACATCACAGAGCGGGCGACGGAGGCGCTGACGTCCTGTGTTCAGGTGGACACTAAAGACGGGTCCATCATCCACAAGCTTTTATTGACGGAGCGGACCAGCGACACTATCAAAATAGAGGATAAATGTGTTCAGCACCCTTCTGCACTGACCCACAACTACATCAAGGAGGAAACAAAACGCACCGCAACAATAGACAGTAAGAAACGCAGTCACACCCCTGTTTCAAAATCTCCTACAGATGAGGAATCTGTTTCCAAAATCGCCGCACATGTGTCTGCGGAGCCCCCGCAGCAAATGGCAAAAAGTGAGCACGACATCTCAAAGTTCCTGACTGTGTCGCTGAAACGTGTACAAGTAGGCCTGTGGAAAACAAACAAGAAGGGGCTGAAGCTCACAATATCCAAATACAAGACTCAGGTACCGATGGGCGGTCTAGCCGGCTGCACCGTCATTTACCCGATGCCGCTGAAGGTGGACCAGCTGGTGAAGCGGCCGAGCCCCTACCAGCCCGTGGTGGTGCTCAATCACCCGAAGCCCCGGGCCTCCTCCGTGCAGGGCGCGAGGCCAGACACTGTCGCGGACAACACGGGAGAGTCCGAGGTGGCTCCCAAGTGCCAAATCTTAAAAATGAGGCTGAGCAAAGTGATGGGGCAGAAGTACGAGGTGATGGGGTGCACTGTCGGCGTCTTTCCATGAATTGTATCCCACGATGTGTCCCCATACAGAAGTGTACGATTATGAGAAAATAACTAGTATTACAACGATGAGATGTTGACTGACAGATAGACAAAATATGAGGGTGCGTAACATTTAAAAACAATGGACATCTGATTATCAATGTGTTACACGTATGTTGTTTGTATAGGCATGGATTGTGCAATGCAGCTTGACTGCTTTGAGTTATGGAACATCTGCTTTCGTAGATTGCAGTCACTAATACACAGATGTTAAGTAATGTTGCAGACGTTTGGGAATCCAGTAGGTCTGTCAGAGTGGAGGCATAAATGCATGCTGTTTACTGAAAAAGGATAATACATACTGTATTTTTTTTTTTTTGTTGTCATCAGTAATGTTTTGCTGTTAATCTGCCTCCTCTAAAATACAACCTGAATTGGGTGCAGTACACCTGAGAGTATCAGATCTTTGTGTGCTAACTCACATTTCAAACACTGTCATGAACATACAGATCATGCACGATGGAAAAATCGATAGTAAGTAATGGTGAAATGTTTGCTTTGTGACATTTATGTGAGATTTATTGTGGGAGGAGCCTCGCGCAATATTTAGCACTAATAACATACGATGAAAAAATGTCTTCTTCAGGTATGATTCCCCATTTTTAATCTTTTTAATGCTCATTTTTAACAGAACAGTCCGAGGCAAAGAAAACAAATCTGTTTCCAGCCATTGTATATGGACAGAGAGCCTCTTCCTTTGTTTCCTGTGATGAAGTCGTGTCGACACTTATGTTGCATTTGAAAAGTCATTTTAACACGATTGCCTTGAAACCGATCAATAAGGCATGTCCCGTTAAAAAAAAAAAAAAATAATAAGATTTTCCAAATTTGGCCTAAGAAATCCGGCTCCCTTTGAGACAACAGTGACATGTGACCCACACGGTCAGTAGTGTAGTGGTGCATTCAGGCACTCTTTGCAAACTCTGAAATTTGGGAAATATTGCCTATTTATTTGGTCAACAGTCACTGTTAAAATCAAGTGAACTGGACAGTTGAAAAAAGAAACAACAAGGTGTAAATAGTGGAAGCTGGGCATACACACACTACTGTTTGTTCTTGTTATCAGTTTGTATTTTAAATCACTGGGTGTTGCAGAGAAATGGACATTATGTTTGCCAGTTGTCCTCCAGGTGTTGTGTAAAAGTGAAATGTCTCAGATGTACTGTAAACTTGGAATGTGCCCCAGTTTCTCACCAGTATTTCCCACTTGGCTGGCCATTCTCGGTGATAAACCTAAGCGTTTTTTGACTTTACCAGTTGACGATGAGTGCCTGAATGCACCGTGAGTCTTGGCGTCTGTGAGGCCAGAGCTAACCGCTATAATTTTTGACTACTCCTAAAAATCCAGAGGGATAAGAAAAGTGAAGTCTTCAAGATTCATCAAGTCTTGTCTTTATTCTTATCACATTTGTACCTTTTTTGTTTTTGAATTTTTGATTAACTTATTTGAGGCAACAGTCCCGGAAACGAGTGTTAATGCCATCTTGGATCATATTTACTTCTTGTGCCATACGGTTCTCTCTAATGTCACGACTTACACGTGACGCCTCTTTGCAGCTCCTTAAACAGTGGTGCACAACGGAGCAGATGAAAGCTTCCCGAGCTGGTTCGTTACTGTTGGAGAAAGCCACATGCTTGTATTTGATCTTATGTACATACTAAGTGACTGTGGTGATGCTGAGAACCTGTTGACACCATCAAAAGGACACAAACAATCTTCTTTCCCGATGCTTTGCAGAACTGTTTCTGTTCTTGCGACGGCATTGCCACATGTGTGTGTGTGTGTGTTTATAATCAGTAACCATGACGTATGAGGTGCTAGACCTATCAATTGATAGGTTTTGGTTGCCCATTTTTTATTGTGTATATACGTTTTGATCACTCACAGATTTTATTGTGTACATACCTATAAATATAAAAATGTGATAGCTGTTGTTCATATTCTCTGTAGGGAGTGGTTAACATTCCGCAGCCTCTTCAGCAAATGCAGTCATGTGCTTTACTTTCCTAGCACTGCAGATTCAGAAGCTGACGTACTTGTTTGTTTGTTATATAAATATATATTATTATTTCAAAGGTGTTTAAGGGCGCGACGGTTCCCTTTGAATGTTTTACTTTGCCTTCCATTTACCTCTCATTTGTGTTACACATGTTCCTGTTAAAGCTGTTTTTGGTTAATTCTTTTTGTTTATTATCGTGTTCCATGCTTTTATAATAACAATTATGTAACTCCTCTTTTTTTCTATTAAAACATGATCACAATTTGTATGGTCTACTCCCTTTTGTTAAACAGAATTGTGTCACATAAAGCGCTCATCATTAACCGACTGTGAGACTCTCAGAGCTGTTGGTTACAAAACAAGCAGTGGTGGAGCAAACATTCAGGCCTTTTATTAGTTAAAGTAGCAATACCACGGTGTAAAAATACTCTGATACCTTCCTGTAAGTTTCCAAAGACGGCCTCTCAGATGGTTCTGTGTAACAATCCGTACGGCGTGTCAGGTTAGTTGGGTTTTGCAGTAACGACCAAAACGAGCAGTGGAGCGGTAACGTTAGAAAGCGTAGAGAGCCGGAGGAGATGAGTAAACTTAAACGGCGTAATGCTTCATTCACACACTCTTGTCACTCCTATTTCTATGGGATAATTAAACATAACCTACAGTATGCTATCTAATGTTTTCCTCGGACCGGTGCAAATAGCATTGTTAGCTACAGAAACCTGGGTGCTAATAGTATTTGCCTATTTATAATAGGGGGGAAGAGCACTCTACCAAACATTTATTTACATAATCATCATCTAGCTATTTGTACTCAGATGTCAAATATGGTGAAAGATGGAATTTTGAAACAGAAAATGTGTAGGAATCCTGATTGATGTATAAATCAGTTTAGTGTTGTAGCTTGGAAAGGTGGGGCTTATATTAAGTTAATTATATTTATTTTGGAGTAAACCACTACTACAACGTGGTAGATTAGAGGTATTAAGTAGTATAACATAAAATGGAAATGTTCAAGTACCTCAAAACTGTAGTCGACTTCAGTACAGTACCTGAGAAAATGCACCTCAACTTTCCACCGCTGTTGTTGATTTACTGTCTTGTAATAGTGACTGATTGTGTCATCATTTTAAACTAGAAGCCTAAATCTCACATTTTGTCACGATTAGAGAAAATTGTCAACTATATTGTTAATTGATCAATTCTTTAAACGTTATCAATCAAAGATGGCAAATACTTTCTGCTTCCAGCTTCTCATTGGGCTATTACTGTATGATTCAGCTTTTGTGATATCTTTTACACTTTTTGAATAATCACAGCTTATGTTTTATGCTTTTTTTCAGACCTTTTCTGACTTTATAATGGGTGTGTATGGCGCAGCTCAGAGTGCGTGATGTCATCGCTAGAGTGGAGAGGAGC
The DNA here is from genome assembly GCF_050575085.1 of Anarhichas minor. Classification (NCBI taxonomy): domain Eukaryota; kingdom Metazoa; phylum Chordata; class Actinopteri; order Perciformes; family Anarhichadidae; genus Anarhichas; species Anarhichas minor. The sequence goes on along the minus strand of NW_027466474.1, from coordinate 2,926,344 downwards.
TTCAGAATCTTGTGAAAAAAACATTTATATATATATTTTCACCATTCCCACAATTTTCCCTCTTCATGCATCATTCTTGGTCAAAGTGTAGCTAATCTTGTCCTGGTCGTAGACATGTGACTGTGGAATCCAACAGATTTACACATTTAGTCACAGCAGCCTGAAAGTGAGAGAAAGTCCAACTATCTGCTCCATAGAGACCAATGTTAATTACTCCAAGAACATCGCCCACAGACAACATTTCTAGATCGCCACTGAAGCCACATTCTTACACTACAGACGCAATTCTCACTTCATCTGGTCATCAAGTCATCCTTCCTCTCCAGTTCTAATCTGGAAGCAATAGAAGCTACGGTTATGTGAGTTTTGAGACCACTTTGACAGATGTGCCTCAGCTTTAACTCCATGTGAAGCCTATGTGTGTCTCTTTGAAGTTACATCGCTATGACAACCTTTGATGCTGGCAGGTACACAGGTGATTGATATGAGCTAAGTCGTGCAGTTTGATACACACACATATACACTGGCACTTGCACACATATACACTAATGACATTTACTAATGATATTCAGGCAAAGGCATTGTTAGACCTTTTTGTCTCTGTTTCTCTCTCTCTCTCTCTTTGTCTCTCTCTCTCTCTCTCTCTCTCTCTCTCTCTCTCTCTCTCTCTGTTTGTGTGTCTCTCTCTCTGCAGGGAATGTATTTTCTAGTTGATCATGTAAATAATTGTAAGGGTACAGACATTGTTTTTATTTGACACAGGCAAACACTTTCACAATTTGTATACTCAGTCATCTTTTTCCCAAAACGCTCTTCATGAACTCAAGCAGATGTTTTGTTTTCCAACCAGATGGCATTTGTGGTGAACATTTCTGACGATTATTCGATCTGAAATTCATAAGCGTACAACTAAGGTACAAAGAGCTACACATTAACAAGAAAAGGACGTTGGGAGTATTGTGTTTAGTGAAGCTTGACAGCAGAACCAGCCAGCCATTGTAGCCACGAGCAGCAGGTATGAGCTCATCGTTGTTATCGGGGTCTGAAACAGGTCAAAATAAAGAGCAAGGCCACCTGGGCCTAAATGTATTCTTAATAGACATTTAGGGAAACTCTAGAAATAATAGTGGAATATATTAACAGAAAAATGGGCTTATGACGTAGAAAAAGGAGCGTGTTTACTCGATGGCTTGTAAATATTGGTGGGAAATTAGAACAAGCGATTGCTCTTGGGAATAAATTCAGTGTGCTGCTTCATGAAGCAGTCCTCTGTTTGCTGTATTACTCTACTACACACAGTGAATCTATTATATCAACACACTATTAACGTCTTAATGGACCTGAATATTTCTTGGCTGAGCTAAAGTTATTTTTTTTCCCATGACAGATTGAGCAGATTATCTTTGCTGGAATGATTCACGTGTTATTGCAGCAGTTGGACAAGATCTTTTTTTGTGATGGGACACGTCAGCACACAGTTTTCTGGACATTTGCTTCCGGGCATGCTTCTCCCGCTGATGAGTGTTATTGGGAATATGGAGTGAATCTTGATGATGTCTGCCACAGAGTCGAACATCTGAGGAGAAATAAGATGTGAGCTTTCGGTAAACATAATGAGGAGAGCGCTTGTTGAACTCTCTTTTTGAGACCTTTGTCCACTCACATCATTCGACCGTTGTCCCGTTCCCAGGGCGTACTTGCCGAAGCTCTCGATGAACCGGAGTTTTATATTGTAAACCTTCTTGTTGTGATACACGGCCAGCACCAACGGCTCCCTGTTGGTGTTCATGGAGCAGTCTCGTACCAAAAAGGCTCCGTCCTGAAGTGGTTAATGTGAGAAACAAAAGGTTAGCTTCAGATATATTCAGATCTTTTTTTGTTTCATTTTATATTAGAGGAGATACTGTGTCTTTTTAGGTCATTTTTGTTATCACATCATTTAATGAGTTGTACAAAACCAGTTTGTCAAGATTTAGAGCGTTGGAACTCACGTCCTGTTTCCTGGTTAGGACAAATAGCATTGATAAAAACGGCAGATTACTTTATCCCATTCAAATGATTATGATTGGAGTTACGCAACCCAGTTTAGATTCATAGATAGAACACATATATCCTCTAATCGCGCATTCTTTTAACCCCTCACTTTCTCCTCTGTGTCTCAAATGTAAAACTGAAATAGGTCCCTTAACTCATCGCCGATGGTCATGTTGTAATTTACAGAAATATTGGTTTGATATACTGGATCCAGTGTCTTTGATGTTGGGCAAAAGGTCACAAGACATTCTTACTTTTGCTGCTAGAAAGAACATCTTATTTGGAGTATTTTACAGATATTCTATACCAAAGCAGATCAGTTCTACAAAGTCTGGCTGCTCTATCTGAATTAGCTTGGACCTGATTTTTCTTCCATTATTTTACAAGGAGTCTCCTGAACATGAGCTCTTGTAACCTGTCTATGTTTGTCGACCTGGGCAGTGTTTGTTTTGGATTTAGTTTGCGTCTGTTACTATTGATTTAATGTTTGTTTGATTCTTGTTGTTCTTGTGTGTATTGTTGAAACAAAGAGGAGATCCAGTACCTTGTTCACCAGGTGTAAGGCGTGCTCAGCGTCTGCTCGGGAACAAGCCCCGACATACCAGTCTTCTTCGTTGTAGGTCTGCCAAACATTAGCAATGGCGGAAGAAGTACTCAGATCTTTTACTCAAGTAAAAGTAGCAAGTTTAAAAATACACTGTTACAAGTAGAAGTCCTGCATTTTATAATCTTACTCAATCTCAAGAAAAATATTAGCATCAAAATATAGTTAAAGCACCAAAAGTAAAAGTATGCAGAAAGGCCCATTTCATAAAAATATAGAAAATATGATACCACCGGATTACAATTAGTAAGGCATTAATACCGCTTTCATGTTGCAGCTGCTACAGAATAATTACTTTTTATATTTATGGGTAGTTCAACCTACAACAATACATCATCATTTGAATAGTTGACTCATATTTTGTATAAATAATCCAAATCTGTATTATTAAGTAGCAGTGAGTATACCTGTTGAGGTTTTCCCTTTGGAACAAAGTCATGTTGGTCAAAGTCTTCTTTAGTTTGAGGCCACTCATGGTGATGACGTTTTGATCGCACCCTTTCTTTAAGCATAAGTTAGTGTTGACTCATTTCACCAATAACTGTATAATGATACTGATGATTCATAACATTACTTACCGAGACTTTGTTGTGGCCTAAGTAACATGAGAAAGAACAAATCAAACATGACTTAACACGACATACTTCTTGAAAGTACGTCTTGAAATGCCTGAGAGATGACGCACCTTGTTTCTGTATTATGAGTTTCCAGATCCAGAGAATGTCTTGGATTGGTATGAAGGGATGAAACACTCTCAGCACGCTGTAGACCTAAAAACACATTCAACATTCAACCGCTGTCAAGACGTGTTCAACCAAAACAATATTGCATTCACATTTATTTAGCTCTTACCTTTGGTATGTGAACTGAATTCAGCCTATTAGAAGTATTAAAAAGACAATTAGATAAAGTCAGGTTACAAGTTTAATTGTGTAGAATAAAATACAATTCATAAATGATTAATTAATTATAAAGTTATGGCTGAAAGCAATGAAATCTGACACTTTACTTGTAACAATGCTGCATGTTTGACTACTTACTTTTTTAGTTGCTCTCTGTCCACTGAAATGAAGAAGAAGTTTATGATTAATGAATTCATCATTATTAAATATGACATCACAATGTGCTTGATCAACGAAAGCCACAAGCTTTTTCTGTGATCATGATGTTAACCAGCAGATGGCGTCACTGCCACACGGTTCAAACTGTGAACTCAGACGGCTTCTTTGCACTTTCCGCCATTCACACAGAGGAAAGAGGTCACACGGGGTCTGTCCACACAGTAAAAACAGTTCTCACTCTCTCCTGCAGGATTCGCCTATAGTCAGCCTGGGCAAGTGGTTCACTATCTCTGTTGGAGGTGATGGACATCGCCTGGAAGTACACAGACTTTAGCTGCAAGACCATTCACAACTCATTTAAACCCAACAATGAATGACTTGAATAGTAGTTGAGCAAATTACCTGTGTGAGCGCTGTGATATTAGAAAGAGAGAGAAATCATCACCTATTTTAGGAATTGCAATCAACACGGTTTACTGACACAGAAACAGAGTCAACAGTAAGTCCTGTATGTGTGGTGAGGTGGTTACCTGCTCTACTGGCAGCACAGGTGAGAACCTCTTATCTGAAAGAGCAACATGTGAGTGTGTGAGATGCTTCTGAGGCCAGAGGACGGTGAAAGAGAAGTTAATTTAGTTGTCTTACCCGATCTGATCTTTCTTCTGCCTGGCTTCAGGTCTCTGTTTATTGCAGGTCCGGGGACTAAAAAACATGCAATGCAGAAAGAAATAATGTATAGTGTACAAGTACTTAAAGTAGTGCTCATAAGTACAATTTTGAGGTTCTGGTACTCAAACTCAAGAGGGAAATTTGACACTTTTAAGTAAACTGCAAGGCCTACAGTCTACTTTAAACTGCAACATGTAATGCCACTACTGACTTGAAAGCCATCTGAAGTATTACATGCTCATAAATCCATCATGGCCATGATCTGAAACACTGTTGGTTATAGGTGCTATATTTTGGGATTGGGATTTTGTTTGGCATTTTGTATTGCTTGTCAACGGCTTTCAACATATCAATGGCGAGCCAGCGGCTCACAGCTAAAAGTGCTGACAGAGCTAACAGTGTTCATTGGAGGGTGGGTGCTACGCTTCTGCGACGACGCTTTCGGTTTGGACGATGTTATCATCTGTAACCGTGTAACATATGAGAGCAGTGCAGAGCAGCGGCCGTTAGCTAACCAGCGGAGCACGCTCACATGCGCGCTCACATGCACTGAAAGCATGCGTGGCTCAGGTAGACTTCAGTTACTTCGATTCATTTGCATAGCAAGTAGTTGTTTTCTGCTATATTAATGCTCTGAATATCAAATTTAGCACTTTAAAAAAACCTTCAATTTTCCATTTTGGTGATTTTCATTATAAACACTCATTAAAAAAGGTATTAGAAATGTTTAATGTGATTTCAAAAAGTGTGCAGGTACCTTGAACTGACAGAAATATCAGTTTTTTTAGCTGGTGAATGGTTGACTGTGTTCCCTCGCTAGTTGCCAATTTATCTGTCTGCCTCTATGGGGGATTTTATCAGAGCTATTTTCTTGAAAACAGTTGGAGCCATGCAGTAACAATACATTACAAACATTACAATGAGCTAAAAGAGACTGAAAAGCTCTGTAGAGATGGTTTCGTGTCTGTTTTCAGTATTATGAGTGGCCCTTTCACATCCTAGAGAGCCATTTGATTTCATATTTAATCTTAAATAATGCAGGTTAAGTGGCCCTGTGTAGCTTTTGCTGAGCAGCAGCCAGTCGCCAAGTAGCGAAAAGTCATAAAGTTGCCAACAGCAGCTAATAGCTGCACTAAGCAACACCGTACTGGAACCAGGCCATTAAACTTCTCCAGAATGTCTGTATCGCATCAAAATTCAGATGATGGAGCTTTTAATGTCACTTTACCTGAAGAAAGTGGTATTTCTCTTGGGAGGATGTTGGAGTTACCCTGACGAAGAGGAGAGCACATACAGAAGAAGCAGACATTTACAGCGGCACAGTTGTAATGGAGAATTCATCTGAAGAAAAACAGAAAACTTACAGTCCAGACTGGTGAGAGGCTCTGAGCCGATGATGACCTTGGGGGACCCCTGTCTTGAAAGCAAAAGAAGTTGAGATGCCCTCACTCTTATCGGCGACAGTAATGACAGTAGTTTCAGTAGTTCCAGCGTTAGCTGACAGTTCAAATGAGTTTGTATCATTGTTAAAACTCGGTGGCTGCCGGTCCCAGCGGCACACCGCAGCAGCAGACTGTATTGATTACAGAGGGAGAACACTCCGAGTGTGAACAAATTTAAAAGCCACGTTCAGTGTGAAGTTGTCGACGTGCAGCTGTGAGGCCCCTGGCTGTGGGCCACATCCATGCAGCAGAGTAAAGGGAGTCTATTCACACTACATGCTTCCCCCATCTCCCCCCTTCGGCTGCTGGATAATTGTAATCTCCCGCAGTCGGCCTCAGCCAACAGATGGCCCTGGAGACCCACTGGCAGATCATGATCACTCAGCTTGAGTTCCCTCCCTCTCTTACTCTCTCTCTCTCTCAGAAACACACTGCTTTCATTCTCACCACAGTTTTGTGGTGGAGCTGTTATTGTGTGCCTGCACTTCATTCAGTTTCATTCTAGTTATGTTCACCGGAGCTTTTCTCTGTAGGAAAGTGAAATAAACTCACTCTCATTGTGTCGCAATGCAAACACTTAGACTTAGAGTTCATTCTTAGGTTTTTTGGATATGGGTTCATGAACTATTTATGTGCCATCATTTTATATATTCTAATGAGAATAAGATGTGTGGTGACAAATATTAAAGGTCAGATTCACTCCTACAGACAGGCAGAACTACCCACTGAGCCACGAAGATGACAATTTTCTAAAGATAAGTAACCCTTAACCGGAACTAAAAACAACACCTGAGAGCAGCGTGAATGTGAATGTGAATGATAAGTCATTGTTTTCCTCTCTACCTGCATACTCTGTCTCATCATTTAAGGGCCTCGCAGGAAGTATGCGCACATGAACCACTCCCTGCTGGTCATCCACCACGTCGTACTCAGGCTCCTCCGTGTTGTTAAATTTGCCGCATCTGTCATTTCTGTTCCTGGCTGTCCTCTTGCGATCCTGTGGAGAGGAAATTGCAGTTTCTTGAAATTGGAGATAATAAGTGTACGATAGACAAGCTTTATCTTCGTCTTGTAACACGGAGCTCTTAGACATTGTGAGCGTGTCACCAAGATTTAATACAAGAAAGACTGCCTTTGATAACAATCTCCGCATGCGTCCATTGATTTATTGGAAACAAGTATACTAATCTGGTTTAAAAAAAATGAAATCAGTAAACCTGATCACATTTGTGTCTTGCTCATTACATCAACCATCACACCGTAATATATTCTGAGTAGACAGTGTTAGATCCTTTACACGTATGCCGCACTGATAAGCACAGGAAGCTATGAGGTGTTGCAACAGAACCCACAAGGGATTTCCATTTTACAGCTTCACACTTTACAGCCAGAGACTAACATGCACACATTCATAGCCAGTCTGTGACACAGTGTTAATTCATAAAAAATTGTCTATTTCTGTTAATTAATGGATGCACTGTGACTGTACTTTTGTGCAGCTGTGGCAAAGCTGCAATAAAGGGTGAGATCAGGATGAATACATTATGAGAGGGTGCATCAATCACCGCCAATCAAACCAGCTTCTCTCATTCAATTTAAAAACAATGTGTTTCACATCAGAACCGGTTCTTTTTTCTATTGTAATGAAGAGGAGAATCATGATTGCCTTTATTTTTTTCGGAGAGGAAATTGACGTTTCTTTCCGGCAGGTGCAGTGTCATCCTGGAATATGTCGCCAAAAGGCAGGAAATGTCTCTCTTTGGAAGTTCATGTTACTTTGTTTTCATGAGTAATGATGAACCCCGAGAGTTTATTTTGAAATCCAATGATTCATACAACAACCACATGTTTGGCTGTGTAGGTGCACAAACGTCTTTTCTAAATAAAACACAAGTTCCGGCTCTTATATTGCAAGAGGTGGTTGGACAAGATTGACTCAAGCTTCTTGTTGTAGCTGAACAATGTCATGATTTTAACTATGAAAAATTGCAATGTTTAAAACAACTGTCCCTAATTGGCTGAAAAGCGTATAATAAAAAGGCCCATTAACGCATTATCAGAAATAAACATACTCTGTACCTGCATTTTTATTATTAATTTGACTGCTCTCAGAACTGCATTTAAAGCATATTGACCTCTATTTTAGGTGAATTTATTATGATCTAATATTATAGTGTTTAAATTCCAGCAAAGGCAACATATACTTTGCCATACAGGTCCATATTTTTAACAATTTAATACAAATATTCCTCAGCCCTTGTTTACTGTCATTGAGCACATTCTTGGCCAGTGTGCTGAACACGTCTAACTCATCGCTCTATCTAGAGGCTGCAGATGGAGCAGGCACACTTGCAGTCTTCAGGTGGCTACAGGGATCTAATAAGCTGTCATCATCCTGCAAGCGGATGACATTTACTGGTGGGGAACATTCTTCTCTTTAAACCCAGTACAGACTCTGTCGTATTAGCATTACTGAATTTATTACTTCTAATTTCCGTTTGTGATTAGCATGATCCTTGTTAAAGACAGAGAGCGGGAAAGTGCACAACCTGAGAAGAGTTCATGTGCTTTTCGAAAGTCGATTAAAAGGAAGCCTAAAGCCAGAAACTCGATATCAAGGAAAGCGTTTTACACCTTGTGCCGTTTCACTGTGCTGCATTTCTGAGAAAGTATCATGAGCCAACGACGTGTAGAAATTACATCATAAAAAACACCAAAACATGATGGCAGGTTTCTCGAAATAATGTAACAGGTAACACAGTCTGTTACAGTGTTTCATTAATGTTATCAATGCTATTTTACTGTTTACCGTAAATATGCATGTAAAGCATTCATAACCACAATAAAAGTTATGTGGAGTGGAGTGAGAACTTTAATTTAATCCTAAAGGATATTAATGTTTCATCTTTTAAAAAATGTATTCAAATGACTCCCTCAAATTACATTAAAATATTATTAATCTTTTGAGCTTTCACTAATTTGAGAGATGATTATTGTATAAACCAGGGAGACTAAATAAATTGAAATATTTGTTCATCATTTTGCTTCAAAAGGAATAATAATGCAAGACTAAAGCTATTAATCGTCATCCACATCGGTGTTGTTTTTGCTGTGCACTAACAATGACAGAGCAGAATCTCACTCTTTCCTCGTTTTTGTGCTAAAAGGTAATTACACAAGGGGGCTGCAGACTCTCAAAGCTTCCCCTGGGAACATTCATGTGGAACCATCGAGGATACGGGTCGGGCGCCATAACTCACCATTATCACAGCAGACGCATGGCTGTTCCCTCTCTCTCTGCAGCTAACGAGGGGCTGAAACAAAAATGAAAAACATTAGTTTGGTGTTCTGCTGAAGAATGTGTCCTTGGACTTTTCCTCCTCAACAGTTACACATGCAGAACATGTGTAACTGTTGCTATGGCCCCTCACTGTTTGTTCATCTGAGTTACAGTTCTAACATTCACTGGCAATAAACTATGTTGAAAATATTGATAGATTTATAATTTTATTTGACCGCAAAGAGAGAGATGCTGCTTGAACATGGACATATTAAAAAATCTAATATATTTGATTATTTTGTTGCAACATCATGTATTTCTCTATATTAAATGGAACTGCAGTAAAATCTGAATTTAGGTAAACACCAAAAAAAAATCCTTATTTACCTGAATTAAAATTGTATTGTTTGTATTCATAGTCATCACTCAGTGTTTAAAGTGAGACTTTGTGACATAAATAAAGAAAGAAACAAAGAAAGATAATTGAAAGGAAAAATAACAGGGTTCCCCTTTCAAAGTAACAGTTACAGTAAAACAGTCCAGTAAAGTCAGAGGGTTTGAAAAGTAGCTAAAGGTTGCTAATGTTAGCTAACGTTTGGAGAGATACAGCAGTGTGACGAGCATTACTGAGCACCACTATCTCGTATATCACTTGTGGTCACAGTAGCTGCTGTTCAGCAAAAGATACATAGTTTTACATACACAGATCAGAGCAGCCAATTAATAATACAAAATAATATGAAAATTAATATTAACACGATATAATTTTATATTGCTTTGCCAAGAGATAAAGTCTGGTATCATCAGCATAGTGTAGAAAATAAGTTGCTGTGCAAGCAAATTATGTAACATATTACACAACAAATTCAGTTAAAGCCATCACTATTACCATTGGTATTTGTAAATAAAAATGACAGTACTAAGATGCATACAGAACATCAATATTAAATGTTATTTTAAGAAGGTACCACCTTGGTATTCATTAGAAGTGTCTCAGTATTAGTCAGCAGTGCTGGTTTCACCACTTTCTCTTCAAAATATTGATCTTAAACCAACCGAATATCATTCGAGGGAAGAAAACAAAAACAGTTTTGTCTATTCAGACTATTCAATTATCGACACCTGCAGATCCAAACAATTGCCAATATTTCATTGACATGTGCAAACGGTCTGCAAAACTGTGAAAGCAGCTTACATAGTTGTGACAAATCACAGAAATATTCATATATTGTCTTATTTTTGGATAGTGCAAACAAAGTTCCAGACTGTCTGTGCTCCACAGTGCCGTGAATACCACAGAGCGAGAAGGAGTGACATTGTTGTGATCTCAATCCGGATGACGAAAAGAGGACTGAAACTGATACGTGGGTCTTTGTCACATATCCTTCATTTGTGAGCTTTTTAAGACATACTATCAATTTTAAAATCATGTTTCCAGGGAGATAGGCAAGAAGAGGAAGAGAAACACAGGGTGAGCGCCAATCAATCACTCTTTGATTGACAGGTTTTTATCTTTGAATCCTTTTGGCTGTGAAGGAAAACAAAACAGGAAGCAGGAAGGAAACCTATCCCAAAATAGAAGTGAGGACATCTAAGCGAGGCTCAGGGATTGCGATAATGCCAGGAGACATTACAGGCTACCAGCTCACAGTCCCACAAGGGAGAATCAAACTCAGTATTGGATTTGGCAGTGTGGTCCAACACTCAGCGGGGCAGTCTGTCTACTTTGCAGAGCTTACTGGGCCATGGGAAGTGGTGTTGGATGTATGAAAAGGAGAGGAGATTAGATACTTGCAGTCAGCGTATGAGGTTGAGCAGTTAGTCTGGAGAATAAACTTCTGCCCCATGGAAATTGGGTGCAGAGGATTTGTGGCAACTCAAACCACCAGACGACTTAAGGATTTGTGACCTGGCTTTTCTACGGGAGTCAAGAAAGTATCAACTGCAGAGAGCGAGAAAGAGCTCAGTCTGAGGAGGGAAACAATATCAACAGGGACCAAACTAGGACATAACGTGGATTGTCTGTCATAAAATGTTACTCACTATGGTTTATAACATTCTCGTTGCTGTTGACGTACATATTTAGGTGTTTAGTGTATTTATACAGTTCTTTTTAAAAAGCCAGGACCATTTAAAATTAATGAAAATGAGTGTTAAGCATGCAGTATTTCACTTTCACTACAGGAGAAAATGCTGTGAAGATGTTAAAGCTATTATTAAGAGTGAACACAAGATACTTTAAATGTATAATCAGTGTTAGGTGCAACTATAAAACGATGAGTTTTTTGTAAAAACAATGTGATTAAATCCCTAATTCACACCCCCCAATTCCTTATAAGTTGAGATGACAATTGCCGTTCATAAATTACATAAAATCTAAGAGCAAATGAAGTCTTGTTCTTGAATTTTAATCAAAGCAGGATTTGCAGTTCGAGCAGGAAATACCGCATTTCAAAGCTTGTCTCGTCTTTAAAGTTCATTACTTATTATTTTCATCTATTTTTACAACAGATCGACTTTGAACTGCTTTTCTACGCACTCACAAATACAGCAGTTACTTACCTCTTTTGGAAGACTTGTCCAACAAGCACACCGGCCTCAGTGCGTATGCAGCTAGTTTCTGCCTATTTGGTCAAATGTATTTGGTTACAGAAAGAGTCTGCAGTTTTCTTTTCTCTCGCACAGACCTACAGAAAACACCTGGGCTGCTTCAACTCTGACTGTCGGAGTTAAGGCGCCCACTGCAGTAACCCAAAATGGCTTCCTGTGTGGTGAATAACTGGCCTATAACCTGAGGTCTTCGCTGTTGTTTTAGACAGTAAAAGGTGGAGGGCTTGTGGAGGGCTTCTTCTTATGCATCTGTGTTCTGATATGGTTATTATTATTTTTTAAATGTTTCTTTACATTCAATTTTTTGCATAAACCTTTTTCTGCCTTTGATGAAGAGCCTCAGCCTTGGTTAGCTTTTATCATGCAGTGTGAGTTAGTTTTCATGCAACATACATCTGAAAACCAGGTCCAGAACATTTGTTCAGTGCATCAGGGTCAAATGAATCTTCCAGTGCAACAGGTATTTCTCTTAATTTGAGCAGGAACATGGTGACATTTCAACCTTTGCTCTGCCAAGTGCAAAAGGAAGCAGGGTGACATTTACTCTTTCCATCAGATCATCATCTGGCTTCATTTTTATAGCAAACAAGAAGGTGAACCCAGATTACAATATTTTATTCATGCCCTTTCAAAGCGATATTTCCCTTTAGTGTAACATTTTCAGTTAATAGCATAAACACTTAATGGAGAGTCTACTGCCACGTAGGTTATACTTTAAAAACTTTAAATAAATGTCCAGTTACAACATGGATTTGTTTTAGCAGGCTGGTTAACACAATAACCAAACGGCATTTAACTCCAGCTATTAATAGTTGTTATATAACAGCTGAAATGAGGCAGAAAAATCTGCTGAATCAAGCTGAGAATATTTTAACACCGGTGGTGAAGCTGGGTTTCATTGGCCCGTGAACACGGCACACTGACAGTAGTGAGAGATATATTTAGGGGTGAGCATTACTCAAACTTATTTAAATCCTGAGTGCTTGGCCAGGAAATTACATGATATTCTGCTTAAAATCTTCATTCTGCAACCATTATGTGTAACACCTACCACGGTCACTTCCTAACCCTAAGGGAAGAGAATAACATTTTTTGTCGCTCAGGCCAAAGATTACGGAAATCTCTTGTCTGTTGTGACATGGTTTTTATTTAGCTTCAGCCGCTGTCTGTAGTTGTGGTGGTAACATTGTGGTCGACTATATAACGCTGAATACTCACTCGTGCAGCCTCATAGCTGGAAATAGGGTAACAAACATGAGCATTCAGAGAATCATATTGTAAACAAGTATAATTTGGAGGTTTTACCAAAAAGTGAGTGGACCTGTAGTGTTGCTGAAAATCCCTCATAGTCGAACCACAACTGTACTCTAAGTCAATGTTGAACCAGGAAGTCGATCATTGAACTGTGGTTAAACCGATTTTAGGTATCCATTTTTTGTGCTTGTTTCCCTCCGAATACAGTTTTCTTATCTGCCTATGACCAATCTGACCTGCATAACAATGTCTCCACATTCCAAGAATGCCACAATTAACTGAGTGAGTGTTATTAATACTATTTTAACCAATAGAACCGATGGCAGAGCTACAAAACTCAAGTTTAGTTTTTCCTTAAAAATTGTTATGTAGGCAAAATTATGTTTTACAGAGATATTTGTGAACCCCAATGCATTTCAATATATTATAGTAACGACGGGTCAAATTATTATGTTTAATTAAATAAAATCTAAAGAGAATGATCAATTCAGCTCTACAGAACGTTAGATCGAGTGAAGATCATTATTTTAAAGCAGTTGAAAGTCTCATTAAAACATCGAAGATGTTGGCGATAAAGTTGTGCAACAGCTCTCAAACTACTTTACATTTTTGACATGCATGCTGCCATGGTGCAGCGATCATACACAAGTTGAGGGCGACTTCTCTTTGATCAACACAGAAACCCTTCCTGTCTGAAGCGGGTTGGAGGCCCGGCCTCCTCCAAAAAGCGATGCAGCTGAGCACAGGCGCACAAGGTCAGCCTCTCTCCTGTGGTTTCTTCTGCAACGGTATAGCCTGACTTCCTGTGAAAGATTACCATCTAGCCTCTCATATTCTCACTGATGCTTATCTTTTGAGCCGCAAACGCCAACTCCCCGAACATCTCTACACCTTGGCCCCCAGCGACAGCCCCATCGGCCTGTCAATCTGGCAGCTCATCCTGTGTCCTCAACCCCCCCTCGTCCTCCTCCTAGCAGCCAAAAAAATAAACCGACCTCCCCTCCTCTGTCCTGTGCCTGTCACTAAGAAATAAGATCTGTTGTCCCAGTCCGGGGGGGGGGGGGGGGGGGGGGGGGGTGAGGAACACAGAGGTTGAATATGGGTGAGGTGTGTGCATGTAAGGGTGTGTTTCATTGGTTAATACAACCCAAGTCCTTCATGCATTCACGGGCATCTCACTGCAGTTAAAGTCATGATGTTGAATTCCAGGAAGGATGCATAAATGATAAACCTTACAAACAAGATCAAGAACAGCTGGAGAGGTAGTCAGAATCAGGAGGCCCTCCTGTTTTGTTGCCTAAATCCAACTGAGTGGTTTCCTGTGAAGAATGAAGTTTATTTTGAAAAGACCATATACATGTAACAAGGGCAAATTAACATGTGGAACTTTTCGTGAGATACGACCGATTTGAATGTGTTAGGTTGGGTAGCTCTATGGATGGCAATGTCGGCCCTCAGGATGAATTGTAATAACTTTGTCATTTGCTGACATTTCACTAAACGCCACCATCAGGTCAAAATTTGAATCTGCCCAATAGTTTAATTGACCAAATATGATCAAACTCAGCAAATGCTAGCGTATCTCTTAAATCAAGATACAAGAGGACAGTTAATGGACACTGAGGGCTGAAACTGTGCTGTAATCGTATAGCCAACAGAATTAGAGGCAACTGTAAAGAACAGTTTTCTTTTCTTTTTGCTGAAGATGCTAATTCATATCAATGAAACTAAAAGTGATTCTAGTAGTTTATAAGGAGCAAAAGCGGCATAGAGGGGGTCGGAGCTTGATAATTGTTCAAATATGACCATAACCGACAAATAATTTTCATCAAAGGCCTTCATAATCCTTTTAACATATGAAAAGTGATGGCAGTAACAGTTTGGATAATTAAAAAAAGAGATACAGGGAAAGAGATTCAGACGCTGTTCGACCCTCTTAGCATTTCGGTTAAAGTGCACTGACACCCTTAATAAAACAAAGACATTTACAAAAACCTTCTGTTTTGTTTGACTAAAATCTTTGTTATGGCAAACATAAGTAGTTTCATCGGAATGTGTCATAAAGTTTATATAAACGCTCAACATGAAGACAGGACATCAGTTTAGGTTGTTGTTTTTCTTTTAGCCCGACTTCATTGAGTGCTCTCCACTTCTGAACCCAAACTTACACAGTCACTCTTGTCTTGGCTTAATTATAGACTGTATACTTGGTCACCGGCGAGCCCAGCAGTTGTCTTTCCTAATCTCCTGTATAAAAGAGAAAGATGAGATAGTGTCATACAGCCAGATAGATAAGATCAGAGTGAGGGAGAGGGCAAGCAGTCTGGCCAGTGTGGCTATCTCTGGTGAGAGTGTGATTCAGCAGCGTGAATAATTAAAGCAGGGAGCGGTGATAGAAATCTGTAGACGCCGGGGTCGAATAATACTGGACGGATATCGGGGGCCTTTGGTGCGGGGAGGTGGCGGCTGAGACGACATTAGTCACTCTCCCCGTGCCCCGGGCAGCCGCCAGGGCACAGAGCTGAAGGTCAGGTGATGATGGATGGACACAGAGACTGCCGGTGGCTCACCGCTAAAGTTGACTAGAAAACGATTGTCCTGTACATGAAATATTATCCTCATGGAGGAAGATACCTGATCTGATACTGCAGCGGTGTGTCTTGGCTCTGTGAAGTTCGTGAAGAGCTGAGGTCCCCCTGCTTGAAATGAACATTTTTTATTCATTTTTATTCATTATAATTACACCTGTGTCTCTGTCTGTGTGCTGCAGTTCAAAGCCTCACACTAACAATGTTCCTTTTATCTCCCCTACATTATTCTTTGTTTCTCTGAACCAGATGTCTCTCATGTCGGCCGCATAGAGACTCAGTCAGCTGTGACTGTGAATGTTCAGAAGAGGATGTGTTATTTTTGAGAACCAGTCATATGCAAACAACCACAACTGCCTCCTTGCTGACCGTTTTATTCATGTGTTTTATAAAAACTAAAATTTGACATTTGTTAGTCTCGCAAATGATGCTGCTCCAAATATAGGCCGCGGGTAGCCATCACAGCATGCAAAAAGTTGCACTGAAACAAGCCTCCGCATGAACTGAACCACAAAAGAGCGTCCTCCTCTTCCCCGAGCATTAGTGTGATGGTACTGTAGCTCTCTTTCTCTCTCTCATAGTCCGTTCATTATAATGGCAGCAGTGTGTCGACAGAGCCTCCATGACGGCAAGGAGCCCCATATTCAGGTCAACTCGCAGCCAGAAACGATTCCTTGATTATTCCTTATTTATCCCAGTCATTCCCCCTGCTGTGGCGTGAAGTCTCAGGAAGATGTGTGCCTGAGTGAGCTAATGATGAGCTGAGAGCGGATCGTTAGCAGGCGAGGAGCTGCGCTTCACCCCACTCAGAAGACACATTCAAATCATGAGCAGCCCAACATCTTATTCAAGCCACTAATGCAAGCAAGTAAAGCTAACGTGGAGGAGTTTACTGGGTTGTTTACATTATTATAATCGCCCACTGTGCATCCACTAAAAGACCGAGGGAGATGAGATTCAAAATTTGGGTAGCAAAAATGTGTGTTTGCTTGCAGTGCAGCACATCAGTTTTCAATGAATGTCATCTACATATACAAGAAGACTAAGAGCCTGCAGCCACGCTAGCAGTTCTGACAGGCTTTGCTCACAACATGCTCACATTGACAATGCTAACCTGCTGTTTTTACGCAGGAATACGTATCCTCATACAACGTTTCATACGATATTTTACGGAAAGTTACTCCTCATTTTTCGTGCGTTTTTTCTACGAAAGTCCAGCAACAAGTGTCAATTTCCACTTGTTACATGCCTACGGTCTTTTGAAAATAAACTTGAAAATAAAAGGTTTAGGCAACAACTACTTGGTGAGGTTTAGGTCGTCGTTTGGGTTAAAATAACTGCAGAATTGCCGTTACTACATGACGCAAATTACGTGACAAATATATCTACATTGACCTCTAAGGTTTAGCGTGTTAGCATTTGCGATTTAGCACTAAACACACATTATGCTGAGGCTGATGGGAATGTCATTGTTGCTGCAGGTATTTGGTCACAAAGTATTGGATAAAATGAAACATTTGAAAACAATGATAAAAGACTTGCAGACTTGACTGCGAAGTAACATTTATTTGATCTTAAGTTTTTGCAGAATAGGGGCATTTTCAGCATCGACTCTAAAAAGTATTAAACTTAAGCAAGAGTTTCTAAATTTGAAAGCATTGCCAGATTTGAATAACTTCTGATGTTCAAGGTCACTGTTCATTTATAAAAACAATACATGTATGAGTTACCTGCAGCACGTCTCAGCAGCTGGTCATCGCTTCTCTCATCATGATGTACAGTCAATGAAAGATTTAATGGAATCACATTTAAAATAAAAATATCTTAATGATGCCACTCAGAGACATAACATCATTGTGTGTTATATGTAAAGTTGGTTGTAAGGTTACAAAGATATAAATAATCCAAATAATTAGTTGCAGGTATTTTAGGATTTTGTTATTCATATTTACCATCTGTAATAGATCAAATTCAAGACACAGAATCACCCACATGTTCACAAGAAACATCTTCATATCATTTCCTGAACATATTTTTTTACAAATGCATCGAGGCAACAAAAAGTCCATTTGATTAAAACTGATTTCCTAAGAATCGTACCTCGTGCATTCATTTCCTTTTAATAATGTGGTGCATCACCGAAGTACAGCTCTCATCGATGCTACATCTGCCTGTGGTGAGGAACACAGATACCATCAGCGTGTTTTCCGTTCAAATAAAACAAGTAAACACACATTCAAACTCACAGAAAATTACAAAGCACCTGCTGTTTATTGAATAGGTGAGAGCCATAAAATGAGAAATGACATTTCTCTGCATCTTCTGTTCTTTTAATAAAAGCTATAGATTTTGCATTTACAGGACGCTTGCTTTGCTTTCAAGTTGTCCGCGGTCTTTTCTGTTATTTAATCAAATACAACACATTAGTCTGTTCCTAATGAATTCTACTAGTTATTTACAATTATATGCAAGTAAATTAGATAATAACAGGTTGGTGGTGTAAAAAGAGTCTTATTGCCACAAAGGATGAGGACATGAAACCGATGAATAAAAGAGGATCGGGGACGGCAGAGATGAAGCTGGAGTGGGCAGATAATGAGGGGAAGAGTGGAAAGCAGCAAGGAGAAGCTGGTGTGCAGGCTAATGGTGATCCGAAGGCTCAGGAAAAACAGGTTACAACACAAGGAAGCAAACACGAAGAATTAACGACACTGAGTTTTGTCGAGACAACAATCTGGTGACTCCAGACTCTGGTGTGGTTGGAAAGCCAGAGTAGATATACAGCACGGCTGAGCTGATGAGAGACAGGTGTGCTTGATGAGCTGATTGCAGACAGGTGAGCTTTATGAGCAGAGTTGGGAGCCTAGAGAATGATGAAGGGAGACCACACCAGCACACACAGACAAAACGAGAGAGAGAGAGAGAGAGAGAGAGAGAGAGAGAGAGAGAGAGAGAGAGAGAGAGAGAGAGAGAGAGAGAGAGAGAGAGAGAGACAAACAAACTGGGGAAGACAGACAACACCAATTGCTTTGGATGGTCAGGCCGTCACATTGCAGTACAATGGGTTTACATTGTAGTTACCTGAAGCGTGATGTGTCTCGTACAGACTGCCTTGTGCATCAATATCTGACGCCAAGGGGCCCGATAAAGCGACGGCATTGAATGCCCTGGGAACAAGAACTGGCTGACTCGGGCACATAAAAGCCAAGATGAGTTACAACTTCAGAAAACATTGCAGAAACTAAAGCGGTCACATTACTTTTACCCTCTGGACAATCAGTTAGTTAAAGGGCTAAAACTCTGTTGGCTCTTGTCTTGACTTTAAAAAAGAGCTTCTCAAATATTGGATGCATACAGGTAGGTGCACACATACACACACACACATTATACTAAGTAGGAGCAAGGCATTTCTCTGGCAATTCCAAATGAGCAACACTGGGACCAGGAATAATGGCTGAGCAGCAGCATGGTCAAGTCTAATTACTGAAACATCTCACGACCGTTGAATCCTGGTCCTTACTCTCCGGCCACCTCTGGTCCGGTCACATGTGTAATAGCCTGTTGGGAGAGCAGGCATCCGTCTCCCCGTTGCTGACGTAGTTCAGCAGGCTCACAGTTCAGGTCCCCACTCCGGCTGCAGCCTCCAGTAAATGTGGCTCTACATCACCCCCGACACAATCCATCCCCATTAACTTCAAGCAGGTGCAGCCTATTTCATCCTCATTGCTTACAGTGTCTGAGCCAGACAGCCACTCCATTCACATAATCCACGGATCTCAACGTGTTCTGCCCGGGTTCAAGTGGTTTAAAGGACACGACGGGGCAGAGAATGGAAGTTAATTGACTGTGCGATGGCTTTAATGACTTGATCCCGGTGCGAGTGTGAAAACCATCATGAGATCCTCTGCAGACTGTGAGATCCGCGGCTGCAATTAGGGAATGATATTTAACACTGCTGCTAAGTGGAGATGTGCCGTCCATGCAAATAATGTATGACAATATATTGAGAATGCTCACACGCTTGAAATGCTGGTGATATGACGATACAATAATAGAACTAGCAGCTCCTGTTGAGGCTTTTTTAAAAACCTATTCCTAAACCCTGTCTGACCTTTTTAACCTCAGAGGGACCACATGTCCGATCAAGTAAAGTTACTTTTGTTCATATAATCCAGTATCACAATCTAAAGTCACAATCTGTTCAACATATGACACCCTTAATCCAATCAATTGTCTAAGGATGAAGGTGGTCACACCCTTCGTCCTTAGACAATTGATTCAGATAAAGAAAAACTCCCCAAAAAGACCCTTTAAGAGGAAAAAAAGTCAAACTCAGACAAACGTGCACATACAGAGAAGACAGTAAAACTACTTCTGCTAATATGGAGAAATCAAATGATAATATAAGGTAAATAAAGTGCAAAATTGGTAAAAATGTGCAGAGGAAGTTTAACATACTTTACTCTTCACAAATAGAATGAATAAAAGTGCAAAAACATGATATTCACACCTTCTAAATGCCACCTGTAACTGTTTCCCATTGTGTTTGTTAATTATGTTTGAATTATGCTTTTTTTTATACAGTTTGGAGTATGTTTCCTGTAAAGATGGTAATCTCTATGACACTTCCTGTTTAAAGGAGCCTGACGTTACTCTACAATATTTCTAATTGTCAAAAATAGACTTGCATGTTTTTCTGTCTCTCGATGATGCTCTTTGATTTCACCACCTTGTCTGCGGTTCTCAGCCCCGAGCCCATTTCTTCCTACTGAAGACGTTGAAAAACCGCTCACAAATCTATACTTTCATTTTTGTTTTTAAAGACAAAGATTTCCTAAAACAGCTGGGCATTGTAGTTTTTAGCACAAGTTATTTAAACAGCAATAAATAATGCATTTGTTGAGGTCTATTTTCAGCTGCGGAATAACACCCACTCATTATTGAGTATTTATGGCAGCAGGACAGTGACTGTTGGTTACTGTGCCTGTCTATCATTAATAAAACACCACAAACAGAGTGGCTCATTGATGTGTTTTTAATAGTTTTGGGAGCTCTATGGTACGGAGGAATTATACAAATCAATACTTATCAGCCGTTGGTTTTGATCTTTTTGTGGGATTCGTTAACAATAAAACAATGTAGAATATCACCATAACTGTTAAATAAAGGATGAACCAACTAACTAATAAAGTCTCCTTTTTCAGGATATTTAAACAATTTATTTCCAGATTTTTTTCTCAGAAACTGAGAGCAACATCATTTTTCTGTATGTTTTAATAAACTCTGTTTTATTTAATTAAAATGAACATTTTCATAAAAGTGCAGCAACATTATGAAAGGGGATGCACATAATTATCCGAGCTGTGTGTTTCTTTTGTAACATGTGGTGAAGGTCGATGCCATTCTCATCCTGCTTGTTTATCTACATCTCTTCGTGCTTTTCATGTTGTATGTAGTGAGGTTGATTGTGGGCTGTTGTAGTTTACAGAGGAAGTCTCAGAGGAAATGTAAAACCGTGCATACAGCAGACAACATCTCATGAAGTCGATCAAAAATAATTCACAAACTCTGAGTTCTTGATCAGTATGTTTGGCTCGTATAATTGTGGATGTCGGCTTCTTTAACTCACAGTATTGCATTTATACTTGAGTTGTGTTTACTTACTCCTCTTGTGTAGTAAATTAAACGTTTGTTTTTTTGCAGTCACCACTTGGTGGTGCCAGCAATCACAGATCTTTAATTTCTCTGGTTTACTCAATAAATGTATTCAACAACATTGTATTATTATAAGGTATGTGGGATGGCAAGGTAGGAAAATAACTAAAGCGTGTTTTTATCTTTGAAGAACTGAAAGATCTCCAGACATTTTGTGAAAATACACATACACACAAGAAGACTAAGAATAAAGTGCACCATGTCTGTGGTTAAAGTAATAGTAATACCTTTTCTGTTCTTTAATTGCTGTCTCAGAAAACAACTATGGTCCCAGGTGCCAAAAAATAAAATGTTTTATTAAGAGAGTTTTAGTCCACAAACTTTGTGTTTATCGTCGTTGAAGAGGAGCAGCTGTGAAACTCCTTCACCTTTAAGTAAAGAGAACATCTTTGAACTTGTCTGCTGTGGCCAGATGAGGCTTTCCTTCCCCCGAGTAACACACACACACACACACACACACACACACACACAAAAGACTGAATTTGAGGCAGGTTTGGTATTTCAGGTCTAGTGCTTCTAAATTGGAAAGGTTGCAGTGTTTCAGTTACTTTGTTCACCGAAGCCTCTTGTGGTTCAATTTACAAGCTGAGGATATAAAAATGGCGCGACTGACCTGTCTGATTATATTACCAGGTCACTGATCACAAGTCTTAATTCAAACAGTCGCTGTGGGCATTTTACTATGAAAGGCGTCTGTGAAAGTATTTTCTTTTATGCTGGAGAAGTCTATGTGGAAACAAACGTTTTAGTGACTCAAAGACATGTTCCTCCCAGAGGAATTTTAGACATGACGTTGTTTTGGCAACATGAGTGAAAAGTGGCTTACCTGAACACACTCAAAGACACAATACAAGCATACACATATAACAAAGATATTTGAGGTAAATAACCCAAGGAAAACACAAAAGAGAAACATCAATTATGACATATGTTTCTGCATACTTTGAAATAAGAATTGTTTATATGCTAATTATATGATGAATGGTGCCCCAAGTAGCAGAAAAAAATTTATTCTACAAGCCTAAAGTGTTTCCTGAAAAGTTCCAAGTTAATGAGTAATATTGCTGTTTCATACTAATTGCGTGATTCCCAGTAATATAGGACAATAGAAAATAAAATCAGTTAGAATATTGATACCATGCTCAGCCAGCAAACAGGTTAGCTTAGCTTAGTTTAGCAAATACAAAATGGAAACGGGGTAAACAGCTAATGAGCAAATCCATCTGCCAACACTTCTAAAGCTCACTGATTAAACACATTATATGTTGTATGTTAATTTGTTTAGAGTGTAACAATTACTGAAAGTTGCGGTTTGCTTTTAATCGGTATTTTCTTTACCTCTGCACTCAGCCAGGCTAGCAGTATCCCTCTGTTTACAGTCTTTATGCTAAGCTAAGTTATCCATCTATATGTTTATAATGTATAAGGATACAAGCCCAAATCCTGAACTATTCCTTTAATTTATTATGTTCAAATAAAATAAACTGATGGATCATGATGTGATATGGCACTAATAGTATCAGGGTCTGTAGCAGGACATCCAGCTTGATTTTTGAATGTCGATACAGCATGGAGAGAATACAGCTTCCTCTCATTGAGGACAGGTAACGACTTGAGGGCAGCAAACAATGAGATCGATCAGGGTGTAGCTTTAAGCCACCTTCTCTTCGAGGGAAATGCTTCAGTGAAGAGAGGAAGAGGAGTGGGAGGGAAAATGTATGGACCAAAGCAGAAAAGGAGGGTGAGGAGATGCTTCATTTGCACCACAGATACAGTCTCTTAGAAAGGAATCACATCTAAAAACAGAACTGGGTATTTTGTACATTTCAAGATGCTCAAATTAAATTTATGTTTTATGAAATGCGATTTGAGAAACATGAAGTTCCTGCACCTTCCGCCGCTCCTGGATTAATACCTCACGAGTTCCCAAACTGTCCCTCTTGGGACTGAAGGAAAAAACAATCGTATAAAAAACATTGGCAGTGCTACAACGGCTTCATCTGCACATGACAAGCTGAAGAAGAACACGTTTTTGAAGCTGACGGCATCGTGAAGTTTTCCATGCGAAACTCTGTCCTACATATTCGAAACAGCTCTGAGCAAGGCGATGAAATTATTACATCAAACTGACACATCGGGGAGCTCTTATTCTTATTTCTGCTTGGAACTTCAGTTAGGGGAATACTTCAAGATTTTGGGAAAAATACTTCTTCTACGAGATAATTAGATGGGAAGATTACTCTCATGTCAGTACTCAGTAAATGTCATTAAATATGCAGCTAAGGCTGGCAGACAGTTAGCATAGCTTAGCATAAAGACTGGTAGCGGGATGAAACAGCTTGTAAAAAATCCACTTACCAGCATCTATAAAGCTAAACTAAATAGTCATAGAAATAGAAAGCTCATTCAGGATATGGACGTTAACAAAATCTGCATTTTCTTTTTTCTTTTTTAGTTGTTTGTGAAGATTATCTTCCTGAACAAAACGTGTAGGTTTCATGAATGTCTGTTTGTCACAGGGCTTATTTTCTGCATTAATCCAAAATCCAAAAGGAAAATCTCATTGGATGTTTGTGGAGGAAACCAGTGCGATGTTATCTTCCGGGTTGGCTTACAAAAATACCTCATCCCTCGTTAGCATGAGCTGCAGGAAGCTAGTAAGCGATCAGAAAGGACTTATTGAATTGACTTTAAAATCCTGCTGTTGGTTTACAAAGCACTGAATGGTTTAGGGCCAAAATACATCTCTGATCTGCTGCTACCTTATGAACCATCCCGACCCCTTAGGTCGTCTGGGACCGGTCTACTCTCTGTTCCCATGTGTCAGGACTAAACATGGAGAAGCAGCGTTCAGTTTCTCTGCTCCACATATCTGGAACAAAGTCCCAGAAAGCTGCAGGTCTGCTGAGACCCTCAGCTCCTATAAATCAAGATTGAAGACTTTTCTGTTTGCCTTTAATTGAACTGTATTGTATTTCTTACACAGCTTTTTAGTGTTTTAATGGCTGTTTTTAATGTTTTAATGACGGTTCTTAATTGTTTTTAAATCTCCTTTTCTTTTGCCTTATGTTTTGATGCTTTTAATGGTTTTATGTGAAGCACTTTGAATTGCCTTGTTGTTGAAATGTGCTATACAAATAAACTTGCCTTGCCTTATTGTTTTGGTTTTAGTTTGAGAAAGTCATCAGTGATTAGTCTCTTTGTTTTTTTTCCCACATTATTTTAATAGCTTGTAAGAGGTTGGTTTGTTCAGTGTACATTTGGTGGTTGCAGTTCACTTTTGATAAATTTTCACACGTGTGGCTGTGTCAGTGTTTGTGTATAATAACTAATTAACATGTGCTTCTTGTTTCTTTAATCTGCACAAAATCAAAATGTAAAAGCAACAAGATCCGGCTATCCTGCGTCTTATGAACTGGACTACTTGACCAGGAGATGTTATTTCCTGCAGTCGCAATTATTGAGCTTTAGAAGTGCTACTATGTGGATTTCTTTTAATGTTTGGATGAGCCAGGCTCGCTCGCTGTTTCCCCCTTTTGCCAGTCTTCACGTTAAGATAAGCTAACTGGCTGCTGGCTTGAAATTATTTCCAAAACGTGTAACTAAAGCCTTAGTAATATCTCAGTCCTTTGAGCTGTTCAACAACATGCAGCACACCATATGTACTGTACATGCAGATAAAGTTAGAGCACAGCCAGGTGTACAACCAAACACGCCTTCGCACTTACTGTGAGATCTCACATATTCTCAGGGTCAAAGGTGAAATTCTCCTCCAAACTATGCGAGCTAACAGGAATGTGTGCAGGTAGACTGCAGCTACACTTGTGACATTTCTCCCCTAAACAGCAGAAGGTTGTAGCAGCAACTGTAAGAAAGAGTGGAGCGCCGCTCCGAGAGAAGGAAACCACAAAACCAGCTCTGCCTCTGCCCTCCTAATCCCTCCACCTCTCTCTTTTCATCTCTCTTCATCACTGGAATTCCAAATGGGTATGAATGTTTTTCCTGGCCGCTTTTCTCAAAGCTGCGTATTAACAATTGCATCGCGCGGCAAATGGCATCTCCGAGGTATAGGGCCGACCTTTATTCCTCTGCAGAGGGCACACCAGTAAATCCATTTCTCCAGAGATGCGGTTCACTGAATAACAAATCACGGAGGCAGACGTGGCTCTCTCTCCTGTTAAAGAAGCCTATTGCTAGAAGCTTCCTTCACAGAGACTGTAACACCAGGGGTTTATTGTGAAGAGAAGGGAGAGGACAAACACTGGGAATGAAGGGAACTGTACCTCCAAACACAGGAAACCCACTCGCTTCTCCTTTCTTCTATTCTCCGCTGATAATAGTCTTGGTAAATTACACATATTACCATGTGAAAAAACAGTAATGATGCCCTGCTGTTCACACATCCAGGCAACACACCCTCGGCATCATCAGGGAAAATGCACAGCCCCATTTTGCTCTGATATCTCACAGCTTCTGCACATATTCCCGTATCTCATTTCCTATGTTCTCCTCCCTCGAACCAAATTAACTCCGAGGAATATCAGCTAGCTGTCAAAATGTGTTAAGGTGGCTCACATTTCACGAAACACCTTATCTCGCTTCATGACCAATGTAACGTTATTTACACCCTGCAAACAAAATGGCTCTGGCACTGTCGCCGCTGATAAGAAGCCTTTAGTCGTGGAAGAAGGTGACAGCAGCCAGATTACAAGCTGGTGATTTACTTTATTCATTCCTGTGACCTAGAAAAGAAGACCAATTTCAGTATACGTTGCTGCTCCACTGCAGACAGACCTGATTTACTGTCTGGCGTGTTTTATTGAATCTTCTTCCCAAGAATTGTTCAAGCAACTTTCCTGTGATTTGAGAAAAGATTAGCTTGCAGATTGAAGGAGATAAGATTTACAGCATTCGAAGGAACCAATTTTTACAACATTGTTGCTCTGTGCTGACCTGGATTGCATGTAATTTCTGTTTTGTTGACATCTGCGGAGACTATGCTTTACCCCAGGTCTTATTGTCATAATGTAGAGATTCGGGAAAGCAAGTCTGGCAAAACATCGTTTATCTGGGGAATCAACTCAAGCCTCCTAAAGCTTTCCATTATAAACTTCAGTTTCACATGAATAATTTCAAATGCTTTCCTCGGAGTCAGACAAAAAGTAAATACATAAATTAGCCCCCTGGAATAGCTATTGTAGCTCGCTGCTTAGGGATCTACTACGTTATTAGAAATATTACACACCCAAAAGTGGCATAAGTGACGTCTTTCGATGAAGCTGTGTGTTTCGTATCGGGATGTACTCTTTCTCTTCCCGGCTGGTAAAAGTCGACAAACCAACGATAAAATGCGACTTGATTGACTTGCAGAAACATCATCTGAGTAATCCAAACGGGACTACCGCATTGCTTTTTCCGAAATAATAAATTAAATATGAATTAGTCATTTCACTTTGATGGCCACATTTAATGCACCTAAGTAAACAGGTTTTGGGTCACTATGCATTTAGCTAATCAAGAGGGACGCTTTCTGAATTTGTGTAGCTGGACACAGAAACAAGAGTTTGTCATTTGGAGAGTTATTTTGCTGGAGTTGTGTTTCCCTTAACTTTACAATGAAGGTGATAAGTGCAAAGTAAGCTTGAACCAGAATGGGCACAATCATAAGAATAAGTATTTTCCCTTTGAATAATAATGCACAGCAGCCTTCGCTGAACCTATAATCTGGCTACCTAGACTGGCTTAGGCTTAGACTGGTTGAAGCTTATTATTTTAAGATAATGAGACTTTTCAGAGGGTAGTTTCTTTTATCTTCTGTGTTCAGGTTTCTCTCCACTGGTCACTTTCCTTGTGAAATCTAAAAAAGTTTTGGGAACTTGAGGCAAAAAGAGTATTGATTTAAATGACACATGGGACACAAAGGTGCTAAGAGCCTTCAGAGTGCATGTAGGATCACTCTCTTCTCGTCTCTTACACAAAGTTGTTGCACGCAGTCTTGCGGGGATGCCCACAGCTACATCCTTATAAGTGCATCACACACTCCCATGTAGGAGGCAGGTTACACACACACAGATGGATGAGAAAGGGCCTTATTAAATAAGAGGAGGGCCTACATGGTGAAATGGAGCAGTGAGGAGTTTTATGCACTGCCTCCTCTGCAGTGTTGGTGGACCGCCAGCATCACCATAAGCAGTCAGTCAATAGGCTGACTCAACAGTGTGTGAAATTAAGAGGGAAATAGAAGTAGACAGACATTAAGCCTCTCTCCCACTTCCCCTTCACCCTCTCAGACGCCAGACAGCGGCTAATGCACCCCCTGGAGCCCCCACACACTGCTATCACACACCAGCAGCACCACAGCTCCACTTCTTGTCGTCTGTGCCTCAAAAAAAAAAAAAAAAGACACACAGTGACCTTCTTCGACAGCTTTAACGTAAATACAACACTGAGTTTTCTGAACGTCTGTTTATGCGAGTTTCAGGTTTAATTCAACCTGCAGAGATGGAAGTGTAAACATCTTTTGCATGCAGCCAAATGTCAGAGAGCTCCAATCTGCTTTCTGCAAGATGAGGCTTTGTTTGAGTGTTGGTTTTTTTTCTGTACATATGGAAAGGATGAAGACAAATATACACTTTGTGCCACAAACATAAGAAGCTGAATTTATGACACAAAAAAATCACAGCAATACATCATGTTACGATAACAACTCCCAATAAAACCAGCCGTCTATTGTCAGACGTCTACTGGGAATATGTTTTGAATATCTTTTTTCCAGCTTCTTGATATGTTAATGCAGGTTCTTGTTTTTGAGTCAGAAACAAAATCCTTTCTGCTGAGAGCCTCATTTTGTCAAAGCAGGGAGGAGTCACATCTCCATACCAAATGTCTGGATTAGAAAGAAACTGCTATTAAGGAAATTCGGAACAACGGCCTAATGATAAAAACTTCAGTTGCCAAGGTAATATGCAAAACAGTCTCATTGACTCTGAGTTGAACTATGAGAACCGTCAAAAGGGAGGCTGGAGAATCTAACCGTATCCTGATGACTGAAATAAACTTTGCTACTTCACTTTGTTTGATATATATTAATTATCCAATTAAAAAAACTTTTTTTGATATACGTTTGATATATAGCTCTCAGTTTGACAGATTGACAGGAAGCTACCAAACAAATTTCAAATAACCAGCGGTGGAAAGTATTTACTCAAGACCTCGGTACAATTTTGAGGTACTTCTTTAGTTCTATAGTTTCAACTAGCTATAGTTAGATTTACTTTGAAAAGGAAGATTTTGCAGAGAAAATCACGTTTCAGTATAAAGCATGATGCCTTTAAATGAATTAAAACTAACGTCACCCCGACCAGATATAACATTAAAATGCTTTTTACACATTTATGCATCAGAATTGTGGGAGGATAAAAAGGATAAAATGATCTTTCAATTTAATTTAATATAATGATATATATATATTGCAATGCAGTTAATTTAAGATTTAGGAAACCGTATGTAGATCACCGCCAATTTTTTGCTAATCTAATGAAATAAATACATGTATGTCATCACATAGATGAAAAATCCTGTTTATGTAGTCATTTGCAACAATGCTTGCAAAGCTCAAATGCAACCAAATATATTCAATGTACAAATACTTTGGACATATTGTCCGCTTGAATGCTGTGCATCAGTAATAATACTCCACTACGATGCATAGTAACTTAACACTAAGCATTTAGTTGCATAACGATTACTTTAACTTGTGAAACTAGTTGTCGCTAAATGCAGGACTTTAACTTTTAATTGAGTATTTTTGATTCTTTGAAAAAGTAAATGATCTGAAGACTTGGATATAACCATTTAGAAGAAGGTATAAATTATATTATCATTGACATATTTTAAACTTTAAGTCCAAGGGGACTCAAGAAACCACTAGAGGGAGCAACAATACATAAACAAATGCAAAGTAGTGAGGAGCGTCTCTGTGCAGTTTACAGCCTCAACATGGGCAAAAGGCTTTGTTACTTATTCTTTAAGACATCAAAATGATCATGCTGGTATTTCAGAATTCAGATTCCAACACTAAAAATTATTATAAACCAGAAGAGTGCAGCAGTATTTTGTGGTTTATAATCATTTTTAGTTTTGGAATCTGAATTCTGAAATGCAGGCTTATTTCTCTGGAGCATGCCATGCTCATCAAGTTTGTTTTCTTTCCTTCAGCCGTCCTGATGCAATGAGATTCAGTCCACTCACTGAGAGCATCTGGCTGAAGATGAATGCAAGTGGCTGAGGGCTAAGGGAAGACAATGTCTGCGCAGCCTCTTCAAATGGATATTGACCAAAAGGGGAAAAAGCTGATAGGATTTCATTGACCTATGGCAAACTGCACCGTGTAACACAACCAGATCAATGTCCTCGCTCCCTCTTTTCTCCCTTCACCCCTCTCTGGGGGACTTTTAATGCTCAAATTTGTTCTTGCGGGGGAGCACCTGAAAACGTCAACAGATGCGTGAGAAAGTGTGAGGCTCCTCAGGATTGTTGGGGAAAGCGTTTGATCCGCAAGATTCTAGGATGGCGAACCAAGTTTTCGGCTGATGTTGTACATTCCTCCTCCGACTTCAGAGGGGGTGTTGGTAATAGGGAGATTCTGTTATGGGGAAGATCCTGCATCGATGCAGCATTACCTTTCTCTCGCTCTGAGAGACATTTTGTATTCATGCCGTCAACATGCTGCCGTTATGTTCTGTGAACCAAGGTCAACGGTTGAAAATATCTGATTGAATCTCTCTGGTTGATTTGTCATTCTGAATTTCCAGAAGGAAAAGTGTGCCAGGTCAAAATCTCAGACTTACAGCAGGCACAACGGAGATAGTGTCAGTGTTTCATGTCTGCTGTGGTGAGAAAGATGGTCAGGCCTGAAGCCGAAAGCCACGGAGGAGTTTGTTGATCAATAAACTCTTACAATCATATTCTTATGTTTAGTATATTCTTATTTAACTTGAATACCGGTAATTGCTTATTTTTTGTCATTACAGCGTCATCCACATGTGGGTCATCTGGAAAAATGAAACCTTCTGTATCAACTGCAACAATTGAATTTAACGGAGCGATGTTTTGATCTAAAATAAATCTTCATAAGTTATTCAATACTTGACTGGAAGCCTGGAAGTTTTGTTTTTTTAGATGTGCACAGTCTGCAGTCTTGTCCTAAAACAAGACTGAGAGTCTACAGCCCCGCTAGCGGCTCTGTGAGGATGTAAAATGTAAAAAACTAAAAATGTTTGATTCATGCAGTTGTAGCAATTGTGACTTGAGGTATGTGTCGCAATAAAGGACTTTGCAACTTATATCAGAAGCTGAGCATAGAAATGTAAAGAGATGTGTTTGACAGTATAATTTGTGTGAGAATAGTGAAAACAGAAAGGTCATAGGGTGAGATTTTATGATGGCGTTGAGTGAGCAAAGATGTAAAAAAAGAGATACTGAGACAGTGTTATACAGTATATGGTTGACATTTCAGCTCAGTTTTATCCTCATCTGTGTTCTTTTAAATCTTAGTTATAAGGTGTTGATGTGCTGACTACAGCTGAGGTTGAAAGGTGATTTATTTTGCAGGTATTTTGTCATGAACAAAAGAATTGGACAAGTTGAAATTTTGACCTGAGGGATCAGAAAAGTCTTTAAGGTTCATCCTCCGGGGATCCTACATGGCTGTGCAAATGTTCATAGCAATTCATTCAATAGTTGCAGAAATAGTTCAGCTCCATAAAAAAAGCTAAATACTTTGAATGTTCCCTTGAATATGTTCTACTTTCTAACCAGGAATATGTAAGCAGATCCATGCTGACAATGACTGAAGAGCTCAAGTTTACGAGCTTCACATTTATTTCCCAGTAAAGAAAATACAGTTATGTTTGCCTCTTCAGTATAAAACCAACAACACCTCAGAAAAACTAAAACAACATGATATGAATTCGTGGCTGTGACTTCTCAGCTGTTAACAAAACACAAGAGAACAATACAGAATGAGAAGGGACTTTAAATGGCCATGTTTCAATTAGTGGAAAGATCGTATTATCATTCTCCAGGTGAGAAGCAATATATCAGTCGTGCAGGTCATTGGATTTCAAGACTCACGGGTGAGGGGATTTGGTCAATCATGGAACAGCCGATTGATTTTCCTCTCTTTATTTGCAGCACTTGGCAAAAGGCAGAGGGAAATTTCCCTCTCTGGACACACTGATTAAATGTAATTCTGTCTTTATGCAGCAAGCTGTTTTCTATTTTCTTTGGGTTGACATTTGGGGATTTGAAATATGTTTGTGAAATGCTTCAAAAAATGCAAACAAACAGTGTAGAAAACAATGTGGTTTGACTTGGAGGAGTGCATCTCCTGTGATAACTGTCGTTGGAATGTGAGGAGATTGAATGTCAAATCAAAAAAACCTTTTCTTCAATGCATTCGACTGTGTTTCTGTAATCACTGAAATTCCATCCAGGGTTTGAATGGGGGGCACATTTACAACATGAGATTCACACAATAAGACTCACATTTCAAGCCCTGGCTTGGCAATAATAAGCGGCACATTATTGCTAGTTACAATATTTGTTCAGAGCAATAAATTAATGCCAAATAAACACCTTTAAATATCCTAATATGAAATCATAGCTGATATTTGTAACTCTAAATAGCCTACAGCCTAAAGTCCCCCCAACTACTGTAAGAGCAAGACCCTCAGACTGGCATTTAGTTTAGTCTTTTGTCTCTTTGTAGTCATTTTGTGGTCCTTTTGTATTATTTTTGCTCTACTTTGTGGTAATTATGTGTGTCTTTGTAGTTGTTTGTGTCATTTTGTGGCCTTTTTATGTCTTTGTAGTTGTTTTGAATCATTTTATGGTGGTTTTGCATCATTATGTGGTTGATTTTTCTCTCCGTGATCGGCTTTCCAACAAGAAATGCTAACAGTGATCTCATACAGAGGCTCCGATCACATATTGTTACAATGGTAGGGGGTGCACCAGGGGGGGAGGGCCTGTCCCATCCCTGGTCCCTCCTCTAGTCCTTCCTCTGTCATGATCCCTGAAGAAGGACCCACCACTTAATATCATTAATATGTGTTTTATTTTCCATTGACCTGGAACAAGAGTGTTCAGCAGCATGACACCACTATACCAGCGGAGGGGCCAACATATGGTTTCAATATGTGGCAGCTCTAATCGTTTCAATCAAGACAACACACACAAAATTCTGTTATGTTGTAATGTGATACTCGAGTGATCTCATGACGTTTAGCTTTAATTTGAACCATACGCAGATTGTACACAAAGAACATTTGTTGCGTTGGAGAACCAATGTTTTTATGTATTTTTGACAAAAGAGACAATGTTCTCTTCCAAGCAGAGTAACACTACAATATAACTCGAGTGTTAGAATCAACCAAATAAGCTCATCAGTGACGTCAAATGGGACTGTTTGGGGGGAAAAAAGAAAAACATCCCAAGTAACAGAACCCATTCAGAGCTATTCTTGGGTTTCACTCTTTGGGGAGAGTCTGGGTCTGGAGCCCGATGTTTTGAAAATCCTGCTCTGTATCAAAATCCATATGCTGCCTGTGGAAAGACATAATCCTACACACATGCATGTGCTTGCATGGACACATGCAGAATTCCACATGTGCACACACACACACACACAAGCACAAAGCAAGTCATGAACCCCCCACACACACACAGGTTTGCATACACACTCACAGAGGGAGTGAGAGCTATCTGTGGGCCCAGTCATGCTTCACCCATGCAGAGGTGTCTGTTAACAGTGGGAGTTATCATTGGCCATGGAAGCTTACTCCTCTGCCAGGGGAGACCATGCCAGGACATGACTGATAACAGAGCACAGCTAGCACAGCAGCAGTACATGTAGACCTGGGCAGATATGAAGGAATGATGTGAAATATGTGGGCATACATCATACAGTACAGCGCGGGCCCTCCCGCCTAATGACATGCATTTACGTTCCATTAGCTCTGAAAGGGTAAACAGGATTGAGGAAGCCGCTCACTCAGAGGTAAAACCACATTTTTTCTGATCTAATATCTTGAACATTATTTGTTGCAACGTCAACCTGCAAAATGAAAAGGCTCATTGATATAATAAGCATGGAGGGAAATTGATGATTTGTGTGATCGCCCAAGAAAGAACCATAACTTTGAGTCATATGCTGTGGTGTTTAATTGCGGTGATCCAATTTATTCACTGTGATGTTGTCATCTACTACCAAAATCGCTTTCTGTTTGTGCAGGGGAAATGGTCAGGGTCTCGAAATCCTTCACATTTCTTGACAGCTGCAGGACCAGGATTCTTTTTAGGGTTTGACATTTTTTTTTTTTTTCAACGGAATTGCTCATGAGGTTAATTTAGCAGATGATACTCAAGAACAAGGACTCTAGATATTTTCAGTAAGTAATTTAAAACCTGCATCAACCAGAGGCCGCAGTTCATGGATTCAATTTGTGAAATACCTTGAGTGAAGGCAATTTGAAAAATAGTATTAGATTTTGGAGAGTTGTGTGTTTTTGTTGTTAGCCTTTCTAACTCAAGAAATACACAAACAGAAATGTAAGGAATGGAATTAACTGTGTGTTCATAGTATTTTATCCTATTAGGCATTCGTGTGAAATTGTCATAGTTATGAATTCTTTAGTTTTGGCCAAAAACATACCTTTGTGAGGTCACAGTGACCTTTGACCACCAAATTCCAATAAATTCAATTTTAATTCCAGGTGGACATTTGCGCCAAATTTCATGAAATTCCCTTCAGGCGTTCCAGATAAATAAATTTAAAAAAGAATAAATAAAATAGGTTTAGGCTATCCAACTAGCATACAAATAGAAGTAAAAATATGAACTATACAAGAGCAATTAAAAACAAAGTTACGAGGTAGAGGGACATGTTGTGGTTAATAGCAGCAAGGTCTCCTATGTAAACAGAACACACCATAATAACATGTAATGTGATTAGGAAAATATAGTATACAATAACACAAGTCAGCTGGCTTCATCTTTTTTAACCAACTCATGAAACTATAATGTTAGCTTAATTAGCTAAGCTAACTACAGCTGATGACAGCAGCAACAATTGGCATTTCAGCAGGCAAAAGTTGCAAGTCGCCGGCCATAAATGAGAACCATACTTTTACCTGCCAATATGTGTCTGACATCAAGGACCAATTGTGTAAAAATAAACCTAAGAATTCAAGTGGTGGACTTGACAGCCGTAGCAACCAACGCCTAGCTAACGGTCAGTTAGCTGGACGGTACTTGTAGCCGCTACACGGCTCATATAAAAAGAGCATTGACACAAACACTATGGGGAGACAGTTATCTTTGGCTCTGTAAAATTATTAAATTAAAGTACAACTAACTTTTTGAATATGTTTAGCCCACACGGTATGGGGACCATAGTGACTCTTGATCATACCAGTTTTGTGTTGGAATGGTTGGACAGCTGTTCATCATCAGACATACCTTTATTCAGATTCAAAAGCCTTTAGATGTTGTAATGAAAAGACCTCTTAGTGTCGAGAAGCAGCCGAGACCAAAGCTACTCTCAACCAGCCGCAACTCAAAAAAAGGTAAATTTGCCTTTTAATGACGGAAACTAGCATTTTGATTAAATGATAGATTCACCTTTGTCTGGTTTAATCAAAGATGCTTGTCAGGGCTGCAGATAAGATGAACAGGTTTCTGAGAATCTTTTATTTACCTGGTATGTCCTCGTTTCAAGGTTACCTGCATCATAAATCAGCAGTGTTATCTCTGGGTTGGAGTGCATGTCAACACTGAATAAAAAGCTTCCTACAAAATGCAGTATAATGGTGTGAATCTGTTCCTCTCGTCTGTGTCGTCTTTTATAGCTGTGGGTGACACCTGGAGTGGCATTCAGTGCATTGGTGGTGTCATAAACCAGATGCCGACCAGACATACTTGACTGGAAACATGTAAGGACATAGAAAATTATTCACCGTACCATGAAAAAGTAATTCAATTGCAAGTTGAAATTCGTCTTTTTCGTGCAACTGATGGATTTTGGAAATACCCTCAGAACAGCAGTAACTGTGGGGGTTATTAAAATATAGCAGGATGTATATCTTTAGGAAATATGGATGCCTACCTCTGTGACTCAAATGTAAAAGCTAGGCTAACAAGCAAATACTGCATGTGTGCGTGCATGCAATCCTATATCTGTGTTTGCATGCAAAAGAAAGAGAGTTAGATTCAATTCAATAAGAGTGGGTGTATGTGTTATTTCTGCCGGGCTTCACACATATTGAGTGGACAAACAATCTATTCCAATTAAAGCGAGCTGCAGCCCTGGTGACTGCAGAAGTGGCTGTGCTCCATCGGATCACATCATCCTTTGAAAAAACCCAAGATCGCCTGATTGTGGTTTGAAGGGGAGCAGGGCCCTTCATGAACAGCTCGTGAGGCCTGGCAGCAGGATGGGGGTGGGTGACAGTCTGGCTCCAAGTTAGTCCAGAAAGTTTGTCAGCAAACAGTGCTACAGCTAAGGTGGAGGGAGGCGGGGGGGGGGGGGCGCCCGGGAGGGAGGCAAGGCCATTAATTCTGGTTGTAGCCCCGGTTTACCGCTCTTACTGCATGTGGGCCGGGAAGGCAAATTAATTATGTGGCTGAGATTAATTAGGTGATGTTAAGGGAAATCTGTGACTGTAAAACTTTCGAGGGCTGCACAGCTGACTAGACTAATGGGGCGTTCATGAACTCTTAATAGATGCTACTCTGATGTTGAGTTGTGGGCAAGTAGAGCACAGAGAGACAGCCAGAAAACTAGAGGGAGCAGAGACGATACTGAAAGTAAATTAAGCAGAAAGGATTTATTGCTTCATCTTGGAAAACCTGCACAAGCTTGAGCTTAAGCTTTATATTATTTCCAAGTACATAATCAATATTTTTCTATTAACAATGGATCAAAATATTTGACCGGTCATAGTGACGAACCAACCTGACTCTGCAGTTCCACTCTGAGCTTTTTAGCTTCTTTCAACTTACCTGTTCTTTGGGTTTATGGCCTTTTTTTCTGTTTCATACATCCGTGTTGTTTCCACCCGCAGCTCGCAGCAATTTCAAACAAAAAAGCTCTAAAACCGGACTGTACACGACCTGTCCAGCCCCAGCACAAACTGTACACAAACAAAAGCTAGTGACTTGCTGGCAGAGGTGGAAGAAGTATTCAGGTCCTTTACTCAAGTAAAAGTACCAATATATATGTGTAAAAATACCTCATTACAAGTAAATGTACTGCCTTCAAAATCCTACTTCATGTGAAGTTAAGTGAAGTAGTAGCAGTATGTACTTAAAGTATCAAAAGTAAATGGTGGATCTGCTAACAACTCATAGACAATAGAAACATGATAAGGGGCCCTGACTACTAATTGGTTTCGGTAGGTAATATAATATAGAAGCAGAAAGTAAAGAGTAAAGTACAAATACCTCAAAACTGTACTCAAGAAAATGTACTAAGGTACTTTCCAGCATTCGTGCTAAAGCTTAACATTATTCCAAAGTATGTTTTCCTCCTCTTGTTCTTCAATAAGTGACCTTGCAGTTTGTGGTGTTGAGGTTAAAACAGGTTTATCTGGAAATTGCATCCGCCCTTGTTCGACACAGAGAAACCCAGACCTCGCCTTGCCCGCTGTATTCTTGATTTGAAGTGAGGAAAACTGCATTTCTGCGAGGTCCTCCAGATGTGACGGCTCTAATCTGGAGACCCGGCACCTTCAAAGCTACACTAAAAGCATAACATGCCAGTTGTGTGTTATCGCCGCACATGCCAAATGATGCAAGCAGCTCGCTGATAATCTTACAGCAGAGATCTGCCGTTCTCTACGCCTGCAGCCAAACCTGTTCTGCCGATAGTGTTGAGTAAGACTATCAACACCTATCACTATTAAAAACGCATGCTAACTGCAGGCAGATCAGGGAAAAACATTCCTGCTCTCTGAGGGCACAAAGAATAAGAGAGACGGAATGAAAGAAATATTGCTTTGGTCTGCATTTAAGGGTCAATGAGGTTGACATCCTGTCTGCAGAGTCCCAGTAAACCCCTCCAGTTAATCTAGGCCACATTCAAATACGAAACAGCTACTGTAGTTTTTTTTTGGAGCTTAATGTCTTTGAGACGGTGCTGCTGATGTTTTCAAAGTAGCAGTAAGATTTGAATAAATAATCCCTTGCCGCTCTAAAAAAAAAATAACTGAGTAAGAAGACTGCGCCCTTGGGCATAAACAACTTCATGTTTTGATTTCTCATGGTTTGGATTGTGCTTGAATCTGACTTTACCTATCTGCCCACTCTCGATTCTCTTATCCTAATTTATCATAGTAAAAGTTACTCTAAATATGTGTACACAACCCTGACAGTTAAAGCTTCGTATTAGTGGTTGGAGGATGAGTTAAGCCAGCTTCCCAGCAGCACAACTATTTGTTTCAAGTATAACACTGTGGTCGACACAAGCTGACAGAGGGGGGGAGTTAACAGGGAATTCAAGAGAGTTCAAAACGACTTGTCAATAAATGTAAATGCATTCAGAAAACAGTGTGATCCAGTAATCCACAGAGATGGGTGCAGTCTGTACTCAGACACATGCTCGTGCCAGTTAACTGAGCGGAAATCATGACTCAAGTCATCCTCTTTGCTTGTTAAGATCTGAAGACAAACCGCAACAGCAGACGGATACATAATGGATGAATAAAAATAGATAAACAAAGAAGAAGAAGAAAAAAAACCATCAGACGTTCTAAAAATAAAATACATCTTTATTATGGTATTAATTCTTCACTTGAAAAAACTATTTACAGTACACCGCAACGATTGGCAAATATATGATGTGTGCCGAGCATTTTTTTTTACTTCTTAGTCTTACAGAAAGAAAAACGGACTCGTGCCTGAAAGTGACTGAGAAAATCATAGCAGCAGCAGGTAAAGGTCCTTCAGAGAGCTTAATGCAGTTAGACGTTAATAATGTCATATTATATGAAGCGAAACGTGAGGGTATGACAATATTAAACTGCCTGGTACTTATCTCTATGCAACACATTAACTGGCACAGTCCAAAGTCTGAATGTCATCGTACATCTTTGAACAGCAGTGATTGTTTATTACAGTACACAGAGAAAATGTTTAACAATGAAAATAAAAAAAACATGCAGCAACGGAGCGTGTCATGAACTGCAGTCTGCCCTGATATTTGGCTCGATCATACTCCTGTAACAAACGTACTAGTACAAAAATAGACTTGGTTTAAATTTACATTAGCTTTGTCTCTTCATCTACGTTGTTAGTGAGGAAAACAGATTATCCCAGAGCCACTCTACGCCAAACTACCGAGACTCGGACGTTCATTTCCAGTTGAATGTTCGGCCCACCAGCTCAAAGAACTTCTTGTTGGGTTCCTGAAAGAACTGGTAGAGTTTCTGCAGGATGGCGGGCGCCACATGAGGGTGAGCCCTGCCCTTTGAGTCATGTAAACACCGCTCTCGCCCGTGGTCCCTCAAACAGTAGAATCCTTTTGTTTTGTTGAAGTAAAAATTCGAAGCGTTTATCTGGGGTTCCAGCTTTAAGAACCTCTCCACCTTCTTCATCTCGGGGAACGGGTCCCTGATCAACTCATCCCCGTCCACCACGTGGATGCTCTCCAGTGGGAAGTACTTCAGCCAGTTCTGCATGTGAACATAGTACAGGCTGCGATTGAGAGCCTTGTATCCCAGGTTGATCTCGCCGTCCTTCACCAGAACGGACTCGATGGGCTGGTAGCGCTTGTGCTTCTGGAGGCGGTTGTAAAAGACCTGGGTGTAGTCCGACAGCACCCGCTCCGTGGGGTCTCTGAGGATGAGCAGCAGCTTGGTGTCAGGGTTCACCTGATGGATGCGCTTGGGGACTTTGCTGGAGGTGAAGTAGGCTGGCGTCTTCTCTACGGTCAGCTGGTCGGGGAAGGCGTAGGGCATCTGGCTGAGATACCAAGGTAAGCCCTTCTGGAAGTGGCTCTCCCAGTCGAAGAAGTGCACCTCGTTCTGAGCCGCCGCCACCGCACTGTGCAGACTGAGCATCTCTATCAGCGCCCGCGTCCCCCCTTTCCTCACGCCAATAATAAGGATCTGAGGAAGCTGTTGGAGGGTGCCGTTTGGGTGGCTGGTGGCGTTGTCGGTGGGCGACGAGGTGGGAGGTGGAGGTGGCCCCTCGTCGACCATGGGCCTGGAGGGGACGGGGGGAGACTGCATTGCAAAGAGCAGCAGCCCGAGGAGCATGGCTGCCATGAGGGAGGTCCTGACCCTGGAGGATTTCAGCCTGGCGAAAGCACCAAAACTGTATCCCACATTGAAAGAGCAGCTGCTTGAGCACAATGGTCCAATTGAAAAGCAAAAAATTGCCTCTTCTCTGCCAGCAGCAGTAACTGCAAGGGAGGAAAACAGCTGTGATTAGGATATACCTGGCAAACATCTGGCAGAGGGACAAAACACTTCTGGAAAATACACAATCCATTCCACACATATAAACAACCTCTGATCGTAAACATTCTTATGACTCAAAGGGAGCAACATTTGCATGATAACAAATCTATCGAGGGGATTCAACTTTAAACTCCACCCAGCAATATCTGCAAGGCAAAAACAATAAATAATTAACGTTTTAAACAAGAAAAAAATGTTTTCAGTACAGTAATAATCTTTATTTCATGTCCTTAAAAACAAAAATGTTTCAGTGTCATTTATGTACCTTTAACAAAGCAATATATCCAAAGGATTTATCGCATAAAAAACACAGATCACCTTGAGAAACGGTGTATTTTGTATTAAATAAAAATGTACAGAAACTGAGTTTATCTGGTTTTAGTCTCTAAACTACAGCTTTACAATAATGAATTTAAAAAACGTGATGCAATAATGTAAATATTGACTTTAGTTAATACGTGTTCAAGACTGAATCCGAGCTCGGAGATGTCCACGGGCTACGGGAAAGACGCAGGTGTGGTGATTATTGCACAATAAAAAAGGACGACAGAAACTATAGATATGATATGTGCGCGCATGTTTTTTTTCTGCTCCTGTAATGTTTTAGTTCAGCTTATGTTGAATATGTCAGTCTTAGTTGATCTGCTTCTCTTCCTCGCGCTCTCATTGAACTGAGACATCCACCAAGTGCCGCTGATCTCTTACCTTTTTTTTTTAACTAAATGCCTCTCGACTCGACACCGATTTCATTACGTGCAGCTCTGAGCTCCGATACCTCCGACACCGCGGGGGGGAAAGGAAGGGATCCAGCTCTCTGCGCCGTCCCTCCGGTCTCTTCCGAGCGCACACAACTCGCCTCCCGAAACGGCGGCACCAACTTCACCGGAGTAGCCTCCTCTTGTGCTGTGCGTCCGAGCCAGACGGGTCCTCACGGCTCTCTTGGTTGTCAGACGTTGAAGCCTACGCCTACTTTACGTCTGCAGGACCACTCCCCCTCCTGTGACTCACGTCGTCGTAATGTTATGGTATTTGAGGGCGATAACGCTGCTGGCAGGGGTGACGTGCGGGGAGGAGGTGGTGTGTGATGTAGAAATGGGACCAAAGAAAGTGGAGAAAATAACAACACTGTGATTATGGGTTATAGAGCAGCAGAAAAAAAAATGCTCTAATCTTGCAGGGAGATCCTTTTGTGACTGTAGCTCAGATGAGAGACTATTTAACCAAGAAGCCCAACATATTCAAATCAAGCAGTCTGACTTGCTCTTTGTACAAATTTGTAGCCCATAGAGAGTCTGCGCCTTCTCAGGATTTGGATTGAAAAAGGCTTTTCAGCGGAGCCTCCAGGAGTCCTCCCTCCGCTCTGCTTTCAGGGGAAATCAATGAAAGAGACAGACCAGTTATTCATCCCTTGCATTCTTCTCCTCCTTTGTCCACAGTACAAGTGCATCTGTGGGTAGTCGCAGAGTCCAAGTTGCACAATCTCACCACCTGTTGAGCTGCATTTTTTTACATTTTACAAAGTGGAGATGCTCAAATGCTTCCAGCAACAGCAAGCACCCAACTATCCAATCCACACTGCAGATGTACTGATGTCGAATACAAAGTCGTGTCTCGCAATTTCCTCTGAGTCACATTTTGTATGTCCAGTCAGCGTGAGAAAGTTTGAGTGACTTCACAGAGTTGATGAGTAAGTGCAACATCACTAAAGTCAGATACCAGTTTGTGGTGAGCTGCTTGTGACGCCCAACATGTGTTCATATTCATGATGTGTTCATGTGAATCCTAAATTATAGCTGCAATCGGCTGTAGAATCAAGTATAGCCTGCTTCCCATGCTGACATTAAGCTTAAAGCCTGGAAGGCTTAATTAAGGGTTTCCCAACTGAATATGGATGTCTATCTGATTTTACCCAGTGTTTGCGGAAAACTATTCTGCTGTGTAGGTCATTTAAAGAAAATTGAAGGCCAGTACTCGCATTAAAGCAACGCTCAACGTGTACAAGAAGCAGGAGGTTTGGTGCCACAGCAAAAGGTCGACCCCACTTCTTAAAATACATCCTTTCCTAGAGAGAATGCAAACGGGTGTTCTTTACTTATTCTCTTCACAGAGTATAAATGCTGATACGGCCGAGAGTTTCACCCACACATTGATTTTTAGATGCAGTTTAGTAATCCTCACATTCTGCCGTCGTCTCTCCTGGAGAAATGTAAATTCAGCGAAGTCGTGGAGCCGGCTCATACAATATAACCCCGCTTTGAGGATCATCAGAAGCGTCCGACTGCATTAACATGACAATAGTACATATTCACAGACCGTAAATACCCTCAGCGCCACCTCAGCGACTTCCCTCACCCTCGGCTCTAAACAGGAGGGGGGAACAAAAATAGCTTCTCCGTGCTTTAATGGGGGTCACATCTACAGCATGTTTCATCTTTAAAGTGATAAAAACTCCTTCTCAGTGAACACTTGTAAATAGGTTTTCATGACTTTACAGACACATTAGGTGTCTGACCCAAACAGACAAATCTTGCAGTGATCAGCACACTTGTGTCAAACTGTGTATGGCATTAAAAACAGGCTTTATCTGGCTCTGCCAGGCTTACCAGCTTCTAAATGGGTTCGCAGATTGTTATGGGTACATAAACGATATGCCTGCTGTGTGTGTGTGTGTGTGTGAGTGTGTGTGTGTGTGTGTGTGTGTCGTAGCTCTGATACTAATCTGTCTTGTGAAAATACTGTAAGACCTGTAAATGTGTGTTTAATGTACGTTTTACCGACTCAGACAATACGATGTTTTATGCCATTACTCGCATGTTTTGCAGAGGATACTCTAAACAGCTGTTAATCTCTTATTCATAACCAACTTCCTCCAATTAAAACCGAGCTGTGATCATATTTAGGCTAAATTTATTGCTGTCTAACACATAATTACACAGAAACAGAGCCACGCATGGAGGACTTCAAATATTTCCATTGAGGAAAGGATCACTTTTTTTATGGACACAGAGGCAAAGCTTTGACAATTCTGCAGGCTTTACTGGTGTAACATTAGGCTGCTTTTCCACTTCATATTCTGCTTTTCCATCTAATTTGTTATTATTAGTTTTCTATTCAACGCGTAGCTACACCTTCAGGGTACAAACGGTATTATTGTTCAGCTTCTATTCTCCAAATTAATATTCTTGAGTCAGAAATTTGAATTTCTTGTGATGCTCATTAGGTTATTTTTTTATTTTGTTCATGAATATTCAATACATTATGCTTCTTTGTCATGCTAAACACCTGAGGAGGAACAACAGTTATTCCTCCACTCAATGTCTATTATTTTCTATTGCCTGTTTCCGCAGTTTAATTATATGCACTGTGAATCATCGCCCACCCACCAGTGTCACACGGCAGGTCACACTATAGCTTCAGCTCTTTAACCAAACCTCTACTTTGTTCCAGTGGGTTCACTGTATGGATCATTACTGCAATTGTGTATGGTGGTTATACAAGATGATGGCAAATGACACAAATAATAATAACTCAAAAATGATCTGATGACACGTCGCTAGCTGTCAGGTTGAAACAGAGAAAGCTATAGAAACAAATGTCTGCAATTTAAATGAATCTCTTTGTTGCAGAAAGTTTCTCAAATAGATTTATTTAATATGTTTTCAACTGTGACAGAAACATGTTTAAAAAGAAATTATTTGTTCTCCAGTCTTTGTTTAATTAGCCTTCATTTAACCAGGTACGTCCCATTGAGATCAAAGATCCCTTTTATTCTGGGTTTGTGATCAGAAAACTTTTTGTCTTTTAATTCTTTGTTTAAGAAACGACAACCTCGTGACCCTGCAGCTGCTCAGGACTATGTTTCTTGCTCAAGAACACCTGTGCTCACCATGCCACCCAGCCTCTCTGTGTCCTACTAATTTATGTTCATACACAACCAATTTGCAATACTGAGACTAGCACCAGTGCTGGAAGAAGTCTGATGATTATGAAGTGAAGGGAAAAGTTCATGATAAAACACCTTGAGATGTACCATCTCGTTTATCACCATTAATACAAGACAGCAGTGATAGATTAAATAAAAAATATAAATACAATTATCAGTATTGCAACGTACAGAGAGACAATCAACAAAAAAAAAAGACAAAGCGAACCACATACATTAATTAATGAAAACATTGAAAACATTACAACCACAATGTGATCATTTCTGGATTGTGTTCAACTTGCACATATCTTCAAAATACTTTGGCAATAAACTTGAGGGTCGTTAGCTTAAACTTTCTAAAATAAAAATGCATTTTTGTTGTTGCATATGATCATAATCCTTATTCCCAGGGGCCTGATAGTGTCCACTGTGGCAACACAGAAAGAGACAGACCTATCTCCACAACTGAAGTACCAGTCATCGTGTGTGGCCGGTTGGGAGGAGTTGACAGGAATAAGAGTTACAGACGAAATAAATCAGCTGGTCAACAGGATAAAGTTATAAAGATCACATTGTCTTTTTCCAGAAAGCTGCCAAACCAGTTGCATGCAAATTGAAGAACACGCTCACTAACTGATGAAATGACGTCTCAACTGACGCAACTAACAAAACAAAAAGAAAAGTGAGCACAACCGTCACTGTGCTGTGTGACGTTCAATGACTTCATTTCCCTGCTGTCGTTATGCATCAGTCCGTGTGTCACCATGTGTCA
Source organism: Anarhichas minor (assembly GCF_050575085.1). Taxonomy (NCBI): domain Eukaryota; kingdom Metazoa; phylum Chordata; class Actinopteri; order Perciformes; family Anarhichadidae; genus Anarhichas; species Anarhichas minor. The sequence goes on along the minus strand of NW_027466474.1, from coordinate 2,881,869 downwards.
CACCCAGCTTTCTTCTCAGATGAAGCGGGAGAGGGGGAGGAGGTTTGGGTCTCGATCGTCGTGCCCGGTCATGCACAGTGACGTAAAGTCATGGGAAAGCAACAACCGGGAGTGTTTCGTAATGATTCATCTGGGCTCCCATATGGACGCATGCAGGCGACTGCAGGGAACAGCTAAAGTGCAGTGAACTCTTTTTAAAACCTTTTCCCAGAGAACAGAAGTTCTGACGTGATCAACATAAATATGATCTAATTAACTGTAGATTCACTTTGTGATCATTGACAAGTATTTTGAATAAACATAATCACATCTTTCATGCAAAGATATTTTGCCTGAGTGTCTTCGACTTTATTTATTGGATAACACTGCATTTATTATTTCATCTCCTCAGGCAAATCATTAACCGTTAAGCAAATAGATCATAAAACGAGCATATCTTCACATATCTTCTGTTTGCTGACATTTACGCATAAAGGCGGAGAGTAGGTGGTTGCTCTGTAACAGTAAACATCATTTTCTGTCAGGAGCTGAAGTGCTGAAGATGCTGCATTTTTCTGCGGGTTTACAGTTCTGCAGAACGACGAGGGATTACTGTTTATAAGCCCTCAGTAAAGGCTAAAGGTAAGAGGAATCTCTCTGTATCGGTAATTACTGCAGAATTTGGCATCCGTGCCAGGTGCAAATCCTTGGAAATGGCCTTCATTACGGCGGAAGCTCGCAGACTGTGGCTAAGAAGTGAGGATAATGACAGTGTGGGATTAACCCTGCTCCCAACTCTCTTTACTCCTCTTCCTCCAAGCCCTCCCTTCACGGCCGCCACCAGCCCCCCCCCCCCCTCCTCCATCCCTCGTTTCTCAAAAGAGCCCCATCTCTCAGACAACAAGAAAGCTTGCCGAAGGCGGTTTTGATCATCCTGTGATGCACCGCTGTGTGACAGGTCTCAGACACAGATATTTAGTTTCCCACTCAAAGAAGCCCAACTCAGAAGATTAGTGGAGAAACTTCTGACACAGCTGGAGCTGAAATATTTCACTACAATGCAATCAGCACACCTAAAAAATAGGATTCTTGCATTTGTTTGTGAATGCGAGTGTTGCTTGTGTGTGCGCCTTTTCAAATCTAGTTTTTTCATGTTTTTCTCATTTTTTTTTGGTGTTTATGCCTCCCGTCTCTTCTCAAAGTCAGACCAAGGTTTACTAAGAGGTCTGAATCAGCCAGCTTCTTCTATTTGAAAGTAAGTTTTCAAGCGTATGAAAAGAAGGATTAGCGGCTGTTTTGGAAAATCCACTTGAGTGCATTTGAAAAGTCTCCCCAGTCACAAGAAAAGGAAATTCAAATAACAGGTCTTGCATCTGGGCATTTGGTGGTACTGAAAGCAGTGAAAGCATTTTCTATTTCATATCTGAGCATGTTACGTGTTCATTAAAATAAAAATCTTTGACCCGTGAGAATGTGCTGTCTTAATTAAAAGTATCAGGATGAATGTTTGTACACACAACAAAAATAACTCCAAATAGAATATACCTTTATTTATTTTGGCAAGACAATATTGGAAATATTTTGCCATGAATTGTAATAATCAAACTGAAACTGTCAGTGGCTTTACAGTAAATAAATGTTGTTGGGAAGGACACTGAAACAAACTCTAGTCCACTCAAAAGGAAACTCAACATATGCGGATGAGTTTAAGGGAGATATATGGCTCTTGTAAAAGTGTGCTGCTGTTTTAATTTACACTGTAACTACCTGCAAACTTGAGCTGACCCGTCAGGTTGAAGCCAGACCAGATGCTGAACTCAAGAGTCCTGATGTTCAGGAGGCTGTAAGAAACCCATCTGTGTGGAAAGAAATGTGGAAAACATCAACACTGTATGATTATGCATGCTTTTTATTTCTCTCACGAGAGGCTCGACCAACAGCAGCCACAACGCAGTTAGTTACCGTCTGAAAAACAGTGAAAATAACAGCATGGAGGAATCATCACACACACTTGAAGGTGGCTCCCTTTAAAATCTAACATGGCACCATGGTGAGCGAACTGAATACAGACTGCTATGTGATTTATTTACTGTGTTTGTTTCATTTAATGTGAAGATAAAAGCCCCATGTGTTGGATAATATTATAAAGATAACACCTTCTGTTCAGTGCTGTGCATGCAAACACAGACTTTGTACCCAAAGCCGATATACCCCGTCTACCCTTATAATCAATATAAATTGACCTGTGTGTAGTCTGTTCTTCTCTATTTACTGTGTATTTGTTCATTGTTGAGTGATGCAACTGAATATTTTTGGAGTGAAATATTCTATAAAACACTATCTGTCTGAAACAAAAACATGAGCTGCCTTCCAAATTGCTTTAAAAAAAAAGATTTTAACACATGCAGCTGCCTTCACAAAGTACGTGCGGTTGCATGAGCTATGTATTCAACTGGGACATTCTACTTCCTCATAACATGGCACCTTGAACTTTGATCCTCTTGCTCATATACTGTATGTGCTGCGCTAAGGATTGTGGGTCAGAATAGGTAGAAACGTATCCTGGCAGTAGTAGAACATCCTGGTGTTTTTGGCATACTGCATGACTGACATACTACATATTAGGGCATGCTAAATAGTATGCTAGTACGGGAATTGAAAGTACAGGTGTTTTGGTTACTACCTGTATTTGTAAGGAGGAAATGGATCTGGCTCAGGCGTCATCAGGTGATCTTCAGTGAAACTTCACGTGATAACAAGTGGTCAGTGTCTCTGTTCAACGATGGTCTGTGGACTCAGATCCGATCGTCTTCCTTGTATTTTTTCCTCCGGCCCTCCACTGGGTCACGGTTGGTGCTGTGGCCGATACACAAAAACCTTGCAAAAATATACAAACTATAACAACAACAATAAACACAGAAATTCAAAAATGTGGTTACACTGGGAGGACTAATCTGCTGTAAAGACACAGGCCTCTATGGAGGTGTGTGATGGGGGAAATACCAGTTATATGTGCAAAGCAGCCAGTGAAGAGACTGAAAAACGTGGGCCAGATTAAAAATAATTAGCTGTTTGTGTCGTCCCTCGACCAGCATCTCAGCTAATGATGTCATGAGGTCATCTAAGGAGAAAAAAGGGTCATCTAAAGACATATCAAAATGACAATTAGTCAGAAAATGTGTTGTTGCTTATTCTATTTCTCTGTTATAAAAGTGTTGCATTCAAGGCAGGTTTGTAAATTGGCCTATCCACATTTATCTTATAGTTCTAATAGTTTCATAGTTTACAGATTGTGTTGTTGCTTCTCAACAGTTAGTTCATGGCATTATTTTCCTTGTTTTTTTGTATCAGTTAATCAGTGAAGGAAAGTAACTAAGTACATTTACTCATGTACTGTAATTAAGTACATTTTTTAGGTATGTAGCTTACTTGAATATTTCCATTTTCTGATGCTTTATACTCCTACTTTAGTACATTTTAGAAGCCAATGTTATACTTTTTTTTACTCCATTACATGACTTTAGTTATTTTGCATGTTCAGATTAATTATACAAATATGATGACATTTTTTTAAATATCATATATAGATTATGATAAAAACCTTATCGATCTCCAAGGTGAAATTCACAAGCTACCCTGCAGATGAAGTATATTATAATTAGCCTCACCTTTACCAGCTGCAAAATTAAAGTCATTATAATCCAATTACAATATTTTGCCTAATGAGTGCTTTTACTTTTGGTACTTTTAGTATATTTTGATGTCAATATCTTTATACTTTTACTTAAATAAAATTTGAATACATGAGTTTTTAATTGTAGTAGTTCTACAGTGTGTAACCTTTATATACTTTGTATACTTTTACTAACTTTTTTTAACCACTTGTTTACATCTCTTTATACCTAAATATAGTTATTGCTTCTCGTTATGCATATACATTTACTACATTCATGTTTACGTTCAGTTTATATATTTTATTTTATATTTTTTTTACATGTATAACATTTTATCTGTATAGTTTTACTTGCACTATTTCATGTCTTAGATCATTATGTTTTTACTTGCATACATATTTAATGAGCATCGTTGAAGGGAGCCTGACATCTAACATCTTCTTCGCCAACGACTGCTTCTCCACATTATCGTGCACGTCCAAAAAATAACTAGAAACTTTAGAAAACTACTTTTACAAGATCTGAGTTTATCACCGTTACTGTCGCTCTGCGTCCGGTCATCGGACAGGAGACACCTGCGTATCAGGAGCACCACACTTTGTGAACACGCACGATTTGTGGCGTTATCGGCTGAGTATTTAAATCACCGAGGCCCCGCCCACCCTTTTCATCCACTACAACTAATCAAGCTCACCTGGCACCTGCCAACCCGTCCCTTCATGTTGCCGCTGCAGGACTTTATGGAGGAAATAATCATGAGTGCACTCATCACTGCTGTTAACCACATTAACTTGAGCTAAATTGGCCTCAAACTGCGCACTTTCACCGCCAATGTGGAGTTTTCCTGTAGTTCTCTGGGACCTTGAGGACCGCGCCGGCTCTTACCGCCTGAGGCCACCACAGCTTCACCTGATACAGGTAGGCCTTGAGCTACTTTGTTTGTCAATATGGCGCGCCACGGGCACCGCTGCTGTCTGTGAATTGTTTTGGCGCAAAGGGGCTGCGTGTTGTTTGTTTCCAGCTGTTAACTGCGTTCGTTTTGGTTTGAATTGTGATTTACATTTCTTGTTGTGGTTGAGTGGATAATGATGCTTTCATGCTGTTTGCGTTTTAATCCACAATGTGGTGAAATACAGCTAAGTACTCATGTGTGCGTGTTGTGGCCTGAATAATATCTTAAACTGAGCCACTGTGCAGACTTCTGGCTGTATGGATGTAGCCTAAAACATGACTGTTGTCTTGCTCATATTCACCATTTCCTGTATAATACTAGTTTCATGGTAGGGTTGGGCAATATGAAGAGGTGAAAATCATTTAGTGTGATGATAATTCACTTTAAGTAAAAGTCCTGTACTCAGAATTTCAGAATAAAAGTCAGTGTTATACATACTATATTGGATCATTGTTATTGATTATTATACTGTATATATTAGGGGTGCATTAATCAAGGTTTCATTTATTGTCATTGTACAACCCAGTGTTGTGCAACAAAATGCATTCAGCCACATTTTGCCACATAAGTAAAACACACAAAAAAAATAAACAAATCTATATTATAGCCTGAGGAAAGAAGCTGCTCTGAAGTCTGGTGGTAAGATAGCAGAGGCTTCGGTACCTCTTACCAGACGGCAGCATGGTGAACAGGCTATGACTGGGATGGGTATTGTCTTTTGATATATTTTGAGCTCTTTGCAGGCACCTCCCCTCACAAATAACAGTGATATTTGTATTAATATTGGTATTGATTTCAGCCATATCACCCAGCCCTATGCGTGGTGAAACTCAGGCCGAGTTTCGGCGCACATATAAGCCCATGTTTATGTTTTCAGCACACACTTACAGCTAAGCTTTGTAAAATATGTCTACTTGAGGTATCGTGTGTATGTGACAGCTTGCTTTTCTACTCTTCATATCATAATTACATCTGAACTACTGAGTTTACTGCGGAACCATGTTATTTATGTACTGGTGGTTATCTGATGCATATCAAGGCTGCGTATCATTTCACAGGAAAAAGAGTGTGCCTGAATTCCTTTGAATATAAAAAAAATTATTATGTAAGGCAATAATGATCTGCTGTCATGCCTTTGCCTGCTGCTGCGTATCAGGTGGATTGCTGTTATGCAACTCTCTTCTCACTTATTTGATCTGTTGAATTTCTATCATTTCAGCCCTTTCTCACATCCATCTATTCATCCATTCGGATCATTTCTGCTAAATAACTTAAGTCATTATGTGTGAAGAGTAATGTGATGACCATTATGCTTATACAAAGAACCTAAATGAACGCAGTACTGACCTGAAAGTTTAACATTTACACAATGAAAGAAGCAGTATTTTGGTCTTGCTTGCTTTGTTAAAACTCCTCCACTTTATAGTAATGGTATCAAGCTGTTTCACACTGCTTTGTGCTAATGGCTTGAGTCTCAGTCTGTCAATTGCAATGAGTATTCTTGCTGTTTGTTCTTGCTGACTAGCTCACTTGGTAGGAACTGCCGGAGGTTCAGTTCAATGTGTTGCAGTTTGTGCTGAAATGCATCTATATGCAGTGATGTAGGAGGAAAGTGTACGAAGAGAACAACAGAAAACGGAACAACAGAAAAGGACGTCTAATTACTGTTTGCATAATATGAGTGACAAAGCAAGCTTCTGGCTTCCAGCTTCAACACAAACTATGTTTGTATGTGATGTGTTTTGACTCGGCTCACAGTTTCTAAAGATAATGCTAGAGTGAAACAAGAAGCTGTTCTGAAAGCAGCGTGGCAGACTGTGCAAAGATGAATTATAGCCTTTGACTGTCAAACATATCAAGTCAGTGTGGCATTTTCATTGAAAACTGAAAAGGATCCTGCGAACAGCTGAAGGTGAAGCTACTCTTGTTGTCGTTTGATGTGATAGGACGTAGGTGGGTTGAAATTTTGGGGATAAGTGGAAATGTCAGCAATTTAAAACAAAACAACAACAAAAAAAACTTGGGTTTTGTGGCAAAGATGCAAAAAGAGGATTTTTTCTAATGCAGTGTGGATTATGTATAAAGACTCACACAGGATGAGCAGTAATGCTAGTTTCATAGAGCTTTACTGTACACCTTAAGGCGACAGGGCAAGAATAGCGCGTGAAATTGGCCAAATCTTGGAGCACATAGCGTGGCCACAAAGGACAGCGGTTAGGAGTCATGGGAGGCCACTTACAAAGGCCAGCTGTCATACAGCGGTGTGTTGAGAAGAGAAATAAAATCAATGGCCATAATTGCTCAATAACGATACGACTATGGAGGTGTGAGGAGAAGGCACGCGGGTCACAGCGGACACAGTATAGAGACGGAGTGCGTTTCCTCAGTGCAGTTTGCATTGTTGTACTTTACAAGCCGAGTAAAACACAACCACCACCTCTCTGTTAAAAGAGGATTCATTTTCGATGAATCTGTTGATTATTTTCATGTCAGAAAATGTTGATTAGTGTTTCCCAAAGCCCAAGAGATAATGGGGCCTAAATCCACTCTTTGTAGTACTAAATGTCCTCTCTGTTTACCTGTACCATGTTTCCATGAAAGACGGTTTGTAACTTCAGAGGATACCCACTTGATTCATCCAACTCGGGTTGCTGATGTCTTAAAACCTGCTTCAATGTTCATATCAGCACCTGACTTGAAAAACTTAAATCTGAAAACCAGCTGAATGGAAGTGCTTTCCCTTTTGAATTAAGTTAGCCGTTACTTTGACTTTGTTACTCCGGCTTGTGTTAATTTTTCACCGCCGTCTCTGCCACCAGTCGCCCTGATTTACTTAGGAGCCAGAAGAACTGGTATCCTAGCAACAGAAGCAGATAGCCCTACTTTGGTTTGTTCTGTCACACAATGCGAGTGCGTGTGTTTGTGTTTGTGCATATGGTGTGCGCATGCACGTGTATAGATGCATACATGAGTGTATGTGTGTGCGCGTGAGCTTCTCTATAGAAAGTTGCTGTTAGCATGCAAAGCAACGCTTCACTCCCGCCTGTAATGGCTCCGGATTTATCGGCATCTGGGAGAGAAAGCTGTTTACATAGTCTCCTCCACTGTTACCAATGGCCATGATAATGCTGTCAGACAAGGCTCAGGGAGCCCATTGCTCTGTCTCACCTCACTTGATAGTGTTTACACACTGACTTCAACATGCTCTCTGCAGTACTGCATGCCAATTCTGATCCAATCTCACAACAAAACCTCAGTGAGGTGAAAGGCAGCCTGCTGACCCCCCCTTCGTTTTCTTTTTTTTTTTTTTGCAGAAAATTTCAACACTCCCAGTGCGTATGATTTAAATCCACTGAGCAAGAATCTAATTTACAACAACTGGATCTAATAAAGCGTAGAAGAATGGATGGAAGGCATCCAGCGTGGGATGCCGTGTGCTTTTCATTGCGTCTAATTGAGTTACTGATCCACCCCTTGGAGCCTCTTCAGATATCTTAGAGCTGCTCTCATGTTATACATAAGCTTCCTAACATGGTTTTAGATTTACTGTGTTAGTATTCAATAATGTAGGAGACTTTATTTAAATAGATGCAGATTGGGAATGTGAAAATGATATAAACTTTCTCAAAGCAGACCACTGAAAAACTTTATTCCTTGTGAGGTAAACGAAGCTCTAACGGCGACAAAATTGTTACAATTAAAAGAAGTACTCCACCAATTTAGCTTTGCACTTCTATAGGGCTACACAATATTGGGGAAAAAACTGACATTGCAATATTTTTTTTCTTCTGCTATCTATCTATCTATCTACAGGAATACTCGGCCTCAATGTGGTGCAAGCAAGGCTCGTTTTCACAGGGCAACAATAGATATCGTAGCTTCTTCAATTCTTACATAATTGTGACTCGTATAACTGCAGTAACGGTAAAACCGGCTCATCCGGACATCCCTACAATACTGTCTCAGAGAAGAAATGGCTTTCCTTTTGCTCAAGGCAAAGCCACATCCTTGCAAAAATACATAGCCAGTGTAGGTGTAAACGTATAAACTATTGTAAATTATTATATAAATGGCAACCATGGGGTAACACTGCAAAACTGTGACAAAAATACAATCCCGAACATACTCGGCAGCTTTGTTTCTCCCTTAATTCGCCTACTGTTACCGAGTAATAACGACTTTAATGAGAAATCATCAGAAGTCAACCAACATGTAGATGAAAGTTCCCCAGTCCTCACACTGAGCAGTGCTCCTCTTTTTTTTTTTTAAAGATGATTTTCAGATGATAAGATGTAAACAGCGGGAAAACAGCCAGCAGGCATCTCTGTTCACTTGTACCAACCCTCTGTTTCTATCTTCAGAGCCGCCCTACTCCAACTCCCAGAGTTTGTCCTTATAAATTAAACTGTGTGAAGAAATGTGATTTCTGATAAGGTTTATCTTCACAGTGATTAAGTGATTATAATCTCTCTGATAGAGGGGATCACACGTTTGATGCCCGAGCTAACGGGCAGATACAGAAGCTTTCCTGAGACACACACACACACACACACACACACACACGTACACACATTCATGGTTATCTCACTTAAAATGTAGCAGGGCATATACCTAGTAGGATTGCTAACATCTGTTCTTGTTAAATTGCAAAGAAGCTTTATTGATCTGGTGCTGGGGCCACATTCCTTCGCAATTTACTGCTGTGGAAGGAAAACGGAGGGTATGTGCTTTTAAGGAGGATCACTAGTTCAGGTAGTTAATGACCATGGTCCCTTTCTTTCCCCTTAAATCTACCAGGAAGGAAAATGCGAAGGGAATTAAAATGAAAACGACTCCTCTGCCTCTTCTACAGTTCAGTCAGTGATGTCTGGGTGCTTTGTGTGATTTAAGGAGCATTGTGCAAGGGCCAAATTGGCTGCAGATGGGTAGGGGGTCTGCAGCTTCATAACCTCACAGCTTATATGTATGGATTATTTGAGGTAAGAGCGCCATAAATTACACATGAGAGTTTTCTTATACTCTGACCTGGCAACCCCAACCTGGCTGCTGTAATGGGATAGCTTGGGGATCTGGTGGTTCCAATTAATGAATGCTGGCCTGGTCGTGTCATTGTTCCACCACAGGGGCTCGTACCTGACTCCTAAACAGGACCAATGCATATGAAATGAATGCTTGAAAAAAAATCATCAAACTACAGCTTTTGTGCATATTTTGCCTTTGGAAAAAAAAGAAGACAAATGTCTTTGGACATATTGGTATGTGGAAACTGCTTCCAACTGGTTGTCTCCCTTCCAAGCAATTGACTGACATTTCAGACCCAACTCAAGATGTGCTGTGAACTTCTATGGTTCACTATTGACTGGTGCACATCAGTGTGTAGACAAATAATGTTAATGCGTAACATTTTTCCCCTTTTTTAACATAGCGTTGACTCTCAGCTGTGAGCAATTTAAGCTGTCTCTTTTTTTTTATAGAGTCGTAGTGAAACCATTTCCTTAGTCAGCAGTTTGTTGTGTGGTTCACTCCATATTTCTAGGCGATAGGGCTTTGCCCGGAATCAGTCTGCATTTCAGGTCGATGCACGATCTTGTCTCTTTTATCATCTCTGAAATGAAAACAAAAAAAGAAATAAACGGTGTCCATCCTGGTCACAGTTCAGATATAACATCCTGGCTGCTGACAGCACTGTCAGCTGAAGACTCCATCATACTGAACAAGAGGAGGTTGTACCAGCGTCCGGTTTAAAACTACTTCAGCCGACTAATTCAAACATGTCTGTCATAACAGAGAGGAATGAACGTTGCACATGTTTTTAAACGACCGAGATTTGAACAAAAATGTTCCGAAAATGACTTTAGAAGAGTGTGTTGGTGGATATTATGTTTAAGGATGAAACCACGTTATGATGAACTAAACCTGCAGTCATTCCTAATACATGTGACGGGGAATTAATTTATTTAGAAAGACAGATGAAATAAATGGTTGCACAGAAGCTAGTGGAACAGAGACGAGCCCAGATGTGATGTGAGGACTGCAGCTTAGTGTTGGCTGTCTTTTTCATGTTTCCAGATGTTTTGACAAATAACCAGACTTTCAAAACTCAAACGGATAGTCCTGTATAGAAATGTGTTTAAATTTCAGTTTGACCCTAAAATCAAAACTGCTTACTTGAGTATGAGGTAAATGCTGGGGGTATCAGTGCATCTTGGTTGTTTTTCTAATCACACCCAACATAAATACAATTGTGGAGCAACATGGGGCTCATTCTGATGAACACTGAATGTTATCAGGGCGTTTAGGAGGCGAGTACAGACTGCCAGTGTTCGTAGTGTGATCGGGCCGCTGGTAATAAATCATTGGACCCCTCTGCCCAGCCGGGCTCTGTGCATGCCAGGAAACAGTTGTTTCCTTAAATTGTGGTCCGTCTGATGCAGAGAGAACAAACTCTCTGCACTGCCAACAGCTACACTTCAGAGCACGGCACCAGGAGTTTATTGCAAACGGAAAAAATATTTGCTGGAAAGTGATGAAACAGTTACTGTGAAAGGTTGACCCGCAGGCGAGTGAGAACCGCAATAAATTTGAAAGCTCACGGCAAACTTTTCACAGGTTATTGCTGTTTTTATTGCAATGTTTGCTTTATTGAATTTTGTCAAGGTTAATTCACAAGTGCTCGTCTACTTACCTCCACCCTTTTTATTCCCCAAAATACTTGATATTTAATTGACACCTTGTGCTGAAAAGCATGTGTTGAATAGGTAGAAATACTTCACATATTCAGTGAACGTCTGCAAGCAAAATTCATTTCAAAAGACAGGAGTTAAATGCATTATATGGTTAAGAAACAAAACGCAATCTAATCAGAAAAAAGTATTCTACCACATGAAATGCACACAGTGGAGAACTGCGTAATCTCAAGTGACAGACTTCTCTGTAAGATCAAAGTGACAGGTTGAAATTGTATCATTTACAGAAATTGCTACCGCAGCCGAGATGTGATAGCTCTGAGCAAACATGCCAGATCAAACAGTCATGGTCAGAGATGTGAAGTCTGAACGCAGCAGAACACCAGCTCAGGATGTCTTCACGTCCTCACACAGCCGACGTCTGCCGACTCATTACGGGAGACGCGCTACGCTGTCATGTATGTGCAGATTCAGGAGGAAAGGCGTATTCAAACAATTTAGGAACCTCAAAGAACACTTTAAAAAGGCTAGAAGAGTGGAAATGTTTAGCTCAAACTGTGTTTTTTTTCATGTTGATGTTTGTAGTTTAATGTGTACAATGGAAGACAAGAATTTAGTGTTTACATGAGCACTACTTGGTTATAATCTTTATTATGACCCTTCCTCAGTCTCTCTATGAGTTAGTAGTAACAGCCATACAGCTGTTTTGAGTTGAGAGTGAACTGTATTGCTGAGCAACCTGGATCTCAGTCTAAAAATGCTTATTGTCTAGTGTTTTATTCTTCTTTTTACCTCACCACAGCTAAAATGAGATTTTAATATATAATTTACATCTCTGGAAAACAAAGGATAGCCAACGTCACCTTTTACCTCTTAACCCGCGTGATTAAAGAGTTTGATAATATGCAGCGTACTTGTCAGTTTGACCAGTTCTGTACAAAACACACGAGGACCACGAGCGGCACGGCTCGGCTGCAGACGGCTCCTAAAAAGATTTGGCCTGCGTCACCTATTCTTTCGCAGCAAAAAATAGACAGACCGACAATCCAAAGTGGTGGATTATTTTACTGTCATCGACTAATCGTCTAATCGTTTAGCTTTATACATAACTACAGGTTTTGCTCAGTTTTTGGTTAATCCAGCATAGGCGTGTGATGATGACTAATGGGGCGGCTCCTCCAGTCTGCATGTCGAAGTGTCCTTGGACTGATTTTGACAATGACTGAATTGCTCCCGAAGGCCATCGGTGTATGAATGTGAATTAGTTTAGGATGGGCATGATATGCATGCTAGCCTCTGCCATCAGTGTAAGAATGGGTGAATGCTGGCATGTAGCGTACTGCGCTTTGAGTGGTCGGAAGACTACCGCTATAAAAATACACGTCCAGAATATTCAGACATTTGGAAGTGGAGTGTGGAAATTTTTTAAAATATCCATAATATATAATAGAAATTAAATAAAACCGCACAACCAAAATATTAAATAAAATGGACTCTCTGGCTGTGTTAAAAAATGTTAAATGTCTGCACAACGCTAAATGAACTGCACTTACACACCTACCTTTTTTTTATAGAAAAAAAGCACCTAACAATTTGAGATGACAGTTGCCATGCAAGGTACGATCCTGCCCATCAGGAGTTCAGTGTCTTGCCCAAGGACACTTTGTCACGTGGACAGGAGGAGCCAGGGATCAAACTGCCACCGGTCTGATTCAGTGGACGGCCCGCTTCGTCTCCTGAGCCACAGCCGCCCATAACTACACAGTTTTTGCTTGAAAGCTAGACATATATATACATGAGGTTCATTGTTTACATGGTCATATCCCCAATATGATCACACAAACACAGTTGTTTTCAGGAAACAGTGGTTACGTGTTTGTGTATCTACTGAGTCGAATACCTTTCCTGTGCCAGTCGTCTCTTTAGTGGCTGATACATTATGATACAATACTTCATGGTGATGCATGCATGCATGATTATGTCACATTCCTCTGTCTAGAGATTCAGAGCTGCAGAGATTGTGATTACTGCCCCACAGATGAATGTACTGACATGCCCTCAACCTCTCCTTGACTGCAGTCAGTAAATTAAAAGAAAACAAAGCTGCAAAAGTCTGTCGCCATGCTGACCTAGGGTGGTAATAGTTACATGCTTGTTTGACTGATTTATTTAAAAAAAAGTTTATATCTCCGTTGACCTTTTTTAAGGCCAAAGCGCCACACATTAAGTATAGCTTAAAGCCTTCTTGGTGGAATTGCATTGCTGTATCTTGAAGGAATGATGCTTTTGTTCAGCACACTGGTGTAACAAGATGACAAAAGCCCTGCACCAATCATGTTTTTAACAAAGCGAGTAGCAGTGGGCTGTGCCATTGCATGCGATTTGTCTGAGCTCTCGGACGAAAGAGGTCAGCGTCCGTCAGGTGATCATTTAAATCTATGGAAACCAAACGCGCTTGACAAAACAAAATGGCATGCTAGCCATTTGCAATCAACGTCGAGAAAGCAATCAGGGCTTGATTAGATGTAATGCTCCCCGTATTGATCCCCCTCTGCACCAGGAGGCCTCTTCAAGTGCCCTGAATGGGAAGCGTTCGATCACCCGGTGAGGTTAAACACAGACTGTTACCACAGAGTGGATCGCCTCCGACAACAGGAATGACAGGCAGGAATGAGATAAGTGCCTGTGATTCTTGGCTGAATCAACGTTTACCCACTTCTGCCAACGTGTCGCTGATGTATCCGTCAGAAATGCCGTCAGCTATTTTTCTTTCTTTTTTCTTTACTGTGTCAAAATTGATTATTTTTTTTCAAGTGCCTGGCAGACAACCCTTTGACACAGAAATCTCACTGCTGCTATGATTTGACAAGACTTCCGCAGAATAAAGTCTGGCGACGAGAAAAATACATATCAGTTTTATTGTGACGCCCCTGGATAGAAGGATTTACAGACAATAATTAACTGCAGCTCAGATATATTCTTATTTTCTAGAAACTTGCGGTTGTACTGGCAGATGTGAGGAAAAGTTAAGTTAAAATGTGATGGTGATATTCATCAGACACTGTTTAACCCATGGTTCACACGCGTGTTTCTCGCCTCTTGTTTGAGATTAACAAGTTGCTTATTCCTATAAATCCACGTCCTTATTAACGAGTGACACAATCTGTGAATGCAGTGTGAGATATCAACAGAGACCATATTTAAGCATACTGTCACTTGTGTGTAAGCGAGGTGAAAAGAGAAAACAAGTGACAGAAAATCTCACCCAAGTGTTACTTGATTGAAAAAGAAACGCGAATAACTTTCTGTGATAGAAATATTTAGTGGTGTAAAATCATTTCTTCATTATTGCTCAGCTAAAAGTTCTCTCTATGATATTCAGAGCATTAATATAGCATCAAACTAATATTTGCTATGTAATTATATCTTGGAGTAATGGCTACCTGAGTCGCTCTCCCTCTCTGTGTGTTGTCATCTGAGATTCTCTGTGCTTTGTTGACATAACCGGGCGGTGTGCGTGTGTCTGTTGGTGCATGTTGGTGCACGTGAGCGTGCCCCACTGGTTAGCTCGCAGCCACCGCTCTGCACATACAGCGGTCACAGCTGATCTTGGAATGCCCTCCAGTTCCCCCACAGGTAACAACTGTTAAGTCTGTCAGCACTGTTGCAATTGTTCTCACTGTTAAGACCGTTGGCTGCGTCGTCCTGTTGAGAGCCATGTTATCTATACGATGCCTCCTCATTTCACTACAAAAACCTAATCGAGGTGGCAGCTGGCTGGAGGGAGATGGCCAGGGAGCTGAAAGTTTCCAACTTGCTGTTGGCTGTATTGGATGTAATTTCCAGTTAATATCACTATATTAATGTGTGTTTTATGTTTTGGAAGAAACATCGGAAGATAGCAAGTACAACTAACCCATCTTTTCAGTTGTTACGTCTCCCGTTTGATCTCGAGCGCAGGAAATCTGATCTTTTCTAAATTTGAGTAGAGCTGAAACAATTAGTCTAACAATTAATTCACGGACGTCAATTAACTGACAGTAATTTAGTTAACAGGTTAATCATTAAGTCATTTTAAAGTGAAAATGCTTGTTTTCTTGGTCTTCTATCATACCTCTCAGATGTTAATATTTGCTGATTTCCTTTGCTTTAGGTTGAATGAATGTTATTAAGTTGCACAAAATTGTGATTGGCAATTTCTGACATTTTCTTATTAACAAAATGATTCAAGAAAATATTTAAAATACACGTTTTTCAGTGCTCATTTTGAGTGTTAAACAATCTGATTTAATATTCAGATTATAAAATTCTCTCTCTCACAGTGTGGTTTGCAGTTTGCTTCGGCTTTATTTTGTTTTATCTTTTTAAATGTAAACACCAAAGGACCCAGACTGGAGAAGTCAATCAGTTGTCCGGCCCAAATCATCATTTGCGTCTTATTAGAAGTTTTTTTTTAATTTGAAGAAAATGACGATGACATAATGTTGCTGTTCATTTCGAGCAAAACACTCGTTTGTGGAGTTTTTGATATTCTCAGTATGAAAGCCCAAACAGAATGAACTATAATGAGCAGAGGCTGCTGCATGAATGTAGAGCTGGTGATTAATAAAATGTATTGTCATCCAAGTCACATTAGAGCAGCGGACCTTAATATTAAACTAACTATTATAAAGGGAAAATATGGAATTTTACTAGACAAGCATTCCTGAAAGTTCACATTTTTAAAGTGTATTGACGTGTACAGACATGAGAGACGGCAGGTAAACCTGAGAGAAACTCGACACCTTAACCAGATTCTGTAAAAACTCCTGATCTTGCAATCCTCAGGACCTTGGTCAGACCTCATCATCAACTGCTCTGCTTCAAACGGCCCATATATGTCCCCTATAAGGCCAGGCCGGTCAGCTCATCTGAGAGATTAGAGCAGGCTGCAGAAGCAGGATTGGTCTTGGAGGGGGGGGGGGGGGGGGAAATAACACTCACTTTTCTCAGTTTGGGGTTGACTCTCGGGCGTTTAGAGAAAAAATAATAGTTAAAAAACCCTGTGATGGTGTCTTTGAGGGGTGTCCACTAGCAGATGGCAGCATCCTGTAGGGTGCCGATCTCTCTTTCTGCTTTTTCCTCTGGGGGATCTTTAGCTGGCCGGGGTTTGATATGGCAGAGCCCCAGCCAAATAATCACAGCTCAGACAGAGGGGGGTGTGCGAGCCTTCACCCAAGCATCCAGGGATTTGTGAAAAGTTGTCTCAAAGGAGGGTGGGGGTTGGACGCCTGGCGAGTATCGTTTCATAGACGGATGATATATGTGGAATAGGATCAAACGGGAGGATTTGGGCCGAATGGTGGTTTTCACAGTGGTGTTCGGCTGAGTGGCTCGGTTTCTCAGCCGCTCTGTGTTTTTGTCATATTTTTTTTCTCTCCTATTCAAACAGTTTGTCTTTGTGATCTCTGTTTTTTTTTTTTCCTCATCTGAGTTATCGTTCCTTTATTCTCGCTCCCGTTTTATTCTTAGCGAGGCGGCAGTGCCGGGGGAATTCAGGATGGATGCTCCCGCTAACGGCTTGTCCACGGCATCACATCAGCTTTTCTCAATTTTGCTGACGGCTCACTCTGAACTGTCAACAGTTGCTTTTTGTCTCATCTGCCAACACAGTCGGTAATTACTTTTGTCACCCTCACTATTATTATCATCATCATCGTCAACGCTGTCGCCATCATCTTCAATCATCAGCCCTCAAATCTAATGTGCACTTTCGTCAAACATTTATATGATCCTTCGTTTTGACCATTCAATCCGTCTTTCTTTCATGACACTTGGCCCATCAGCGCGTCGGCGTCATTTCCACAGTATATAGAGATTCTGATTATAAATGCACGGAGAAAAATAGGAAGGCGAAATGGTTTTCCGGATCTCTCAGCACCACTCCGGAGCAAAACAACAACAAAACAGCTGGCCGTGGGCAAATTGCAGCTTTTGCATGTCCAGGCAAACACTTCAGCTGCTCCCCATTCAGCATGTGCTGCACCTGTGGAATCTGTTTACAGCCTCCAAACCAGCAGTTATCATGACGAGAGGTGAAATCACTTGGCAGTGGGGATAAAATGGCATGTGCTTTTGCTTGGTGCTGCACTCTGTGGGCAATGGCCAAGAAATTACAAATCGGCTATCTATTCTCGCCTCGGGTGTTTTCCTGCCCATTTACAACAAACCTTTGTCTGCCATTGCATTTGATCTCAAGCTCGAGGAGAGAACCGCAAGACATTACATGCTAATTTAAGACGCAGCCTCATCCAAAGCTTAACTGGTGCATAATTGCTCAGGGGGGAGTGTTGCATACCAGAGAGAAGAGCTATCAGAGCTACCAGGAGAGATCTACGTAGTCTCACTCTGCTGTTCAGTATCGTTTCGGACTGGGAATCGGTACACTGAAGGAACAACCAAAATAACCCAGAACCAAGTGTTAGTGAACTCATCCAGTCAAACAATACCTGCAATCAGTTCTTTTTCTTTTTTCAGAAAAGCTGCCATAAAAATTTTAAATACCAAAGAACATAGAACAATAAAAAAATAAATCTTGTGCATTCAGAGCAGTGTTTCAATTAGTTCGAACTTGGCTATATTTAAACATTCAAAGCACTGAAACATGCATGATCCTGGTGATTGGCCCATCTGGGCGATGCCGTTGAATGTACGTTAGCATGGTAGATGTGGTTCCATTCACATACACTAGCTGCATTCCAAATCGCATACTTTTTCTTTTTATAAATACTGCAGCTTTCACAACATAGTACCTTGAACTTTGATCCTCATATTTCTGCTGCGCAAAGGATTGTGGATCAGAAAAGACAGAATCGTCGCAAATCGTCAAATTTTACTTGAATTGTATGGTAATGAAATCATGTATGTATGCATGTATGTATGTATGTAACCTTTAATTGATGAAGCGCCTACTAACTAAAATATCTCAGATAATCTGATCAAACTCGGCTAAATCAAACTATTGTCTTAATCAGATTATTCTGTATTTGTGTGCATGTATGTGAACATAGTCAGTGTATAGCTGTACATGTTCTTTTATTCTGGAATTCACTTTAAACTTTTATGTTAATCTTGTATTGGATTTTGGCCCTTTCGCTCAGCCCTCTTTGCAGTCACATCCTCCAGCTCTAGAAATAAGCGTAAACCTTGAATAGTTTCACAAGAAAAAGATGTAAGTTGATACCAGGAAAAGCGGCCTGAAAACTGAAGGCATTTTACACAAACAACCTTAATTCTATCTGCAGACAAAAGCGGACATTTTTTCATATTGTTCCCATTGTTAGAACTTAGATGCAGCTGCCTGCTTACAGAAATGATCACAACAATTTGTGCATGTGAAAGAACAAGATGAAAAGCGTAAGTACCCTGAGCGACTTGCTTTCTGTGCTCAACGTGTGTTCTGTTGTTTAACAAAGACATCTGAAATCACAAAACACCCAGCAAGAGGAGGGGCGGGGGGGGGGGGGGAAGGAGTTGAGGAGCAGACAGATAACTACAGAGCAATTCAGACTCCTCTGCAGAGGTAGCCATTTCCTCACTTGGAAGATGAAAGGATGATAGATCATCCGTTTTTTGGGATAGATTCGGTTATGAGGCTACACAAACACAAGGGAGTCATTTTCCTCACAGCGGGAGGCTGTTTCTGCAGAGAGGCTTTAGCTGTAACCATGTGAATAATACGTCTTCATCAGCTGATCTATGTCGGACCATCGGCTGCGTTTACATGTGGCCATGTCTGGGATGAGTGGCGTTGACTTTAAATTCAAGCAGTTTGAGGATATTGTGGAGGTGTGATAATATGTCCATTTATTGTGGATGTTGATATAAAACTGCCCCTTTTATGCACAGGGGGGCACACCGTTTTTAACGAGCTGCACCGCTTGTCTCTGTGATTAAAGATGTGTTAGAGACTATAAACTTTTACAGCGCAGGAGTAATTGCCGGCCGTTTTTAGGAATATGACAACTCTCCAAAGGGATGTAAAGAGTAGACCAGACTATAAAACCTGCAATGAACAATGTCATGGCTCAAAGCTTTGTGATTGTTTGCTGCAAAATCCAGACATGAATCACATAGCGCATGAAAACTTGTGAACGGTAAAGAGTTAATGACACGCTGTGTATTTCGTAGGAAATCAAAGACCTCTTATTAATGAGCATTTTCAAAATAATTGCTGATTGCTGACAAACTGCCGACGCTTGAAAAGACTCGTTCTTCTTAATCCTCTGCATTTATCTGTATACCCTGTAGAAGGATTGTTGGAGAGGTGTGTGTATATATATCACACAGATCCATGCACTATGGAGCATGAAGATAAAGATTTGACTTGTGTTGTCGTAATGAGGGAACATAATCTTCTGAAATGGTGTTAAATTGTTCAAGAGTTACAACCTCTCTGATCACCCAGATGAAAGGAAACTAGTCCTCAAAAAATTGCATAAAACCCTCAAAATCCCCAGCTCTTGTTTCATTTGGCGGTTGTTGCGTGTTTATTTAAGATCCTCAGTCTGCTCTGTGTTTAGACTGTCTCTATGAACAGGAAAAAAGACAGAAACAAATATTTGGGCTTTGGATGTTTTCTTGAATCTTTGAAACCTTTCAACTACACATTTTCTCTCAACTCTTACAATAGTATGACTGCTGAAAGAAACTGTGATTGCTTTTCATTGTGGTGTAGAAAACAATTTAACTTTTATTGAATTCAGCTGTTTCCGTATGTGCGCAATTTCTGACCACCAAAGGTTGTTTGACTGACGTTTTAAAAATCTTACTTTGTGAATAGATATGGACAATTACAACCGAGTTAAACTACACTGTACTTTAACATTTACAGTGCAAGCAACAGGGTTAGCAACAAGAAACTAGCTCTCTGAGTCCCAGTGAATGTAGATCAGCAGTCTACACAACCATAGCGCTGGCTGAGAAGGGCAACATGGACAATTTACAGACAGAGACTCAAAGCTTCCAACAGACTGTGGAAACAGCGGTTGCTGGACGATAAGTTGCTTTCATGTTGGTGTTGAAGTTTAACTTTGAAAGAAGTCTTTTGAATTTTTAAACTTGAGACTTTAACATTTAATTTCTGTTCATGCTGGCTCTAAAAAGTATGTATTGTTATGAAATGAATAACAGCTGCAAATATTGAATTTGACACTTCCAGTTGACAGTTGAATCGCATACGCATGGTTCAGGCTATTATGTTGGACAAACATAGCAACTAAAACTGTTCACAGTGAACATTCGACAAAATCTTCTCCTACAGACTGTTCTCATTTTTTTTAATTTTTTTTTAGCCTAACCGATTTCTGAGGCATATAGCGATATTAATATTTGAGTGTTAACTATTTTTTACAATGATGTTTTTCACAATGGTGTGAAAATAAACTTGTCAAATCTCTCTTGACGGAAAAACAATGCGTCACGGCGTCACTGTTCGACATATCTGCTTGCCAATTT
Source organism: Anarhichas minor (assembly GCF_050575085.1). NCBI lineage: Eukaryota > Metazoa > Chordata > Actinopteri > Perciformes > Anarhichadidae > Anarhichas > Anarhichas minor. The sequence goes on along the minus strand of NW_027466474.1, from coordinate 2,861,083 downwards.
GTTACTCATTCTGTCTTGAGTTTGGAATTGACAAAACTACTTCAACTCAAGGTCCATTTACTAGTTTGTGTTAATCAGATGATGTCTTCTGCTCAGCTGCTGTGTAAATGTGATGCAGATGTTCAAGCTTTCCATCATTCTTCTCACCTCTACGTACTTGTTGGCTTTAAAGTTGAGACTTGTAGTTCATTGTTGACTTTGGAAACAGCAGACGATGATGAAGACCGTTTGATTATAGTTAGAAAGAACCAGAACAAGCGAGTACCTTCACCTTGGTTCACCTTTTTTAAAGCAGAAGAATCTTTTTATTAACCTTTTTTTTTTTTTATACAAATATACATATCCCATCACATAATCTTTTAATGGCATATAAACGACAGAATGTAGCAAAACCCCTTCCCTCCCATTTCCCTTATTTCCTCCCTGCTTCCCTCTCCTGTTACATACAAATCATTTTTAAGAACTTGTCACAACCATTGACGTATACAACAAGACATAAACAAGGCGTACGTTTTTGTAACCATTTGTGGATCCATGAGGCCGCACTGCAACACAGTATAAATTGAAAGCTGAGGATTATAAATGCAATAATAGATCCATTTAAATTTAATTAGGGAAATTTGTTGTTTAAAGTTTAAAACTTTAAATGTGCAGGTTGTGTTACAGACTACAAAAAAACATAATAAACATGTCACTGCTCCACACGAAGACTATTGCATGACACATGCTCATTTGTCTAGAGACGCCACTAAACAGGTTGCAGACAAGCTGCAGTACTTCTGCAGTGCATCGCCTGGGACGCTGCCATCTGTTTGTGTCTCTTTGTTGGAAGACAAACTGCAGCTGGAGCCACTTTATGTTGTAATCAGTATCCTTATATTTATATAAACACCCAAACAAATACAAGTTTGAAAGTAACATTAAACAGAAACTGCTCATTTCACTGAACTTGCTTTTCCAGTAGCTTTCACCCTCTGCAGAAATGACTCACCAGGTGAGTTTTATTAGGATTCAATTTTGCAACCCCAACTGTGCACAAAAATATGCATTTAATAAGCATTGGTGCTGTGCTCAGCTGACCTCGTTCAATGCACCTGGGACATAAAGTTCCATTTATCTATTGTGTTTGTGCTGATAGTCATGTTCGTCATACTGAAGGTGCATGACCAACGGTAACTGGTGTATAAACCTGTAATTAAAGCATCTAAAATGACACGCGACTAGAGAGTAATTGTGACGCTCATGACACAAACAACCTCGGTAAGTTTTGTGGAACTTAACCAAAAAGGCATTTTAATTAGCTTTTTATTTTATTTCAAAGTTAGACTTGTGTTCTTTTACAATGCGTGTGACTGTTACTCCTATCTATCGAGCCTTTGCCCCATTACAGAGTGCTGGCAGTCTAATATCTATAATACAATGCTGCAAAAAGACAATCCCAATAATTACCTGCAACCCGCTTATTATTCAAGCTGCCAGTTCTATAAAAAGCCTGCTATCATTTTCATTTGCTGTCATAAACTTAGAGAGGCAAATGCTCCTCTGTTTATCACCAATTTGGGCTTTTTCTCTGATTTCTAAAATTAGGCTTCACTTGTTTCTTCCATTTCAAAAGTCTGTGACCTTTTTAAACAATTTGCTGCTCATGACACCTTTTGTTTCCTTTTGTGAGTGTAGACGCATACATCTGAGCTATCGTCAGAAAATGCATATTCATATATCTCTACTTAACCAAATAAAGTATTTCATTATTTATAGGAGACTTTGTTTGAGTTTTTTAAGTGTGCACCATGGCCAGATTAAATTGTTTGCCTCCAGGTTCTCTTCAAGTACAGTGGAGGTGTTTAATATAGGAAAATGCACAATAAAATCCAAAATAATAGGACACTTTTCTTTATATAGCACATTTGAGCAACAAGGCTGTTTACATAAAAACATAAAACATCAAAAGGAAAAAAGACAGGGTGCAAAAGAAACATTCATATAAATACAATTAAAATGTATTTAAGAGCCAAGTGAATATGAAAATGCAAACAAGGTACAATATATTAAGATGGGTATGAAATGGAGTACAACAGTGCAGTGTAAGACATTATTTAATAAAAGGCAGCGGCAAACAGAAAAGTCTTTAGCCTTGATTTAAACACATTGAAGGTTGCCGCTGACCTGCAGTTTCCTGGGAGTTTGTTCCAGATGGTGTGGTGCATAAAAACTGAACGCTCCCCCTCCATGTTTAGTTTTGACTCTGGGGATAGAAAGCAGACATCTAAAAGATAGCAACATAAGAAACGGTAAACATGTAGGGCCCAGTTGATATTGTACATTAGTGTAATAATGTACACTAAGACACAGTGAACCTGCCCGCCTGGCCTGGTTGATGACGCAGCCTTGGTGCAGATCTTTGCTCTTCAAAAAGTCAATAAGTCCCATTTAAAAACACATTTAACATGGCAGGAAGAAGATCTTGGGTCTATTGTGTCCGCCTTGACATTTTTGTAGTTGTGCGAGTGATTTTAGGTTCTTCCCATGATGTCAAATAAACTAAAAGCTTAGCTGTTGGGACTTAAATTGCTGTTTACGATTGGAAAATAGAAGTGTGTGTGTCCTTTTTCTTCTGAGCTCAATTGAAATTCAGTGATGTTTCAATGCTTTGACTTTTGTGTTGAAGTGCATTTATTTGAAAGTACATCATGGTTTATGGAAACCAGTGGTATTGATCCACAAATATGTGCTTATGTTGAATTTATACACTGACACTACACACCATTAGCTTAATGCTCAGCCAGATAATACGGTACAATATAACACGTCCATATTATTAAATGCATAATAATGCAGAGCTGCATAAAGAACTACACATATACATGCATAGACCTGACTATATCAGCCATAATCAGGTAATTTACATCTAAAACAGACCTCACAATATATTCATCATCGCCTCCTCTCTGATCTTTTTATAGTAAACAGTTCGACCAAACAACATCCACTGTAATTACCGAGAGTGGTACCTGACAGCTTCTACTCATGAGTTTAAAAGCAACAGAAGCACCTCATCAGTGCTGTTCTATACCTGCTAATGATTCGAAGAAAGATCACACAAACTGGAAAAGACCATTATTTTATCAGACATTTCATAGATTCCGGAAGAAGATGTCTTGCTGTAATAATTCAAAGGTCTTTATTTGATCTTTAGGAAGCAGCACCTTTTTTTTCAAAGATCTCTGAGGTTCTTGTGGTTGAAGAAGACGACTTGGTGACCTCACATTATATTCATCATCTCTTTCTCTGTGATCTTTTTATAGTAAACGGGTCGACCAAACAACACCAGCTGTAATTACCTAGCGTGGTACGTGACCTCTTCTACTCATTAATGAAAGGCTGCAGAGTGATAGAATATGGACATGCAGTGGATAAAACAAGAGGAATATGTTTTAAAGCAACAGAAACACCTCATCACTGCTGCTCTACACCCACTAATGATTCGAAGAAAGATCACACAAACTAGGAAAGGCCCTTTTTTATCCGACATTTCAAAGATTCCTTCGGTCCTTGTGGTTGTGGAAGACATCTTGGTGTGATAATTCATCATAATTCAAAGGTCTTTATTTGAACTTTAGGAAACTGTCACAATGCAACACCTTTTTTAATGGGATCCTCATTTTCGAGTTTGTATGCCATTAACAAGCTTTCAGGGAAGAAAACGTATTAATCGTTCTAATTGATCACAGTTTGGTTATTTAGACCTTCCTGTACATAAGTAGACCTCAGTCAGTTGACGTCTCCGTTAACGCTCACTGGTCACTCACTCTTCCCACACACGGTTTTAAATTTTTTTAATTGTTTCATGAGTTTGCGAGTGCTGTTTTTACACCTTGTGTCTGCGATTAGCGTCGCCTCTCCTCATCCCTCTGTGTGTGCGACTGTTGACTTCAAAGATTGTTTAATAGTTTCCATGCAAAAAGTAACTAAGTCGATACTTAATTGTAATTTGCAAAGATATCCACCGTTTGTATGCCTTCTCAAAGTGGTGCATGATGTTTTACAGCGACTGTGATAAATGCAAATGCAGATCCCACTGCTCTGATTGTATAAGTCGACTTTTATTTCTCAGATTAATTGTTCTTTATACTAGACAGTTTTCCTAAAATTTGCTTTAAAATAACGCAATGCATCTAAATATATTGAGTCGTAACCCCTGTATCATGATACGTATCGTATCACCAGATTTTTGTTAATACACAGCCCTAGTAACATAACGCAACACAAGAACAAACGTATGAATAGAAAAAAAGTAGGAAATGCAAGTGCTCCATAAATATAACAAAAATGAGGTAGAACATTTCCATAATTTAAATTGTAGAAATATTTACCTCCTGTTATGTTTCTTTCTTTGTATACATTAAACTATTGAGATCAATCTTCATTAAACTTTCTTTGGAAAATATTAGTCCTTTTTAGAAGAACAACAAATCCTTTTTGTTTAACATTTCTCATATTTCCTGCTGCTCACATCAGCCAGACATCATTTGACTTTGTTGCTCTCCAGCTCAGCCTCTTTGTGATTATGCACCGTCGGCACTAGTTGGCAAAAGTTCTTCAATTGTTCCTGGAAAGTGTTATTTTCCCCTGCTGATGGCCCGAATCCACCGCAGGATGTTATAGAAGTGAACACATATCCTGTGCATAGCTTGGCTTCCTCACACAAGTCAATCACAAAGTTGATCCTCGGGTACAATTTAGAATGCAAGATTTCGTTAGTGCTGCGACCTTTCAAAAGTCTTCAAGTTGTTTATGGCGTTCTGCTCAAAACCATTCATCCACCGAGCTTCTGTAAATGAAAAGAGGAGGTACATTATTGCAGGCTGAGCTTTAGAAACTCTGCGGACTGCGGGAGTGATGGCTTTCTCTTTTTGTTTGCGATATTTTTGAGTGATTACATTATATCTCACACAGTGTCCTCCGATGCAGGGTCAAGGTACTGCACAGACGAGGTAAAGTGGGCTCAGTGTATCAAGCCTTTCACCACCGATGCATCTTGACTAATGGAAACACCTTTGGCACATTATTGTATCTCATATCACCATGGTGGCAGACTGTAAACCATTAAATAACAGTCTCAGTGTTATTTATACTCTGAGCACTAAGAGCAAACGCAGGGGTGGGAGAGAGAGAGTGTTTTCAAGGTGTCCTTAATGGCTTCATCTCGTGTTCACTCGACAGTAACGTTAAAGCCTGTGGAGGAAAGTTTGGCTGCTAATTGAATTGGTTTACCTACACCTACGGCTAAAACAGCAAGTCAATCTGTATACAGTTAGTGCTGTGGGGGGAAAAAGGTGATGGAAAAACAAATATCTCTGCACCCTCTTTAAAAGCCAATATCTGGAGTCCCACTGATGAGGTCGTGCCAGAGTTCACTCAGCACATTTCCTTTTGTAAAAGCAGGAAGTAGATGTGAACACATTGCTTTCCTGTAAGATTTCAACACACTTTAATCGTAATTTGTGTTTCAATACAAGTACGATAGCTCTGACAGACGAAGGGAAATAATTCCTCCCAAAGAGAGCAGTAATGACGGAGCTTTCGATCGGCGGTGGTGGATTGTCGATGTTTTTCCTCTCTAACGGCTTCACATAGTGTTGTTTCAGCAGTCTCTGTCTCGCCTTATCTACCTCACTAGCTATTGACCAGATGGGAAGTCAAATGGTATATTTTCCATTAATTCTCGTTGTTGGTTTTATCGTCTTTGGAAAAACAGATGGGTTACGTTTGCCAGTTCAATGCATGTAAGAAAATTGAGAATACACAAGTAAAGGTTTGAACACGAGTTACTGATCATTTCCTGATGAAACCTTATAGTCTGACACATTGCTAAGGAAAAAAGCAAATGCTACTTTTGGTCACCCTTGTGTCATGTTTTGAGAGGAAAATATTTGGTAGACGGAATGTGCGGATTTGATGATTTTCTGTCATTATAAATCAAATGTCTCTGGGTTTTCGTTAATAAAAAAAGAAGAAAAAAAAGCAATTTGACGTTTAATCTGGTTGATATTCTGACTGAATCAATAATCAATTAAATTAAC